>NC_047117.1:9945027-10608487 GCF_902500255.1 Thalassophryne amazonica
CCATCAGCACAGAGACTCAAAGGCCTCGCTGACATCTCACACGGACTCTGGCACAAACTGGGGACTATTAACGATCTTGCCAAGCTTCTGCAGCTGATCATTTGTCAAATTGTGGCAATCAAAACACCTTAACTCCTACAAAACTAAGGGATAAGAAGACAGATTATCTACATAGAAGGTAAAATGCACATCATGAAAAAAAGTGGGATGAAACTTGTCTGTCAAAATAAAGTGTTGATTGGTTGATCTTTTAATGGCAATGCTTTTTTTGACCACTGTCACTGATGGTTTGCTCCTGGAGTAGGTATGATCTTGAGACCTTACTTGTGTGAAGCTCTCTGAAGTGACATGTTATGATGTGACACTGTACTTTTCACACACCTGCTAAAAGATGTCACGTAAAAGAAGCTGTTTGGCGTTCCCCCAGCCAGGCGGACAGTTGAACAGAAAACAAATAGCATCCATGATTCTCACCCACTGGGTGGATCTCTGTAGTGGCACACCTCTTCCAAGTCAGAGGATTTCAGGTACTCGCAAAGTTTGAGGCCTGACAGGAAGAGAGCACCGACCTAGGGAAGAGTTAAGCCTTAATGGTCACTTCCTGTGATCCTTCTGCTATATTATGAGGAATTTGCATCCTGGGAACTTTAGGAATACACGGTGAGCAAAGATAAAACATATCAGGCAATTTTTCAGATAAGTGCCACGGAGGCTATTTTTAGGTTTTATTCTGAAATTATTCAGTTATGCAGCCTCTCTTTATGCAGGTGGGGATTTTTTTAAACATACCAGCTGAAGAACTATGTCAGACTCTTTAAGGGTTGGGGTACATCTATTAAATGTGAAATCAGACCTGGCAATATAGGTCTAAACGTGAATGATTCCCCGTACTTGATAAATTACAGTAGCTAAACATTTTAATACGTTCTTCACCACTATTGCATCAAAACTTATGAATGCACTCCCAATTGGTTCAGGAAAACTTGGCATTGAAGCTGCATTGACGCTGAAAGATCTACATTTTTCCACACAGAAAACTGATCAGGAATCAATAAGGGAATTGGACCGATAATCAGAAACAATAATGGCGTCTATGTCAATAAAATGTCATGAACTGCCATCCCTACTCACAAATTGGCAACTCCAGTGGAAAAATGTCAACGTCAGAATGAGATCTCACTCTAGGGTGTCTTGTAATTGATGCTTTAACATTTGCTCACATAAATGATATGTACACATAATAAAACCTGAAACCTCCTCACCTGTTTCTGAATATCGAGCTGCTCCTCCAGGTGACGCACTCTATCCTCTTCTTCCATGCATCTGTGTTCGGCTTCCTCAAGCAGAATCTTCTCATCAAATACAGCCCTGATGAGGGATTTTTCATCCTACACAATGTAGGCGGACGAATATAACTGGATTGGTAACCTGTAAACATTCCATTGATTATATCTTTGTGTTGTGTGTGTGTGTGCATGTGTGTGTGCGTGCGTGTGAAGGAGCTGTGTTGCCAATATATAAACATGGGTTCAGTTTCTGCTCAAACCCTGAATTTTCACTGTCAAATTCAGGGTTTGAGCCATTTACAGCTGTAAATGGTACCGCCTTGTCTGTGGATGTAACCTGCATTAACCTGGTGTCCCATCCAGTGGGAGCCATACAGTCCCATCTGTTCTAGCTATGGAATCCAGAGATGAACACTGGCAAACCTACTGTACTGGGCACTTCAATAGGTGTCAAAATCCAACCCCTCATCCATGTCATGACATCTGGGTAATGGGTCATGCAGGGGACTGCCTGATGGGGTGACATATGGTGGGGACCTTGTGTGCCCTATGGCCACTATGGTAACCACGGAGGCCCAACAGGAACCCTGAACATATGACAGCTAATGGGGCTCTGGTGAAACAAGAAGTCCTCAACAGTGCACCTAAGTGCCACTCTCACAGCCAGTGTAATGGAACATTTTTTCATCTTTAAAAATTGCTGGCTCAGTTTCAAAACATATTTTTCAGGTCAACATATACTGTATTGATTTATTTTTAATTCAAATTAGCAAGTCGGTTTTGAATGAAAAAAAATCTGGACTAAAATGTGTGTGTTGTGCAAACTTTACAGATTAACAAGGTAAAATTCTTATTTACATTACAATCGTGGGTGGTGTTGGGTGTCTCACTGCTGTCTGTCATGGTGAGGGGCATCAAGAAGAACACATGAACCTTTCTGGAGCACTGCTTCAAGTACCTTTGTGAAAAAGAAACATCAAACAAGCTTTATGATGTACATATCTTTTCCTAATACTTTTTAAGAAGTTGCTTTACAATAAGCCCATCTATGGAAATGTTTTTAATGTTTTTATATTTTATCTAATAATTTGCTTCTTCCTCATCATCTTTTCCCCATTAGCAGTTAAATTACATTATTGCTCACAGCACTTGAAGTGTTAATTGATCAAAATCCCTTTTATATTTTCAATCAGAGCAGATAAAACCAACATGCCATGGAAGAAGATTAACACATTTTCTTGGGCACATTATGTAATGAATGCATTTATCAGCCTAATTCTTCAGTAACACAATATGATGGAGCTGAATAATAATGAACACCAATGGGCTCAGAGACAACACAGTAAATTAAGCCCAGTTTGCATTTTCACAGATATGCATCCTAGAAGGACACAGTTTAGAACTTTGACAAACCTGCAGTATGATGACATAATGCAAGATTGGGGGGTTGTGACATCACGCACCAGAGTGGCACCATGTAATGTGGGCAAAGTCAATCATAGAATAACTGCAGTCACATTACCACACCGGCAGCATTACTACAGCACAAATGTGGTGTCCCAGAAAACCTCCCAGTGATGTTATAGCATGTACGATAACGGTACAGACGCCACAGAAGTACACAGGACTACCAAAGTATGCCAAATGTTGTGATCAAGGATGTGGTGAAAGTTCAGTTATGGCTGAAACAAGGCCATTGTGAAAGAAGGAATTGCTGGGTTTACCATGCTCCCCCCACCCAATAAATTAAGGGTATTGCTTCAAATCATGAGTTTACAGGATGCATGAACATGAAAGTGTGGGGGAGCATTAGCATGGTGAGTAACTATTTAGTAAGTTCTTTTCCTCTTACATTTGAAACATCCATCTGTCCATAAGGTATTGCTTTGAGGTTTTCCCAGCAGTCACAATGGAAACTGAGAACCCCCCCCCAGCTCCCCATCTGTGGACAGTCCTGGGTAGCTTCCATGGGCCATGAACACCAGGAGTTGTTCTCTGACAGAACGCCTGATTTTCTCATGGATGAGTACAATTACATGGACTTTATCCACCCTACTTTTACTCACAACCTCTTGTATGATTTTATGCAGCATATTCTCATTACCTGGATGCACCTCAGTCAGGTGGTAGCCCATAAGACAGGCGGCTAAGCGCACAGTGGTCTTCCGCCCCGTGCCAGGCTCTGAGCCGATTAGTATTCCGTGGCCTCCAGGGAGCACAGCCCTGAGAATGTGCATCAGCTGAACCACCCTCTGCTTGTGCACAATGTATTGAGATGTAATGTAGCTTGTATCAACTTCCTCTTCTTTCTCTTGCTCTTTTCTCTTCATGAGATTAGACAAGCGCGATCAGCACATCAAAGCTTTGCTTCTGATAAAAGGCACCACATTTGACAGTTGGGTGCTGGTTCACTGAGCTGAGAGCGTCACTGATCTCAGGACCATAAGCAGTGTTGGCCAATACGTCCTGCATGTGCCAAAAAATTTTGGGAAGCAGAATGGGCGTGTCCTGGTATGTCTCCTCTGACTCATTATATTGAGACTGCGAGAGTGATTTATTCAACCTACAGGCTTTCTTCTGGCCTGACCAGACGTTGACTTAAAGTCATGGCATTTGAAAAACCAATGGAAGCCAGCATTACTTCTGCAATGAGCCTATAATCTGGATAGGTTACTGATACAGGTCTGGTTGCAAGTCGTAGACCATCTGGAACCTCAGCCCAGTAGCCCTCTGATGAGATAAGAACACAAACATAGTCAAGGTTGACAGAAATGCATTTTCCTGAAAATTCCAACTGGCAATTTGGCTGGCCGATCTTTTGGGAACCTGCAACATCATCAGGAGTTTTGTCTTGTGGGTCTATGTATACTATTTAAGCTTTGGTTCTCATTAGCTCAGATAATGATTGGCGAATTTCTACTAGATACTGTCCAAGTGATGACAGAACCCCTTGAGTTAAAAAGACTACAGAGTCCAGAATAAGCTATGTTCCAGTCTGGGGGGCACCAAACAGCATCTGCTGAACAACACCTGGAGTCATGTTCGGCCAACACTGCAAAATAACGATCTGTCGCCCAAGGGCCATAGTCAATTGGATGACGGTGTTCTTCTTTCCAGACATATGAGGGCCACTGACATCTGTAGTTTGTCAAGGCATGAAAAATCCCCAGCCGTGCCTGATCTGTAGAAGGGGTATGCACCATCATGCAATCTTCTGGAGCAAAATATTTGTAACCATATCACAGCCGGTGACCCAAAACATCCACATAGCATGTTGGCTGGTTGCTGTCTCTTTGTCTCTGAGCTTCTAAATCTACATTGTATTTCATCAAAGTTAGCCATTCAAAAGACGACTCAAGTTTGCACTGCACCTCCATGAGAGGAGACAGCTGATGTGCACAATTCATCTTAAGAAGCACTAAAGTGCAAAGACACATCATCTTGTAGTCAGCTGCTTTTCAGCTGTGTAGAGCCGAGTGTCTTTATGTTACTCAGTTTGGATTGTTGGAAAGCTTTCTGAATGACGCAGCACCACACAACTTCCTCAGCCACCAGCAGGCACTGAAGAGGGTATGCAGAAAGGAGATCCAACATTGGTAATGCATTCTTCTGATCAACATTAAAAAAATGACTGTTTCCAAGTTTCTCATCACACGTAAGGTTTAGATCAACTGGTTCAAGTTGCTGTAGTACAGAAGCACATTGGTTGATGAGTTGGACCATGGTCAAATGGATACGCTTCTCAAAAGCACAACACCAAAGAACCAAATCAAATCAAATTAATTTTATTTATATAGCGCCAAATCACAACAAACAGTTGCCCCAAGGCGCTTTATATTGTAAGGCCAAGCCATACAATAATTACGGAAAAACCCCAACGGTCAAAATGACCCCCTGTGAACAAGCACTGCACTTGGCGACAGTGGAAAGGAAAAACTCCCTTTTAACAGGAAGAAATCTCCAGCAGAACCAGGCTCAGGAAGGGGCAGTCTTCTGCTGGGACTGGTTGGGGCTGAGGGAGAAAGGGAAAGAATGGGACTGAAATTTGGTTCCAGAGGAGAAATAAAAGTAATGTGCTCCTGAAGGCTCCCAAAAAACCCAACCACCTTCATGTGTCTGTGGCCTTCAGAGGAGCCTGAATAACGTTTTAGATCTTGTACTGCAGATGACATGGCCCAATTTGCTTTGAGACTGTGCACTCCTTTAAAGAATTTGTGGAGAAAAGGCAGCAGTGCAGAAGGTGCTGAATGCAAGGAGAGTAGGTGTATTATTTCTCTGTCACTCAAGAACTAGAGCCTTGGAAACTGTACAAGGAGGCCTTCAAGCAACTCCCCCATCTGGCAGAAAATAGCTTCCATTGTCAGCAGACCACTGATTAATATCTGGCAAAGACTACTGCCATAGAATCTGTCATTTGTCTTCTTGGAATAGACAATGCTCAGAATGTGAGGGTCACTTGTTAAGGAGAGCACAATCTCTCTAAAATCCTCATCAGCTGGTTGGAACTGCTCCAGCTGTGAAATTAAAAAGTGAATTCAGCAAGAAGCTGGAGTGCCATGTTAAAGAAATGAAAAGTACCAACTTTTTTTTTAACTGCAAAATTAAAATTGACTTGTAATATACTAGGTCATTTTTGTGTCCATTAAAAGATGCATCATTCAACATCTTGCTCAGAAAGGCCCATTTTTCCTGGTATTTTTCAAAGAAATCAAGCAGCTTTTCTATGAATATTAAACAGGAAACAAAAAAGGTCATAAGTATAAAATTGTTGTTGTAATGTCAGTAAATTGCCATTCCATTTCTACTTATATTCTGTATTCACTGTACCAAGTTCTTGTAATAACTGCAACCAATGATCCAACTACGGTCGGAATTCTGCACCGTCTGGGGAGACCAACATGTTGGACACAGTCCTCAAATCATTCTCAACTTCAGCAAGATGCAAGTCCAGACCTTATTTAAACATAAACACACATACAAATAAAGAAATACACTTAACAAATGGCTACTATTATGAATAGTAGTAGCAGTAGCAATAGTATTTAGTTTCTCAAACTCACCTTTGATTCTAAATCTGACATCAAAATAGTCTGGCGTGGCACTTTGGGAAACAGGCTCCTCATCCTGCAAATTTCCATGATGTGGGAAACAACAATGCCAAACAGGGAATGTAAATTTCTCCAGCTGGAAGAGTCGACCTTCCCACTGTTGTTGAAGTTTCAAAAAAGTCTGTCCCATGTCCCACTCTGTGTTTGCATCTCTACATATCTGAGAGGAAAGAGGCAATAAGTAAAAAGACGAACAGCAATGACAAATAAAGGCTAAGGCAATGTGCTGTGCAATAATCATGGTGTCTAATCAGTATCTTGACATGCCACACCTGTGAGGTAGGATGGATTATCTCGGCAAAGGAGAAGTGCTCACGAACAGATTTAGACAGATTTGTGAACAATATTTGAGAGAAATAGGTCTTCTATGTATATAGAAAATGTTTTAGATCTTTAAGTTCAGCTCATGAAAAATGGGAGCAAAAACAAAAGTGTTGCATTTATATTTTTGTTCAATGCATATTGGGGATAATTTAAAATGTCAATTCAGAGGAATTAGTTTAAGATACATCCGCGGTTGTTACTATTCACATGAATATGAAGACAGATATCACCCAGTGTAGGTCACATAAAATTTTGAGTGACCTTGAAAGGTCAAACTCAAGGGCAGAAATTTAACCTAAAATATTTGGAGACAATATGGATTAAATATGGTGGAAGGACTAGTAAGTAAGTCCCTTTGGCTGCTCCCTTGTTTGCACTCAGGGTCGCCACAGCAAATCCAAGGTGGATCTGCATGTTGAATTGGCACAGATTTTACGCCGGATGCCCTTCCTGACGCAACTCCACATTACATGGAGAAATGTGGCAGGGGTGGGATTTGAACCAGGAGCCTTCCGCACTGAAACCAAGTGCATTAACCACTTGGCCACCACCCCTGGATGGTGGAAGGACTAGTAAAGGATAAAATGGACAGAACTGATCACATGTCAAGGCCACACGAAACCACATTGTGGCATCACTGAACCACACAGAACCGGTTTGCACAAATCAGTGTTAAACCTGTAAGGTTCGGTGTCACAGACCGAATGGTCACCCCTAAAAATTGGCCACTCTGCCTCCAGTGCGCATGCGTCATTTCAACAGCTTGTCTGTGAAAGAGTTTCTTCACCCAAAACGATCAAATGGATTAATGGGATTATTAACCATCAGATGATAAGGTAGAACCTCTTAAATAATTCTAAAGTCAGTTTGAACAAAAAACGAGGCAGTTTTAAGCAGAAAAGACGCATGCGCAGTGAAGACAGGCCGGACTGATTTTTAGGGGGGACCATTCGGTCTGCGACACCAGCTGTTACACTCTCTGAATGCCCCTTCTTGTTTTTGCTGTGAGCTTTGTTTTCACTCTTTTGAACAAATAATATAAGCTGTTCTTACCTTATGAATTAATTTCTGGTGAACATCAAGTTCTCGACTCATCAGTTCAGACACAGTCACCTTCATCTCTGGTGCAAACGGTAGGCCCATGTCTGCCAGATGCAACGTGTTTAAATCATTGCAGATATGTATAACACATCACATGATTCGTGCGTTAAACAGCAGAGGTTCTAACCTCGACAGAAAGTTCACCAGTGTTTCTCTTTGACCGTGGGGCTCTGCAGTTTGGCTATGACAGCAACCTGATGGCTGAAGCTCTCTAGGTCTTTTAAAGCTTCTTGCAGCACTGCATCATGAGTCGGAATGGTCCTCATTAAAGACAAAACCTGTACCTTCCACTCCTCAATTTTATGTTGAGCCTGTGAAACCCCAAACTGAGACAAACATATTACAAAAGATTAGCCCTTACACATCCATATCAGAAAACAACAATAACAAAATTATCACCCAGTCCTCTGTGCTTGTGGCCTGAACATTGATGCAAAATATATATGTTTTGCTAAATTAGAGGCTTTTGACAGGAGACATAATTTTGCCAACTTATCAAGATTCCTGGGAGATATATATATATAAGAAAGCACTAGTTATCAATATGGAATGGTTACAGAGCTGTATCTTTTCACAAAAATTCTTACTTAAATAATAAATATTTTTGTTTGAAAAACTATGAGAGCATCTACAAATGTGTGTGCAGTCCTTTTAGCTACAATACATCTCCTATTACATTACTTATTTAAATTTCTATGACCAAGAAATTTTGTCTGCAGCAAAACAAAATTAAAGAAGTAATCAGTGAGTAACCTGATTCCTTCACCTTTGTTCTTTTTGTTGGAGATATAAATATCAGCTATTGTTTAAAATATACTCAGTACCTTAAACACAAACCTGTATTATCAAAGAATTTTGTCAGTAAGTAAGAAAGTTCATTAGACGTGTGTTACCTCAGTGAAACGCAACTGTTTCCATTCTTGCACCTGTTTTGTGTAGACAGTTCTCAGCTTCCATAGCTGCTGGCGGGACTCAAGCTCACTAACGGCTGCTGTCACACAGGTCAAATCCACCGGTCCTCCTAATGTTTGATGGAAGAATCATGGCAAATTACAATCACAAAATATATTTTAAAGCCATATAAAGACAAAAAAACAAAAAGGTCATCACATTTTGCTGGTGTTGGTTTTTTATTTACTAGGTAATAGTACCCATGGGCAAGAAGACACTAAAGTTATACGCCAATCTGACATTTGACCCCACTCAAATGACTGACCTTTGGCTGACCTTGCCAGTGCAATGTCAGAGCTCATCTAAGTGTGAGCCACATTTGGTCTAAATCAGGTTGTAAATCAAATTCCTTTACTTTAACAAAATTATTTTTAAGGGGAAAATTTATATTAATGTAAAACATTTGGCAGATATCAGGAAAAGACCTGGAAAGAGTAGATGAACAGTAAACATGCCCACAGCCCCCAATGGCCTGAGCAATTCCAGAAGAAATTTTCATATGTAAACTGAAAATTGGAGAAAAACACATTTTTGAATGAATGAATTTATTTGGCACACACAGACCCAAAATAACAAAATAAACTCAACACACCCATGTGCCCAAAAGAGTGTAGGGAGAAGCAAAAGCTTATAACCCCCCCAACCAAAAAAGTAAAAATGTATACATATGTATATAAAAATATACATATGCCCATGATAACTCATACAAAATATAAATTAATCACTGAACTAAAATTTCAAAACACAAATATGCAAACAGCAGTGCACCATGCACAAACCCCAAAACAAAACAAAATCAATCAATCTAATTCAGCACACCATAACAAGTAATTAAATGATTTTTGTAGAGCCTTTTAAAGCCACTCAAGTTACCGAGTGATTTTATGTTATCTGGGCAAAGCTAAGCTTTTAACAGTTGGAACATACCACATAGAGATTTGAAAATTTATATGTGCTTAGTGTGGCCATACGGAATAACGAAATTTACCAAAATATACCCATATGGAAAAGAAATAGAAAAACTTACAAGAAGTTACATCGGTTCCAGTAATAAACTTTATATTTGACATGTGTTGTGCTTATAAGTCTCAGTTTGATATTATACATATCTACTAAGGATTCTGTATGTGGAATTACTGCCATATATTGTTCTTGTAAGTTCACAATTTATATAAGTCACATATTGTACAAATTTACTAAGGATCTTATATCTGGTTTAACTGTCACATGTATTACTTACAAGTTCCAGACAGAACAGATACAAACTTTATAAAATTTATGTATGTCTTTTCCATATGGGTATATATGTATATATAGACATGGAACTAAACAAATTCCAGCATTTATGTCATCTCACCTTGTAGATTTTCAATGTTCCTACTAATATTTTCCAGCTTTTCATTAAGAGTGCACACATGCATGCACATGGTGTTCAGTCTGGAGTCAGTCATCTCTGCAGCATTCTGGGTGGGATCGAGGAAGGCTCCAGATGTGGCATCAGAGACCACTTTTTTCAAGTTGCAGACTGAAGCTGCAAATATTGTGTCTAGTGCGTTAGCCACTGAAGGGAGGCACTGGCACACAGTATTCTCTGCTTTTTTTTAAGAGCAGAACATAGCAATCCCACAGCTCCAGCACCTACGAGCAGAACCAGGGAGAGCAAACATTGATGTATGAAGTGATAATGGAGTTGTGATCACATGAATGAAGCACCAAAATGAGTGTGTCACTGAAATCTATTAACGTGTGTATTGTTGCCTGCAGACCTTTTCTTCCAGTCACCTCCTCTTTACTCATCGCTCTGTAGTTCTTGCAAATAATTTCAGGGAGTGAATGTCTTCTAAACACTTCTGCACATCAACCAAAGTTTTCACAGACTGCGTCACCTGCAGAGAAAATGAAAGGTTACTTTTGGACCATATGGATCCTTCAGTTTTCATTTAAATGGCAACATTATAGTAGTACAGCGACAGACTCAGATGATGTTGAATCCTTGACATATATAATTGTTTGGTAATTTAGTTTGGTTTCATATTACAGTTGTGAAAGGGCATCAAAGACGTTTTTACAGATAATAAATGAATGAATTTATTCAGCACAAACAGACTCAAAATAGCAAAGAAAACTCATAAAGAGAACAATTTAACAACGTCCCCATGTGCCCGAAAGGGTGTAGATAGAAGCAAAAGCCTATAAACGCCAACCCCTTGAACCAAAAAACTAAAAATAATGATTTAATATTATCAGGACACTTATTCCATATACGGTGTTCCAACCAGCAGCAACAGCTTGAGGTAGAATATGCGAGAGATGGTCCCGGTCTTCAACTTCACTTCCTGTTTTATTGTGACATTGCCTTTCCTCGTATCTTTTAATTTTCTTCACTTCCTTTTAGAGCACACCTTTTTGTTATTGTAGTAATTGTTGCTCCTGGTGTGTTTAAACCCTCTTGTGTTCCCCAGTGCCAGTACATCATTTGTTCCACCACGACTTCCACCACTGTTATATTCTCCAAGTGATTTCTCTTTGCCATCCAGTGTTTGTTCCTGTTTAACTATGTTTCTTTCGTTGGCCTCCTTTGGATTACTTTGACTGGCTGCCTAAACTGTCAGTTGAACTGTTCACCTGATTTTTGGAAACTACCTGTGCTTAACACTACATGGCCACTGTTGCCACACTGACTGATCTGACTTTTGACCACTGGCCTGCATTCTGGATCTGTTTTCATTAATCCCTCACAAACACTATTGGTACACTGACTAGCTTTGACAGCATCAACAAGTCCTTGCTCCCTGGCAAGGGAAAATGCTGGTGCATCCAGTTTGGTCATCTACTCTGACTTATGTGGTGTCATGCTTGGCCCTGGCTTGGAGATTAGGTCTTAGTTCTTTACGTTATTTCCTCTGTGATTTTCTGTTTATTCCTTTTCTTGGTGTTACACTTTCGTCACTGGTTCACTCTCGAGTTATCATTCATTCTGTAGTTGGTTATTGTATTTGTTCACTCATGGTCCTTTAAGTTACGTTCTGTTAATCACATTTATTGAATTATGCTTTGTCACAGTTTTGTGTTATTATTTATCTTTGGTGTTGCTCTTCAGATTATGTTCCATTTGTTATGTATTGCATTTTCTGTTCTTCAGTTATCTTGTTTTATTTGTTACATAATTCTATAGTACCAGGTTTGTTTATTTTCTGTTATACCAGTAGTTTGTTTCATCATCATCGTTTGTATTCCCTTTTATGTCTCAGCCCGTTTCAGCGCTGTCCTAGTTTGGTTTATTATTAGATCTCTTGTTCTCTCCCCTCTTTTGACCAGTCACAGTATTTCTTCATTCTGCCCCTTTTCTTTTGCCCACGCATTATTGTTTGTCTAGAAAACATCATGTTATTCAGTTAGTTTTCTGTCACTTACTTCTCTTGCTTTTTTTGCTTTGTTTTCTCACCACTTTGTTTTGCCCTCTGGCACTCTCTTGCCTTTCTTCCCTCTTCTTTGTGTCACAAGGCCACACCTCTTTTCAGAACCTTCCACACTTCACATCACCTTGATTAGTTTGCTCCTTATTTAAACCCTCACAGTTCCACAGCTCACTGCCTGATTGTTGACTCTGTTCACTTTCTCGCCTCTCGTTCTCATCTTTGCGTTTCGGTGTTTTTGACCTTGCTTGTGAACTCTGACCTCCGCCTAGACGTTGCCCTGTACTGAGCCTGTTTTTGACTCTGCCTCTGTTTTGCCTGTATTACTGCTCAACGCCGTTTGTATGAACTTTGCTCGTTTCTGGACCTTGACCCAGCCTGCACCATGTCTGTTACCTCTGCCTGTAACTTTGACTACCTGTGTACCGAACACTATGCCTGGTCTTCAGATAAAGCTTTTTTTCAATCTAAGCCAACCATGCCTGTGGGTCTGCATTGGTCTCCTCCCATCAAGCCACCACCAGTCCTGACATGTGGCCTCTTAAGGTCTGCCCAGTGGAATTTGGCTACAGAGGCTATGTGGGCAAATCCACTATGAAGGTCCTTATTGATATGGGGATCAACTGTATTTGACCATGGCCTATAATGGTACTTTGATTAAAGAACTTTGGACTCACCTTTCTGTTTGTTCTCTGCATTGGGGTCATAAGTCCTTTAGGTCTACTAAAAACTCTAATTTACCAAATAAATATCTTAGTGCAAAAACTGTCATTATCAACAGGAAAGTCTTGACTTGTGTGTAAGTCATAGATTCATCGTGGGGCAGCCAGTGTGTCTCTTTCAGTTCTTCAGTTATTCTGTAAAACACATTAAAAGAAGAAGAAGTTGCACTCTTTGACAGTTCAGCATTATTTTAGTTTGATGAGTGATGACAAATCTGGCTGCTAATGCTCATCACTGTGTGGACAAGCTAAATGTGTGCACATGTGGAACTTGACTATGTGTAATGTATCTGAATATTGTGCAGCAAAATAAAATAAAAACCTTGCACTCAACTTTAGATAGTCTATAGTGCAATCAGTTCCTGCCGCCTCATGATAGCAATGTAACAAATGTTTTGCGCTAGGTGTAAGATAGATAAGTGTTGCAAGGCCAAATCCTGATGGAAATGTGTTCCCCCTAGCTTGGCTAGTGGGGACTGTTCTTCAGTTGACCCGGCAGAGTCTGGTTTTGCCTGTAAAAGTGCAAAACCAGAACTCTGGTTTTCAAGACTCTACAAAAGATATAACAAAAATTTTGGCCAAATGCTGGGGACACCTAGAATGGTTGTTTAAGGAATTAGTTAAAGGTTCTACAAATGATCTCATACAGCCAGTTGTAATGCTAAAATACCAGCATCTCAGACCAAAACACCAACAAAAGTCATGATTACCGGGGGGAAATAACTCTGGTTTGTAATGTATTTTTAAGACTAACAGTGGGACTTTTTAATTCATTTGGCCCGTTAAGTAACATGTTAGTCAAAAAATATACTGCATTATAATCTACAGCCATAAGATGGCACTGTCTACATGCATGACAAGCTGCTCTTACATACTGATCTGTGTGATCCACATGTTGATGAAGAAGGTACTGGACACCAACCCCCTTAAAATAATACCCCTGTCATACATAGTCAGAATCACGCAGAGTGGCGTCACACTTATGAATTGGCGCACATCCGAAAAGTGTCGGATTTCAGTTCCAAAACGTTCTGACAGCCATCTACGGAAGTGGACACAGTTGGTCAAAATTGGCCGGTGGCCCCAAGTGTGATGCAAATGTTCAAAACCCTCCGGAAGCCGTCGAGATGGGACACCTATCCTACGCAGGTCCGAGGACAATCTGACTGCAATTTACATATTCTGACAGCATCAAAAAATCTGAAATGATATGACTGCAGTTGATTGAGCTCTGAAATCGATCGGTCACAGCAAAGCCTGCCGACATGCTGTGCCACGTTTGTCCACCTCCACTGGACCCCGGTCAGGGAAGCTGAAGGAAATTTCAGTTATGTAATAAGATGTATGTGGCACTGTGAGCGCGTCAGAGGCTCGGTGCAGCGCCGCAACGCAGCTGAATGAGATGTCACAGCTGTAATGCACATATTATTACATGTTCACCTCCTAAATATGTAGCAGGTATGATGTGGAAATGTTTGTCCACCACATGACAGCATAAATAAACATGTAACTCACCCCTGGTACCTCGCATTCCACAGTGCAGAGCAGACAGCTGGTCAAGTCCCTTTCACCCAGCTGCGCTGCGTGCTGGCAACGTCGATCAGATGACAAATGCATAATCCACCTCTGGTTTAAATAAATCCCATGTGAAGCGCTGTCCCACAACGATAATCCAACTATAGTTGTGTTAAGATGCAGAAGAAGAGTTTAATAAAAGAGAATAGAGAATGTCCACTGACTGCATCTGAATTTTGTTCACATGTGGGAAGTTGGTGCACTGCCAGCACAATTCAGCAGAGGTTACGGAGTCCAGCCAGACAAATAAAATCTAGCAATGCAAGTATGTACTGATCAAACACCTAAAGGGATTTTTCAGCGAACTGTACAACAGCAGCCATTGTGAACACATGTGCGCAGGTGAGTGGACACACACTCATCACTCGGATCACCTGTTCTACGCACATACACGCGTACACTCTGTCATGTGAGACACACACCAATGAGAGGTCAGTTTAGCACTAGGAATGTGAGGACAAGTGGAAATTTGATTGCGTGAGTGGGTGAGTGACAGCTCCAGTGCTGTCTGACAGCAATCTGTGTCATCTGACTGTTGTCTGAAATATGTTTGGGTTGCATCCTGCAGGTATGCACGAGGCAGTCCGGATGAATTTGAACCACTGCTGACCACGCCTCTTTTCCTCCAGACTGCTTCGGATTATGGCAATATTTGCCGTGTCGGAATTTTGCCGTGTCAGAATGGTTCGTCCAAAATTCTTGCTATGTGTGACGGGGGCTTAAGAATGAATGAATCCTGGGTCAAGCAAAAGTAATAAATCAAACTCTCAAACTGAAAGTCTGAACACTTGAATGAAAAGAGGGTATAACCTTCATTTGTAACGGACTGGCGACCTATCCACTGTGTACCTCACCTTTTGTACAATGATCACTGAGACAGGCTCCAGCCACCCTGTGACCCATACAACACAGCAGTTGACTTGTATGCACTTTGTGGAACGGCTGCAACCACAGGTCAACTAGGCTAAGGTAAGGTCAAATATAATGCTTTGAAAATATATTATTTTAAAAGGGTTATTTACATTTAGTGAGCTAAACATGCACGTTTAGCTTCAAATTCACATTTTCATTTGTTCTGTGGCAAGAAGCGGTTTGCTTTTGAGTCCTTTGTGCCTTGTACAATAAGATGAATTAGTCCATATGCTTCTGATTGCTATCGCTGTCTGCATTATAAAAATTATAATGCACCAATTGAATTAATTTAGCTTTTTGTTGCATAAAGTGGTAGCACCATGTTGCAAAAATAAATGTAACTTATAAACCAACTTGTGTGTTTTTTTTTTTCTTCTTCTTCATCAAACCTTTTTGAACATATGTAACTAACACGCCATATATACGCCGTACAGATATAGCCCGGAAAATACAATATCATATTTTAAGCAGAGGGAGTTTTTCCTTACAACTGTCATGACTGTACTTGCTCAAAGGGTTGGTAAGGTTAGACGTTACTCATGTGAAGTGCCTTGAGGCCGCATTGTTGTAATTTGGTGCTATATAAAAAAAATTAATTGAATTGAATAAACTGAATTAACGCTGTTCTTCTTCCCTGCAGTTGGAGTAGGTGGACAAACAGTGGGGATCTAGTTTTCACTGGGGGAGGGGGGAGCAGGCTTCATACCACTTTTAAAAAATGTAAACAGCTTATAACACATCTTGATTATTCATAAAAATCTTTGAAAAGAAAAAAAGCTTTGAAACAAAAGCACACTGCAAACAATAAACACATGGTTAGCATTTTACAGGAGAAGAAAGCTTGTCTGCATCTGCATCAGCGTGTTGATGATGTGTGGGCACTTGAATCGGTCTTTAGAGACAGTGTACAATAGATCAGCAAGATAAAGCACTCAGAGGGCCATTTAAGACAGCTGCACTTTTGACTAAACTCACCTGGCGAACACAGAAATTGCGCTCATGAACTGAGCTTCGGCTGTAAGCAGCACATCCTGCACAGCCTCACACCGACGCTGAAAAGCAATCTTGCACACATATCCACGCCAACTGCCACAAATAACCAAAAAAACAACATGTAAATCAAATAAGCAGTGCAACAGATAGAAAACATAATGTAAGAAAAATACAGCTCGAGCGCTTACCTCTTAAAAACTTTCCGCACTTGGTAGTTCCTGAAAAAAGGGACGTTTTGCAAAGCTGTTCACAACAGGTACTCTCTGTACCACTCTTCCAGGCTGACAGTTTCATCCCAACCTGATTTAGTCATATGCAGCACCGAGTTACGGGAGAAGATGTAGTACTCAGAGCCACCCTCACTGAAATCAACCACTTGCAGGTCATAGGGTCGAAAGGGGAATAAAGCACAGGGTTGTTTGGCTTCTTAAACAAACAAAAAATTACTATTTTGTTAAGGATCATGACAAGGACATTTATCAAAAAAATATAAACCTGCACCTTTAAGAGTCATCAGCCACTTCTTTTAGGCAATAATAGTCTAATCCTCGGACCACATCTGTGCCACTGACAGGAGCTTCTTTTGGTTTGGTCACTTTCCCGTCTTTCCAGAATGGAATATTTTTCTTCTTCCTTGTTGCTTTTATTGATTTTCCCTGACCTGTACAACTGAAACAAATAAATTCAGTGTAAACAATTAACAAATTTCTGTTACATAACTCAAACAGCATGCAGTGTCAACACTGGCAAGTAAATCTATTTGCTCTTGAAATGACTCTAGTCAGTGTATTATATATATATATATATATATATATATATATATATATATATATATATATATATATATATATATATATATATATAGTGACAGATTTTTGCCTTGTTAAACTCAGGGGGGAAAATATTTTGCACATACAGTGTAATAAACAGGGCTCGTGATTTATTAATTTGCACTAATGAAAACTGAAGTATAGAGGGCATATTGTCACAAATGACAACATTTTAGATCTCCAAAGTGGATTTATAGTTAACAAGCCAGTGAACCTTCTCAAAAAAGACCTCTTGGAGGTTAAGGCATATTTTCACACAGAAACACAAATTTAAAAAAAAATCTATAATAATAAATTTAAGATTCATGTTGTGCCATCATTAATATTTTTCAGCAGCTAGTTGTTTATTCATCTTCAGATTTCCAACACAACAAACATCTTTGGTCAGCGTGTTTATTTCGCTGTAACACTTTGTGGAATATTTAGATTTCTTATAATTGAGGGTGACATTCCACGTCCCAACAGCCAGGGGCTGTGAGCATAGACCGGGCTGCCGGGCCACCCGCCCTCGACCACCACCCAATCCTCTCTGCACCCGACCCCAATGGCCCCCTCTGCAGGTGATTAACCCACAGGAGGGCGGGCCCACGTTGCTCGGAGTCGAGCCGCTGCTCCTCCACGTCGAAAGGAGTCAGTTGAGGTGGCTCGGGCATCTTTTCCAGATGCCCCCTGGACGCCTCGCTGGAGAGGTGTTCCGGGCATGTCCCATTGGGAGGAGGCCCCGGGGAAGACCCAGGACACGCTGGAAGGATTACATCTCTCGGCTGGCTTGGGAACGCCTTGGGGTTCCCCCGGAGGAGCTGGGGGAGGTGTGTGTGGATCAGGAGGTCTGGGCGGCTTTGCTTGAGCTGCTGCCCCCGCGACCCGACTCCGGATAAAGCGGAAGAAAATGGATGGATGGATGGATGGATGGATAATTGAGGGTAAAATATAGACAGCCTAATATTTACAATGCAGCGCCTAAAAGTTGCAAGATAATGAAAAGCTGCTAAATATCTAAAATTTATAAACAAATTTAAACACAAACTGTGGCAAGAATTAACATTTAAAAATATGTAATTGCTTATTTCTTTTAGGCAGTCTTTTGCAAATTACAACAATGGTGTGTTTAATCAGGCTTTGACAAACATATAATAATTATTATAATAATAACAGTTGTTGATTTATTCCAGCTGTCTTTTTATTATTTACAAGAAATCACTATTTGTTGATTAGTTTTTTCTGTTTCTGTTTTTTAATTTGAAAATGAGGTTCATAACTTAAGTGACATTTTAAATAAAATACAAAACAAAAACACAAATTTATTTATGTTGGAATTTGTGTGCGGGAAAGCATGAAAGGCTACATGTGTATCACATTCTAAAAGGCATACCTTATTAATTAGCTAATTAGTTAACAGCGCCTCTGGAAAGTATTCACAGCACTTCTACTCACAGCACCCCATGACAACATGAAAAAAGTTTGGGGTTTTTTTTTTTGGAACTTTTTGCAAATTTATTAAAAATAAAAAATAAGGAAATCACATATACATAAGTATTTACATCCTTTGGTCAATACTTTGTTGATGCACCTTTGGCAGCAATTCCAGCCTCTTGAATATGATGCCACAAGCTTGGTGCACCTATCTTTGGGCAGTTTTGCCCATTCCTCTTTGCAGCATCTGTCAAGCCCCATCAGGTTGGATGGGGAGCATCAGTGCACAGCCATTTTCAGATCTCTCCAGAGATGTTCAATTCGATTCAGGTCTGGGCTCTGGCTGGGCCACTCAAGGACCAAGGACCATTCAGGCCTGATTGATGGATTGATGCAGAGATGGTTATCCTTCTGGAATGTTCTCCTTTATCCATAGAGGAATTCTGGAGCTTTGACAGAGTGACCATCGGGTTCTTGGTCACCTAAGATCCTAAGACTGAGGTCCTTCTACCCTAATTACTTGGTTTAGATGGGCGGCCAGCTCTAGGAAGAGTCCTAGTGGATTCAAACTTGTTCTATTTAAGGATGATGGAGGCCACTGTGCTCACTGGGACAAATGTTTCTGTACCCTTCCCCAGATTTGTGCCTCAAGACAATCCTGTCTCGGAGGTGTACAGATAATTTCTTTGACTTCATGCTTGGTTTGTGCTCTGACATGCACTGTCAACTGTGGGACCTTATATGTAGACAGGTGTGTGTCTTTCCAAATCAGGTCCAAAGAACTGAATTTACCCCAGGTGGACTCCAGTTAAGCTGTAGAAACATTTCAAGGACGATCAGTGGAAATAGGAGGTACCTGAGCCCAATTTTGAGTATGTGACTACTTAGGTACATGTGATTTCTTAGTTTTGTTTTTCAAAAATCAAAAGAAATTCACATTGTCATTACGGGGTATTGTGTGTAGAATTTTGAAGAAGAAAATGAATTTCGTCCATTTTGTATTAAGGCTGTAACAACAAAATGTAGAAAAAGTGAAGCACTGTGATACTTTCTGGGTGCACCATATAAAATATAGTCACATTCAACTGATTATATGTTGTATTTATGTCTGAAATAAACAGCATATAATATTTTATGTAAGTTAAACTGTGTATAAACAATAAGACAAGCACTTGATCAGAAAATGTGAGTGTCTGTAATTGTACCCTGTACCTTTGTGTTGTTGGTTCTTCCTGCTTAACCACATCAGCAGCTTGGCTGTGAAAGTTAGCGCCTGATGTTGAGGCTCTTGGTTGAAATATATCTTTCCGTTTAAGTTTGCTGATGGCCATCACAGGTCCAGTTTGAGATCTAAGAGGTGGAAGTCCCACCACTGATGGCAGCGTGGGTGGAGGAGCATTTTAAGAGGTGGCGCTACAGCAGGTAGGTAAACTGGGCAAAGGAGGTAAACCTTCCTGACGCCAAGAAGAACAACTGGCTAATGGGGAAAAAGTCTTTCTCTGATCCTTGGATCCCAGCACAGTACTGGTTTCATAGGATCCTTTCATGGGATCCTTTGAAGGGGAAGGGAACATGCTCCTGATGCTGGACGAGGTTTGAAAACAGAAGCTTTATCTTGCTAATTAATCTAAAGTCTGGAAATTCAGGAAGGAAAAATAAAACAAACAAGCACAATATTAGCGTCCACAATTCACAGACTTATCCTGCAGTATTGACTCCCCGATATTAGCTGAAGCATTTCATAGCAGTGCACATCCTAGTTTATAGTGGTGTTATCACAGAAGACAGACTCTTCAGAAAAAGTAATCAAATTGTACATATTTCTACCCTACAGAATTCTAAACACTTCCAAAAAAACTGTTCAATTTACTGCAGATTGCAGTAAACTGTAAGTAAATAGTGAATGAAGAGTAGAATTTCACTCCCTTGATGTAAAAATTAGGATTACTATGTGCTAGCTAGCTAGCTATCATGGCTGACTAAAGACAAAGCTCACCATGCTAGCTTCTGACCCCATGATAAAGTACCTCATCATAGTTTTGCTGACTTTTGCTCTACAGTCCTGTAAGCTATAACAATATTAGCTGTAATTTCTTGTAGTTTGAAAAATAATACTTTGTAATGCACATGCACTCCCATCATGTACTAACTGTTGATAGGGTTGCCAACCGTCCCTTGAAAAACAGAATTGTTCCTTATTTGGAAATAAAAGTGTGCGTTCCGTATTGACCTGAAACGGGACGCAGTTTGTCCCATATTTCTGTGAGAATCAAAAAGTCTGTAAAATGTCAATGGAATTGACTGGCGCTTTATATGGAAACTTACGGTAAATTTGATCCCAGCCTCTCTCCTGCTTTTCACCAATGAGCTGACAGACACGAGTTGACAATACAGAATCACTCTTATCTCATTGGTCGAGGAACATCTGCTCGCAAGAAGATACCGACGTCATGAGCCGACGACGGTCGCTGGACGACAATAACAAAGCAGCATGGCTGATATCGATACAGACACCGACACTGGCACTGCAGATATGCCTATGGACAGCAATGTCTGTGACGTCGTTACTACTCCTAAAAAAAAAAAAAAGAAATGCAAAAATACAGGGGAGAATGAGAAAAGGAAAATGGCAGGGTGGAAAAGGTGCGCGACAACAGTATTGTTTACTTTTCAGACTTTATTTTTTTGCACTTTTTATTACACTAAATGTGTAAATGTGCACTGTTACATTGTTTTGCACTGTTACATTGTTTTGGATGATACAAATTTTCTATTTTTTTTTTTTTGTTAATTTATACAATTTTAAGTTAAGCAATAGCACTACAGAGATTTATTTTTAAAGAAGACAGAATGCTCATATTGAAATTGTGAGTGAAAATTTATTTTGCACTAAAAATAAATTGCTAAATAATAATTTGTTTTCCACGTGTTCATATCAGAACAAATGCATGTATGCATCTACCTAAATTCAGGGTCAAGTCAACAGTCAAATGGTTAAAAATCGTTTCACACAGACGCTGGGAAGGGTGAAGGCAATGGTCAGTCGGCCGGTCGGCCCTGGCGGTGAGGTGTCCCTTATTTATTTTTCAGAGAGTTGGCAACCCTAACTGTTGACTAGCAGCTGTGCTAGCTAGCGACTGTAGAATGTAGCCGGCTTGCAAATTTGGATGTTAATAAGGTGTTTGGATATTATGTGTTCATCCATGCTGAATGTTGTTAAAAACAGACATAAAGAGTCTTCATTTAATAACAAAGACTGTAATTTATTTTTATCCAACACTTCACAGTTAGTTTTTAAAATTCTGAGTAGAGATGGAATCTATTAACTACAACTGAGTAAAACACAAAGACAAACTCCAAAACTGCAGAAAATGAGGGTAAAATGTCACATCTTGACCCTATATTTATGGGGGGGGATGTAGAAAGAATGATGTATATCATGAAAGCGTAATACCACACATATTATAGTACATATAACTGCTACTAGCTAAGGTTAAAAGTACAAAACATCGTCAAACAATTTAAGCTATGGATGTTAACATGTTAGCTTGTTTTTGACTGAAAGTCCTCACTTACATATAAGTTACATGGAGTGTAAACACTGAAAGTGACACTTAAAATGTATGTCATAGCTGTTTATAACATTACCCTTCATTAAAATAATGCTAACATGGTAAACCTTTTTTAATAAAGTTAAATTTTCTAATTCTTATGTTAACTTGTGTTTGAACAATAATAAAATAATGAGCTAAGACAGCAGTTTGTCAAATGAGATCTATAAAAACAACAAAACAACACTAACTAATTAAGCAAACTAGGTAGCAGGTAAGTTAAATTGCTTTACTGACTTTCTCACCTGATCTGTAGAAGTTGTAAACCAGACTTGTCCATGTTGTCAGCTGTGACGTTGCCAAGTACTGTTGCCACAGTAACAAATTGTGATTTTAGGTTTGTATGTTAGGCAAAGGTGAGTGTGTCTGCCATCAACACATGCTTTAAAAAGTCACAAACCAAAGGCAATAACCTTTTAAAAACTTTAAAAAAATTCTAAAAATATGAGGAAAGTTTCCACATTAAGGCTAAGACACTGAGAAGCAAACAATTCTGATAATAATCTGGAAGGAAATAACGGAAATCCCAGAAATGATTCTATAAAAAGCCAAATTTCATATATACAGTTCATCCTACTTCCAAAATGGAGTAAAATAATTTTTCCCCTCAAAATTCTACTCACAGAAGCCCATAATGACAACATAAAAAAGTTTTTTTTTGGGGGGGGGGGGGGGGGGGATTTATCAAAAATAAAAAAGCTAAGAAATCATGTGTGCATACAGCCTCAAGTCTTCTTGAATATGATGCCACAAGCTTGTTGCACCTATCTTTGGGCAGTTTGGTCCATTCCTCTTTGCAGAACCTCTCAAGCTCCAACAGGCTGGATGGGGAGTGTCAGTGCACAACCATTTTCAGATCTCTCCAGAGATGTTCAATCACATTTAGGTCTGGTCCCTGGCTGGGCCACTCAAGGATATTCACAGAGTTTTCCTGAAGCCACTCCTTTGATATCTTGGCTGTGTGCTTAGGGTCGTTGTCCTGCTGAAACATGAACCATTGCCCCAGTCTCAGGTCAAGAGAGCTCTGGAACAGGTTTTCATCCAGGATGTCTCTGTACATTGCTGCATTCATCTTTCCTTCAATCCTGATTAGTCTCCGTGTTCTGCTGCTGAAAAACATCTTCAGAGCGTGATGCTTCCACCACCATTTAGACAGGCGGCCATCTCAAGGAAGAGGCCTTGTGAATCCGAACTTCTTCCATTCATGGATGATGGAGGCCACTGTGCTCATTGGGACCTTCAAAGCAGCAGAAATGTTTCTGTACCCTTCCCCAGATTTGTGCCTCAAGATAATCCTGTCTCAGGGGTCTACAGACGCTTCCTTTGACTTCATGCTTGGTTTGTGCTCTGACATGCACTGTCAACTGTGGGACCTTATATGTCGACAGGTGTGTGTCTTTCCAAATCATGTCCAATCAACTGAATTTATCAGGTGGACTCCAATTAAGCCATAGAAAAATCTCAAGGATGATCAGTGGAAACAGGATGCACCTGAGTTCAATTTTGAGCTTCATGGCAAAGGCTGTGAATACTTATGTACATGTGATTGCTTAGTTTTTTTATTTTTAAAACATTTGAAAAAAAAATTCATAAAAACTTTTTCCCACATTGTCATTATGGGGTGTTGTGTGTAGAATTTTGAGGAAAAAGATGACTTTAATCCATTTTGGAATAAAGTTGTAACATACGTACATAGATAGATAGACAGATAGATAGATACATACATACATAAAAGTCCTTCTATTTCATAAGTTTCTATTTCATAATATTCTGTCTTCAGTCTCAAATTCTGCAAGCAAATCCTACATTCCATCATTATTATAGTGTATTTATACGAAAGGTTCTTGCCAGTAAAGTGCCACATATAAGATATGGCCTTTTTGTGTGGAGTTTGCATGTTCTCCCCGTCTTTGCGTAGGTTTCCTCCCGGTGCTCTGGTTTCCTCCCACATTTAAAGACATACAGGTTAGGTGAATTGGAAACTTTGCAAAAGAGATCTCAATCTCAATGGGACTAACCTGGTTAAATAAAGCCTTAAATTTAATGTAGTAGTCACTACAAAATACTTGTTTATACATACGTGCATTTGGTCGCATGTTTTCTAATCTTCATTTTATATAATTGTTAACAGTTTTAACAACAAAATATATTTCATTAATGTTTTCCATCTCTTTCCCTTCTTGTTAATAATAAGTGTATCATATTGTTATTTTACAAATTCTTTATTTATTACCTCCAAGAAGGCTGTCATGTTTTTTGTTGCGTTTGTCTAATTGTTTGCCAGCAGAATATTTCATTAAATTTGGTGGAGGGACAGGACTCAAAACAAAGGACAAATTGATGAAATTTTGATCCCAAGTCTTCATGATCTTGCTTAACATCATTGATCTACTGTATAATCACAGTCCTGATTCCTTTGATCCGATCACCATGACTGCTGATTGATTCTGCAATCAGAATGAAATGTTGTGATCCACCCACTGACCATGATTTCTGATCAGAGATCAAAGATCAAAGGCAGGATCTGGATCTTTATTCAGTAATTATTCTAATGAAACCATTTATATTTTTTGGTGGAACCGCTCCCAAACCAAAAGCTTGTGATAAATAACTGCAAAAAGGTTGATGTTTCATTTTAGGCCCTAGGCTAAAAAAAATTAGACGCTACTTCTTTCAGTGTTTGAAATCTGACTTTCATACAAATACCACACAACAGGAACGCACTCATCAGGAAGTCCAGTATGACCATGTCCATGAAGTCGACCAGTCTTGTGCCTTTGTTGTACGGTGATGTCTTTTTCACAGTTGAGCAGTAGTTTGGGTCCGTCTCCCACCTGAAACAGAAGGGTATGTTTTTGTCTTTGACAGACAAAGAGCACTAGAGGTGATACGTGAACAGAAAAACACCAGCTGAATCTGCAGTAATGAGTGTCTGGTCCTCTATACCCTGATTAAATTTTATGATGATACACACCTGAAGCCAGACGTTAGTAAATTGGTACATTTCCAGATATGTAAACAAAATATAAAGGCATGAGTGATTTGATTGTTTAGAATTGATTGTGATATAGAGTCTCTGGAGAACCTTTGTGATCCAGAGCTGAATAAACAACCATTTACCTGTTCTGGGAAGGACAAATCTTCTGCTTTGAGATGCAGTGAAAGCCTGGTTCTTATTCTTGATGCAGGGCAATAGGAAACTCAGAAACGCCAACTCCTCATTCACCTTCTCACGTGAAGCATTCAAGGCATCGACAAAGATCACATCACATTTTTTATCCGCAATGTCAAGTTCATTGAACTTCTCCACACTGACAAAGGTACCCAAATCCATCCAGCCACTGAACATGAAGGTCAGAACACATCCTGACAATTGTTAGTATGCACCGGGTGGATGTCAGAGACCCTGCCTCCACAATGCACAGCACTCATAGTTCCTGGGTGGCTATGATGTCCAGTAATTTATTGGGGATCCCATGGATACTTTCGATGTTCTAAACAGTAGGCCAATCAACCAAATCAAACACTTCAAATAAATCCACACAGTTGCTGATGCTGGTGCTTGGAGCGGGCTTCACTGAGGACTCGCAGAGCTATAGGGTGCTGTCAGTGGTTGACATCTTGGCCTTTAAAACAGACTGCTCTCGTAACTGAGCAGCAAGTAGTTGGCACTGAATCCTGGTGAAAATTACCCTTGCAAGAATGTTGCCCTGCACAAAAAACAAAGTAATACCTCTGTAGCTGTTGCAGTCCAGGAGATGAGCCTTCCCTTTTCAAAGAGGGACAGCAACTCCTTTCTTCCAGTCTATGATGACATTTGCCTCATAAATGGATGCTTACAACGCCAGTAGAAGTTCAGCTCTGACACCACAGACCCGTGCAGCTTTGCCCACCCTCAACTGTGTTCCCCGCCTTTGCAATCTCACTAAGATTCTGTAGTACATAGGTGATTGGAACATCAGTTGCAAGATTCATGCCACAGGAGACGTCCAACATGAGAATTGGCCTCATACAACTGCTGTAAGTAGCCAGTCCAATGGCACAGTACATCAAAGTCACCTACCAGGACTGTGCTCCAACTTGCTATGACTGCAGTGTGACAATGGGGATTTGCAACTTTTCGGCTTTATTTTACACAATTTTGGCAAACATTATTCATTATTCTGTTTAAACAGTTTAAAGCAGCAAATAGTGCTTTTTTAAAGTTGTTCTAAATTGGTTTAAATTTGAAATTATTACATTTTAAGTGGTTTCAAACTCTTCTACACCATTCTACACCTTCCATCCCTGGTTCTCAAGACCAGGCACCTAAGTGGCTCTACTCTACTCTTTTCTACTCTCCTATTTTACTCTTCCTTTTTAGATATTTAGATATACCTTTGTATACTGGCATAGTTCCACCTTAGAATTGGAATATAATATATAAGATATACCTTACTGAATTTTCATGGACAGACTAGTCTGCAACACTGTTTTACAAAAGTTCAAAATGGATTTTTTTTTTAATCATGAATAAGTGTAATCAACAATAAGTTTAATGATTATTGTCAGCTCCACTCTGTACCTACAGTGCCAGCTTGCTGCGGCTGTAGGAGCGCCTCCATGGGGATCTCCAGCTCCTGCGGACTGCCAAGGAAAGATCTGGCAACATGACAGCCAAGGACGCCTCCAGGTCCCTGGGACGACCACACACACCGTGTTCTGTGGAGCAGTAGTATGAACACTTGCCATAGAAACACACATTTCCCACTATGGGGGAGGCAGAAGTGCATAGAGAGCAGAGACGAAGAAAAGAAACAGAAAAGCAACACGTTCAGTCACATTAATAATCAGATGACTTCATGCATGAGGCCATTTTAAGGATCAGACCATTGACAAGATGGACTCATAAATAAAACCCATCATTCCTAATGAGTAACTGAGGAGTGTGCGAGGGGTACCGGGGGACGTAAAGAAGGTTCGGGCTAGTTTGCGGTCGGTAGTAATGTCTTTAATCTCCTTGACAACATCCACCAGCCTCCCAACCACAGGAGGGATTCTCCTGTAACCCAGAATCCTGCAGAGAGACACGCAACACTTGGAAAGAGAATATCAAATGAAGACACGGAGAAATGCAAATTAAGAATAGGAAAGGAAAAAGGAGCAAGACAGAAGATGGGAAGGAAATATCACAATGCGAGTACAAGCTTTTCAGGCAGCCAGCTGGAGTAGCTACATTCAAAATGACCACCAGCGCGCACTTGTCATGTGATCCTTATCATCTGATAAACACTTGTCCTCATATCTGCTCAGCTGACCGGCTTTGCATTAATGGTCTTCTTTGAGGTTGCCCCAACATTCGCGTACACAGATATTATTTGTGTTTGTGTTGGTTAAATGAATGTTATATAATATGTCATCCCATCCACCAGAGTGCACCGTTTCCTGGATAACGTACCTGTCCAGGTGAAAGGCTGCAATTTCTGCATTGTGCCTCTCAAAGTCAGAGAAATAGTACAGGTTGTAGTTGGTTTCATCATCTCTTGTCTGCCTGCAGGGGAGTCATACGACACATTTGAATACTCATATGAGCATACTGTATAGTAGGCAAAATACTTTATGCACAATCCCTGGGGTGTCCGAATACTCAGTATGCATTTAATAGTAGGCAATAGATTCCTGGATGATCTACTGCCCCCATAGTGTGCAACAGTGTGTCAAAATTCAACCCCTCGCCCATGTTGTGACACCTGGGTAATGGCTTGAGTAGGGGATTGCCTGTTGGGGTGAAATATGGTGGGGACCTTGTGAGCCCAGTGATCTCTATGGTAGCCATGGTAGCCATCAGACCAGGCTATGGATTTATCAAGGACCATGTGTTTGTTGGCGTGCAATGACATTCCCACGTTAAACAAACACATGCACAAGCATCTCAAGATCGATCCTGACTGTAGATTTTCTATGCCGTCCACCATCCTGTCTGGGAATCAACCAAGAGACTATCTCCCTTGCCACCGAGGGATTGCCCCAATGGAGTGCGCAATCAGCCTAAGATAAGCTATCCCATGCAGCTAGAGCTGGTTAATCAAAGAAGACCTTTTCAAGAAAATTCAAAGAACGTATCGGACATAAATAAGAATGTCTGCACCATCTGATGGGCCGTGGAATTTAAAAGATATACATCAGGAGCTGTTTTTAAAAGTGTGTCGAGACAAAATAGGAACGTTCGCGTCACATGTGGGTATGCATGTGTGCTGCAGCGTACATCCAAATTACAGCCCTACTAAGTCCTAGTTTATTTCTAGTACGTGCTACAGTTAAGTATTTAGATGGAGGGAAAGCCTTACTTCATTGGTTTACCCATTCGTCGGGTGTGCATGTAAGCTAGTTAGCTAAAGCTGTTGTGAAGCGGGTTAGTTATCAAGGAAATGTACGTTTAATAATCATATCCATTTTATGATGGGCTGGAAATTATTGATCATATCTTCTTAAAGATAGCTAACAGTATGAACACCTGTTACACCCACAGTGGGCGTGGCTCCACTAAACAGTATCTCCAAATACAGTACTAATTAGTACTGTATTTCCAAATATGGTACAAATTATGAAAGTATGCCTCCTGTAAAGTCCGGTGGGCATTACGGGCTTCATTTTCAATGTTATTTTGTCTTATTCTGCTGTAATTTCATATCAAGGTCCTCAGAGATCGCACACCTCTGTCAGGGTCACATACGTTCCAGATCAAATTCAAAATAAAATCTCTCATTTGCTGGGACAGTATTGGTCTGCTTGTCAAATTTCATCAAAATCCTGTCCCAGCTTTTTGAGTAAAATATTGCTATGTGTCAAACACTCTGCTGGATCTCAGTTCCAGAATATATATATTATAGGAATCACCCATTTGCTCACCAAATTTTATTGAAATCTGTTCATTACTTTTTGAGTTATTTCAATTTCAATTTATTTTCATTTAT
Source organism: Thalassophryne amazonica (assembly GCF_902500255.1). NCBI lineage: Eukaryota > Metazoa > Chordata > Actinopteri > Batrachoidiformes > Batrachoididae > Thalassophryne > Thalassophryne amazonica. The sequence goes on from NC_047117.1 coordinate 9,974,223, forward strand.
ATAGCGCCAAATCACAACAGAGTTGCCTCAAGGCGCTTCACACAAGTAAGGTCTAACCTTACCAACCCCCAGAGCAACAGTGGTAAGGAAAAACTCCCTCTGAGGAAGAAACCTCAAGCAGACCAGACTCAAAAGGGTGACCCTCTGCTTGGGCCATGCTACAGACATAAATTACAGAACAATTCACAAAACAAATTAAAATTAAAAGAGTAAAAAGCATAGTAACATACTATGACAGTATGCTAGCCATAGGAAAGGGAAAATAAGTGCGTCTTAAGATCTGGACTTGAAAGTCTCCACAGAATCTGTTTTATTGATGCAGGGAGATCATTCCACAGTTATCCTGCTCACAGACAAACACCAGTGAAAAAAAACACAGTGAATATGGAAAATAAATACTTTAAAAGTGACAAAATATCAGACCTTTATGACCAGTTCATTAATATTAAAGGACTCAAATCAGATTGGGGTAAAATAATGATAAGAACAGAATAAAGGGAGGCAGACGGCATACTGAGTATATTATTTCTGTGCCACATGAGCTGTATGTTGATTTCCATGTGACTCACTTCATGGGTTTGAACAAAGCTTGTCCCTCGTTAGGAAATGACATCACCAGCTTCAATTGTGTCCCCCCCGGCTTCTGCACTGAAAAACAGTGTGGAGAACGTTACCATAGCAGCTAAACACACCAGAGATGCACAACCCTGTCAGCAAACACGTCACCATTAAAGGAGCACACACACACACACACACACACACAGACCTGCACTGACAATGCGATCTGTTGAGAGCTGGTGAATCAGAGGTTCCATGTTGGGGTCATGATGGGGGTAGAGCTGCCAGCGTGAGATACCCAGGTAGAAGCGTCGCCAGGGCGGGTGCTCATTACTGCTGCGGTTCCACTGGACCTCCTCCTCACTGTCCTGGATAGAACTCACCCTGGAAACAGAAGGAAGGACCAGGAGGAAGTCAAGTCCAGAACATGGATCTGAAAACTGTTACTTCATTTGCTAGTCTGGGAAGTCTCAATGACCTTTAGGGCTCTATCTTCTACACCGATCAAACCAAAGCCCAGTGCAGGTGTCACTGCTAGTTTCCACCTGACACAGTTCACATCCTGGAAATGATATGTTTTTATTCTTTGATTTTACACCTTGTTATAAAAATCTGAGGATTAGTTAAAACTGAGTTCAGAAATGGACTAGCAGCATGACAGTGACCCCAAACACAGCCAGGGCAACTAAGGAGGGGCTCCATAAGAAGCATTTCAAGGTCCTGGAGTGGCCTAGCCAGTCTGCAGACCTGAACTCCAGAGAAAATCTTTGGAGGGAGCCGAAACTCCAAACCTGAAAGATATGGAGATCTGTATGGAGGAGAGGAGCAAAATCCCTGCTGTAGTGTGTGCAAACCTGGTGAAAAACTACAGGAAACGTCTGACCTCTGTAACTGCAAAGGTTTCTGTACCAAATATTAAGGTCTGTTTTTCTATTGTATCAAATACTTATTTCATGCAATAAAATGCAAATTAATTATTTAAAAATTATACAATGTGATTTTCTGATTTTTTTTTTTTTTTTTAATATTTTTAGATTCTGTCTGAAAGTTGAACTGTACCTAAGATAAAAATTAGACCTCTCCATTCTTTGTAGGGAAAACTTGTAAAATCAACAGTGGATCAAATACTTATTTCATACAATAAAATGCAAATTAATTATTTAAAAATTACACAATGCGATTTTCTGAGGTTTTCCTTTTTTTTAGATTCTGTCTGAGAGTTGAACTGTAGCTATGATAAAAATTAGACCTATCTATTCTTTGTAGGGAAAACTTGCAAAATCAACAGTGGATCAAATACTTATTTACCTCACTGTATATGTAAAATGACTTGATAACACCAAACATTTACATACACTGACATGATAATCCTAATTAGTTATGTTCATCACCACACAGATGATGAGCCTGTTCTGTTCCAACAGATTTGCAGTAACACCTTTTTTGTTCCTTCTTATATGAAGAGTACTTAGGATACAAGCTAGACAGAAAAGGTCAATTTTGGTTATTGATGCCATTGTTTCTAATTTCTATAATGGCTACATTATATAAAATTTGGCCAGTTTTTACTGTTAGTGGGACATATGTAATTTGGGCATCACAGCAATTAGTGACAAATGTTGATCTTTACAAGTTCAAGCTGTGTGTTTGCAAATAAAGTGCATTTATTATCTGTATGTATTTGGTGGCAAGCCCAGCCACCGGGCACTCGCTGATGGGCCCTCCATCCAGCCTTGGCTCCTCCATCCAGGCTTGGCTCCAGATGGGGGTCCTGGGCTTCCTCCGTGCCGGGCCGCATTTCCTCTTCCTCGTTTTTTCATGGCGTCATTGTGAACCATTCTTAGTATGGCCCCTCGTCTGGGGCCAATTTGCCATGGGAGACCCTACCAGGAGCACGAAGGCTCCAGACAACACAGCTCTTAGGTTCATAGGGACACACAAATCTCTCCACCATGTTAAGGTGATGGTTCCCGGAGACACTGAGAAATACCAAACCTGACTAAAAAGGGGTGATTGCAGCAGATACACATGGGAAACATCCTGTCTCACATGGGTATGTTTTCAGAAAGAAGAAAGAAATGAGTAAAATTGGGATGATTTCAACACAAATATGACATACTAACCACATTTGGGAGTTCTCCTCACTGGCCTTCATCCTTGGTTTCACTTTCAGCAGCCAATCACCTTCAGGGACTTGTTATCTAGACAAATTATAAAGAGGATGCTCAAAAAGAGCCCTCAGTTTAGCCAACGCAGACTCCAGGGTTACGACTCTGTTGGCGCCACTGGTGGTGATATTGATTGATCCATTTTTGAACTCTTTCACTGTTAAATCTCCACCAGGAAGCGGTTCTATGTGATCTTTGGTGACCATATTGGAAGAACCTCTTTGGGTGGTGTTCGATGGTGGCACAGCTGAACCGGTAAACTCCATGAAGTTGTTGTTAGCATGCGCCAAAGCCCCCAGGATGTGCATCCTGGTTGGCAACGGGGGGTCACAAGGTTGGTGGTAAATGCAGAGAGATAATAAGGCCAGGAGGAGGTGGAGGAAAATGGCGACGAAGGCCAAGAATAGACAGATTGTCCTGGAGCGACGGCGCATATGCCACGCCATCCTACTGAGAAGGAAACAGTGAGAGAAATAGAAAGTGAGTCAAGAAAGGTCAGGCAAAGAAGAAACATATGTGATGTAAGAATAGAAGCCAGGAGAATAACAGAAAGAAACGATCCAGAAAAATCAAACAGAAATGACAATAAGCAAACAAAAAACAACAAAACCAGAAAGCTCAAGGATGTTTTTGGATCACTAAATCTCGTTTTTGCTTTTACTCTCATATCTATCTCATATTCTCCTATGTAATCCAATGTCAGACTCATGTATTAAAAAAAACACTACAATTCTGCAGAAAAATGAAAATATACTCCAATTCTGCAGAAAAATGACAATATTCTTACCTTAAAATACTTTGTATTGCTTCTCCTGTTGTTTCCCCGGTGGAAAAAGACAGCTTTAGGATTTAGGTTTTATACTTTAGTCTGCTTTGCCACCCGCAGAAAAAGGAGAGCGGTGTGCCAGGTTAAAGTGATATGGATACAGATCAATATTTACTCATCTGTCATTTTCAACCAGTTCATTTTCCACATACTGGCCGATCAGAGTACATAAGGCAAAGTGCTTTGGGGAAATAGTCACGTTTTGTGTTTAGTGAACTGTGTATCATGGAAGAAACGCGAGTTATCAATTGCATTACTGAAAATGGATCACAATGTTAAACCTGATCTATGACTCAATATTTATTGATTGTCATTGTACACATTCTGCTGCGTTTGTAATCATCTTGTGTTCGGTAAAAGTTCATGATTCACAAATCTGAGATTTTTATTTTCCCCAAAATGGAGACAAAGCTAACCGCAGGGGCTGCTGGATGCTGTTAGCTAGTTGCATTTATAAACAACTATTCTAAAAAGACCTCAATAAACATCTGGTCACTTATACTACAGTAGAAATACGTTCTCCCTCCTTGTAACCATTTGTTAGCTAATAGTGGTAGTAGCTAGTTAGCCATCATAGCCTACTCACTGAATGCTAGCTTTGTTTCAATGTGATTAAAGCACCGCTTCACATTCAAAATTTTCTACGGGTTGTTTTAATAGCTTTTAAAGCTTTGGAACTATATTTTTATGAATGAATTGAGTTATAAAACAGGATATAAAGCTTATTACTGCTATCATTATACATGAGGGTGAGGTTACATACAGTAATCGATGTTTACTGGAGGTGTGTAGTTTGTGTATTTTGTTGTGGCAAGATATACATGTTTCCAGTGACATAGTATTATTACGGGTGTGTTATTTCATATGGTTGGGTCATTTTATAATTTTGGAATAGAATTTGTTTTTGTTTCTTTATAAACTAACCAAAGCTTTCCTGTTACATTTACATTCACATGCCATTTCTCATAACTAACTATCCTGTTGAGGGCCACTGGCGACTTGGAGCCTATTTCAGCTTACATTAGACAAGAAGTATATACTTGACTATCAATCTCAAATAGCTATATAAACAGGAAGTGGCTATTCGCACGGCCGCCATGTCCATAACTCTCATTTGGCTATTCGCACGGCAAGACTCTGGTGGTAAAACTTGGAACTACTTGTATAAACAAACATACTGTACTGCATTAAATGAGAGTTATGGATGCAGCCGCCGTTCGAATAGGGTCGGCCTTTTGCCACCAGAGTCTTGTCGTGCAAATACTGAAATGAGAGTTATGGGCACGGCCATTTAAAAAAAAAAAATCATCAAAATCAAAAAATATTAAAGGAGATAAGAAATGTTGAATACAGTATGTTTGTTTATATAAGTAGTTCCAAGTTTTGCCACCAGTCTTGCGTGCGAATAGCCAAATGAGAGTTATGGACACGGCCGCCGTGCAAATATCCACAGCCATATAAACATGACAACTAAAACATTTTTTTCCTCATTTGGATATTTCAAGCAAACAAGCCTGTCACGTATTGTCTGTGACTATTAGGCATCGTGGCAGCGATCGTGTGATCATAGATTTAAAAAAAAAAAAAAAAAATGATGAGTGCAGGGTGACCTGATTCAGAGCCAGGGTCTCTGGGTAATCAGATAAAAGTTACCATGCTCTGCTAATCTGTAAATAGTAGTAGCCTTCCTTCCACTGCTCTTTGTTCAAAACACTCTGGTGCTTTGACAGCTTGAAATCTTACTACAGGTTTAGAGCCAATAAAAATGCTATACTTGTAAATAACATGCATTTAACTTGGGGAAAGGCTTGCTCCCTTCAAGCTGTTGCCGAGGGTCCCCACTTTCCTAACTGGATTTTAAGACAGTTTCAAAGCCAGTCTCAGACTGAACATTTAACATTACAAACTTCAGTTTGGAAACAAAGAAAGAGTGAGTATTTGTTTGACAGAAGAAAAATGAGCATATTTTCCAGAATATAAATCACACTAGAGGATGTCTTTCTGTATTATCAGGTCTTTAATTTGGGATTTTTGTGCACTGATCTTATTTTTTGGCATTTATTCTTTCATTATTATAGTTTATTTTGTTTAGTGGTTTTATTCAAGGGAAAGTCCTAAATAAATAGTCATTATTATTATTCATAACAAGTGTGTCTTTTTCAGTATATACATCACAGGACCTTCCAAACTAGTTTAAACAACAAACAACAAAAACCCCCAACATGACTTATACTCCAGAAAATATGGTTCTTCCACTGGGAAAGTAGGCCAGTGGACACAAACCTGAACAGGTATTCCCTTGAGAAAATTGTACTTAAACACTTAACACTGAATAATAAATGCACTATAACCTTCAAGTCTTAAAACATTGCAAATATCACAGAAGACAGAGTTCCTATTTTCAAACAGAGTTTATTTTACAATCAGGTCAATGTGTATAAACTTCTCCATTTGTCTAAATCTTCAAACTGACATCAACATTAAAACAATCACATTGCAAAAATCGCCCAGTTCAGCGATATCGTTCGGAATTAATACAAAGACGGATCTGTGTTAGTGTTGTTTGACCCAGGAGTTTTTGAGCCATTTGTTGTAATAATCTGACTCTAGTCATTTTGTCTTCTGAGTCTAGTCATCAAAGTTGCATCAAAATACACTATGTACACATTAAAAACATTACAAATCTTATTGAAAAACTAGTGCAGTTGGAAAGAGGCAGACACGTGAAAGCTACTGAAACACGTCACTCATCAAAAAAAAATGCAGCGGGACGGTTGAAGAGGACATTAATGTTAAAAAAAAAAACAACAAACAAAAAACCCTGTGTGTGTCCAGCACACACCAACAAACGCACACACTCCCTGAAAACAAATGAGGATTAAGGACCCCAGAAACCCTGGTTCTCTGTGTTTGTAGAAACTGAAGTTGCAGTGGTGTCAAAGTTTTTAATCCCTAGTATTCCTCTTTTTATGTCACAGTTGTGTCCCTTTTTAAATACAAAAATTTAAGAAAGGCAACCTGAGTAAACACAAAATGCAGTTTTGAAATTGACGGATGAAAAACTTAACATCAAGGAGCCAGTGTGGAAAACGTAATTGCCCCCTACTCACTGAGTCAGCTACACAACTACATTAAACTGACAACCGTATTAATTTAAATGAGACAAACAGGATTGATTATTGGCTGCTCTGTTGAATGGAAACATCAGAACCTTTTCAACATTTTCTATATTGGGCACCGCAGTCTTGTTTGAGGGCGAGCGCTAAAGGGGTAAAATATGACGTAATTTCTCTACTTCCGGGGGACCAACCACAGTAACTGGTTATTGGGCAAATTACACTCAAACAAAATGAAAATGCAAAGAAAAGGTGATGACGCGGTGGGAAAGTGGACGTGTTGCGGTTTGTTTATGACCAATGGCACAATCGTGTCGAGGCGGTTTTGCTTCAGTGATTGTAGCCAAAAACAAAACAGTACACAATCCATCCGTGTGAAGTTATGCTGTGTATATATTGCGCAACGGAACGGAGGTCCTCATATGTGGTCAAATCCCGCGATATCACGTAGGGTTCAAACGACACTGCGGTGCCCTATTGTCCATTGTGTCTACACTGTGGTTTTCTCTGGTACTAAAGCGCCAAGCAGCACTTCAGTCCCGCATTTTCATTTTTAAAAATGTTGTGGGGTTTGTTTCTATGACAAAAAAAGAGATAATAATAAGGTTATAATGCGTAAACAGAGATGGCAAAAACAACCTGCTTTCTTAGTTTTCTTGGTTGTCAGCGTGACAGGTTTTGCCCCATCTGATTGGTTGCCTGAAAAGGCACTGCAGTGTCGACATCATTTCTGACAAATTCAGCCTTTTCAGTATACACCACTTGGATGTGACATACAAAAAAGGTGGCGCACTTTTGCCTCTAGGGGGCCATATGCATGCTGTTCTCATTTAGGGCAATTTTTTTTAAAGAAGGCTGGTGTTCAAAAAAAAAAAAAAAAAAAAAAATACTAGGGTTGAGTTGTGAGCCGTTAATTATCAATTTTGGATGACTAATCTTGACAAATTCATAAGGTCAAATCTGTGCAGTGAAAAAAATTCTGACAATTTAAGTGACAATTTAATAAAGCAGCTACAGAAGTAGAAGCTGCAAACATGACATTAACACTCTGAAGTACATGGACTTCTCAGTGATTTAATCCAGCTTCAGCCTCTTTTCTGGAAAGTGACTTGATTCCTCACATCTGCACTACACCCTCTTTTTTTATTTTTTGGAAACTGAAACTGGTCGTTATTTTCTGCAATAGATGCCTTGCTGGAAACAAACTGAAACTTAAGAGTCTTGGTCATTTCCTGTCTCCTAGAAATAGAGTAATGTCTGTTCAAGTCTGGAGGCATTGTAAACCAACAACACAGGAAATGTACACATTAAATAAACTGAACAACAAAGCCATAAATATATATTACCTAAACAGTTATTTGAAACAGATTATTTTTGTTCATGATTAAAAATTAATAGACTAGTCAGCAAGTCATAGTCGACTGGTACGACGAGTCATTCCAACTCTCATCTGGTTTTCTCCTACAAACTGTTTCCCCACACTATGCAGGTGAAGAAACTGACAAGCTGTAAATAAAATTCTTTACCAATAGTTGTAAATTTACTGAGTCACTTTAGCATTTACACGACTGTGTAAATTAACTCCTGAATGAAACCTGAACAAAAGGTGAAATGTTTACAGCAGAGTGTAAACTTACACACTGCTCTAAGTATTGTTGCTAGTAGTTGAGGTTTGCTCCCGAATACTTTACAACAAAGTGTAAATTTTCTTGAATAGTTTTTGGTATTTTTATTTTCCTCAGCAAACCTACAATTTGGGAACATGCCCAATTTTGGGTGGATTTCATCATTTCACCAATAAAAGTCTACATTTTCAACCAAAACTATAAGAATTCAAATCTGTCAGAAACTGAAGGAAAAGCAGCATTTTGGGTGAATTTCACAGTTCAGTCCCTCCCCATCACTCCAACGTTGCCCACGTAAGCACTGAAGTCCCCCAGTGGAACTAAGTAGCCCCCAACAGGAACCTTTTCTAGGATCCCACTTCGAGTCTCCAAGAAGACTCAGTACTCTGAACTGCTGTTTGGTGCATATGCACAAACAAGTCAGTTGTCCTACTAATAAGCCTTATTTTGAAAAACAGCATTGGTTTTTCTCCACTATTACAGGCCACGTGACATAAAAAAAAAAAGAGCCATATGACATTCTAAAATACACAACACGGTACGTGTGGGCAAATAAGAGAAAATTACAGAAATCTGTAACGGAAAGCCAGCTCATCATTCACGGTAAAGTCACAAAATGAAAACCACTGCAAACCAAGAAGAACTACTTCTTGATCCCCAATGAGGTTCTTAGATAGTACCAGTGGGTTCATACTTCATCTCCCTAAAAGTTGACTGGATTAAAGCGATTCTTTAACAAATCATTGAAACCCGATCCACGAGAAATATGTAAAAATCCAGAGGACACTGAAAGTGAAAAAAAAAAAAAAAAACTTTCACTACATTTTATTTGCACGACCAGAAATGTTTAACACAGTGCATACAGTGTCAGGGACAGATGGAGGGAAAATAGTGACAAACAAGACAGGGACCGTTTATTTTTAAACACCTACCAGCCACAGCACCTGTCAGGTTCAGAGTTTCCGTTCAATTATTTTTCCCTGCCAGCTGCATTTATAAAGCAGGAGTAAGGAAGGAGATGCTAGGAGCACTTCCAAACACATATAGCCAAGCGCCCGCCAAAAAACATGTACAACAGGTTCTTCACCTCGTGTGTGACCTCAAAACCAAAGCTTTCACCAATCACCACGTGCCACGAACTGCCAAATTTCTTGTCCATCGACTCCTTGATCATCTTTGCAGCGCTCTGAAAAGAATGAGGAACAAAAAGACAACAAGTGAAGGCATTTAAAGGATGAATGCCGTTCATAACTCTGTAAAACTACTTCATTGTCAACTGAGATTTTGGGTCCTGATAGGTACAAGCATCAGGGTCTTCAGTGGCCATCAGGACACTGCGACTGGTGACAAGGCACCACAGGCCACTCGGAGGGTTCTGCCTTTATTTTATGTTATATTTACTGTGCATTTTGAAGGATGCCAAAGTAGACTAAAATTTAGTTCCTCCTATTTTGGGTTGAGATGGTGCAATCCAAGTACAAAGATCAGAATTGGGTCAGATTGAGGCATTTCTTTCGACTGATGGGCATTGGCCTTTATTAAACAAGTCTCACACTGTCAAGGGAGTTTGTAGCCACCAGTATAGTCAGTGGTCTCTGCCAGAGGTGGGACAAAGTCACTGTCAAGTCATTCTCAAGTCATCAATCTGCAAGTCATCTTGCAAACAACTGGTGGTCATTATGACTTGAGACTTGACTTGGGACTTGCTGATTCATGACTTGAGAGTGACTTGATGAAGACTTCGTCCCACCTCTGGTCTCTGCTCACTTGCCAGCAGCAGCATTATGGCAAATTCCAGAAGAACATCTATGCTCTGTCTCATCTGTAACATGCACCAACTCTACTTCTGACAAATGCCACATCTGGTAACTTCTATCAGCTTGACAATCTGGGATTGTCTTTAATACACTCGTAGCATGCCCTGTGCAACTGCATGTAAGAATTTACAAGTATCAAATTGGGATTTGGTATCAGGACACTCGAAAATAAATTACTTGGACCAGAATTGGAGACAAAAAAAAAAAAAAAAAAAAAAAACCCTGTTCAGGACACCCCTAATTTTGAGCCATTTTAACATCTTTTAACATGGACAATGACTGTAACATAAAATAAAGACAGACAGGCAAAGCTAGCTTACTGCATGCTCTTCACTGTTGCTTGTCCAAGAGTGAGATTTACATTCAGAATGCCAATGTTTCTAATCTAGTCATTCAAATTTAATGATAATTCTTCCAGATATCCAGATGTCCTAATTTGTGTCCAGACATGAACAATCACACCATCATTTTTAGAGCAACAATAAATTATATCTTATTTTGAACAAGCTAGAACAGAAACAGAGAACAACAGAACTATATTTACATACCTCATTGTTGGTGGCAAACTTTTCACAGGCCGTCACGCAGAGCTCCATGGTCTCAACCCTCATTTCTTCTGGCATGTCTGTGTGCTGAACAGAGAGACAAAGAGTCAAATAGAAGGTTCCAGGTTCAAGGCCACCACAAGTCTCATTCTCCATATACATCTGGAGCTAGGGCAGAAAGTGCCAAATCAACACACGGACCATGCTGGTGACCTCAGGCAAAGAAGGGGGAGTGGCCAAAAGAAACATTCTCTGCAATAAGACTTATCACAGTAAGGGTTACAGTGCTTCATGTGCATGTGTCAATCCAGAGACACCACCAATCAGGCAGTTTCAGTGCTAGCCAAGAGCACAAAGGGTGAGCATGACAAATGCTAAAAGGGCATTTGTCATGACATATGCAGACATTCATGACGTGGTTCTACTCAACAGTACTTTAGTACCAAGTTGATACGTGAGCAAGAATCCAATGGTCACTCTGTCAGAGGTCCAGCATTCCTCTGTGGAGAGAGGAGAACCTTCCAGAAGGACAACCATCTCTGCAGCAATCCATCAATCAGCTTGTATGGTAGAGAAGCCAGACAGAAGCCACTTCTTAGTAAAAGGCACATGGCAGCCCACCTGGAGTTTGACAAAAGACACCTGAAGGACTCTCAGACCATAAAAAACAAAATTCTCTGGTCTGATGAGCAAAGTTTGACCTCTTTGGCGTGAATGCCAGACGTCATATTTGGAGAAAACCAGGCACCATCCCTACAGTGAAGCATGGTGGTGGCAGCATCACGCTGTGAGGATGTTTTTCAACAGCAGAACGCGGGGACTAATCAGGATGGAAGGAAAGATGAATGCAATAATGTACAGAGACATCCTGGATGAAAACCTGCTCCAGAGCGCTCTGGACCTCAGACTGGTTCATCTTTCAGCAGGATGATGACCCTCAGGCCACAGATAAGATATCAAGGAGTGGCTTCACGACAACTCTGTGAATGTCCTTGAGTGGCCCAGCCAGAGCCCAGACCTGAATCCAACTGAACATCTCTGGAGAGATCTGAAAATGGCTGTGCACTGACACTCCTGATCCACCCGGATCGAGCTTGAGATGTGCTGCAAAGCGGAATGGGAAAAACTGCCCAAAGATAGGTGCTCCAAGCTTGTGGCATCATATTCAGGAAGACTTGTAATTGGCTGCCAAAGGTGTCAAATGTTTTTATTTTTTAATAAAGTTTGCAAACTGGCTGGCTTGGGAATGCCTTGGGGTTCCCCGGGAGGAGCTGGGGAGATGTGTGTGGATCGGGAGGTCTGGGCGGCTTTGCTTGAGCTGCTGCCCCCGTGACCTGACTCCGGATAAAGCGGAAAAAAAATGGATGGATGGATGGAAGTTTGCAAAAATAAATAAATAAATAAATAAAAAAGAAAACTTTTTTCATGTTGTCATTAGGGGTGTCGGAAAAAAATCGATTCACGTCCAAATCGCGATTCTTATTTATTACGATTCTGAATCGATCCAAAATGTCCAAGAATCGATTTTTTAAAAGCATTTTTTAAACATAATCTTACTCGCTGCGTGTACTGTTTGTCAGGCAACTGCTTCTGTACTACAGCGTCCCTGCGAGGGGGGGTGGTCCGGCGTGCTTCAAACACTTGTGCGCTGCAGAGTTCAGTGGCTGTAGCTTAGCATGGTGGAAGAAGAGCTAATTCAATCAGCACCGTCTTTGCTGAAGGCAAATGTTTGGGCGCATTTTGGATTTTATTATTTGCTGCGTAAGAAGAAGCTTGACATGACTTATGTAGTGTGAGAATCTACAAAATAAAAGTCAAGTACTTCGGAAACACTTCCGCAAGCCCACATGCTACGCTATCACCCGGAGCTAAAAGAGGGGAGCAGCGCTCTCTGCCAACTACTGACCAGCGCTTCGCTAAACTGCGAGCCAACTCTGAACGAGCAAAGCAGATAAGTAAATTTACATCTAGAATCACTTGATTAACCTTGTAAAGCTCCATTTTCTTAAACATAAACATTTTTAAGTAATATATCTATTTCTCAGAGCTCTTTGAATCGAAAATCGATTCTGAATCGAATCATCACCCCAAGAATCGGAATCGAATTGAATCGTGAGTTGTTGTACGATTCACATCCCTAGTTGTCATTATGGGGTGTAGTAAGTAGACCTTTGAAGGAAATTTTTAATAAGGCTGTAACATAAATGTGGGAAAAGTGAAGCGCTGTGAATACTTTCCAGATGCACTGTAGCTACTTAAATCACAATTCTGACGATTCCTACATGTCTATATTGTGATCTCTGAGTATAAATAAATGCCAGACTGTTGTCATCTCACCCTGATGAGAGGAAAATTGTGCAGCCTCTTGTAGTCGGCCTCCTCCTTGTAGTCGGCCTCCTCCTTCTTTACCTCTCCTGTCCCAGCCATCCTCCTGCAAAACACACACTTTAATCAATGGGAATACAAAAAATTATGCTTATCCACTTTGATCGTGATGAGGACCATTTTCCATTTGCAGCAGCTTGTCTGTGAGGCAGCTAGCACGTCAAACCAGGTTAGCTTAGCATCACGATCTCAGACATTCAGAATCTGACCGCTGCTTCAATGAAAATACTATTTCTCAAAAAAAAAAAAAAAAAATCACGGACACATATCGACCCCTATATTTGCTTTGTCTAACTCAACAGTCGTAGTGGTCAGTCACCTTAGCTAGCTAATTAGCTTGATGTTATTCGTCTTTTACAAACATGCCATGACACAACTTTAAACTACTGCATGTCGTGTATGTTTAACAAATGCGATATAATCCGTGGTTTCAGTCACTTACGCGGCGTTCTTTCAGCAAAAACTTCAACTCCGGTTGTTAAATTCGGTTGCTAAGGAGACAATCTAACAACAGCTCCGCCCACGCTTCAAAGCTCGAGTCGAACCACAGATCATGACCGATATCACTGGGTCGAGCCACTGAACTAATTCAGTGATACGAGCTCGTTAGGTACTGAAACCTGGTTCATTCTTGATAGGTTTGGGTTTTACTGACTTGGTTCTTCTTCTTCTTGCTTGTCGGCAGGCTAGGCACGTTCAGTGCATTGCTGCCCCCCTCAGGTCATAAGACACAGAACACCTATTAAACGTCAATGAAACAGAGACAGCGCTCCTATATTTTCCAATACAAGCCACAATTTTTTTTAAAAACAAAGCACCAAATTCGCTTTCTCCTTTGGGGAGGCTCCATGCCCTAGTAATGTCCTCAAGGAAAAGGTACTATAAACCAAATCTGCCAAACCACTAAACATGACCCTTCTATCCTCTGCATACAAAGGACGCCGCAAAAATGGCAGCAACCGTCCAGATGTTTCCCAAGCACATACAGCCCACTGTTTAACCCACAGTGACCCAGCCTAAGCCTTGCCAACTTCACATCATCGTGACGTGAGACACCCAGTGACATATTACTTTGCTCTATTTTTGAAACAATAGTGTGAAGGTGCACCCTCCACCCACTAAAGACATCAGAGAATACAGGGAATCAGAAAAAATTACCACACTTTTAAGTCCAGCTTCCTCTACCCACCACAGCGCCCAGAGGATCACAATCAACTCAGCTGTAAACACAGAAATGCCGTCAGATAATACTGACTTGGTTTTCAGACTGTATAACAGGTGCAATTGGACCATTTGTCTTTAAAACAATAAATGAAATCCCCCCCGTGTCTTCTGAAAGAAAATGAGCAGCCACATATTTACTTATATTTATTCATTTATTTATATATATTTAGTGGTGGTTGGTCATTTATAGATTTTTTTGGTCTTTTATGTAATTCCCATTTTATTATTGCCTTTTAAAATTATTGGTGTTTTCTATGTTTGATTTTTTTTTTAACCCTCTTTTGTTGTACTTTAATCTGAGAAACACTTTTTATGGTTTAATGATGAGGAACCAACTTTGTGCTCATTTGTGTGTCCGTGTATTTTTTTTCTTCTTCTTGCAACATTTCCTCTCCTAAACAGCAATCAAAACATCCAGTAATATTCCCAATACAACATTTTAACAGTTGAGGGTTGAGGTTCTCTTATTTAACATCTGTAAGAGCGGAAAGGGCACATAGACTGCCAGGTGCCCCACAATCCTCTGCTCCACGAGTCATGATAATTAAGTTTTTAAACTTCTGTGACAAAATCAGAGTCATGCAAGTGGCTAGAAAGAAAGGCACGTCCATACCAGATGATTTTAAAGGGCATATGGATAAGAAACTAGATGCTCCAGAAATTGCTGACGCTATTAACAGTATGAGAGGAGGTAGAGCTGCAGGCCCTGGTGGTCTCCCTGTCAACATTCACAAGATATTTATAGATAAATTAATTGAACCTCTTTTAGCTATGTATGAGGAGACCTTCCAACAGGGTTGTCTCCCAGATTCCCTGAGAAATGCGCTGATAACACGTATTTTGAAACCCAATAAATCCCCTACCAATTGTGCTTCATATATACCCATTTCACTGCTTAACACACACAGCAAGATTATTGCTAAAGTAATGGCTAGGAGACTGGAACTGGTGCTCCCAGCTGTCATCAACCCAGACCAGAATGGTTTTATGAAGAACCGTCAAGCCTTTCACAATGTCAGAAGGGTGTTGAATTTGATACATGTGAGGGAGGGAACCCCTGGCACTGCCATTCTGTCCTTAGATGCTGAAAAAGCATGTGACAGAGTGGAGTGGAGCTACTTATTTGATGTGCTATCTCGTTTTGGGTTTGGTAATTACTTTCGAAAATGCATCAAGACACTTTATACCGACCCAATGGTAGAGGTCTCCACCAACTACTTAATATCACCCCCTTTCAAACTCACAAGAGGTACCCGTCAGGGGTGCCCTCTTTCACCAATGCTATTTGTTTTGGCAATGGAACCGTTTGCGATAACCTTGAGGTCACACCCCTCAATTTCAGGTATAAAAGTATCCGACACTGAACATCGCATTGTAATGTATGCTGATGACACCCTTTTTCTTCTAACAGACCTAAATTAATCAATTCTTAATCTGACTAATTTAATTGACACATTTGGAAAATTTTCAGGGTTTAAAGTAAATTAAACAAAATCCTCTGTGTTTTTGAACAAATGGGAGCTAATAAATTCAGTGATAAATATCTTGGTATCACTATCACCCCAACCATGAAAGATTTAGTAACCTATAACTATGATTCTGTGATTTCCACAGTAACTGAATCCATGAATAGGTGGTTATCACTGCCAGTCTCTTTATTGGGACGTATAAATGTAATCAGGATGAATTAGGTTTAAAACTCCAGCTTTTGTGACTTCTTGATTATTCTTCTCTACAAGAGTCAAGACAGAAGTCAGACCACCAGAGCAAGAATTTTAGCTGAGGAAGCTTCTGTGATTTGAAGCGAAACGTCCTTGCGTCAAGCAACCCAGTCCAGTCGAAGATTCAAGCTTCTCTACTATAATCAGGATGAATATACTACCAAAGATTTTATATCTATTTCAATAGGTCCTTTTACCCCCCACTACCACAGTTCTTCTCTAAAATGAAGCGACTGTTTACAAAGTATATTTGGAATAAAAGAAGGTCAAAGCTGAGAATGTCACTTCTCTACCTGCCATATGAGAGAGGAGGGTTACAATTACCCAATTTACAATGGTATTTCTGGGCTGCTCAAATCAAAGCTGCAATGCTCTGGTTCTCGCCTGAACCTTACCTACCTTGGGTCCAACTTGAAAGTACTTACACCAAAGGCCTGCGACTTCACACTTATTTGTAGTCTGCCTCTGTCAAAAAATTGAATCGGCTTACTGATAACCCTTTTGTGAGGAACACAATTAACGTCTGGGACAATGTGCAGTAATTTCTTGGTGACTCCACTACGTTTTCAGGCTTTTCACCGATTATGGGGGAATAACTTCACTCCTGGCAGAAAAGGCCAAGGTTTTAAAATGTGGGCAACAAAGGGCATTTGCAAAGTTATGGATCTATACAAGGAAGGTAAACTAGCTTCATTTGAAGAAATCAGAAACGGATATGCTATTCTCGGACACACCTATTTAAGTATTTACAGTAACAAAGTTTTGTTTATGCACAGATGCACTCTTATACACAACCCCTTTGACCCTGCTAGAAAACATAGCAGTGAACAATTGTACTGTCAAAGGTCAAATATCCTTACTCTATAACATACTGTTGACGAATCATAAAGTCTCTGCTGAACACAGGAAAACTCAATGGGGAACTGACTTGAAAACAGACATCTCAGAGGAGGACTGGAGAGAGGTGTGCTCCAAAGCTCAACTTCTAACAGTAAATACCCACCTTAGACTGATTCAATATAATTAGTTTATGAGAACTTATATTACTCCAGATAAATTGAATAAGATGAATCCAAATATTCCTGATATGTGTTAAATGCAATGTTGAAAAGGGCACCTTACGTCACTGCCTATGGGACTGTCCTGAGATACAAAAATTCTGGAATGAAGTTCTAAAATGCGTTTCTCAGATGACCCAGAATCCAATACCCAACTGTCCTGCACTTTATATTCTTAATTTATATCTAAAGGACTGTATGCTAAACAGCAAAGAGAAGAAACTCACAGACTTATGTTTAGTACAGGCTAGACGTTTGATCTCTTTGCTGGAAAGACGTAAGACCTTCTGTTGGTCGTTGGCTGAAAGAACTATCGGCATGCCTTGTTCTCGAAAAGTTAACATATACATTAAAAAAAAGATATCAGCCAAATTTAAAGAGATTTGGAATCCCTTTCTTGCATTTTTAGAGAACTGTGAAGTTGAAGAAACTCTAGAAACTTAAAAGTGATATGTCCCTAACTGTTGCTACCTTAACCATGTGACACGAAGTTGTGTATGATGACGTAATGTCGTTATCCATTTATTTATTTATTTTAGTTGCCTTTGGGCGGGGAGAGTGGAATATTTTATAGTTTGGTTGTTATATGCCTTGTTTAATGTATTAAAATGTTATTTTGTGTAAACTGTTAAAACTCAATAAACATATGTTTATATTACAAAAAAGACTAACAGTTTTTGTTGAGTTTAATATTGACAGACAGGAAACTCTAACAAGGTCTCTGGTATCAACGTCATGATCAGTAAGAATAACAACAACCAACAACAGCCACAGTGCACAGAGGTGCTGTTGGACGAGGTGAGGCACGTGTTGGTGCATTCTGACATTATGAAGACATCATATCAGAGAAGGTGTGCTGAATGTGATCTCAGCAATTCTGTGTTGATAATCAAAACCTTGTCTTGTGCGGAACTGTTGATGTGTGTGTAAAAATGCCATTAATCAGGATTTTACCACACACTGTATAATTCTTTACAGAATTAAAGGTCTTTGGCACTGCAGGTTGCCTGTTTTACTCATGATTCATACAGGTTGATTTGTGCAGGAACTAAAAGTGCATCTGTTTAATGATTGTTAAGCATTAATGAGCTTCAACTTGTCAAACATTTGTTTCACAGCAAAAACTCGGCTCTACTTTTTCAGTTTACCTTTGGCCAAACATACAGTTGTATGTAAAAGTTTGGGCACCCCTGATAATTTTCATGATTTTCCTTTATAAATCATTGGTTGTCTGGATCAGCAGTTTCAGTTAAATATATCATATAGCAGATGAACACACTGATATTTGAGAAGTGAAAAGTTTCTACTATTTACAGAAAGTGTGTAATAACTGTTTGAACAAAATTAGGCAAGTGCAGAAATTTGGGCACCCTTTTCATTTTATTGATTTGAATACATTTAGCACTAATTATTGGAACACAAAATTGGTTTGGTAAGCTTACTGACTCTTGACCTCCTTACAGAGGTGAATTCAATCATGAAAAACGTTATTTAAGGTGACCATTTGCAAATGTTTCTCCTCTTTGCATATTTTCTAATGAGTGGCAACATAGGAGCCTCCAAACAACTCTCAAATGACCTGAAAACAAAGATTGTTCAACATAATGGTTTAGGGGAAGGATACAAAAAGCTATCTCAGAGATTTCAGCTGTCAGTTTCCACTGTGAGGAACATAGTGAGGAAATGGAAGACCACAAGCACAGTAGCAGTTAAGGCCTAAGGTGGCAGGCCAAGAAAAATCCCAGATAACCTGAAGCAAAGGATGGTGAGAACAGTCATAGTCAACCTACAGACCTGCTCCAAAGACCTACAACATGATCTTGCTGCAGATGGTGTCTCTGTGCATCGTTCAGCTATACAGCGCACTTTGCACAAAGAGATGCTGTATGATCCTGTAATGTAGAGGAAGCCTTTTCTGCATACATGTCACAGAGTCCCTTGAGGTATGTTAAAGAACATTTGGGCAAATGGTAAATGGACTGCATTTATAGAGCACTTTTCCATCTGCATTAGATGCTCAAAGTGCTTTAGAAATAATGCCTCACATTCACCCCGATGTGAGGGTGCTGCCATACAAGGCCGCTCACTACACGCTGGGAGCAATAGGGGATTAAAGACCTTGCCCAAGGGCCCTTAGTGATTTTCCAGTCAGGCTGAGATTTTAACCGAGGAACTTCTGGTCTCAAGGCCAACAGCTTAACCATTAGACCATCACCTCCCCCAAGCCAGCTTCAATTTGGAATAAGGTGCTGTGGATTGATAAAACTAAAATTGAGTAATTTGGATATAACAAGGGGCGGAATAAGAACACAGCATTCCAAGAAAAACACTTGCTCCCTACAGTAAAATTTGGAGGTGGTTCCATCATGCTGTGTGGCTGTGTGGCCAGTGCAGGTCTTGTTAAAGTTGAGGGTCACATGGATTCCAGTCAGTATCAGTGGATTCTTGAGAACAATGTTCAAGAATCAGTCACAAAGTAGAAGTTGCGCCAGGGCTGGATTTTTCAACAAGACAACGACCCTAAACACTACTCAAAATCTACTAAGGCATTCATGCAGAGGAACAAGTACAAAGTTCTGGAATGCCCATCTCAGTCCCCAGACCTGAATATTATTGAAAATCTGTGGTGTGATTTTAAGCAGGCTGTCCATGCTCAGAAAACAACAAACCTGACTGAACTGGAGATGTTTTGTAAAGAAGATGGTTCAAAATACCTTCGACCAGAATCCAGACTCTCGGTGGAAGCTATAGGAAGCATTTAGAGGCTGTTATTTCTGCAAAAGGAGGACCTACTAAATATTGATGCATTTTTTTCTGTTGGGGTGCCCAAATTTATGCAACTGCCTAATTTTGTTTAAAGAATTATTGCACACTTTCTGTAAATCCTATAAACTTCATTTCACTTCTCAAATGTCAGTGTTTTTGTCTGCTTTATGATACATTTAACTGAAACTGCTGATCCAAACAACCAATGATTTATAAAGGAAAATCATGAAAATCATCAGGGGTTCCCAAACTTTTACATACCACTGTAGTGCTTTATTCCTTTCACCTGGTCCTAGTTTTCGTATCGCTGTGACTGATTCCAAGTGAGCTGAGGTGCTACTGAAACGTGATGTGAAAACACGGCCCATTGCTGATTGGTCAGAGATAATTATCAGAGATAAGAGTCTGCAATGGTGATTTACATGCCTTGTCACCAGTGTTGCCACGGTTACTTTGAAAAAGTAATCCAATTACTGATTACTGATTACTCCTTGAAAAAGTAACTTAGTTACTTTACTGATTACTCAATTGCAAAAGTAACTAAGTTAGATTACTAGTTACTTTTTTAGTTACTTTCCCCAGCTGCCAACAACAACCCTCTGCCACCTCAACATGACAATGATACCTGTTTTGCCAAAACTCACTTTATAGTCACCCTTTCTTGACTTCAATGAAAATAAATATTTGTTTTATAAAAAGTAAAATAAAGACGTCTTTCTTGACCTCATATTTAACTGTTGACAGCACTGTAACAGTAAAACTTGCAATTTCTAACCTACATTGTTTATAAATGTAACTATTAAATTCATTCTAACATTTAAATTCTCTCTAAACATTTTACTTGTTGAAATTATTATTATTTTAAGTAGTATTAGTAGTTGTAGTAAAAAAACGACTTCAAAACTGGACATTTAATCTAGGGGTGTTGTGGGGGGCACATCCCTGCCCCACGCCCCCATTCCATCTAGATTCGCCCCTGCTTTGGCGTTTGAGCACAAAGAATGGATAACATTTATTTATGCAGAAAACATGACCAGATTTACAGGTAAGAAAGTTTTATTGTGTTTTCACATCATGTGGTCCTCAGAAAGAGAGTTTAGGTGCATTTGAATGGAAAATAGTGTTAGTTGTTGATGCGTCGCTGAGGATCAGCTGTTTTTAACGAGACGATATGGAGCGGCTCAGCTCAGAATTCTAAATAAAGGAGAAAAAAAGCATAAAAATGTCTTTGTAAAGCTCAGTGCATATGTGCTGTTGTCACCGTGCTTTAAGAGGTGAGGACAAGTCGTAGCTGCTGCAAAAAACCGCAGATGAAAAGCTCACTGCTTGTCACACCCTAAAAAAAAAAATCTAAATTTTGCAATTTTTTTCATGATGGCATTGTCGAATTATGTCATAACTTAAAACCTTTGATATATTCTGGATCCTCTCATCAAGCCCTTTAATTTGGTGTATTGCACACCATGTTTACTGTAATCTGACGTTTGACTTAGTTTAGGTGACATTTGACCTCAAGCGAAATCGTGAAGGTCAAAGTCAATCGCTTATCCCAGGTAATCGCTTATGGGCAAGGCCAATCATTATATTCATGCCAAATTTGGAGGCAAAATATCAGTAATTGTGACCAGGAAAGTTGTTTTGTTGAATTTAGTGTTTGACCTTGCTGTGATCTTGGCTTTTGACCTTGAGCTTGATCCTGTTGTGTGCTGAAAGGTATCTCAATTGGACTGCTATATGTGAACTTACAAGAGTCTGCAATGATGATTTTCACGCTTTGTCACACCCTCAAAAAATTCAAAATGTTCTTTTTTTTCATGATGATGTCATCAAATGACTGCAGCAAATCCAAAGGGGATCTGCATGAAAATTCACTAAGGTATGTCTTCTAGAATATATTCCATTTCTAAGGTAGAACTCTACAATTGTATACTAAGGTATATCTAAATATCTAAAAAAGGAAGAGTAGAATAACATTGATTTGGCACAAATTTTACACCAGATACCCTTCCTGATGCAACTCCACATTGCATGGAGAAATGTGGCAGGTGTGGGATTTGAACCGGGAAACAATTTATTTTCAATTTAAAATTTTTTTCATTTATATAGCGACAAATCACAACAGAGTTGCCTCAAAGTGCTTCACACACGTAAGGTCTAACTTTACCAACCCCCAGAGCAACAGTGGTAAGGAAAAACTCCCTCTGAGGAAGAAACCTCAAGCAGACCAGACTCAAAGGGGTGACCCTCTGCTTGGGCCATGCTACAAACATAAATTACAGAACAATTCACAGAACAATTCACGGACGAATATACAAGAAATGCTATTCTCGCACAGGACAGGAGGATCGCCAACACAAATACAACTCCCATCTCTGGATGGAGCTGCACCTTAAACAGAGAGAAAAACAGAATCAGGCATCAGAAAGACAAAAAATACTATATAATTAAACAAGCATTAAACAACAAGAAAAACAGAGAAATACTAAGGTGATCGCCGGCCACTAGCCCTAAACTTCAATAAAGAGCCAGAATTTAGGTAAAGTTGAGGCCGCGGCCCGTTCCGTTTACTAATAAATGAATTAAAAGAGTAAAAAGCGTAAAACAAAACGGTACCAGTATGCTAGCCATACGAAAGGGAAAATAAGTGCGTCTTAAGTCTGGACTTGAAAATCTCCACAGAATCTGACTGTTTTATTGATGCAGGGAGATCATTCCACAGAACAGGGGCATGATAAGAGAAAGCTCTGTGACCCGCAGACTTCTTATTCGCCTTAGGGACGCAAAGTAGTCCTGCACCCAGACAACGTAAAGCCTGGGCCGGTACGTAAGGTTTAATTAGGTCAGCTAAGTAGGGAGGTGCCAGGCCATGAATAATTTTATAGGTTAGTATAGCAGAACCTTAAAATCTGATCTCACTGGGACAGGAAGCCAGTGAAGGGATGCCAAAATGGGTGTAATGTGGTTGTCCTTTCTGCTTCATGTCAAAAGTCTGGCTGCAGCATTTTGAACCAACTGGAGAGCCCTAATGCTGGACCAAGTGCACTAACCACTTGCCCACAATCCCTGCTTTTTAGTATTACATAATTACTTTTCTTAAATTGTTACATTCTTAGTTTGACGTCTGTTATTTGTCTGAACGTGAATATCAAACTGGGTTGAACCAGTTTTACCACTTAGAACAAAGACATTGAAGTTACAATATGAACTAGGACTGCAAGCAGTCATATACGGGCCCTCGTTCCGCGCAACCGCCTACCCAGGCCACTGGGTGCCCTTGTGAGCACATGTGGGCATGTGCATGCACGGGCAACCACTCATCACACAGTTAAAATTTTAAACAAATCACACAATGCATCAAGGAGTTATGACATGTTGATTGTCATCCACTAGGGGGCGCTCAGTGTACAAAGAGAGGGGCTGGGTGTGTTCAGGGGCCAACCGTCATCATACATGTGAAGTTTCAAGTCAATCAGGCAAAGCATGAAGGAGTTATCATGACTTGATGTTCCATGGCAAAGGGTCAAAATGGCAGCACCATAGCGGCCACACCCTTCAACATAGAGAAAAGCTTTCGATAACTTTTGGTCAGTATCATCTTTGGATGCTGTCAAAGAAATTTGAAGTGCATTGGACAAAATCCCTAGGAGGAGTTCGTTCAAATACAACATGTGGAAATCATTTCAAAATGAGAAGAAAATTCAAAATGGCCGACTTCCTGTTTGGAGTAGACTCATGGTGCAAGAGACTTTTTTGTACGTCTATGCAAGTCACACATGTCTACCAATTTTCATCTCCCTACTCCAAAAAAACCCCTACGGGGAGGGGTATTTGAAATTTTCAAGGTGGCGCTATTGAGGCACTTTGACCTGCCCATGGGCGAGGCCCCTATGAATTGTAGGAGGTTGTCATGCTTGACCTGTGTATCAATTTTCATGATGATATGACAAAATTAAAGCCGTCAAAAAGAACGTAATTTCATGGCAAAAGGGCGATATTCGGTACGCCACCACACAGAAGCCGTTACTCATAAGTTCACGGCGATCATCGCCTATGTTCACCAACTTGTTCTGCATGTTTTAGAAGTGGAAGGAAGTTGATGGTGTTAAGTATGTGACATCAGTACCTGTTTAAGTATAATGTTCCATGGCGAAGTGTCAAAATGGCGGCGCCATAGCAGCCACACCCTTCGACATAAAGAGAAGCTTTCGATAACTTTTGGTCAGCATCGTCTGTGGGTGATGTGGAAGAAATTTGAAGTGCATTGGACAAAATCCCTAGGAGGAGTTCGTTCAAATACAACATGTGGAAATCATGCCAAAATGAGAAGAAAATTCAAAATGGCCGACTTCCTGTTCGTAGTAGACCCATGGTGCAAGAGACTTTTTTGTACGTCTATGCAAGTCACATATGTGTACCAATTTTCATCTCCCTATTCCAAAAAACCCCTATGGGGAGGGGTTTTGAAAGTTTCAAGGGGGCGCTATTGAAGCATTTTGCCCCACCCATGGGTGACGCCCCTATGAATTGTAAGAGGTTGTCGTGCTCGACCTGTGTATCAATTTTCATGATGATGTGACAAAATTAAAGCCGTCAAAAGGAAGAACGTAATTTCATGGCTAATGGGCAATATTCAGTACGCCGCCACACGGACGCCGTTACTCGTAACTTCACGGCGTTCATCGCCTATGTTCACCAATTTGTTCTGCATGTTTTAAAAGTGGAATGAAGTTGATTGGGTTAAGTATGTGACATCAGGACCTCTTAAAGTAAAAATAGGACATTTCCCACCACCACCGGGGGGCGCTATGGCGCAGGTGGGAACTTAAGGTATGTAGACGTTCAGGGCGGAGCCCTCATCATGTCCAGCAAGTTTGAAGGATCTACAATGAAGTATGTGGGCGTGACAGCCGTTCGAAGTGAAATGGCGTGCTCCGAAAAGCTCACCAAAGTTTGACGACCCCTAGCAGCCACGCCTTTTGACTTATTTAGAATCTTTTGATAACTTTTGATCACCATTGTGTTGTGATGATTTTGACCAAATTTTAAGTAGATCGGATGAAATCCCTAGGATGAGTTCGTTCAAATGTAAGTAGTGGAAATGGCCAAAAATGACAAAAATTAGCTCAAAATCGAAACTTAAAATCAAAATGGCCGACTTCCTGTCGATATTTCACCATGACAGTAAGAGACTTTTTTGTGCGTCCTGGCATGGTAAATATGTGTACCGAATTTCGTGAGGCTACGACGAAAAAAGCCCAATGCGGAGGGGTTTTTGAAAATTTCTAGAGGCACTGTTTTGCGATTTTTCTGCGACCATGTGTGAGGCCCCCAAAATATTGAATTTCGGATCTGGCCAGACGACTTTGGAAAGTTTGGTGAGTTTTTGAGCATGGGAAGAGGCCGAAATTTCGATTTCAAGAGTGAGAATAATAATAATAATAATAATAATAATAATAATAATAAACAGCACAATTACAATAGGGTCCTCGTAGGACGTTGCCTACTCGGGCCCTAATTATAATATATCTCGTTATCGCACTGGTTTTGGGCAGGGGACTGGACATCCCTCTAATGCCCACGGGGACCAACAAGGGAAGGATTTTGTAAAATAAGGTCCGCCTTTGTCATGCCCATGTTGTGTTTTATAAAAACTGTTTTAGTCCTTTGTTCAAGGTTCTGAAAGATGGCTCTCCTGCAAGAGAGAAGTTCTTAAGAATTCAGGCCTGTTTTTCACTGTGACTTTGAATAAATTTAAATTGAGAAATGTCTTGACTTTGTACTTTGTAGGGACAGTATTACAATAAGAACCATGTGAAATTATGGAAGGGAAGAAAGAAAAAAGCAAACATTCCGCTCCCTTCCTGGTTTAGATTGGAGTTTTGCTCCCTGGAGATGCAGAACAATCAACGGCTAATTTTACTTGTTCTGTCCTGTGGTCTTTCAGGAGGAGGCAGGCTGATGTCAAACGGTGATATTAGTTAAAAATGTGTGCAATTTTCTCTGACTCCTCTAAATCAGCTCAGAGACACAGGGAGCCATTAGTTTAATTGCACAGCATAGATTAAACGGTCCATCAGCGCTTTGATGGCTCCAGTTGACCCAGTTTGGTTCCAGAGGTTTGCAGATGTGGAGTAAGTCTGCCTGACTGTGTCAGCATCTCTTCCAATACTGGCTGTAATCAGAGGATCAGATATTACTCAGACAACAACACATCACAGAGAATGACTTAAACACAAGAAAACAGATCATCTAGTCTCCGGTCTCCAACATGACTTCTGGGAAGCTGCAGCTGAAATTAAAGAAAGGCTGTGCTGTGCAGTTTCTCTAATTACTTCAGAACTGTCTCAGTTTCTTGGTGGCTTCCCTCGCTCATCTCCTACTTGCACGGTCACTCAGTTTTTGTGAACTACTTACTCCAGACAGATTTACCATGTAGTTTGTATTTCTTCATGATGGATGGAAATTAAGTCTAAAACATATTCAGTGAACTGGAAATGTTCATGAGTCCATCCCCTGATTGTCTAAAGAAAAGTATAAAAGCAATGTTTTGTAAAAATAATCCTTGTCCAATTACGTATGGCCTCTGGAAATGGAAGAACTGTGTATCAAATTTCCAAATTGGTTATTGAAGCATGAATTAAAGCTGAAAGTATCACAGGCACATCTTGATTGTTTCACTTCAACTCCACTGTGGTGATATAATGGCCAAAAATTGGCTCCCCGTCCAAATACTTCTTGGACTGGACTGTATATAGTTCTTGATCAGTTAAATTGTAAATGGACTGCATTTACATAGCGCTTTTTCATCTGCATTAGGTGCTCAAACTGCTTTACAATTATGCCTCAGACACACTCACACACTGATGTCAATGTGCTGCCACGCAAGGTGCTCATTACACATCGGAGCAACCCGGGGATTAAGGACCTTGCCCAAGGGCCTTTAGTGATTTTTCCGGTCAGGCTGGGGTTTGAACAGAGCATTCTCTGGTCTGAAGCCCAACGCTTAACCACTAGACCATCACCATCAGTTCTGTCTAAAGTTGAACCACACAACTTTTACATCCTGTTTAAGCAATACTGGCTACAGCCTGTTGAAATAACAATTATGAGTGTGAGTTTGACCTTTCAAGGTCACCTTTCAAGTCAAATACAGTGTCACCAACAGTAAGTAAGTCCCTTTGGCTGCTCCCTTGTTTTTACTTCAGGGTTACCACAGCAGATGCAAGGTGGGTCTGCAATGATCTGGCACATGTTGTACACCGGGTGCCCTTCCTGACACAACTCCACATTACATGGAGAAATGTGGGGTGGGATTTGAACCAGGAAACTGCCACACTGAGACAAAGCACACTAACCACTTGGACACCTCCCCTAGAAATGACTTCATATGAGTGTTTAGTAGTAACCACAGCTGTATCGTTAACCAGTTCCTTGATATACCCATTCTAAATATCCCCTACATAAAACTCGGGCAATCCCTCGGTGGCAAGGAAGATTGTCTCCTGGTCAATTCCTGGACAGAATGGTAGAATTCTACATCCAGAGTCTATCCAGAGATGCCTGTGCATGGGTTTGTTTAACATGGGAATGTCGTTGTGTTGTGCAGGAAATTGTCTCCTGTCCTGTTGAAAACAGTGAAATAAATACTTAAGTCTACTGATGGTCTTTCATCATTTTATTCAAGTACTTGAAGGCTCACACCATCGCACAGAGTACAAGGATCTGTGGGAGGGTGGAGCCCCGTCGCACAGTTTTCAGCAATATTTATGCCCAGGGAGCATGACTCACCCCTTGGGGTGTGGTTACAGACACTGAGCTCTGGGAAAAGCACATGTCAATTTCACAAGGTGGTTAAAGGCAGAATAAGTACATCAGTTAATGGCTCATATAACGGAAAGCTTCTGTCCCCAGAAACTGTTGGCACAAGTTTATCAGAACAGAACATTCTGTGGTAGGAACATTATGTCTATCAGCAAGGACCTTCCATTCACGTCTTATCAGTAATATGTTTATGGCTAAGATCAGCACTGTTCAGCTGTGATTTTATATGAAGGCACGAAAATATAAGCATTTATAAGAATTTTACAACAGTTGCCAAACACATAGCCCTTGATGGATCTTTAGCCCGTTGAAATGACTGGGAAGTTCCAGACGATTGGGGTCTGATGACCTGCTGCAGTCTTCACAGCCGTTGGGTTACTAGATATTACTAGGGGAGCTACGACCACTACCTTTGTACCCCCCCCCAGGACTAAACGAAACCAACTATTTTAGGTTCCTTAGATGACCTTAAAACACAATCAGGATGTTACCAAAAATAAATGGTCTCAAGCCAGTTATGCAAGATGGCCGCCAAAATATGTTTGTTTTTTTTCACTAAAACACCTTTACACAACATATAAACAACTTAAATATCATAGAGATTCAATGGGAAGACAGTTGCAGGTCACAGCAAACTCATTTGTGCCTAAACTAAATTCATTCATGGGTTTAAGATTCAAAATGGCGTCCAAAATGGCCACCAATAGACCCTTATCAGTAAAATACATACAGTAGTAGGAACAAACAATGGACTTACTAATGACAGAAATCATTGGTGTTTTAATGAAAAAAAAATATATTTTGGTGGCCATCTTGGATAACTGGCTTGAGGCCAGTTTTTATTTTTGGGAACATCCTGATTGTGTTTTGGGGTCATCTAAGGAACCTAAAAAAATTGGTTTGGTTTAGTCCTGGGGGGGGGCGCAAAGGTAGTGATTGTAGCTCCCCTAGTAATCACCTCCTCCACCGTTGAGGACTTCTTGTTTCCTATATACAGGCACTGGGACAAAATTTGACCTTGACCTGCGACCTTGACTTGACTGAAGTGGATGAGAGTCTACAACTTGCCCTGGACTGGACACCTGTCCAACGCAGGTTACTTCCCCAGCCAAGGACAGTACCCATTTACAAGTGGGTGGCCTGAGACAATTCACATGAAGTGTCTTGTCAAAGAACACAGACAGGTAACATGAGCTGGAACTAAAGACAGAAAAGGGTCACATAGTGGTTAGAGAAATGTAATAATGACAAAACTAAGTTGTGTTGGATTAATTACAAAATGGCTTCTTAAAGTACAGCAATAAAAGAAAGAGTGTTGATAAGAAGTAAAATAAGTCCCACCCAAGCCCTGAGCGACATTGGGATGGTGCTTATTCTCAGATACTGTAGTGCGAAGACAGTAATGTGCGGTCAGCAGAGGCAGGTGAGGCTGTACCACTCACATTCAAAGACAGAAAAGGCTCTAATCATGCAGTCAGAACAGGACTGATGAAGGACAACTTTCTTCCCTGGCAGTGATCTCCACTGAGACAGAGAAACTTTTAAAACTGAAGGAAGATAAGGAAGATTGCTTCAAGCAAGTCATCAATGCTTTTGTTCAGAAGGAGCGGCACATGGACTTCATTTATAAGTAAAGGTAAGTCCATAATAATGTTTTGTTTTTTTAAATTAAGCGTGATTTTTTGTGTGCTACAGTTTGTATGTGTGATGCTGATAAGAGATTTTAAACATAACCCGTTAACTGCTGCCAATCCAACAGTGAATAAGCTACTCTGTGGGGTTCATATATTTGTAAATCTGATTGTGTGCCTCATCAGCCATCAACCTCACCACGTCACTGTGTGAAGAGGATACGTACCGACAACTTTCTCTGGACAGCGTGCCATGCCAGGTTACTTCTCCAACCATGGTCAGGTCAGGTCTGGGAGCATGTGCTGGTGCTGCAGGTTACCACATCCACCACACACTGGAACTGCCTTGGATCTCAATGGTAACCACACAGGCAGACAGCCAGTCCATCTCCACTTCTCAAAGGTAGACATGTACAGTGTCTACCCCAGCCAGGTGGAACATGGGTGCCTCCTTAACCTTCTCCAGCCGCTGGAGTCCTCAACACCAAGGCAAGACAGGTACCCATTTACAGCTGGGTGCACGATGCAGGTCTTGCACACACAGAGAGGTAGCATGAAGGAAAGACATCTGGATTCGAACCCCGGTCTATCTGTTGGTAGTCCCACACCTATCCCAGAGAGTAGATTCCAGCTGATGATAAAGGGATGTAATGAGGAGGAGTAGGAGGAGGAGGTGAAGTCCTTTGGGGGAAAGGATCTGTGAACTATTTGCAGTATGATATGAAGCTGACTCCAGACCAAAATGTTGAAAGCTAGTCAGTAAAAACAGAATGTTGAAAGGTTCTTTGTGAAAGTGAGTCAGCTTGAGGTGATCAGCGGGTGTGAGAAGAACCTGAGAACTCTGCTGAAAAGGCTGAAGATTGGCTGTAAAAGTAGCAGTTCTCTGCATCAGAGGGGTAATTGACGCACATCTACAACCCCTGGCAAAAATTATGGAATCACCGGCCTCGGAGGATGTTCATTCAGTTGTTTAATTTTGTAGAAAAAAAGCAGATCACAGACATGACACAAAACTAAAGTCATTTCAAATGGCAACTTTCTGGCTTTAAGAAACACTATAAGAAATCAAGAAAAAAGATTGTGGCAGTCAGTAATGGTTACTTTTTTTAGACCAAGCAGAGGAAAAAAATATGGAATCACTCAATTCTGAGGAATAAATTATGGAATCACCCTGTAAATTTTCATCCCCAAAACTAACACCTGCATCATATCAAATCTGCTCGTTAGTCTGCATCTAAAAAGGAGTGAACACACCTTGGAGAGCTGTTGCACCAAGTGGACTGACATGAATCATGGCTCCAACACGAGATATGTCAATTGAAACAAAGGAGAGGATTATCAAACTCTTAAAAGAGCATAAATCATCACGCAATGTTGCAAAAGATGTTGGTTGTTCACAGTCAGCTGTGTCTAAACTCTGGACCAAATACAAACAACATGAGAAGGTTGTTAAAGGCAAACATACTGGTAGACCAAGGAAGACATCAAAGCGTCAAGACAGAAAACTTAAAGCAATATGTCTCAAAAATTGAAAAATGCACAACAAAACAAATGAGGAACAAATGGGAGGAAACTGGAGTCAACGTCTGTGACCGAACTGTAAGAAACCGCCTAATGGAAATGGGATTTACATACAGAAAAGCTAAACGAAAGCCATCATTAACACCTAAACAGAAAAAAAACAAGGTTACAATGGGCTAAGGAAAAGCAATCGTGGACTGTGGATGACTGGATGAAAGTCATATTCAGTGATGAATCTCGAATCTGCATTGGGCAAGGTGATGATGTTGGAACTTTTGTTTGGTGCCGTTCCAATGAGATTTATAAAGATGACTGCCTGAAGAGAACATGTAAATTTCCACAGTCATTGATGATATGGGGCTGCATGTCAGGTAAAGGCACTGGGGAGATGGCTGTCATTACATCATCAATAAATGCACAAGTTTACGTTGATATTTTGGACAATTGAAAGGATGTTTGGGGATGATGAAATCATTTTTCAAGATGATAATGCATCTTGCCATAGAGCAAAAACTGCGAAAACATTCCTTGCAAAAAGACACGTAGGGTCAATGTCATGGCATAGGGTCAATGTCAACGAGCAGATCTGATTTGATGCAGGTGTTAGTTTTGAGGATGAACATTTACAGGGTGATTCCATAATTTTTTCCTCAGAATTGAGTGATTCCATTTTTTTTTTCTTGATTTCTTATAGTGTTTCTTAAAGCCAGAAAGTTGCCATTTGAAATGACTTTAGTTTTGTGTCATGTCTGTGATCTGCTTTTTTTCTACAAAATTAAACAACTGAATGAACATCCTCCGAGGCCGGTGATTCCATAATTTTTGCCAGGGGTTGTATTATTCAGCAGGAGAG
This sequence comes from Thalassophryne amazonica, assembly GCF_902500255.1. Lineage (NCBI taxonomy): Eukaryota > Metazoa > Chordata > Actinopteri > Batrachoidiformes > Batrachoididae > Thalassophryne > Thalassophryne amazonica. Next base: position 10,005,858 of record NC_047117.1, read on the forward strand.
GAAGAGGAACAGATTGTGATGTGTGGAGAGTAAGACCCCATGTGATGTTACTAAACTGAGACGGAGATGGAATCGATACCGAAAATTACAGCAAAAGAGCAGAAAAGAGCAAAGATCTGACAGACTGAGTGATTAAAGGTGAAACACTGATTTATTCATTCCCCGACTGACTGACTGGAATTATTCTGTAGCAATTCTGGGCATATTTTATACCTTTGCTCCAACTGTGTAACATCCCAGAGCTGTTCTTGTTAACTATTAATACCATCTTTGACGAGGTTGTTACACTGCGACATGCAAAGTTCATGCAAAAGGATTTGCTCACAAGGTCCTCAGCAGGTACCACAGGAATTAATTTATGTCAAACAAGCAGTTCCTTAAGAAGACCCAGATTAGTACTACAATAATAAACGCATGGGACACTTCTTCCGTCATCACAGTTAGAGTGAGGACACCAGTAACTGGACAAGGTCAAAGGGACAACTGCGTAACATCTGTCTACAGCAGATACTGTACGTGATATTTGGAGGACACAGGAATGGACCTCAGGTCTGCCTTGGTGGTTGCTAGTTGCTTTGACAGCATGCACTGGTGCGAGGTGCCATCACATCCACCACACCACAAAAGTGCCTTTGCTCCTGGCACCTGCCCTGGGAGACAACCTGTTCCGTCATGCTCCATCACCGTGAAAATGGTGCCTCACTAGCACCCATCTCTCGGAGGTGGTGGTCAGTTAGGATCTAGGGTAATTCTGTAGAGTGGTGGATTCAGGAAAACTCAGTGCCAACAAATACTTCTAAACAATGCTGCTTCCTGCTACTGGCAAGCCACAACTATGATGTCCTGTTGGAATGTCTTTTGAAGACTTCAAAGATGATCCTACCTATATCCTGCACATCGACATGAAACAGTATCTAGATGTAGTTTATTGCAGATAATATAACAGCAATTAGAGCAGCAAATAAACAACTATAAAGCCCACCACAGATCTAGCCTACTGAACTTGAGCCATCAAAAGGCAAAGATCCAATGGCATCGTAACACACCATGACAGATGCAAACAAAGTAAACGTCAAAGACTTACCATCAGTTGAACAGAAGGTGTTGCATTGGAATTCATTTGAAACAACATGGAACATCTTTCCTTATATATGTACATTTGGGGGTTAGTGCATTTTCAGCTGTGAGTTTGATGAAATGGGAATTTGATGAAGGGGAGGTGATGGTCTAGTCTAGTGGTTAAGCACTGGGCTTGAGACCAGAGGATCCTCGGTTCAAACCCCAGCCTGACCGGAAAATCACAAAGGGCCCTTGGGCAAGGTCCTTAATCCCCAAGTTGCTCTCAGACATGCTGTTGAGGCTCCGCTGAGAAGAATTATTATCAAATTAATCATCATTACTATGACGAGAGAGGTTTAGCCATTTTGCCAAATATTTGTCCTGCTTGGAAAGTCTTGTATTAAAGGCCAAATAATGCTGATGCTTATGCCCAGATTCCATAGTTGGAAATGAATAAGAACCAGGAAATCTAAAATTGTTAAATTATCAAGAAGTATGGTAAAAAGATAAGAGAGTTCCGCATTTAGATCCTGGAATTTTTTTTCAAGGGCATGTTGTGATTGGAGGGTATTTTCTGCCTTAGAATATCAGATTAATTAGTTTTGTCTTATTGAGCAGAATTAATTAGGTTTTGTGTTTGATCAAAAGACTGCAAATACAAAATAATTGCATCAGTGGCAGTACTGCTGTTGTGATTCATAAAAGTGTTTCTAGTCCCCCCAAAAAAGAACGTTTGGTGTGAAACTGAAGAGGGCAACAAACTGAACTAAAGTGAGACAAACACCATGAAAAAATCAGCAGGAGGTTACACATAAAATCACAGTTCATCCGAAACCAAATCCAAGAAATGTTGTGTGGGAAGATCAACAGTCACGAATCAAACCCGTCTCACTCTGAGTAATCCACGTCTACATGAACATCTTCTTTGTATGGGTTGTTTTTGGGTTGTTTTGTCTGAATAGTCACTCCAGACTTTCCACACTTATACAAATCTCTTCTTTTTCCATATATATATATATATATATATATATATATATATATATATATGTGGACTTCGGGTGCAATTGGGTATAACTGGGAAAATTACATAGTATATTTTTATGACAATCAGGGGGGGCGGAATCAGGCCTATTTATGTTTTAAATGTAAAATTGTGTTCTTTAATCTGAAAACAACATGATTAACAATATAAAATGAAAAAATATTGATTGTATAAGAACACACAGGATTTATACAATGCAAATAAATCTTCACCTATATCACTTTAGGTTGAGTTACAGCTCATAACATTAAGAATACATATGGTATTAGGGCCCAAAGTGCAGGTGTACCCTGTGGATACACAGGCAGCTCACAGTAAGGGAGAGCACCACAGCATGCCCCCCGCCTGGTGGGACAGGACCTGTGCAGCAATAGGACCAAGATTCTGTGCCATCAAGAGCTGAAAAGGAACTGCGGAAAGTGCAGTCCAGCCACCTGATAGGGTGCAAACAACCGTCCAACAGGTGGAAGCAAATCAGCCCTATGAGCATGAGATGTAGGACACAGACCTACAGACTTAACGTGCCCCAACTGGGACTGTCCATTAGGGCAAGACCCAACAACACCCCCAAACAGCTGCCAGTGCTAGGCACATGCTAATTCATAATTCAGCCAGCTGAAAGGTGATCTATACCACCTAGAAGGATCTACGGACAGCCTCACAGCACAAAAAAAAACACCCTGCCAAGTACCCCAGGCAACAGTAGACCCACACTGAAAAAAGTGAAACACAGTGCACTTCTTTCAAAGTACTTATTTACATTGGTCTAATGGAAAATTGTGGTTTCCAGTTTAAATCTGCTGGAATCACTTTACAAAATCATAAATATACATTGTGAGAAACTAAAAAATTAGCTGTAACAAATTACATCAATTTTTTTAAGTTGATCCAAAGTAGCATTTTTTTTCAGTGCACCATCCAACACCTGACACCCTCACTGGGTCACTGTGGAGTAAAATGGCCAAAGACCCTCAGGCAGACCACATGGCCGAGTATTTTCTGTTGCCCCCCGAGCATCTCCAACTCCCGAGCCAAAGGTAGGACGAGATCCCCACCTCCCACGGCCAATGACCTCCGCCAAGCCTCCACAAAGCACCTCACATCCCCTTGCATGGGGTACTGTCACTATTTTGTTTATGACTACTTCATCAGTGGCATATGGGTATGCAGATCAGGAATTGGAGAACCATGCCACAGCAAGCAGACACCCCCACCTCCCATGTTTCTCCACTTCCCACAACCAAAATATTGCTCCATGAGGAGTTGGTGTGCGAGTGTGTTAATGTACATGTACGAGGCATGTATTCCAAGGGTACTGCCTGCAATTAAAGTTGTATTGCAGGTCGGGGCACAGGCATCCTGAAGTAGGGGAACAGAAGACCAGATTTGACTTAGCTCCCCCATGCCTAAACCCCACCTGCACCCCTAACCCTGTGTCTAACATGGAATTAAAATGCAAGAAGAGAGTCAAGGGTGCTTGGCTGCCCCAAGGCAGCTTAGCCACTGGGCGACTAGATGGAGTTCTGCACAAGAACAAAGCAGTAGAACTTTAACTTATTTGAAAACTATAATACCAGGATAAATATGTATGTGTGTCTGTCATTCATAACCAGTTATTATTTGTACACGTGCATACAATTGAAAAAAAAATGACACCAGAAATATCATTGCCATTTTATTTGTGTTATTTTGTTCTCCATTTATTTCACAATATCACAGAAGATCCTTGAAGATGCAAATTAGGACAAGCACAACATCGTCACAGCCTTTAAGAACAAAAAGCAAGAGAGAAGAAAGTGGTGACAAAAACGAAGAAAAAGACACACAAACATTTGACTATTTTTGGGCGTGAGAGCCCAGACAGGCACTTTACAGCTGGGTGTTAAACTGTGCACAGCGCTGACTAGATACATGTTCTGTGTGTTTGCCAAAAGTGGAGGTGCCAGAAAAACTCTTTGAACATTTGTCCTACGCGGTCTATAATATGTCAAATCACAAATTTTGCACATGGTTCATAGCTGAAGTGTTACTACGTACAAATCTCTGGATTTTTCCTCTGAAAAGCATCATTATTTCACACATTCCCAAGTTTACAAAAAGGATTTGAAAAATCTGAGGGATATTTTGCCATGATAGCTACACCTGGCATAGCCAAATATAGCTACATTTGTTACAGGCAAATGGAGGTTCTGCAGTGATATATAACTTTTTTGTTTTCAAGGAATGACTCAGGCATCACGATTTCTTGTCTACGTAACGCTGAAAAACATTGAGATCGAGATGCAAAATATTTGTTGTTGATTGTTTCTTAACCTAGTATGTTAGGGCTCATAAGCAAAAACAAATTAGACTTTAGGGAAGATACTGCCTCTTTTGCGTCCTTTAAATTTTCAAGCATTTACGTTAAAGAGGTTTGAAATTGATATTATGTCACCACAAGTACAAATTACAAGCAGTCAGTCCTAGCCTTTGGACATTAAATACACTGATAAGATTAATTCAAGTTACATGTAACTTCAACCATACTTGCTCCTAATTTCCATCATCCCGTAGGTGGCATACAGGTCTATGGTATATTACATAAGCAAAATAAACTCCTTTTGCATTCATTTGCTGCATCAAAGGTAACTAACGTTGAATCAGTTTATCCTCGTTATACACCATTTCAGTGTGGTGAGATATAAGTTGATATAGCCTATATAAATAATATACAGCACGTCCAGAAAGTATTCACAGCACTTCATTTTTTCCAAATGATATGTTACAACCTTACTCCAAAATGGAGTACATTTTTTGTCCCTCAAAGTTCTACTCACAACACCCCATAATAACAACACACAACATTTTTTGGGGGGGGGGAAATTTTTACAAATTTTAAAAAATAATAAAACTAAGAAATCATATGTCCATTCCTCTTTGTAGCACCTCTCAAGCTCCATCAGGTTGGATGGGGAGGGTCGGTGCACAGACATTTTCAGATTTCTCCAGAAATGTTCAATCAGATTCAGGTCTGGACTCTCTGGCTGGGCCACTCAAGGACATTCACAGAGTTGTCCTGAAGCCGCTTCTTTGATATCTTGACTGTGTGCTTAGGGTCATTGTCCTGCTGAAAGGTGACCCGTCGTCCCAGTCTGAGGTCAAGAGCGCTCTGGAGCAGGTTTTCATCCAGGATGTCTCTGTACATTGCTGCATTCATCTTTCCTTCAATCCTGACTAGTCTCCCAGTTCCTGCTTCTGAAAAAACATCCCCACAGCATGATGCTGCCACCACCATGCTTCACTGTAGGGATGGTACCTGGTTTCCTCCAAACATGACGCCTGGCATTCACGCCAAAGAGTTCAATCTTTGTCTCATCAGACCACAGAATTTTGTTTCTCTGGTGTGTGAGGCCTTCAGGTGACTTTTGGCAAACTCCAGGCGGGTTGCCATGTGCCTTTTACTAAGGAGTGGCTTCTGTCTGGCCACTCTACCACACAGGCCTGATTGGTGGATTGCTGCAGAGATGGTTGTCCTTCTGGAAGGTTCTCCTCTCTCCACAGAGGAATGCTGGAGCTCTGACAGAGCGTCTATCGGGTTCTTGGTCACCTCCCTGACTAAGGCCCTTCTCCCCCGATCGCTCAGTTTAGACAGGCAGCCAGCTTTAGTAAGAGTCCTGGTGGATCTGAACTTCTTCTCTTTACAGATGATTGAGCCCACTGTGCTCATTGGGACCTTCAAAGCAGCAGAAATGTTTCTGTACCCTTCCCTAGATTTGTGCCTCGAGACAATCCTGTCTCAGAGGTCTAGAGACAATTCCTTTGACTTCATTCGTGGTTTGTGCTCTGACATGTGCTGTCAACTGTGGGACCTTATATGTAGACAGGTGTGTGTCTTTCCAAATCATGTCCAATCAACTGAATTTACCCCAGGGGGACTCCAATTAAGCTGTAGAAACATTTCAAGGATGATCAGTGGAAACAGGATGCACCTGAGCTCCATTTTGAGCTTCATGGCAAAGGCTGTGAATACTTATGTACATGTGATTTCTTAGTTTGTTTGTTTGTTTTTTTAAATAAATTTGCAAAAATCTAAAAAAAAGTTTTTCATATTGTCATATTGTCATGGGGTATTGTGTGTAAAATTTTTGAGGAAAAAAAATCATTTCATCCATTTTGGAATAAGGCTCTATCATAAAATGTGGATAATGTGGAGTGCTGTGAATACTTTCCGGATGCACTGTATATTGTTTTTTATTCAGCATTAAATGAGAGGGGGTGGATTCATTATTCAGTCTCTACATTACAGCGTGCCTGCCTCAGCTTTGAAAAAGCCTAGGAAAACTGCTCCTACGACTTAAATGTCAAAGGAATCATCTGTATCTTGATGAAATTTGAGATATTTTTTAACACTTCAAGTTGTTTAAAGGTACTCAGTCACTTCCCACTATGTGTATTTTCTATAGCTAACAGTTAATTTTGACTGGATATAAATGTTTCCCAGTTTACAGGGGAACATTTATATTCATAGGGATTCCAATAAAAGAGCAGAGGTACAAATGTGCATTTGTATAACGCTCCACCAGAAAGCATTGAAGTCTGAGATCAAGTGTTCTGAAAGGACAAAAAAAAAACATTTGATTCTAAGAGCGCTAAATCTCAAACAGCACTTGGAGTGAAATATAAATGTTGGTGTGCAATGAAGATGGACATAATTTGTTTATTATTACCGTATCAACTGCACGATGAATTTAATTTAATGACCCAACAAAAATGACATTGCCTCTGCAACAGCTCTTCCAGTGTTCCTGTGACCATAAATTTGTTGTAATGACAAATAGTCTTGGAAACATAAATGTTACAAAATGCAGATATTTGCAGTCATTTCTTTGACATCAACAGGAAATATAATTCAACTTTGATTAACTTTGACTTTTTATTGCTTATGAGTTTGAATCGTATGGCATGAATCACTAATAAATGTTTAAGAAAAATGTACAAAATGTTTACTACTTATCTCATCCATTTATATAGTAAATGGACTGCATTTATATAGTGACTTTCCATCTGCATCATACACTCAAAGTGCATTACAATAATGCCTCACATTCACCCCAGTGTGAGGGTGCTGCCATACAAGACGCTCACTACACATCGGGAGCAATAGGGGATTAAAGACCTTGCCCAAGGGCCTGTAGATGTGCATTACTGGAGTCCTGCCACCAGATGCCATGTGCACTTTGTTTACCGTATTTTCCAGAGTATAAATTGCAGGGGTTTTTAGTTTTGGAGAGCCTGTGTCTTACACTCCGGTGTGACATATACTGAAACATCATGCAGCCATTGTTAATAATAATAACTATAATGACTTTTTATGTAAGATTTTCCCACGAATCAAAGTACTAAACAAATTAAGCGTTAATAATAAAAGAATAAATACCAATAATAAAGAATATGCTACAGCAAAATCTGAAATTAAAGAGTTGATAATACAGATAAAAGGTGTGACTTGTACTCCAGAAAATACAGTATACTGTTGCTGATTGTGCCCTTTGGATGTTTTTATTGTATATACTGGGCTGTGCATCTAATAAAATGGTTTCAAGATTAAATCTGTACAGATATCATAAAATTTCTGGGGGAAAAACCAGTTGCATTTCATGAATAATTAACATCCCTATAATAGAACAGGAAACCGTTAAACCCTTTAGGACTTTAAATCATGTTCAGAAATATTAAATCTGTACAGGTATTTGCAGAATAATGCTTTTATTAATCATTTCTTTTGCATGCAGTTTTTCCTATTTGTCCCTACTTACCAAAATTTGTATCGTTTTCTTATTGTAAAGCAGTATGTAATTTTGCTGTTAGATTACAGGGAATGTGTGAAAGCTTTAGTGGTTTGTAATTTATTTGTTTTTAATTAATTTACTCCTGGACAGGTTTTAAAGTCCAGTCATATTTACGCACCTCGGTGCACTTACTGAAGGTTAAGGAGAAACTATGATCATGGTTAAGTACAACAGGATTAAAGTATAGTTACAGTTAGGTATTGCATCACTGTCCTTCTAAAACTGGAAAAAAACACCCTTATTTGTATATTACAGTAATTTGTACAAGACAGTGTTGCTAATTTAATTCATCGTAGACGTTTTGCAGTTAGTTACATTTGATGGTTATGAAGCTTTCCATGCTGTTGCTTTTGCCAAACAAACAGCATCTTGATTGAATTTCCATACTTGTGTGTTACACAACCACTGAGTGGGATGTTAAGAACAAAGTTATCAGCATGAACCCAATCCTTTGATAGTTCTTCAGAATCAGACGGCTCCATCCACGCCAGCATTCTGTAAAGGTGGAATTTATCAAAAGAGACATTTATGAACTTCAGAATGTTGCAGAATTTGGCCACACCAACACTGACAGCTCATGTGACCTTTCTGGGTATATTTTACGCACTTGCGTTGAGTATTTTTTTTAAGCTGTTGCACAGTGCAAAGCACAAATATTGCCAGAAGGACGCAATGTGCAATAATTAAAAATTAATGCACAAAAAATTGTACATATTCATACTTATTTTTCAGCCAGGAAGAGGTGATAACATTGTCGATGACATGGCGGCTCATCAAAACCAACCCCCCCCCCCCCCCCCCCCAAAAAAAAAAACAAAGGGGTAAGTTGTCTTTGAGTTGCTGTTATTATTATTGTTGTTGTTTATGAATGCTAAATGTTTCGTAAGAATATGCATGCACATATATTGCACGTAACTTTTTGTGTCATGAGATTATGTTGGCAGGTTTCATTCAAATAAAGTGGCAGAAGCTGATTTGTTGGTACTTTGGTCTTAGATGTTAGGCTCTGAACCATGATGGCTTCTGACCAAAAGTCACTTTACCACAAGGGGTGATTATTGGCACCAAACTGCAAACTAGTAATGGGCTTCAGAGCCTATTGTAGAACCTACTTCGAATAAGTAAATATAGAATTTGAAGTCAATCCTACATATCGGCTCCAAAGCCATTTACTGCTGGGGTTTATCCCCGGATTCCAAAGCTTGAAGCGGATGGCATCCTACTATTTACATGGGATTGGTTGCCAGTCTATTACAGGTTACTTCTACAGCCAAGGCCAGTACCAATTTATAGGTAGGTGGACTGGGACAATATAGAAGAATTTTCTTTTCCACAGACACAGACAGGGAGCTTGATCAGGAATCAAACCCACGTCTACATATTGGTACTCCAACTTCTAAGCACTGACCTTCCTTAGAGGCATTTCTTTTTTATTTATTTATTTTTGTTTAAGACTTTGACCTAAACTCATATACAAGGTGTTTCAGAAAAATCATTTTGTAATCTAATAACTTGGCTAATTTTCATTCAAACAATCTCACATTTTAACAGCATGTGTAGAAACATCTTAATATTCTATGCTTAATGTTTTCTGTTTTTTCTTTTTACCTATAGAAATGCCATTCATGGGAAAAGTAAAGGCATTTCCTTGTTAGAGTGTGCTCAAACACAGTCGAACAGGACTGTGTAGCGTGCATTTGTGAGAGAATTTACTAAAAATGCACCAACTGCAATGCAGATTTGGGCATGGCACAAAAAGTTCAAAGAGGAAGGCTGTCTGTGCAGAGCAACAGGATCTGGACAACCACCAGTATCGGGAGAGATGGTCGAGGGGGTTGCGAAGCTCCAGGAAGTCCATAAGTAGTCTGGAAACCCAGATTCCTCCAACGACAGTTTGGCACGTTGACCAACTTGACGTGTGCCGTGTCACAAGTGGTGCGTATATTAAAAACGTGAAATTGTTGATGGAATCCACATACCTTTGAATTTCTTATTTAAATTTTGATGAATAAATCTGACTGTGCTCAACATTAAGCCTGTTTAGTTTCATTTTCCTGAACGATGAGTTACTCAGATATTTATATCTGAAAATAATGTCCATTTTTTTTAAACACCCTGTATATTAATTTAGTTTGTCTCAATAATGAGAAAATAGCATTTTCTGTTTGCCAGCTGATCAAAACTAAAACTTTTCACCTTTATATGACTTTCAAACTTCTGAGATGGATGTAAACCTCAACACTTTCTATATAGTAGTGTAACAATTCACGTATATGAATTGAAAATTGGTTTTAAAGTAAACTATACCACTACATCGACTGGCAAACCCCGGAACTCATCAAAATGTATGTTATGCTGCTACGTCTGCGTCTTTAAACAGTACTGCTATTTTAAAAAGTGTGACTGAAGCATCACTACCGGTGAAGAGAACAATGATCATTCACATCACCTTCCAGTTTACATCCTATTTCAGCCATTTGTACACTGTGCTGCTATTCGTTTGTGAATGCACTAAAATACCTGCACAGTTTGTGCACCAAAGTCCGACCTTTTGTGCTGGTCAATGCACTTTTTAAATTTAGGTCCCGAGTGTTTAATTCCAAGGTCACGTGAGTGCACTGATGTGTCTAAGGTGGTCAAAAAATACAACTTAGCTTTGAATAAAGTATTATAGAGTAGAGCAGGGCCAGCACAGACCAACATTAACAGAGACACGTTACACAGTATGCACTTAAAAAAAACACAGTTTTATCAAATCATGTGTGTAATATACAAAACATAAAAGTACACAGACATATTCAACAGGTTCATATACCGTATGTACCATCAAAATAGAACAAAACTCCTTTTCTTTCACTGAATATATAGAAATCAACATAAGCACATGTGGAATCTCACAAATCAGCTTTAGGGCCAAACCCGACCATCTGGACGCGCAATGAGAAAAGTCAAAACTCTGAGTCATGTTCTTGAAAAACCACAAAAATAGCATAATCAAAGGCCCATTCCAAAATGTTATCATCAAAGCCACCAATCTCAAATAATTAATTAATTATTAACTGGCCAGAAAGATGATCAGTGAAAAATCAGAGGGTGGTGTTTCACCAGAGCCAAGCAAAAATCAGGATGGAATTAATCCAGTGCAGTCCTGCTCATGCCAGATATGGAGCTGCCCATGCAACCCGCACAAAACGATTCTGTGATTAATCTCAGGCCTCACTGCAGAAGTAGGGATTTCAACCTACATTCTTCAGCAGACAAATGTAAAAACCAAAGTGATATCGCCCTCAATCTGCTCCCAAATCAACTCATAAAACACCCTGACCCCATCTTTTGACTGACCTGACTCCCATGCCGACCCCCAGGTTCCCCTCACTGTTTAGGGTGTGAGACGCTAGATTTCTGGGGAGCGTGGCAGGGGTCCAGAGACTCCTTGGTTGCACCGCCGTAGACGTCTATGTCATGGTCGCTCCAGGGTGCGATGTTGCCCAGCACTGAGGAGCTGCAGTCGGCCAGGGCAGCCACTTCGGCAGGTTTCAGCACCCGGTCCCACAGGTTAAACTGGGAGAGCTCGCCCACCAGGGCCTGAGACGCATCAAAACGCCCGCCTAGTGTATCCTAACAGAGCAAGAGTGGGAAAGGAAGAAGGTTTGACCTCAGACTGACAGCAGCAATTATACTGTAGGTCAGGGGTCTTCAACTCCAGTCCTCAGGGCCTGGTGTCCTGCACCTTTTAGATGTGTTCCTGGTCCAATACACCTGAATCAACTAGTTGAATTACATCCTCAGTACGCAGTCAACTTCTACAGAGTGCTGCTAACGACCTCCTTAATTGACTCAGGTGTGTTGAAGCAGTGACACATCTAAAAGCTGCAGGACACTGGCCCTCCAGGACTGGAGTTGAAGACCCCTGCTGTAGGTACATTGGTGGTGGTGGTGGTGGGGGGGACCAAAAGGCCTGGTTCCAATATTGGTCCTGATTTCCAAAGTTGTTTTGAAGTTTCAGGTAAATGATAAATGGACTGCATTTATATAGCGCTTTTCCATCTGCATCAGGCGCTCAAAGCGCTTTACAATTATGCCTCACATTCACCCCGATGTCAGGGTGCTGCCATACAAGGCGCTCACTACACACCGGGAGCAATAGGGAATTAAAGGCCTTGCCCAATGGCCCTTAGTGATTTTCCAGTCAGGTGGGGATTTGAACCCATGATCTTCTGGACTCAAGCCCAACACCTTAACCACTAGACCATCACCTCCCACATGACCTACCTTCAGGTAGGTCATGTAGTTTGCCTCCATCATTATGTTCCCAATTATCAAAGTTACTTTAGTGTCTCAGAAGGCCAAGTTACTGGCTCTATTCATTATTGTAACCATTATCCAAGTTATTTTTTTAATCACAGAAAAGGCGCATAACTGCTCCAATTTTATATATAAAAGTCAGATGCATGTGGGTGCGTTCCTGATAACTGGCCTGTTGCTTAGCAGCAGTAACCACAGCACCCCCCCACCCCAAACACACACACACACACACACACACACACACACACACACACACACACACACACACACACACACACACACACACACACCTCCCCCATACATAAGTCCCCACTACATACAATCCCACTTCCTTCCATACTTTCTTCCTTCCTTGTGTGCTTGCTTCCTCATTGTCTAAATACTACACTAAATAGATGAAAGTATTTTTCAGTCGTGATCAAAGCTGCTCTGTGAAAATGATTCAAGATGGGTTTAATGTGAGTCAATTCCATCTATGATGCTAGTGATGACTTTATTCACACAATTAAAGCACTGGTTGCTTAGCAACCATTCACCTAATAAGCAAGGCGGAACGGGGGAATGTCCAAATACGGACCTGTGTGTGTGTACATAAAAGCAGAGTGGGATGGGGGTTGCCTAGCAACCTTAATGTCAAAGGTGAAGCAATCACAAATGTCTATGAGATACATCCACCCCAGAGTAATTTATTATTTGGAGATTAACACAGTACTTGTGCGCTCTCTCTGCGAAGTCTCTCTGAAATGTTGTTGCATCACTGCAGCTTCTTGTAAAACTGGGGATACAGACATCTGTTATTCATGTTTTATGAGATGGTGATGCCTTCGTCTTTTAACACCAGGAAAGGTTTGTGTGTGTGTGTGTGGGGGGGGTGTAAAGGTTATATAAAATGTGTCTGTAATGAAGAAGAAAAGCTGTCACGATTAGATATTTAAGAACCTTGAATTTTAGGTACAGAATTGATAATAAAGCCAGAATACAAATGCAAATGAATAAACATTTGCATAATTTTATTAACATTTGTCTGTCTGTTGGTTCCTTTACTCCTCCCAGGTTCTTGGCCCCATTTCCACCAAACTTCATTTGCAGATGAAGCCTGGAGTTTTGTTTTGGTGAAGGTCAAGGTTTTGTTTTTTTTTTTACTCCAGTTTGCACCAAATTTGGCACACATATGCAGGTAAGTTCAGGTATTGCCCAAGCAAGATCAAATTTCCCAAAGGCCAGTCAGCCCAGTGATTGACCTTTGGCATTCCCACAGGTCAGTCATTGGGCTCAAAGTTTTTCACTCTGATTTTCACTAAAATCGGACACATATGTAGTTCAGTTCTGGAATTGTCCAGTCAAAATCAGATTTAACAAAGATCAAACACTGGGGTCAATGTAATTGAGGTTAAAGGTCAATATCCACCAAACTTGGCTTATATATGTAGGTGAGTTCTGGAATCATACAGGCAAGATCAAATTTATTGAAGGCCAATCACGGGGGCCAAGGCACAAGGTCATTTGGGGTCAAAGGTAAAATTTTTTATTTTTTCCCCCTGATTTTTGTCCAAACTTGGCATACATGTGCAGGTGGCTTCTGGAATTGCCCAGGCATGAGCTGATTCACCAAAGGTCGGTCACTGGGATCAATGGTCATAATATTTCACACTGATCTCCACCAAACTTGGCACACATGTGCAGGTGAATTCTGGAATGGCCCAGAAGGTCAATTTGCCAAAGGTCAGTCACTGGGGTTTGGGTCAGGGTGGGCTGTCTGTTCCTTGGTGGACTCCTCTGAGGTCCTTTTGCTGATTTCTACCAGACTTTGTAATGTCAATTAAGCTTGACCCCAAAATTGCCCTTAAAGAATACACTTTGGCAAAGGTTAAGCTCTTCTCTGTTCCACTCAACCACGACCCTGTATAACTACGTACCAATGCAATAGACAAAAGTTACACTTTCCAATCAAAACCAGGTACGTAGCCTCTTTAGTTGCCATGCATGTTTTGGAGGTTTCTCTCACTTGTTTCCTTCTTGTATGGTCACTTGGAAATGTTAACACTAATGTTAATCCTTCCACTGACTCGTCTAAAGACACCTGGATCTGAAAAAGATGATTTACTTTGTTGCTGTTGCTTTCACTCAAAATCTTTGCATCTCCTGAATATGCAAAATTTGTTTACTTGCATTTATTTCTGTACATAATTTACATTTTGTGCTTAAAATTCAGGGGTGCCAATCATTCTGAGCAGGACTGTAAGTACCACAGTTATTTCCAAGATTTGTGGATGCACCACTTTGAAGAGCCGATGGTCTTTGACCATGGTCTAATGAGGTAAAGGGGACCAGTTCTTTCCTCACCCCCTTGTTTCCAGATGCATGTTTTTATTACTTGGTGGAACGGAGGAAATCTTCAAGTCCAAGCTGGGACATGAACCAGTGACCTTCCACACAGAACATCACCCACTGTCCAGATCAACACAATTTGCTCATCCATCCACTCTGAGGACTCACCTGTTCCTGGCCCAGGATGAGGACTCCCCCAGGTTTGATGGGATGCCAGGCAGCAAGTCCCTCTCCCCTCCCCTTCATTTTTCCACCCTGATAAGCTTTCCACACCCCATCCCTCAGGGTCCAGCTAATGCAGATGTGCTGCCACTCATCTTGTGGCAGGGAGAGAGGCAGCTGCGCCACCTGCAGGTCACAAAACACAATTGCTGCAATAACCTTTTCTTTCCAAAGCAATTCTTCATTTCTTGACACCTGGAGATAATAATGTGCTATAAACCACGAGATGCGATACTGGAGATGTGGACAGTAGCTCCACCCCATGGATGCTCCAATATTCCCGTCCTTTTTACCGCAACACTGGACACGCCCACTCCCCTACCCCATAACAATATGCGCTAATATGGGAATTTATAAATAGCATTCAAACTCTGCACTTATGCTGGATGCCTGAAAAAATTTTGACCAACAATTCAAAAGTTTCCTTTTTCTATTGTTTTTCTGAAACTGAGAAACATAAAGAGGTTTTGATCTCAATGGAATTCAACCTGGTTACATCATGTTATTTTAAGATTTTCCTTTCATTCTTCCTGGTATAACTACATGTGTTCTTCAACAAGACCTTCTGTTTTAGCTCTAACTTAAACATACTCCTAAAAAATGTGATATTTTTCTGGGCTCAATGAGCCACCAACCTGGGAGATACATTGTAACATTATGTGAAACAAAAATATGAAGTGATGGTTCTATTTACAAAACTATTTGAAAAGACTTTTTAAAAATTCCAGTTGATGCCCGACAACCACACCTACTGCATCAAAACCACTGGTACGCTGTGATTTTATTTAGCTTTGCTTTTGTTAGTTTGGCCAAAGCAGATGGTACCCCCCACTGAGCCTGGTCTGGTTGCGGTTTCTTCCTGTAATCAAGGAGAGGTTTTCTTTCCCACTGTTGTAAATGAGCTTGCTCAGGAGGTGGATATTAGATCTTACTCTTGTATTATTTGGTACTTTATAAATACAAATAGAAAAGAACTGACATATTGATGGAAAATAAAAATATAAGGAAAAGCTATAATACTGTTGGCTGTATGAGCATTGTCTTCTTTATAATTTGTAGTTGTTTAATTGGTATCCCAGTACAAAGTGTGTGTGTGTGTATATATATATATATATATATATATATATATATATATATATAAAATCCGTCAATCATAAACAATATTTACGTTTTAACGGTGTCTGCAGGAGGGCATGAGTGTGCGCATACATGAGCTTTTGACAAGAATGGAGGTTAGCTTTGAGTTAGCGGAAGTTAACGTGCACGTTGACATCCGTGAAATGTCTTGTAAATCACTCCAGAGGTGTTATCAGGTTCCAAAAACAGCGTTTTCTGTTTTAGAAGTGTTTATTTCTCGCTAGCTTTTACATAATATATGATAAAGAGGTTATATTAACACACAAATGAAAGAGTTTGCACCTAGCTAGACCAGCCACTGACATGGTGCCGCTCAATTCTGATTGGCTGTGGCCCTGCCCCTCAAAAAAAACAAAAAAAAAAACAGAATGAAACAATGTGACATTTTAACTTCTTAAAATAGGTCAAGAGTAGCCATCTTTGAACTTGTCCAAGGTCTGTGTCCCAAGAATGTTCCTGGTGGATTTGAAGACTCTCAGTAACTTATGCTGAGCACAGACAGATGGACAACGGACAGAAGCAAAGTCTTCGCAATACCGGATGCCCATATTTGATGGCCTTGGGTAAAAATGCTGCCATGTACCTTGTCATTGATCAGCAGCTCCACGGGGTTGTGGACACCTTGGAGAAGCACCAGCTCATTGGGCTGCCCCGGGACCGAGTAGGAGAACGGGGTCCCAATGCCCCCTTCTTTGGCCTTCAGCCATACGCAGGCGGTGAACGCGTACATCTCCGTGATCTCTTTTCTGACCTGGCCATACATGTAGTTGGTTCTCATGGGGAAGGAGAGGATGAAGCCTTCGGGGAACGATGGCTCTGCAAGGGCTTTGGAAACAGATCAAATGGACAAAGAGACAAAACATTCATAGGTCAAGGACATTTGGATTTCTCAAACTTCACGTCACTGCTCGGTTTTGCCTCAGATATTTCTAAATCAAGGCCACGCTGCTGCTGTCAAGGTGATGTATGCTGAAAGGAGGACAGAATTGAGAACAGGGATGTGCTTCTGTTCTATTTTTACTCACTTCTTTATATTTCATGAACTCCCTTTCTGTTCCTCTACACCATCACTTCTTCATATCCAACAACACATTTCTCCCTCTAGCAAACATTTATCTCCTTTATTCAGTCATTTCCTCTGTGAGCCAAAAGTGAGGCTCCTCTGACCCTGACAGATGGAATTTCAGCACAGCCAAGAAACATCATTTATGTTAATAATTTATAAGAATGTGAACTGCAACATTTATTTCCTGTATTATTTTTCCCTTTCAGGATTCAAAGCTATATTGAGTAGAACCTCCAATACAGCACTGTGATGTGATCTGTATGGATGTGACATTAGGGATGGGAATTGATATGATTTTATCTATTAATTCCATCATCAGTTCATATATATCGGTTTGGTTCTTTATCGATACCTGACCAATTTTCTCTGTGGAAGAATGTGGGCCTACAGATGTTTTCAGGATCACTGCAGCTGTTTTATTTGTTGATGCAGAACTTGGCACCACGACATTAGATGTGATGTCAAACATAGATTTTTACAAAGTGGAACTGTCAGAAAAAAACATATAGACATTGATAAGAGGAACTGATAATGTCTAAGGCACACAATTTTGATGGATTGAAAAATTCGGAAGAGGTTCTGAATTGTAACCAGTTTTTATCACTGCATGACAGGCCCATGTATTTGAACAGGGATGGGGACAGCATCCAGCATCGCCGCACCCATACTCTACACTTGTGGGACTCTGATCTACATCTGATTGCATTCCATCACAGCAGATGGCCACCTCACTGAGTTGGTCTGCTTGAGGCTTCTTCCTAATAAATGGGAGGCTTCCTTCTCAATGTCACCAACATGCTTGCTCGTGGGCTGGGTAAGGTCTAAACCTTAAGAACCATATTCAGTTTCACAGATATGCATCCCAGAACCTCATAATCATAACAAACTGGTGTGTGAAGATCACAGTTGCCCATGAATGTGATCTAGTGTGCAGTTTGATGACGTAACATGCCGGGCTTGTAACACATGATGTGTGCAAAAACGATAGCACAACCTCGTGCACTCTAGTACACCCGTTGTGTATCTCTAGCACAACTGTGACACTTCAGGAAAGCATCCGGGTGAAATCATGGCATATATGACAACGTTATAGGTTCCATGAAAATGCAAAGAATTACAAGATTAAAGATCACTACAGAAAAAAATTGAAATTTTGAGCATGATGAAACTTCAACCACAGTTGAAACAAGACCACAGACAGAATATCCTGTTTCATCATGGTCCATGGACACCCTCTTGGACCCTTTGTTTTTTCAAGTAAAAGACAAGGATTCAAACCTTGAGCTTTTGGTTACATACTCATGAAAGTGAGAACTGTGCCTTACTCTTTGTGTAGTTCTTTGAGATGACTTTTGTTGTGCTTTGGAACAACAGAAATTAATGGTACTCGAACCAGCATCTTATTTTCTACTGCTGCAGTGACCCAGTTCCCCTCCAGTGCTCATTAAAGTTTAATTTCAGGCTTCTCCTGCCAAGATCTCATTATGTATCACCGCGGCAATGCATTTGTTTACCTCCCTGTGCTTATCGATTCACCCGCCATCGCGTCCCCTCATTTATTTATCACCACCTCACATCAGTCAAGCTTTCCTCCATGTCCCTGTGACTCACTGTGCTCCAGCTCGGTTACGCGGTGGCTGACAGTGTCGATCCCCTGGTTAATCTTCTCGTGTTGGCCCTGGGTCTCCTTTCTCATGGCCTGACGCTCCTTCTCCAACATCTTAATCTTCCTCTCTAACTCCCCCTCCAGGTCTTCCACCCTCCAGGTTCCCTTCCCACGACCAGCAGGGCCCTTGGCGGCAGGCTTTGGGGCGGGGGAGGCTGGCCGACGTCCACTCGGTGGAGCCACAGCCGGTGGCGGGGAAGCAGCACTGGTAGCTGGAGCAGGAGCCTTGCCAGTGTTACTTGCTGGGCTGCTACCACTGTTGCTGCTACCGCTACCACCTGCAGATGTGTCAGTGAGGTTCAAGCAGCAGGACCGATCTCCGCCTGCAGGAGGGCCAGAAAGAAGGACCAAGTAGGTGTTATACTGAAAAGATGCCCACAAAGACACACTCAATACAAGAATAATGGGTTGAAAAGAAAGTGAATAATGTGCTAACTGTCATGGTCTGGCCCTCTTGGGCCAGCTGTTATGATTTGGACCTTTTTTCCATGTTCTGAGCCTCTATGCCATGTCTTATTATCATTGTCATGTTCATGTTATGTTTGCTTTTGTTTCATTTATTCTCTGTGTATCTCTTCTTTGCCACATATTTTGTTTTGCTTTATTGTTTATTATTTGCTTTCACTCTTGGTCCCTTAGTTACTTTAGTCTTAGTTTCATTGTTTATCATATTATGCTTTAGTCACAGGGTTTTGTTATTATTTATCGTCAGTGTTTTTTATCTGATTATGTTCCATTTGTTATGTATTGCAATTTCTGTTTATCAGTAATGATTTTCATCATGAGTTATTCTGTTATGTTTTTCCTATCACTTTGTTATTTTCCATACTTTAGCCTTTGTCAAGTTCTGTTCTAGTTTTGTTCAGCCAGTTTGTGTTTTCATTGTTTTTCATTTAGCTTTCATCTGTATATGTTTTCTGTTATACTTTTTATCGGGTTTTGATTTCTGTTGATTAATCTGTTCCTGTTTGATTCTGCTTTTGTATTGATTTTCTGATCAGTTCTAGTTGCTCTTGTACGAGGTCTGTCAATAAAGTAAGGGTCCTTTTTATTTTTTTCAAAAACTATATGGATTTCATTCATATGTTTTTACGTCAGACATGCTTGAACCCTCGTGCGCATGCGTGAGTTTTTCCACGCCTGTCGGTGACGTCATTCGCCTGTGAGCACTCCTTGTGGGAGGAGTCATCCAGCCCCTCGTCGGAATTCCTTTGTCTGAGAAGTTGCTGAGAGACTGGCGCGTTGTTTGATCAAAATTTTTTCTAAACCTGTGAGACACATCGAAGTGGACACGGTTCGAAAAATTAAGCTGGTTTTCAGTGAAAATTTTAACGGCTGATGAGAGATTTTGAGGTGATTCTGTCGCTTTAAGGACTTTTCACGGTGCTAGACGTCGCTCAGCGCTCTCAGCCGCCGTCGTCAGCCTGTTTCAAGCTTAAAACCTCCACATTTCAGGCTCTATTGATCCAGGACGTCGTGAGAGAACAGAGAAGTTTCAGAAGAAGTCAGTTTCAGCATTTTATCCAGATATTCCACTGTTAAAGGAGATTTTTTTAATGAAAGACGTGCGGACGGGTCCGCGCGTCGGGACGCAGCCGACGCGGTGCGGCGGCACAGGAAAAACACCTCCGTGTTGATAACCATTTGTAAAATCCAGGCGGCTTTTGATGGCTTTCAGTGGAGTGAGTATATGAGAAATTGTTTAACAGGCAGGACATGTTCCAACTTGTCCTTAAGGCTTTCAACAGAGGTGTTTTTCCTGTGGCGGAGCGTCGCGGCGGCTGCGTCCCGACGCGCGGACCCGTCCGCACGTCTTTCATTAAAAAAATCTCCTTTAACAGTGGAATATCCGGATAAAATGCTGAAACCGACTTCTTCTGAAACTTCTCTGTTCTCTCACGACGTCCTGGATCAATAGAACCTGAAATGTGGAGGTTTTCAGCTTGAACAGGCTGACGACGGCGGCTGAGAGCGCTGCGCGACATCTCGCACCGTAGGAAGTCCTTAAAGCGACAGAATCACCTCAAAATCTCTCATCAGCCGTTAAAATTTTCACTGAAAACCAGCTTAATTTTTCGAACCGTGTCCACTTCGATGTGTCTCACAGGTTTAGAAAAAAATTTGATCAAACAACGCGCCAGTCTCTCAGCAACTTCTCAGACAAAGGAATTCCGACGAGGGGCTGGACGACTCCTCCCACAAGGAGTGCTCACAGGCGAATGACGTCACCGACAGGCGTGGAAAAACTCACGCATGCGCACGAGGGTTCAAGCATGTCTGACGTAAAAACATATGAATGAAATCCATATAGTTTTTGAAAAAAATAAAAAGGACCGTTACTTTATTGACAGCCCTCGTATTTATGCTCATGTTTGATTTTGGTTCCTGTTGTTGTATTTCATTCTGACCCTGATTTCCATTTTACTCTGTTCTACTTTTGCTGTTTGTTTCCACGCCCTGCACCTGACATTATGTTTTTTCCCTCACTTTGATGCAGTCTGTTTTGTTTCTGTTCACTCACACTCTTGCACCTGCTCCCGTGTCTTTGTCTATTACATCACGCCACTTTGCTCACTCCCTTCCTCACACTTTTGCCCTGTCTTACTCTTTAGCCAGAAGCCACACCCCTTCTAGATTGTTCCTCACGTGCACCTCGTTTACACCATCTGTCCCTCACTTCTCCCTAATTAGTCCATAAGTATTTAAACTCCACAGTCCTTCACTTCTTCACCAGATTGTAGTCTTTGTACTCTTTACAGCGCCCCTCACAGTCCTGTTTTTGTCTTTCCGTGTTCTGAACTTTGCTCTGTACCTCGACCATGCCTTTTGGTTCATCCCGGATGTCTGAGTTTGCTCGTGCCTCTGAACCCTACTCGTTTGTGACTGCGTCTCAGCCTGATCCTGCTTGTACCTCTGCCACGCTGACTGATTACATGTGTACGGAAACCAAGCCTGGAATAAAGACCATGATTTCTCCCATACCAAAGCCTTGTCTGGGGGTTTGCATTGCGGGTCCAGCCGCTCCTGGTGATGGGCTCCCACCCGTCCTGACAGTACAATCTGGCCAGAAATTGGACCCCGCGAACTCCACTCGATGAGGAAGCCGTCACGGTGCGCGGCCCGCTGCCCGAAGAGGAAGCCGTCATGGTGCGCGGCCCGCTGCCCGAAGTCAGTGACGTCTCGGCGCGCACTACGTCGTCACTTCTACCGATCCATGCTACCCCTGTTGGTCCAGCTTTGTTGTCACCTACAGCCCACTCAGACTGTGCTTCCGTGTGCATCGCAATCACCTCACTGGTGACGTCACGCCAATCTGCCATCTCACCCTCACCTACTGTCGTTGAAGCTTCACTGTGCTCTGCCTTCGCTTCATTCTCGCTGGCTGCTGATGGGGTCTCTCCGCACCGGATGACTCGACCAGCGGTGGCTCCAGAGGGGGGAGCCCGCCCGCATACTGACAGTTCATCCGTTCCAGGGCATCTACAAGCTGCACCAGCATCTGTCCTGGAGACAACCTCCAAAGACAGAAAACTGCAGGACGGTCAGTGGTTTTTCATTGTTCCTCTGGTTACTTTTGATCGGTTCACATGCCTGTGTTGCTCTCAGAAGTCTGTTAAAACTGCCTTGTCTGAACCCAAAACAGTCTTCTTATGAGTCTGTGAGAAATACGTTAAAAGCACTACTACCAAGCCAGAGAAGGTTTTCTTGTAAATTGTTTACAAGATTTCTAAATTTTTCGCGTCACATTCTGAAACATGCTTCATGCAAATTTCTTTATCGAGTAGTAACGACCCTAGGTGTATTCCAGATCTGCAGATTCTTTTCTGTGTTTGGTGCCTTCCCAGAAGGTCGTTATTTTGGGGGATGTAACATCTTTCAGGCAGGTGCTGTATCCGTTTACTGGTTCCCAAATTATTCTTTCAGTCTGGATCACTTTACAGATGTATCTGGAATGATCAGTGTGAATGATTTGCAGAACGAGATCTACAAGGGTGGCCTGTTCTCAGGTGATATTTCTGTTCCTTGGCTGTATACTATGTCCTGCAAGTGGTTACTAAACACTGTAGGTTTTTTGATCTTGTATTTATGTGCCTTGGTTAAACTCCTTTTGGCTACTCTTATTAGTGCTTTAGTTCAATGGTTGAAGCCCTATTTGAATACACTAAACTCCTGGCCCTCGGTCACTTGGATGGTTACACGGTACTGGGGTTTGGAGACTAGCTACAGTTTTCCCTCTTGGTGGGTTTTTGGGGCTGTCTGGATTTCACTGATTTGTTCACTTCTGTGGTTTTGCCACTTGGTTTATTTCCCTTTTAAATGGCTGTTTTTTCTTTTATGTGGTTCCAGGCGTCTAGTCCCCAGATCTGTTCCTTGGTGCACTTGTATCTCCACCTCTGTGTCCCATGCCCCCCAGAGTCCGGTCACTGATATGGCTAGCCACTTTGTGAAGCCTCATGGTCGTCCTCCGGACCTTGCCCGGAATCGGTTCCCTGCTATGCCTGTGCGCCGGATTTTTCATTATGGCCGTCGTCCTGCTAGTATTTCACTCCCGCTGCTTCCGACACCTGTTTTTGGTCCTGTTTTCGGTCATCCGTGGGGTCTCCTGCCATGTGGGCCTCCTGTGTGCCGCTCAGGTCTCTGTGTGCCCT
Source organism: Thalassophryne amazonica (assembly GCF_902500255.1). Lineage (NCBI taxonomy): Eukaryota > Metazoa > Chordata > Actinopteri > Batrachoidiformes > Batrachoididae > Thalassophryne > Thalassophryne amazonica. The sequence continues at coordinate 10,029,160 of NC_047117.1, forward strand.
CCTCCTTGTTTTCCCCCACCGCCCTCCCCCTGTCAGCTGGCGTCTGTGGTTCTCTTGGGTCCGCCGGGGGCGGTCCGTTGGGGTGGGGGTACTGTCATGGTCGGGCCCTCTTGGGGCCAGCTGTTATGATTTTGGACCTTTTTTCCATGTTCTGAGCCTCTATGCCATGTCTTATTATCATTGTCATGTTCATGTTATGTTTGCTTTTGTTTCATTTATTCTCTGTGTATCTTTTCTTTGCCACATATTTTGTTTTGCTTTATTGTTTATTATTGTTTGTTTCTGTTCACTCACACTCTTGCACCTGCTCCCGTGTCTTTGTCTATTACATCACGCCACTTTGCTCACTCCCTTCCTCACACGTTTGCCCTGTCTTACTCTTTAGCCAGAAGCCACACCCCTTCTAGATTGTTCCTCAGGTGCACCTCGTTTACACCATCTGTCCCTCACTTCTCCCTAATTAGTCCACAAGTATTTAAACTCCACAGTCCTTCACTTCTTTGCCAGATTGTAGTTTTTGTACTCTTTCCAGCGCCCATCACAGTCCTGTTTTTGTCTTGCCGTGTTCTGAACTTTGCTCTGTACCTCGACCATGCCTTTTGGTTCATCCCGGATGTCTGAGTTTGCTCGTGCCTCTGAACCCTGCTTGTTTGTGACTGCGTCTCAGCCTGATCCTGCTTGTACCTCTGCCACGCTGACTGATTACATGTGTACCGAAACCAAGCCTGGAATAAAGACCATGATTTCTCCCACACCAAAGCCTTGTCTGGGGGTTTGCATTGCGGGTCCAGCCGCTCCTGGTGACGGGCTCCCACCCGACCTGACACTAACAAGAAATCTAAAATGGAAAGCAGAAAGGAATAAGAGAAAATGTTTGGATTCAAATATTTTTATAAACTTGGCAAAAATATTGGTTATTGTAGCGGAAAGAATCTTCATATTTTTGTTGATAGAACTGTTGATCCCTTCCACACTGTGTGTTCTTCCATTTCTGGCAAGAGCTCAAAAACCATCACTGTTAAAAACGTTAAGACACCAGTAATACCCCATAAATAAAACTTCAAATCTGTTTAGATAGTAGATATAGTGGTAGTAATACTTTTCTTAAAGAGTGTTTGGAACCGTTGTAGGAGTTGTATTTGAGGTTGAAGTAAAAGCAGCAATGGTTTGACTTCTTGCTCCTAATAGTTCAAAGTTCAAGATATGCTTGTAGCCCAATCATTGTGAAGGCAGTTTAAGGCTGCACCAGGTCCTTAGTTCTCGATCGTGTGGGATTTCCTGGCCACTGGACCAGATGAAGGACCTGTCAAGGACCATGTCCTTGCAACGACAATCTTCCTCACTACAGAGGAATTATCACGAGTTCAAAGTTACTGGTAGTGTCTCAACATCAAAACTAAACAGTCTAACTGTGTAAACTATTTGGGTCATGCACATGGGACCATATATACTGTACCTTTATGAAATAATCAGACGATTGCAAAGCAGATTACTATTAGCATCATATGTTAGTGTTCATAAACAGTGAAACAGAGGAAGAGAACATCCTCTAGTCACACAGTGGCCACGTAACCAAGGAGACGCCTCAAATTGTAACAACACTTGAGATATGACGCTCCCAAGATCCAGTGGTGACCCAAAAACTCAGAAGGAGCCATGGCTACAGGAAAAGCACTCAGCCATGACACAGGAGCCCACCACCAGGACCAAAGGGTGCACAGGCACCCCAAGGTCCATCCCAGTCTCCAACCCTGTAAAGATGCACAAGAGGTGCCCTCAGGCGCAGGATACTAGATGGAGGAGATCAAATCAAATCAACAGTGGGGACCAACACACCACAGGAGCCACAGGACTGAGAGGAAGGCATCCCTGTGCCTGCAAGGACCACCAAGCCAAACACAACAAGACCCAGAAACATTGTTGAATTAAAACTTGAGTCTGGTCTTGCAATCTTTAACTGCCTGATCCCAACATTTACGAGGGCTGTCCGTAAAGTATAGGTCCTTTTATTTTTTTCAAAAACTATATGGATTTCATTCATATGTTTTTACGTCAGACATGCTTGCACCCTCGTGCGCATGCGTGAGTTTTTCCACGCCTGTCGGTGACGTCATTCGCCTGTGAGCACTCCTTGTGGGAGGAGTCGTCCAGCCCCTCGTCGGAATTCCTTTGTCTGAGAAGTTGCTGAGAGACTGGCGCTTTGTTTGATCAAAATTTTTTCTAAACCTGTGAGACACATCGAAGTGGACATGGTTCGAAAAATTAAGCTGGTTTTCAGTGAAAATTTTAACAGCTGATGAGAGATTTTGAGGTGATTCTGTCGCTTTAAGGACTTTTCACGGTGCGAGACGTCGCGCTGCGCTCTCAGGCAGCGTCATCAGCCTGTTTCAAGCTTAAAACCTCCACATTTCAGGCTCTATTGATCCAGGACGTCGTGAGAGAACAGAGAAGTTTCAGAAGAAGTCGGTTTCAGCATTTTATCCGGATATTCCCACTGTTAAAGGAGATTTTTTTAATGAAAGACGTGCGGACGGGTCCCGCGCGTCGGGACGCAGCCGACGCGGTGCGGCGGCACAGGAAAAACACCTCCGTGTTGATAACCATTTGTAAAATCCAGGCGGCTTTTGATGGCTTTCAGTGGAGTGAGTATATGAGAAATTGTTTATCAGCTGGAGATGTTCCAACTTGTCCTCAAGGCTTCCAACAGAGGTGTTTTTCCTGTGGCGGAGCGTCGCGGCGGCTGCGAGCCGACGCTGCAATCCGCCTGCACGTCTTTCATTAAAAAAATCTCCTTTAACAGTGGAATTCCGACGAGGGGCTGGACGACTCCTCCCACAAGGAGTGCTCACAGGTGAATGACGTCACCGACAGGCGTGGAAAAACTCACGCATGCGCACGAGGGTTCAAGCATGTCTGACGTAAAAACATATGAATGAAATCCATATAGTTTTAGAAAAAAATAAAAAGGACCTATACTTTACGGACAGCCCTCGTATACAAACTTTGCCACCTACTGGTTTCTTCCTGACACACAACAGACTGACCCCTTGAGATCACAGGGAACTCCCTGACATAGATGGTTCACCCACCTCAGCCACAGGACTCCATCATGGCCATTCAGTATCTTGTAGATCCAGTGACACCCATGTGTTTCATTTTTGGAAATTTGTGGAAAAATACATTTCTATGACAGTTGTCAAAGGTGCACAGACGACCTAAAACTTTATTAATGATTTAAAAATTGGACTTGTCCTTTTTAAGGAAAAGTAAGTGGACTGTAATTAGTTTTGATTGACAGCGCAGAGAAGCTGGAAGAGAGTGTTTAGGGAAGGGGGTGGGTTCAGATCCACCTCCACACCCTGCTCCTGGGCCCATGGTTGGAGCTGCAGCAGCAGGATTAGTATTCACAGCAGGTGCTACAAAGGTGCTGGTGAAGCAACAGTAAAGACTGCGCTCTTTAAGCGGATGAGACAGGATGCCACAGCGACATAAAATATGAGGATAGTTGCTGAGGCAGGATTGGATCTGTGGATGTCCAAGATATAATTTGCCCTGAAGGGAACAACCTTACCAGTGCTTGAAGATGGCAGTGATGGAGTGTGTGTGTGTGTACTTATAACATTGTTGTGTTTCATCTCTCTCTCTCTCTCTCTCTCTCTCTCTCTCTCTCTCTCTCACACACACACACACACACACAGGTTTAAAACCACGACTCACCCACCACCACCCTCATTCCTCCCCAACCAGCTTCATCTTTTATTTATGTCTCAGTTCTGCTGGCGGATGTGGAGGTGCAGGCCCTCGTGTCAGGCTGCTGACATGAGGGCCGGGCCGGGGCAGGGGAGCGAGGGCCAGCAGGTGGAAAGATTTCCCAGGGGCCTATGAGCAAGTGCGTGCACGGCATGAGGAGTGCTTGTGTCATGAGTCACTTGAAAGAAAAGTAGAAGATCAAAGACGAAGCATGAGATAAAGAGGAGGAGGTAAAGAAAGAGTCAGAGCACCTGAGATGATGATGCAGAAGACGCTGCATTTATGAAACCGTCTCACCGCCTCAATTTCCACGTGCACTGTGGATTCTGTGTAGTCTTTTCTCAAGTGAATATTTTTTAAATTTGGTAACAGCAATCATCAGTCCCAGCAGTGGAGTCACGCACCTCCACATGCTACGGCAGCAGCGAGTGACTCACAACAGCTAGCTGAGCCAGATAACGATGTGTGTTACATGACGTGAACGTGGATTATCCAGACCTTCTGAGTACAAACTACATGTGTAACTGAGGCTAGCAGGTGGTGCTGTGCAGAAGACGTTAGTAAACCTTACTTTCTGAGGCCAAAACACACTCTAGCGACAGACGCTAGGGGCCATGGGTTTTAGCCTCGTCGTTAGAGCGCATGCCTCCCATCTATGCCGAGGTTGTGAGTTTGCGTCAAAGACTGGGACATAGGGAAGCAGCTTAAACATACATCAAATAACATTTTGGTGTGCTCTTCTTTTGGAAACTGCAGGTTATACAGATGTTTATACAATTACATATCTCAATATTACAAGCTAATATGGACATTATGGCCATTTTTGCTAGCATAGCCACAAGCCAACTCTATGAGCTGTAATGCTAACTCTCAGTGACCATCTTTAGAGTACCTGACTCAGATGTCAAAAACAAAAACAACAAATCAATATTAGGGTCTTTGAGGGATCACCTGGAGTGTTACAAAACCTTAATGTAATATACTTTCATGGACCATGTACTGAATAACTACTATAAGTTTGGATAGTGTCAGGCACGGTGGCGGCGTGGCTCATAACAGGTGGACACAAATGCAAGTTCTCACCAGGGATGGAGAAAGTACAAGGTTTAATCATCAAAGCAAGCAGGGAGTCGGTACACAGGTGATCCAGCAGTGAGGCAACGGTAACAGACAGGAGAAAGGCTGAGGCGTGGTTCAACAGACAGGCACAGGTCAAAATACACAGCGAGGAGGCAATCAGAGACAAAGGCAAACTCAAGGTCGAGGACAAAGCAAGGTCAAAAATCTGGCAGGCAAAAAACAAGGCAAAGGAGTACTTGAAACTATGGCTGGAGAGTGATATGAAATCAACAATCTGGCAGTGAGTAGTGAGACTATGAGGGCTTAAATAACTAGTGGTGTAATTAGAGGAGAAATGAGAAGCAGGTGTGCAGAAGGTGCTGGAAGGGGGCATGACCGGGGAAGACAAAGGTAAGTGCAAGAGAGAGCAGTGAAGCAAAAGCAAAGTGAACTGGGGCAAGATAACTAAGTGGCTGAAAACCCAATGGTGCAAAGCAAGTAAAGTAAGTGGCATAAAACTAACAGTGTACTCGTATAACGTGTTCCAGACAAGCAATAATGCGTGAGCAAAACAAAAGGGCAAACCAAACTAGGATATAACGTGACTAATCCAAATAGCAGGAAACATGAAGATCTATGATTATAATAGAAACTACAACAGGGGCTGATACAGATTATAAACTGAGCAGAAAATAACTGACATGAAACAAAACCAGTAACCACAAAATACAACACAAAATAGATGATAAACAGAGAATAAACAAACATAGTGACTACAGAATAATGCAATAAATAAAAGATAACTGATAAACAGAAAATGGAATAAATAACAAATGGAACATGATATGACAAGAAACACTGAAGGTGAATAATAACCAAAACCTGTGACTAAAGCATAATACAAGAAATGTGATAACCAGAACTAGACTTATAGGACCAGGAGTGAACAACCAATAACCAACTACAAAAATAAAACCAAAGAAAGAATCCGTGACGAAAGTGTAACATAAAGAAAAGCAATGAATAACTGAATGACTGCAAAGTAAATAAGGTAATGAAAGAAACATGTGACTAAATAGTAAACAAAGCAATAAACAGAATCAAACAGACTAACATGGTAAAGTATAAACTAATGAAAGGTAAAACCGGAGACTCAAAGAGGAAATAAGGCAATGAACAATCTAGGCCCTGAGCCGGGGCTGGGCATGACAGATAGTTTGTATCAGATTCTGGTCGTTAGTTTGGTATAGGTTTAATGGACTACACAAGGCTATTGTTTTGGTATGCATCAATACAGTTCATTTTATATTATATATATATATATATATATATATATATATAGTAACTACAACAGCAGAGAAGGAAATAATAATTATTCAAACAATGTTTCAGAAGAAAATGATGAAGACAAACAAGAAAACAACAACAATAATAAGAAGAAAATTGCCCGAAAGGACAAGGGACACAACTGTAAGTTGATTTTTGGTTGTCAGCCCATCTTATTTTACCAAAGATTAACTTCTCAAATGAATACACAGTGAAGACCTTGCTGTACATTTCAGCAGCTTTTGTCACCATCTAATGGACAATATGAGCATTTCAGGGCTTCTGTACATTTCCTACTTCACAGTAAAATCACCAGTGTTAAATTAACACTGCCAGTGAACATATGGCCCCACTCTTGCCAGAGTAGGACCATATGTACACTGGCAGTGTTATTTTAACACTGTCAGTGTTAGTTTTACACTGGTGATTTTACTGTGTTGAAACACAAAATCCTTTAAAAAAAAAAAGGCATTTTTAAATGTCCAAAAAAAAAAAAAAAAGAAGCTCCTTTTCTTGCCAAGCAGAGCTTTGACCTCTCAGTATTAATATATAAATTTTGAGAGTTTTTCAGCTCTTGATTTTTAGGACGTGGAAGATTTTGCCATATGGATTTCTCTTGACAAGCACAATTTACAGTTGTGAATAACAATAATAATAATTCTACACTATTTTCTTGATAGCCGAGGCAATATATGTTCCCTTTCCTCACTATGTCCAAACAGTGTTGTTTTATAACTCCACACTTTTAGAGCTCTTACTTTTATACATTTATACAATATCACAACTAGTTAATGCAATTGGTTTTGGACGCTGTTTATTACGTCGGCATTTCTACTTCATTTGTGCCTGTAGTAGCAAGAAATGCAAATCCTGACAGGTAACTATTTGACTACAGGGATATAATAATGCTCAAACAGGAAAACACAAAGGAACAAGTTATTGTTAGATGTGAAATGACTTGATGCTCAGCTCAAAATAGGTTGTGCACATGAAGCAAACACCCCCCCGCCCCGCCCCCCAATTTGGGCCATCCAACTACCACATCTGGAGCCGCCCCTGTCTCGACACCTGAAGTTAACGCACATTTTAAATTCACTCAGTACTGTCAGATCAGCAACCATGAACTCGCTTACCTCCAGTTTCTCGATGCGGTCCTTGAGGTCCATGATGGCCCTGGCCAGTTCCTCCACGGCCCGCGCCGTCTGCAGCTGCGCCGCGGCCGACGAGCTCACATCGTCCCCGGCCATGATGCGGCGGTTCCCGCTCCACACCCCGACGCTCCGCTCCGGGACGCTCCTCTCCTCCTCCAGGCCGCTCTCACAGTCGCTCAGCTTGCCCGTCAGCTCCCGGATCGTCCTCTGGTCCATGAGGATCTGGTCGTTCTGCTGCAGCACCGTCTGCCGGAGCTCGTCCGCGGTGGTGCGCAGGTAGGTCCAGTCCTCGTCCACGGTCCCGTGCTGCGGCGGCGGCTCGTCGGCCTGCCCGTCCTCCCGCCGCTCCCTCCCCTCCTTGTGCTTGCAGTCTCCGATCGGTATCGGCGAGCAGATCAGGCGGCTGAAGCTGAACTGTTTGGCGGACCCTCCGCCGGTTTCCCTGCCGAGGTTCAGCTCATTCAGAGTCGGAACCTCCAGGCCGATGCCGATCCCGTTCCCTCCGTCGTAGGACTCGGCGCCGTGGAGGGCCCCCAGCGGCCCGGCGTGGGCCACGGCTCCGGTCTCCAGGGGCTGGAGGAGCGTCTCCGCCGTCACGGTGCCGTTGTCGCCGAGAGGAGCGGCGCGTTTCCGCGGATAAACGCTGGCGATGATGCAGATGACTGCGCCGAGGAAGGCCAGAGTGCCCGCGCCCACGAGCACCACCACGAACTTCATAGTGACTGTGGAAGAAACACGCACACGCTCAAAGAAACGAAGCACGAGCGAGCAGCATCACCTGGATCCGGACCGCAGTCAGAAAGAGGAGCTGCTGTTTTCTCCTCCGTGTCCGAGATGCTGGAGCTCCGCGTTGCTAAGCTGCTCTTCTCCGCGCGTTACCATGGGAACCGCTGGTGGGGCGGGGGTGGGGGGGCGAGGCTGATGTGGACGTGCGCGTGTCATGTTTGTGAGAGCATAAACACGATCCCCAAACTGCAAAAATATCACACATCCACCGGACCTAAACACCCCCCCCCCCACACACACACAAAAAAACAAAAAACTAAACATAAAATAGATACATAAAAGAAGTGTCGTGCACGATATTCCGTCTGTCCGTGCACGCTTCCCTTGTCATTTGTCTCAAATTATCTGCAAAATACACGCTTCTAGGATCCATTGTCAGAAAATATAAAAATATAAAATAACAGCCAAAACTAAAAACATTGTCAGATCTCAATAACCACACAGACCAGATTTTAAGAGTGGAACTACTCAGGGACCCCACGTTTCTTATTTAAAAAAAAAAAAAAAAAAATCAGCAGAATTTGTTGAAATGGCCACAAATGCCTCTCTGGGGCCACATTAATGTTTCCCAACAATCAATATTGCTCTAAAGACCAGATTTTGGACTGAAACTACTCAGGGACTGCAAGTTTCTTTTTGATGCAATTTTTTTTCTTTTTGTCCTCAAAGTGGCCAGAAATCCGTATATGGGCTCCATTATTGTATCTCAATAACATTATATATATATATATATATATATATATATATATATATATATATATATATATATATATATACACACACACACACAGGTTGAACACAAAAACACTCCTTGGTTTCTAATATTTAGAACATCAAAAGTTACCTGCATAATTTTACAATTTTGAAGAAGAATCTGCAAAAGAGAAAAAACTTGAGTTTCTGCAACTGTAGATACCAAAACTGTAAAATTATTCAAGTAACTTTTGTTATTGCAAATTTATATATATACACACACACACACACACATATATATATATATATATATATATATACACACACACACACACACACACACACACACACACACACACATATACATATAGACACACACACAGGTTATTGAAATACAATAATGGAGCCGATACACGGATTTCTGGCCAGTTTCAGGACAAAAAGAAAAAAAAATAATTGCATCAAAAAGAAACTTGTAGTCCCTGAGTACTTTCAGTCCAAAATCTGGTCTTTACAGCCATATTATTGGGAAACAGTAATGGGGCCCCAGAAAAACTATATATACACACACACACACTGACACTATTTTGAACTGAAAGTCTAGAACCCAAACTTCTTTAGATCAGGCACCAATATAGCTGTAGAGACCAGGCTGAAATTACTCAGTAACCCCATAAGTTCCTCTATCCCAATAACCACCGTCATTATAGAGTCCTGATTTTAGGCTGAAATTACTCGGGGACTGTTAGTTTTTTCATCCAGTGAAGTCCCCCACCACCACCCAAAAATAACCAGAAATGACTATATGAGCCACATTAGTGTATCTCAATAACCAGCACTCAAGGACCACAAGTATCTTTTTCATCCAGTTGTTGTTTTTCCCCCCATAAAAATGGCCAAAACCACTGACATGGGTTCCAATATCTAAATAACCAACATAGCTGTAAAAACCCGATTCAGTACTGAAATGACCCAGGGATCCCAAGTTTCCAAATCTCAATAACCTATCTCGAGAACATATTTGTGATGCAAGGATGTTTTTTTTTTTTTCATGCAACTCATATAACGCCCGTGGGGTAAATACATTGTTTCTCACAATCCAAGTGCAGGTTTGAGCATGTGGCATCCGAGGCCATGAAAAGCTTTGGACTGAAAATGATCTGGAAACTTGTAGTCTGAATTGTTTACAATTGAAAAGCAGCTGCTATCGTGATGTAAACGTTGCACAGGTGTCCCATGACTCATCTTGGAGTCAGTAAATAATCTGATCGAACGCAGCTACAAGGATTAGTTTTGCTTGCAAATGGAACACAGAATTTTACCTGGCATTCATGCAAGTAATTATTTTATTTACTTTTTGAGTCCCAGTCATTACTATTCAAGTCTGTGTCTAACAAAAACCAGACGAGTCCTACATCACTGAAAAGTGATCTTGCATTATGATCTGTCAACTTTGAGAAATTATAGAAAAGGGGGAATAAGAGTTTTATTTTAACCCGGTTTAGAACATTACAGATGAACAACAAGGTTTTGCGACCACTCGGACTGTTTGTATCAAGGTGTCTAAACAGCATCCCTTTGTGAAACATACAGGAACTACTGCATAAGTTTTAGACGAGCTCTCACACAGCTGCAAGGGATTTTGGTTGTTCTGATTTTGCAATAAAAATACTGAAATAAAATAAAGAAGTTGTGGGCATGAAATGCAGTTTTGTGTGTTGATTATGAGCGCTCCTGGTATCGGCACATCAATGTCGACATAAGTTTTTTTGGTTAAAATTATTTGTCAAATGGTTCCATAAAGGGGTGCAAACAGCTGTAAATTAGAAGACATATATGAAATGTATTTCTGTATATACGAGGTCTGTTAGAAAAGTAACGGACCTTTTTATTTTTTGCAAAAACTATATGGATTTGAATCATGTGTGATTGCATCAGCCAAGCTTGAACCTTCGTGCACATGCGTGAGTTTTTTCACGCCTGTCGGTTGCGTCATTCAATCAATCAATCAATCAATCAATTTTTTTATATAGCGCCAAATCACAACAAACAGTTGCCCCAAGGCGCTTTATATTGTAAGGCAAGGCCATACAATAATTATGTAAAACCCCAACGGTCAAAACGACCCCCTGTGAGCAAGCACTTGGCTACAGTGGGAAGGAAAAACTCCCTTTTAACAGGAAGAAACCTCCAGCAGAACCAGGCTCAGGGAGGGGCAGTCTTCTGCTGGGACTGGTTGGGGCTGAGGGAGAGAACCAGGAAAAAGACATGCTGTGGAGGGGAGCAGAGATCGATCACTAATGATTAAATGCAGAGTGGTGCATACAGAGCAAAAAGAGAAAGAAACAGTGCATCATGGGAACCCCCCAGCAGTCCACGTCCACAGCAGCACAACCAAGGGATGGCCCAGGGTCACCCGATCCAGCCCCAACCACAAGCCCCAGCAAAAAGGAAAGTTTCAAGCCCAATCCCAAAAGCAGAGAGGGTGTCCGTCCCCCTGATCCGAACCGGGAGCCGGCTCCACAGGAGAGGAGCCCGAAAGCTGAAGGCTCAGCCTCCCACCCCACTCCCACAAACCCCAGGAACCACAAGCAAGCCCGCAGTCTGAGAGCGAAGCGCTCCACCGGGGTGATACGGCACCACAAGGTCCCCAAGACAAGACGGGACCCGACCACCCAAAACCCCACAAGTAAGAAGAAGAATTTTAAACTCCACTCCAGAATCAACAGGAAGCCAATGAAGAGATGCCAACACGGGCGAGATATGCTCCCTCCCTCCAGCCCCCGCCAGCACTCCAGCCACAGCACCCCGAATCAACTGAAGGCCTTCTAGGGAACTTCTAGGACAACCTGACAACAATGAACCACAACAGTCCAGCCCAGAGGAAACAAATGCATGAATTAGTTCCCCAGCATCACTCCGAGACAAGACCCCTCCGACTCCAGAGACACTGCGCAAATGCAAAAAAGCAGTCCTACATATTTGTTCAACATGCGCCCCGAATGACATATCCCGACCAAAAATGACTCCAAGATTTCCCACAGTACCACTAGAGGTCAGGGCAATGCCATCCAGAGCAAGGATCTGGCCAGACACCACGCCTCCAAGACCTGCGGGGCCAAGTACAATAACCCCAGCCCTATCCGAGTTCAAAAGCAGGAAACCAGAGGTCATCCACATCCCCATGTCTGCAAGACAACCCCGCAGCCCAGCCAATCGGCGTGTATCCTCCGGCCCCACGGACAGACAAAGCTGGGCATCATCCACGCAACAACGAAAATCCAAGCAACACCGTCCAATAATACTGCCCAAGGGAAGCATGCACAAAGTGAACAAAATTGGTCCCAGCACAGAACCTTGCGGAACTCCACAACCAACCCCAGTCTGCGAAGAAGACTCCCCACCCACATGAACAAACCGCAATCCACTAGACAAATACGATTCAAACCACCGCAGCGCAGCGCCTTCAACACCCACGGCATGCTCTAATCTCTGTAATAAAATTTTATGGTCAACAGTATCAAAAGCAGCACTGAGGTCTAACAGAACAAGCACAGAGATGAGTCCACTGTCCGAGGCCATAAGAAGATCATTTGTAACCTTCACTAAAACCTGACTGAAACTCTTCAAATAGACCATTCCTCTGCAGATGATCAGTTAGCTGTTTTACAACTACCCTTTCAAGAATTTTTGAGAGAAAAGGAAGGTTGGAGATTGGCCTATAATTAGCTAAGATAGCTGGGTCAAGTGATGGCTTTTTAAGTAATGGTTTAATTACTGCCACCTTAAAAGCCTGTGGTACATAGCCAACTAACAAAGATAGATTGATCATATTTAAGATCGAAGCATTAAATAATGGTAGGGCTTCCTTGAGCAGCCTGGTAGGAATGGGGTCTAATAAACATGTTGATGGTTTGGATGAAGTAACTAATGAAAATAACTCAGACAGAACAATCGGAGAGAAAGAGTCTAACCAAATACCGGCATCACTGAAAGCAGCCAAAGATAACGATACGTCTTTGGGATGGTTATGAGTAATTTTTTCTCTAATAGTTAAAATTTTGTTAGCAAAGAAAGTCATGAAGTCATTACTAGTTAAAGTTAATGGAATACTCAGCTCAATAGAGCTCTGACTCTTTGTCAGCCTGGCTACAGTGCTGAAAAGAAACCTGGGGTTGTTCTTATTTTCTTCAATTAGTGATGAGTAGAAAGATGTCCTAGCTTTACGGAGGGCTTTTTTATAGAGCAACAGACTCTTTTTCCAGGCTAAGTGAAGATCTTCTAAATTAGTGAGACGCCATTTCCTCTCCAACTTACGGGTTATCTGCTTTAAGCTACGAGTTTGTGAGTTATACCACGGAGTCAGACACTTCTGATTTAAAGCTCTCTTTTTCAGAGGAGCTACAGCATCCCAAGTTGTCTTCAATGAGGATGTAAAACTATTGACGAGATACTCTATCTCCCTTACAGAGTTTAGGTAGCTACTCTGCACTGTGTTGGTATATGGCATTAGAGAACATAAAGAAGGAATCATATCCTTAAACCTAGTTACAGCGCTTTCTGAAAGACTTCTAGTGTAATGAAACTTATTCCCCACTGCTGGGTAGTCCATCAGAGTAAATGTAAATGTTATTAAGAAATGATCAGACAGAAGGGAGTTTTCAGGGAATACTGTTAAGTCTTCTATTTCCATACCATAAGTCAGAACAAGATCTAAGATATGATTAAAGTGGTGGGTGGACTCATTTACTTTTTGAGCAAAGCCAATAGAGTCTAATAATAGATTAAATGCAGTGTTGAGGCTGTCATTCTCAGCATCTGTGTGGATGTTAAAATCGCCCACTATAATTATCTTATCTGAGCTAAGCACTAAGTCAGACAAAAGGTCTGAAAATTCAGAGAAACTCACAGTAACGACCAGGTGGACGATAGATAATAACAAAACTGTTTTTTGGGACTTCCAATTTGGATGGACAAGACTAAGAGACAAGCTTTCAAATGAATTAAAGCTCTGTCTGGGTTTTGATTAATTAATAAGCTGGAATGGAAGATTGCTGCTAATCCTCCGCCCCGGCCCGTGCTACGAGCATTCTGACAGTTAGTGTGACTCGGGGTGTTGACTCATTTAAACTAACATATTCATCCTGCTGTAACCAGGTTTCTGTTAGGCAGAATAAATCAATATGTTGATCAATTATTATATCATTTACCAACAGGGACTTAGAAGAGAGAGACCTAATGTTTAATAGACCACATTTAACTGTTTTAGTCTGTGGTGCAGTTGAAGGTGCTATATTATTTTTTCTTTTTGAATTTTTATGCTTAAATAGATTTTTGCTGGTTATTGGTAGTCTGGGAGCAGGCACCGTCTCTACGGGGATGGGGTAATGAGGGGATGGCAGGGGGGTGGCAGGGGGAGAGAAGCTGCAGAGAGGTGTGTAAGACTACAACTCTGCTTCCTGGTCCCAACCCTGGATAGTCACGGTTTGGAGGATTTAAGAAAATTGGCCAGATTTCTAGAAATGAGAGCTGCTCCATCCAAAGTGGGATGGATGCCGTCTCTCCTAACAAGACCAGGTTTTCCCCAGAAGCTTTGCCAATTATCTATGAAGCCCACCTCATTTTTTGGACACCACTCAGACAGCCAGCAATTCAAGGAGAACATGCGGCTAAACATGTCACTCCCGGTCCGATTGGGGAGGGGCCCAGAGAAAACTACAGAGTCCGACATTGTTTTTGCAAAGTTACACACCGATTTAATGTTAATTTTAGTGACCTCCGATTGGCGTAACCGGGTGTCATTACTGCCGACGTGAATTACAATCTTACCAAATTTACGCTTAGCCTTAGCCAGCAGTTTCAAATTTCCTTCAATGTCGCCTGCTCTGGCCCCCGGAAGACAATTGACTATGGTTGCTGGTGTCGCTAACTTCACATTTCTCAAAACAGAGTCGCCAATAACCAGAGTTTGATCCTCGGCGGGTGTGTCGTCGAGTGGGGAAAAACGGTTAGAGATGTGAACGGGTTGGCGGTGTACACAGGGCTTCTGTTTAGGGCTACGCTTCCTCCTCAGTCACCCAGTCAGCCTGCTTTCCCGGCTGCTCGGGATCTGCCAGGGGGGAACTAACGGCGGCTAAGCTACCTTGGTCCGCACCTACTACAGGGGCCTGGCTAGCTGTAGAATTTTCCACGGTGCGGAGCCGAGTCTCCAATTCGCCCAGCCTGGCCTCCAAAGCTACGAATAAGCTACACTTATTACAAGTACCGTTACTGCTAAAGGAGGCCGAGGAATAACTAAACATTTCACACCCAGAGCAGAAAAGTGCGGGAGAGACAGGAGAAGCCGCCATGCTAAATCGGCTAAGAGCTAGTAGCTACGCTAAGCTAGCAGATTCCTAAAAACACGCAAAGTGAATAATGTGTAAATAATTTAGAGGTGATTCAGCAGAAGGAGTGCTTTAGTTAAGGCACGTAAAGATTACACTGGGAAACAAATCGTAATCTAGATAACTAAATCAATCTAACTGCGCAGATTAAACAGCTAACAGATACAGAAAAACACCGCTGTGCTCCGGAACAGGAAGTGATACAATACCGCAGTGAGAGCCAACCACCAGTAGAGGCAAGCAAGAGCACGCCTTGTGGGAGGAGTGGTCCAGCCCCCTCGTCGGATTTTCATTGTCAGGAAATTGGCTGTTCGACTGCCGCTTTGCTTCATCAAAATTTTTTCAGAAAGTGTGAGAGACAGCTAAGTGGAAATCATTTGGAAAATTCAGATGGCTTTCGGTGAAGATCTTATGGGGATCACACAGATTAAGGACAATTACAACTGGATTAAAGACGGCCCACAGCGGCGGATGGCGCGCCGCGCACCAAGCGGCGATCAACAGGCTCAAACGACCAGATCATTTCCAAAGTGAACGCTTTGTTGATCCGGGACGTCGTCTGACTACCAGAGAAATGGCAAGACAGCTGGACATAGCACTTTTCGGCACATTCCATGTTACAGGAGTTTTTGTCATGGAAAGAGGAGCGAAGAAATTCGCCACGGAGCTGCTCATGGCACGGGACGAAAGCACCTCCGTGTTGGTCTCACAGGACAAGCCCTAACATGCCCAGCTCTTGCACCATTCGGAAGATTCAGATGGCTTTCGGTGGCTTTTCAGTCGTGTGACTATCCGAGAAATTGTGGACGAGCTGGACATGCCACAACGTCCTGTGAGGCTTCATCACGGCGTTGCTTTTTGTTCTGTGCCCTGCGCCTCCATCCCGACGTGCGAATTTCTACTCAGCTCCTCCAGCTGTCTTGCCATTTCTCTGGTAGTCAGACAACGTCCCGGATCAACAAGGCGTTCACTTTGGAAATGATCTGGTCGTTTCAGCCTGTCGATCGTCGCTAATGCACGGCGCGCCACCCGCCGCTGTGGGCCGTCTTTAATCCAGTTTTAATTGTCCTTAATCTGTGTGATCCCCATAAGATCTTTACCGAAAGCCATCAGAATTTTCCAAATGATTTCCACTTGGCTGTCTCTCACACTTTCTGAAAAAATTTTGATGAAGAAAAGCGGCAGTCGATCAGCCAATTTCCTGACAATGAAAATCCGACGAGGGGGCTGGACCACTCCTCCCACAAGGCGTACTCGCAGGCGAATGACGCAACCGACAGGCGTGAAAAAACTCACGCATGCGCACGAAGGTTCAAGCTTGGCTGATGCAATCACACATGATTCAAATCCATATAGTTTTTGCAAAAAATAAAAAGGTCCGTTACTTTTCTAACAGACCTCGTATTTAAAGTATGATCCAAAAAGTCTGGTCACGAGTACAAAACCAAAAATACCATTTACAACCATTAATCCAACATCAGGATGATTCAAAGGTCCAAAGACCAAAATATGATTATTAGCTTTTAATTAAAGCCACACACACAAAGCAACAATAGTAACAAGTATCATGACACTGAATACATAATCTGTACAATAAGGGTTTAAAAAACATGCTTCAGAAGTTCAGATACATTACACTGTCGTTATCATTAAACCTGCTGGATATTACCATCAACACAACAGAAATAATTCATACTGGCTTAAAACTAGACAAAACTGCAGTCATGACACATTTTAAATCATCAGTCGATGTTTCTCTTCTGATGGACATCATAATGGACTATTCTTAAAATGGCATATCAAATAAAAAACATCACATTAACAAGTTGTATGCATATCTTTAAAAAAAAGCATTTGAGGTATAGTACAAGAAAAAAAAAGATTAAAAACAATTTCAATCCATTAGACACTTTATCCACACATTTAAATGATATCCTTCCTTTTCCCCCCAATTAGTGCCAAATTAAGCACTTAAATTTATATCACATATAAATGTAAGAACAATTTTATAAAGAATAACATAAAATCAAGCGGCTTATTTGGTTGAAAGAGGAGGCCACTAAGATGAGTTGTGCTACCCCCTTGTGGTGAGAATTAAAACAAACAAACAAAAAAACAACACACAAAACCAAACATTACTATTGAGTGTGGAAACATCTAGCAGCCTAAAACATTTCACATCTACCCACTGCAAAATCACTTCTACCATCCACCGCTTCAATATATAAAGATACAGGAAGAGGAAACATCTATCCCAAATCATGATCAATTCATTTGGAGAAGAGTTTTTGTCTGGATTGATATTTTGCACCACAATTTCAATATGAGTTACAGATTTCACCTAAAGACAGTTGCAACTACTTTTTCAAGTAATGAATGTATCATTCTGGAATAAACCCTTCCTATGAGAGTATTTAAACAGTACTGACAACATCTACAACCATCCCGTGCATGACGGGAGGCGGCGTCTCGTCATCTGGGTTAGCAACATACCCAGAACGCTCGGCTCGTTAACGTTAAAAAGGGAGACAAGAAGCCATTCAGTTACATTTTGCAATACTGTAAACAATTACTGTCACTTTTTTTATTTTAAGCGTGTAGTGTGAGCTTAAGATGATGCGTCACCAGAGTGCAGCTAAGTCTGAACAGAGCAGCTGTAAGGCAACAAATCCTAAAAGATTTTGGAATATGGTAACAGATGAGTACATCAGAGTGGAGTCCAGCCAATATGAGCCTTTCACAAACATATCAGTATCTGCATTATTTTTAGACATAAAAACTTTTGTGTCATTCCATACTTTGGCCAGCATCATTTACAATGCTGTCCAGCATGGCTGGGACCCCATCACCCCTTGGTCACATTAGCTACGACAGAGGCAAAACAACCAGCTGACATTCATTTTCAATCAGAATGGGTGTTGTCACTATACCACCAGATAGGTGGGGCCAAAATAGACAAAAGTCTATTTTTCACAAATGCTGAGCAATGCAGCACGGCGACTGCCAATTAGAGTAAAGGCAGTGTGGCATACATTGGTTGGTTGCCCGATATGGCAGCACACACTTCCAGACAGCAGAATTTCTGTATAAATCTAATGTTTGGAAGTTTTTTATCTTATATTTTCTAAAAGTTAGTGAGAAATAAACACTATATTGGCAGATATATAGGTATCATAGATGTCTTATTCACCAACATCAGTATCGGCCCTGCAAAAAGCCATATTGGTCAGGCTCTATACCAGAGTAGAACAGCTTATAGGTTTAGGGAAAAGAAAGGAGAGAAGAGAAAAAAGGCAACATTTGGAGTACACTTTATAATCCTGTTAATGAGGAAGAGGACTTCATGCATACTGGAGTTATGCTGCTGAAATCTTTTCATAAAACACTTTACACTTTAGGGAACTAGATGACAACCTGTAAGGAATGGTCTCAAAACATCCGAGATCTAGTCATTTTTACGCAAAAATATTTGAGGACATCAGCAGGTGCATTCTAAGTGGTAGCATTTTTATCTCACCATGTTCTGACAACTCAAGCCAGATCTGGGAGCATGCGCTGATGCTCCTCATTGCCACATCCACCCCATCTCAGAACCACACTGGATCCGGGATGGTAACCACCCAAGCAGACAACCAGTCCATCCCCACCTCCTCAAAATAACCATCAGCCAGGTGAAACATGGAAGTCCTCTGGGTCTTCTCCAGCTGCTGGGGTTCTCAACACTGAGGCACCTGCATGTTGGAGAAACACACCCATGGCCAAAATGTGATAGCTGGTATTCCCTCGCAAAGCAAGTGATACTCATCTTAGTCTCCATAAGCAAGGTGGTTTGACACAAGGTCATTCCAGCAGCACCTAAGGATCGTCTAAAGAGACCTACTACCAAAGACATCGCCTTCAGCCATGGATAGCATCCACAATCATACAGTAGGACAGGAGGAACCACAACCCTGAAGACATAGACCTTTAATGTCCTTTCCACAAAGACATGGGCATCGCCAAACATTTCTGTCTGCCCAGTGACCTCGACCTCGCAGAACTCAAAGAAATGAAGGTCACTGTCGAAATAAGTGAATCTCTAGACGTTTGACACATTTACCACATACAGATTCACTTCTGATGGTTGAGTACAGGTCAGTAAAAGCCTGGATCTTATGGCTAGGTCACATGGCATTTGCTGAACGAAGGAAAAAGTCACAAAGCCTCAAATTGTCGAGGAAAAAGTGGACAAATGAGCCGGCACGTCTCCCATCACCGAAAAGCCTAAGAGTGCAGCGCGCATAAAAGACCGAAACTAACAGAAGAAAAACAAAGCGAACAGCGACCTTGACGCTGTGATCATTTCTGCAGCGAGTCTGTGCTCTGCACGGCCACCTGCAGCTGTGGTGTCTTGACTACAGGTTTGAACGTGCACGCGCACATGCACGTTGGAGCCAGACAGCATGTGAACGTGCAAAATAGTTAAAGTAGCTGATCAAACCTTCTTGCGGCTATTGTTTCTGTATGAAAACTTTGCTTTTCGTCCCACACATGGACGAGTCACGTTCAGCTCGTTGGATCTACAGTTATTGATCCGTTCAGATATTGTCAACGTTCATGCAAGACGTCGGACTTGGGAGGTTGGACGAAGTTGGACGACAATCAAACGGAAAGCTGACGGTACGGGAACTACGCAAACGATGAGGAAATGTCAAGCCAGAAAGCAAAACAGAATACGGACGAATTAAGGTTGTCGTCAGGATTTGTTCATATTTTTCAACAGTTTGAAAATTCTGATGAAGCACCAGCTAAAGCTGGACGACGGTTAAACGATGTCTTCGAAAGTCAACGTAAGTCCAGATTTCTTGTTTCGTTTTGCCTTCAGTGTCCGTTAGTGCCGTGTGACCGAGGCTAGTCTTAATCCAGGACAATCACAAAACCAGAGACTACAATTCCTCGCTCAGCTTCTCAAGTGCTGCTATCAGGGTATCCGTAGATTCCAGAGATCACAGCATCATCCCCTAAGGTCAGCAAACGTTTCCTTGCCAACAAAGGCACCAAAACCGCTGGTTTCCACAACCCTATCCAACACCCAGTCCAAGCAAGCACTGAAAACAGAGTAGGAGACAGGATACATCCCTGATGAACACCAGTGTTCACAAAGAGAGAGGAAAAAAGTCAGGGATTCTGTCTGTGCACTGCCCTAACACCTATGTACAGGGTAGCTATGATGACCAGAATTCTTGGGGATCCCATGAATTCTCAGGATGTCCCAAAGAGCAGCCAGTCAGCCAAATCAAACCTACTTTAAAGATATCTACAGAAAAAAAAGTAAAAACTACTGGTCCATTTACCCATTTCCAAAACCTCATCTGAGAGATATTCAGCAATTAAGCTGAGACAAGAAAAAAAAAAACAAAAAAAAAAAAACAGCCTTAGCCTGGTTGATTACATAAGCCCTACGGGTAGCATAATGAAATAGGATGATGCTACTTGGATTGAAACTAGCACTTAAGAATATATTAATAAAGCACTGTTGGCTGAAGACCAACCAG
Organism: Thalassophryne amazonica; assembly: GCF_902500255.1. Classification (NCBI taxonomy): domain Eukaryota; kingdom Metazoa; phylum Chordata; class Actinopteri; order Batrachoidiformes; family Batrachoididae; genus Thalassophryne; species Thalassophryne amazonica. Next base: position 10,049,845 of record NC_047117.1, read on the forward strand.
CAACATCCAAAGGAGCGGTGCATGATTACATCTGCATTTCCAAACTGAAAGATTTTGCCCAACTTCAAACACTTTACAAGTGGATCTTGGATTTTCTTCCCTACTATTTGTATCCGTCAGTATTTGCCTGGGTTTGGTTGATGGCTACAATTAATTTTACAACCAGAACTGTGCTCAGTTCATGGGCCTTTTAGACCTTGAAGATATGTTACAGGGCAAACTTGGCATATCGTGAGATTTCTCAAAGTTAACTGTCAGTTTAGAGTCTTGGTGGACGTTACTTAATGAAAGGCGGAAAAACAAGGCAAGCAGGACAAGATAGCAAGGGCAGCAATAATTTAAAGTCTTTTTTTCCTTGTATATTATTATGCAGCTTTAAAGTTTGTGCGTGCACATAAACACTCATATGCATGTGCGTTTAAGGGAGCGTGAGGAAAAACGGCTGCGGAAACTGTCGAACTACATAGTTATCTTTTCAATGCAGTCAAGAGCATTCCATTTACTACTGAGTATATGGAATGCAGTATTGCAGTATTGATGAGTCCAACTGTGGTACGAGCATACAGTAAATGCACATTGCCTCATTTAGCGTCAACAAGTTGGACTTCCATTGAAACAACTGGGCAGGAAATTGGCATAACACCTACCTGATAACAGCCTTCACAGCAGAACTTGGTTCAAATTAGTATTTGTTTCTTTCAGATACTATGAGTGTGCTCAGCCCCAAATACTAGGGTCCAACATAGGCCCTGAGGCCCATTAGTGTGGGTGCTTATTCCCTGATACACTAGGCAGTTTCTTCTTTTTTTTTGGTCTTCTATTTCTTTGATCCTACACAAGCCAGGTTTGGCATGTCTGAAGCAAATGAAAGCAAACAAATACAATTTTCATGCAAGTCTGCTTGAAAAATTCAGTGCCTTGCAAGTGGAAAAAATATGGCAATTTAAGTGACAATAAGGGCATCTCAACTCCATTTAAATATTTACACACTTCTCTTTAAGAAAAAATATGTTCTTTATACTATTTAATGTCTGGGCGGTGTAATGTTACATCACATTTCATTAACCATTACACAAGGGTTGATATATCAAAGAAAAAGGTAGGTGTGGGCTTAAGTGGCAACACTGGTATTTTCTTCCATCATTTATGGCAACGAAATCCATAACATGTCTTCTTATGGCTTAGGTGGGGACGGGTCGTCAGAAGTGACATCAGAGGGCAAAGCGGCGGCGGCGACGCTTTCCGGGACAGTGGACGGAGAGGCAGGGCAAGAGGAGGGAGACGGAAACTCTTTTATGGTAACAGTGACAAGGTTGGTAGTGACATCTGTCACTACCACATCCTTGCAACTTGGTGCCATTTCAGGGTGCCAGTCGGGGTCGCCCTCAGCAGGTACCCTTCGAGGTTCTGCTGGGGTAGAGCTGTGATCCCCGGAGGGTACAGAGGAAAGGGCTGCTGAACGCTGGCGTTTGAACCGGCAAGAGCGGAGGGTTTTTCTACCTTCCTCTCGGGGCATCAAAGAGTCCAGAACACCCTCCTCCTCTTCATCTTCCATGGAGGACGAGGCAGAGCCAGAGGGGGACAAGGGGAAGGATGACGCTCCTGGGTTTGTATATGAGGAGGGACTGCGAGCAGACTGCTTAGCACCCTGGCCCTTCGTGGTCTCCATTTGAGGTTTACTGGGTTTGGCCTGGGAAGAAGCTAACAGATGGGAACCCCTGCTGGAAACTGGTCCTAATACAGAGGCTCCTGTGGTTTGGTGAGACTGTGGAGCAGCTATAGCAGTGGTGGGAGATTTACCTTCAGACCCACTGGAACTGGACGGAGACGGAGGTGACTGATACTGGGAGGGGGTCAAGAGGGTATTCCTGGCCCCTGTGTTGGAGTATGATCCTGGACAGGAGTGGAAAGTCATGGGGCCTCCACACTGCAGCCCAAAAGGCTTCCCATACATTGGGAAGCCCAGCATCTTCAGAGGAGGTTGGAAAGGTCTATATGGAGCCTCTCCCTTCTTGCCAATGATGCGATTTCGGGAAGGGATGTTTTGGCGCCCGGCTGTAATATTCCTACTACTTGCAGCGGGGCCACCCCTGCCTGGCTTGTCAATAACCTTTAAGTTAAGGATGATTCGACTTCTCTTGACCTCCCGAGGCTTTACTCTACGGTTGAGAATGCGTACGGTCTCAGAGAAAGGAGAAACATGTAAGCGGGAGGGAAAGCCACCAGGGGTCGAAAAAGTGGCTGCCATAGGATCTGCGCGGGGCAGAGGGCGTCTGGACATTCTGTGGCAACGATGAATGTCCTTCTTCAGCTTGTGGGTAGCGGCAAGAGAATTGAGTTTTGGAGAAGGTGCTGCAGCTGAAGAAGTAAAGGACGAGGACGCTAAATGATGCGGAGAGGCAGAAGAGGAAGTTGCTGCGCGACTTGATGTAGACAAAGAGCGAGGCGCCTTCTGGTAAGTGTTTGATGCACGGGTGCTGGTTTCACTTTTCTGAGCACGAGCCTGAGAGACAGCATAAAGAATGAACTTGTCTTACAGATATGCAAACTTTACTTTTTCAGAAAAAAAAAAAAAAATCCCATTTGTAACAACATTAGTGTTATTAATAACAATAATTTTAAAAAAGGGTTTAACACTCTCCTTGTTATCAATGTCAGTAGTTAAATAGAGCAATCAGGAACTCAGTAATTAAACAAATTATTTTAATGTAAACATGGAGGGTCGCTTTTTTTTAATGCAGTTTCATTGGTGTCAACAATTGACAACTTAAAACAAATAAATTAATGAATTAATTTTAAAAATATTAAGACTTGGTCGGCACAAATAGAAGAGCTATTTGGACTAAAGGGTTACTCTATTACACTGTCAGAATTGGACAAATGTATATTTATCATTTAAACTGGTCAAATATTTAATTTTTTGCGCATCATTAACACGGAACATGCCACTGTACTTCTCATGACAATTTGGACGACATGGAATTTGGCCTGAATAATTTCATATTCATTTCATATTAACAATTATGCAACAACAAACCCAAAGCAGTGATGAAGAAATGAAAACTGGTTGAAATGTTGAGGGTTCAACAGTTCATGAAGTGTTCATTATTTGAAGCCTCATCCTAGTGTACTGTACAGGTCAAAGAATGTATAGCACAATTATTACAATATTACAATTCTGATGTCAAAAATTGACAAGAAATGTTTCTCAACAGATTCTATAGATTGCAGATCTGAATGATTTTTTTTTATGTTAATCGCAAATGTAGGTTATTTTAAAATCCATATATATGTACACACTGCACTACAGGACTAATACTACTACTCTTGGCCAAAGAGCTTAATGTTAAAGGCTAATGGGAAACTATTCCAATAGCTCTATCCTGAAAAGGCACTCTGTTATATTCAGACATGTTTTGGTTTATATTTGGACTATTTGTAATGTACACTGAATATTACATCAAATTTGATCAAGCATCACCAAAGCCGCTTTACCGATGATTTTATTTTGTGAAGTCTTATTTACTTTTGATGTTCATCCCGCAATGTTGCGAAAGCCTGCAAAGGCATTTATATCAACAAGCCACCTGGAGAAGGTGGCATAGTACCTCCATGGCTGTTTGCTTTTTTACAGCTCTGAATTTCTGTTGAAAAATTAAACTTTTTTCCAAGTACGAGGTCTGTGAGAAAAGAAACGGACTTTTGTTTTTCAAAAACTATATGGATTTGAATCACGTGCGATTACATCAGACAAGCTTGAACCCTCGTGCGCATGCCTGAGTTTTTTCACGCCTTCGGTTGCGTCATTCGCCTGTGGGCAGGCTTTGAGTGAGCACTGGTCCACCTCTCCCGTCGGAATTCCTTTGTCTGACAACTTGCTGAGAGACTGGCGCTTGGCTTTATCAAAATTTTTTCAGAAACTGTGAGGCAGAAGCGAGTGGACACCATTCAAGAAATTCAGACGGTTTTCGGCGAAAATTTTAAGGGCTGATGAGAGATTACGGAGTGTTACTGTCGCTTTAAGGACTGCCCATGGAGCCGGACGGCGCGCCGCGCCCCGAGCCACCGTCGTCAGCCTGTTTCAAGCTGAAAACTTCCAAATTTAAGCCTCTGTTGATGCAGGACGTCGTGAGAGAACAGAGAAGTTTCAGAAGAGGTCGGGATCAGCAGTTTATCCGGACATTCCAATGTTAAAGGAGATTTTGTAATGAAAGACGTGCGGACGGATTTGCGCGTTGGCACCCAGCCGCTCATGGTGCGGCGCCACAGCAAAACACTTCCGTTGGAAGCCTTACAGGACAAGTTTGAACATGCCCAGCTGTTAAACAATTTCTCGGACACTCACTCGACTGAAAGCCATCGAAAGCCGCCTAAATCTTACGAATGGTTATCAACACGGAGGCGTCTTCATGTGGCGTCGCGCAATGAGCGGCTGCGTCCTGACGCGCAAATCCGTCTGCACGTCTTTCATTACAAAATCTCCTTTAGCAGTGGAATGTCCGGATAAACTGCTGATCCCGACCTCTTCTGAAACTTCTCTGTTCTCTCACGACGTCCTGGGTCAACAGAGGCTTAAATTTGGAAGTTTTCAGCTCGAATCAGGCTGACGACAGTGGCTCGGGGCGCGGCGTGGGCAGTCAAAGCGACAGTAACACTCCATAATCTCTCATCAGCCCTTAAAATTTTCACCAAAAACAGTCTGAATTTCTCGAATGGTGTCCACTTGGATCTGCCTCACAGTTTCTGAAAAAATTTTGATAAAGCAAAGCACCAGTCTCTCAGCAAGTAGTCAGACAAAGGAATTCCGACGGGAGGGGTGGACCAATGCTCACTCAAAGCCTGCCCACAGGCGAATGACGCAACCAACAGGCGTGAAAAAACTCACGCATGTGCATGAGGGTTCAAGCTTGGCTGACATAATCGCACGTGATTCAAATCCATATAATTTAAAAAAAAAATAAAAACGTCCGTTTCTTTTCTCACAGATCTTGTATATATGGGAAGATTTGTATTATACAACTTGTGACCAGAAACGTACTCTCACAAAACCGCTTTCCTGTAAAAACTACTGTTGCTTCTGCATGCAGATCTTCAGACATCAAAGACTGTACCTTCATGACTAAGTTTTGGGTTTGGGCCCTCGTTTCTTTGGCCCATGCAGTTCCCTTTCCCGTTCCCTAAAAAACAAAGCAAAAAAATAATCAAAATTTGCAGCACACACTCGACAGTCTCTCTTATGTACAACTACTTGGTAACGACAGTATTGGATCAGACAATCACGTAGCAGCAATTCAAGATAAATAAATATGCATCCAGACATGTTCAAAATGTAAAAAAAAAAAAAAAAAAGGGGGGGGGGGCACGCCAGTGTATAACTCACTTTTTCTTGTCCAACATGGCATCATGAAGAAGCAAAATGAACGTAATCTGCACATTATTTATCAAGCAAACACCACATTATTGAACAGAAGCTACGGGGCTAAATAATATTATTGTACCGAACACAAAGAACTCAGGGTAAACTGCTTCTTGTGGCAAATTAACAGACAAAAACTTTTGTTGGTGTAATATGAAGATTCTATTCCCTCCTTTTATTCAAGAGCATGGTTTATTAATTATGCTCATTCTTTAAGACCCACAACGTCCTTCTCATTGAGAGCTTTTTCTTCTTTAACAAAGGTTGGAATCCAACTTAATCGTGCATTACTGCCACCTTCTACTCTGGAGTGTTAATCACAGTATCTCTTTCAGAGCAGATTCTTATGCCTAGATTGTACCATCTTGTGGCCACAGATGACAGTATTTTTTTCATATACAAGTTACTCTAAAATAGTCACACGGCCAGCAAAACTATTAGAAAAACAAAATGCATCTTATCATCTGGAAATTAAAACTAGAACTGAAAGGAATTCAAGACTGTACTGCATTATAAACAAGCTTGGGTAGGATTACTTTGAAATGTAATCCAGAAGTAATCAGATTACAAGTAATTCAAATGTATGTACATACATACATGTAATCCACATGTATTCTTTTAAAGTAATCCTACCAAACCTTGATTATAAATTTTTAATATCACATATACTTGAGAAAAAAAGTTTTCCCAGTCTGACACTAAGCAGTTATGCTAATCCTGTGCTTTAATTGGACAGGTGTGCGGTGGAGGTCAGCAGGCCTGATGAAATTTCTGTCATTCAGGCCAAATTTCACTTTTATTTACACAATTTATTCTGCAGATAGATTTAAAATGAGGAGCAAAGTGACAAGAAAATTGCAGAACTTATCTGCAGTTACCATCATCTAGTGCAGGGGTGGCCAGGTTCGGTCCTCAAGAGCCAAATTCCTGACACTCTTAGTTGTCTCCCTGCTCCAACACACCTGAATCCAATGAAAGACTCGTTAGCAGACTTTTAATGAGCCTTTCACTGGATTCAGGTGTGCGGGAGCAGGGAGACAACTAAGAGTGTCAGGAATGTGGCTCTTGAGGACCGACCTTGGCCACCCCTGATCTAGTGTGACACTTCCTGTGAGGATAGACCTTTTTTGTCCAAGCTCAGGCTGCCAGAGGAAGTAAAGCCATGGTGCTGTACCCACCTGGTTACACAGTACTCATATGTGCTCATCAAACGAAGCAGACTGTCACATTGCTGGCTAACCACACAGCTCTCAGCCTGACTAATGCAAGGTGAAACCACCATCGCGTTTTTGTGTATGTGCACAACTGCAACCCATGCAGTGCCACTTCACTGGGTACACCATTCAACCAAATAAAGCAGCTGATGGTGTGGCTGATAGCACCACCAAGAAAGCACTGAGAAAGCAGAACAAAACAGAAAGCTGGCGAGACTGATCAAAGGGATAGACACTGATAAAAGGTTTGGGTGTGCAAAAGTAGAGCAGTCAGACAGAGAGAACAGTTGAAGCCACATCGAAGTGCCCCAGTTTAGTAGTTTCCATTCAACGTGTCCATTTTAAGAATTGTTTTACTTTCCTGTCTGTTTTGGTTTGTGTTAAACATCTACACAAAGCTTTCACGTGGTTTGGCAGCAGACAAAAAGGACTTCTGCTAACATGGGTTTTTTTCCTGACAAAACCAGAGAAGAGGAGGAATAAGCAGACGAGCAAAGAAGAAAGCAGAAGCACAAACATTCGGCTAGATATGAATAAAGTAATAATGCACACAACAATATGCAAGTTAGGCCTCAACTGAAATCAGTGAACAACATAGATGTTACATAGACTTCAAAACCCGACAAATTCCAGTTAGAACTAAACCATAACTGCAGTATAAAAAAATAAAAAAAACCTGTCCATTGTGCTGTAGACTCACTTTTGCTCAAAGCCTAATATCAGCCGGTCATCGAGAATGTTCTCCTCTGGTTCCCAGGTGCTGTGCCTAAACAATAACAAAAAACAACAAAAAAAATACAACACACACAACGAAGCAAACATTTTAGCACAGAACATTCACCACCAAGCTGGGTTATAGCCAGATTGCTGTTTCAATGTCACAACACTGAAAACAGCACAACACAGAGACCGAGCGAAGTTGTTAAGATTTCCATAATTACAGAGGAAGTAGGAACTTACTTCATTGCCCATCCTTTCCATTTGACCAGATATTCAATTCTGCCCTGAAAGGAAATGAGACGACAGATTAAGGAGGACAATTAAAAAAACACACACACACACCTCACAGGACTAAACACTCACCAATCCACATCCCCAGCCAAGTTAACTGCTGAAAAAAAAAGTGTGTGTGTACATATATATACACACACACATATATATATATATATATATATATATATATATATATATATATATATATATATATATATATATATATACATACATACATACACACACACACACACGTTAAGGATTAAACGAGAAGCCGTGCATTATACGGTTTGAATGCACAACGCGGAGTTTAAAACACCACGACGCGAGTGGTGCTACTCTGCGAAGTGCATTCAAACCGTATAATGCACGGCTTCGAGTTGTTTAATCCCCTTATATCATGGTCCCACACAGTGAGCTAACACACGAATATTTATTTAACAGAAGTTGATAAAAATGCGTAAGTATTTGGGAGTATTTTATGCCAGTCTCAAGATATTTTCATCCTTGGCAAATGTTCTCTTCTTCTTTCCCGTCTTCAATCTTGTCCAGTTCGTCCGATGTTAAATCTTTATGCCGTTGCTTTTGCTGTTATTCTCGTTTGCTCTGCTCCTCTTCCCATTCTCAAATGCTTTATTTTGGTCAAAAATATTAAAATTCACTTGGAAAGCCATGTTTTATCAAGTTTCTGTCATTCACCTGTCAAAACACAGCTGATCTGCGCGTTGCTGTGGTGACGACCAGAGTGGAGTGATATTACAGTGATATATATATATATATATATATATATATATATATATATATATATATATATATAGTAAGTCCCTTCAGCTGGTCCCTTGTTTGCACTCGGGGTCGCCACAGCAAATCCAAGGTGGATCTGCATGTTGAATTGGCACAGGTTTTACGCCGGATGCCCTTCCTGACGCAACTCCACATTACATGGAGAAATGTGGCAGGGGTGGGATTTGAACCCGGAGCCTTCTGAACTGAAACCAAGCGCATTAACCATTTGGTCACCCTTCCTGCTTTTATATATATATATAAAGAGGCAAAACAACATGATCTCAGCCCAGTTTCATGATGTTATACCTTTGCATACTGAGCATATGATATGCACCTTTTGAATAACATCCCGAGGGGGGTTCCACCTCATTTTGCAACACATACAATATAGAAATGAAGTGTGTTTGTCATATATTAATCAAACAATGCTCTGATACATGTAAAGTGTAAACACAGGAACTAAAATACCTTATTTTGACTAGTCAATTGCTGGATTAATTCTATCCATGTAAACAGCCATTGTTAGTTTGACTACTTGACTAGTTCTTATGGAAAATAATGCAAAGTGACCAATATGGCTGCAACTAATGATTATTTTCATAATTTATTCATATGTTGGTTAGTTTCTCCATTAATCCACCAGTTGTCAGAAAATGGGGGAAAGTCTCTCCCAAAACCCAGGATGACGTCCTTAAACGTACTGTTTTGTCCACAACCCAGATATTCGGTTTATTGTCCAAAAAAGTAAAGAAACTAACAATAAAACCATATGTATTTAACTTTTTTAACAGAAAAAACTACCAAGAGATCAGGAAGCATTGATTGGAACCCTGTGCTATACTCGTCTTTTTTTAACTGCACTCCCGTTTCGTGCAGAGATAAGATCGATGGAGTCGAGCTGGTTTTCCACTGGTGAAGAGCTTCAGCAGAACTCACCAGACAGGAGAGCTGCTGAACTGTGGACCAGACATTTAAATAAGTTTAACGGTGCTACGGCCCTTTTTTTTTTTTGTAAAGAGTAAATGTGTGCGTTTAGCTTTAGCTGTCGTTAGCTGGCAAACAAACAAGGCCCCTCCATGTTCCGCCGCGAGCTCCTTCTTTTTCTTCTTCTTTTTCTTTGTGTCGCTGTTTTTATTGCCTGACAGTCCGAGCCGCGCCGACAGTTAGCTTACAGCTAGCTGCGGCTAAACAACCGAAGGACACGGGCTAGCCGCGAGGCCTCCACGCCGGCGCACGGCTCGAGCTAGTGGACCGTGCACCGGGCCGTGGACGTCTGCACGCGCACTCAAAAAACACGCGGATCTGGCTCACCTTGCGGACGCGGCGCTTCAGTATGGCTTCCGCGGCGAAAACGCGATCCCCGACCGCCGACAGCTCCATCTTTCCGTACCCGGCGATCTGTTTGTGTCCGTTCAGACGTCAAGATCCACTGGGCGCGCGCGAGTGGACCGCCGTCAGACACACACCAGGCAGCTAATCCTGCCTGCTCTGTCACGTGACTGAGGTCAGCCTTCCTTGTTGTCCTAGCAACCTGAGGATGCAAAGAGCGCGCGAAAGCACCCATCCATCTTCTTCTTCTTCTTCTTTGTCTTTCGGCTGTTCCCGTTAGAGGTCGCCACAGCAGATCAATCGTTTCCATCTCACCCTGTCCTCTGTATCTTCCTCTGTCACACCAACCACCTGCATGTCCTCCTTCAACACATCCATGAACCTCCTCTTTGGTCTCCCTCTTCTCCTGCTGCCTGGTGGCTCCATACTCAGCATCCTTCTCCCTATATACCCTGGGTCCCTCCTCTGCACATGTCCAAACCATCTCAATCTCGCCTCTCTGACTTTGTCTCCAAACCGTCCCACCTGAGCTGTCCCTCTGATATGTTCATTCCTAATCTTGTCCATTCTTGTCACTCCCAAAGAGAATCTCAACATCTTCAGCTCTGCCACCTCCAGCTCTGCCTCCTGTCTTTTTGTTAGTGCCACTGTCTCTAAACCATACAACATAGCTGGTCTCACTACTGTTTTGTAAACTTTCCCCTTCACTCTTGCTGATATTCTTCGGTCACAAATCACTCCTGCCACCTTTCTCCACCCACTCCACCCTGCCTGCACTCTCTTCTTCACCTCTCTACCACACTCTCCATTACTTTGAACAGTTGACCCCAAATAGTTAAACTCATCTACTTTCACCACTTCTACTCCTTGTAACTGCACTATTCCACTGGGCTCCCTCTCGTTCACACACATGTACTCAGTCTTGCTTCTATTGACTTTCATTCCCCTTCTCTCCAAAGCATATCTCCACTTCTCCAGACTAGACTCAACTTGCTCTCTACTCTCACTACAGATCACAATGTCATCTGCAAACATCATAGTCCATGGGGACTCCTGTCTGATCTCATCTGTCAACCTGTCCATCACCACTGCAAACAAGAAAGGACTCAGAGCTGATCCTTGGTGTAATCCCACCTCCACCTTGAATGAGTCTGTCATTCCGACTGCGCATCTCACCACTGTCACACTATTTTTGTACATGTCCTGCACTACCCTAACATACTTCTCTGCCACTCCAGACTTCCTCATACAATGCCACAACTCTTCTCTTGGCACCCTATCATAAGCTTTTTCTAAGTCCACAAACACACAATGTAACTCTTTCTGTCCTTCTCTGTACTTTTCCAACAGTATTCTCAGAGCAAACATTGCATCTGTAGTGCTCTTTCTCGGCATGAAACCATATTGCTGCTCACAGATCTTCACCTGTTTTCTAAGCCTAGCTTCCACTACTCTTTCCCATAACTTCATGCTGTGGCTGATCAGCTTTATGCCTCCGTAGTTACTGCAGCTCTGCACATCACCCTTGTTCTTGAAAATAGGAACCAGCACACTTCGTCTCCACTCCTCAGGCATCCTCTCACTTTCTAAGATTTTATTAAACAATCTGGATAGAAACTCTACTGCCATCTCTCCTAGACATTTCCATGCCTCCATTGGAATGTCATCTGGACCAACTGCCTTTCCACTCTTCATCCTCTTCATAGCAGCCCTCACTTATTCCTTGCTAATCTCTTGTACTTCCTGATTTACTCTCACCACATCATCCAGCCTTTTCTCTCGCTCATTTTCTTTATTCATCAGCTCTTCAAAATATTCCCTCCACCTTCTCAGCACACACTCCTCACTTGTCAGCACATTACCATGTGCATCTTTTACCACCCTAACCTGCTGCACATCCTTTCCAGCTCTGTCCCTTTGTCTGGCCAATCGGTACAAGTCCTTTTCTCCTTCCTTAATATTCAACTTCTTGTACAGCTCGCAATATGCCTTTTCCTTTGCTTTTGCCACTTCTCTTCTCGTCCTTGTACTCCTGTCTACTTTCTTCATCTCTCCGACTATGCCAAAACTTTTTCGCCAACCTCTTTCCCCTTATGCTTTCCTGGACCTCTTCATTCCACCACCAAGTCTCCTTGTCTTCCTTCCACTGTCCAGATGTCATACCCAGTACTGCCCTAGCTGTCTCCCTCACCACATCTGCAGTATTTTTCCAGTTGTCCAAAATTGCTTCCCCTCCAACTAGTGCTTCTCTCACCTGCTCGCTAAATTTCACACAACAGTCTTCCTCCTTCAGCTTCCACCATCTGATCCTTTGTTGAGCTCTCACTCTCTTCTTCTTCTTTACCTCTAAAGTCATCCTACAAACAACCATCCTATGCTGTCTAGTGACACTCTCTCCTGCTACCACCTTACAGTCTGTGATTTCTTTTAGCTTGCATCTCCTATAAAGAATGTAGTCCACCTGTGTGCACCTTCCTTCACTCTTATATGTTACCCTGTGCTCCTCCCTTTTCTTAAAGTAGGTATTCACCACAGCCATTTCCATCCTTTTTGCAAAATCAACTACCATCTGTCCTTCCCCATTCTTATCCTTGATACCATATCTACCCATTACTTCCTCATCACCTCTGTTCCCTTCACCAACATGCCCATTGAAGTCTGCTCCTATCCCCACTCTTTCATGCTTGGGCACACTCTCCACCACCTCATCTAATACACTCCAGAAATCTTCTTTCTCCTTCATCTCACAATCTACCTGTGGGGCATATGCACTGATGATATTCATCATCACCCCTTCAATTTCCAACTTCACACTCATCACCCTGTCAGACACTCGCTTAACCTCCAAGACACTTTTAACATACTCTTCCTTTAAAATGACCCCAACACCACTTCTCTTCCTGTCCTCACCATGGTACAACAACTTGTACCCACCGCCGATGCTCCTGCTCTTACTTCCCTTCCACTTGGTCTCTTGCACACACAATATGTCTACCTTTCTCCTCTCCATCATATCAGCCAGCTCTCTCCCTTTACCAGTCATACTACCAACATTCAAAGTCCCCACTCTCATTTCCACCCTTCTAGTTTTCTTCTTCTCCCGCTGTTCGTGGCAACGTTTTCCTCCTCTTCTTCGTCGTCTTCGCCCAGCCGTAGCCCAATTTCCACCGGCACCCTGTTGGGCAATAGCACCGGTGGCGGACGTTGTTAACCCGGGCTGCGACCGATCCGGTATGGGAATTCGATTCTGAGTCTGCATAGTTGGGTTGGCTTGTTTTACGCCGGATGCCCTTCCTGACGCAACCCTCCTCATTTATCCGGGCTTGGGACCAGCACTCAGAATGTACTGGCTGCACACCCCATGTGGCTGAGTTTCAAAGCACCCATCCATCCATCCATCACCATATTCCATATTTATTATCAACCCGCATTTTATTTGCAATGGGACTCTTCATGTGGATTAACAATTCATTCATTAATTTTCTGACACTTAACCAGGTCCAGTTCAGGTTGCACGTTGGTGGTAGACCAAGCCGCCCTCCCAAGGCTATTAGAACCACCTCAGCTCCATGTGAAGAAGCAGCGGCTCTACTCTGAGTCTCTCCAAGTTTTCACCCTGTACAGGAGTGTAAGCCCAGATACCCAACGGAGGCACCCGATTTCCGCCGCTTGTATCTACAACTTCACCATAGGTGAAGATAGGAGCAGAAATCCAATTAAAAGTGTTGCCTTCTTCACCACAACGATCTGCTACAGACAGTGTCTGTAAAAGAGCAGACGTTGCCCTGATCCAACTCTATAAGAACAAGAAAGAAGTTTATTCATCCCAAAGGAAATTGTTTTGCCAGAGTGCCAAAACAGTTTTTAAAAGTGAGAACAATGAGTACAACATGTTCATGCAAAATGACTACAGATCTCACTCTACTCCCACTCGTGAACAAAATCCAACCCCTCATCCACATAGCGACACCTTGAGTAACAAATCAAGTAGGGGATTGCCTATTGGGGTGAAATATGTTGAGATCCTTGTGTGCCCTGTGGCTGCTACAGTAACCAAATAGGCCCAACAGGAACCCTGAATACGAGATGGCTAACGGGGCTCTGGTGGAACAAGAAGTCCTCAGTGGCGGATCAGGCCAAAGAGGTGATGGCTTGCAACCCAAATGCTGTGAAGGCAGATGAAGGCTGCAGCAGGTCCTCAGATTCTGATCCAGTCTGGGAGTTCCCAGCCATCGGACCAGGTTAAGAATTTGTCAAGGACGTGTGTATGTGAGCATGCAGCGACTTCCCTACCTCAAACAAACCCATGATGCCAAGTGTCTCTAGATTGACCCTGGATATAGATTTTCACCCCATCCTGCTTCTCATCCAGGAACTGATCAAGAATCATTCTTCCTCACCACCAAGCGATTGCTGTGAAGACGACTCGTGAACAACACCCAAGTTACTTAAACCCCTCTACCTGGGGTTTTTCCAACAGAGGACCTCAGATTTGGAGGTGCTGATTCTTATCTCAGCCATTTCACACTATGCCTCAAACCTGCTCAGTGAGCATCGGAGGTCACTGCCCGATGAAACCAACAGAACCACAAAACAAAGGTGCAACTCTGAGGTCACTGAACTGGACACCCTTCTTATCCTTGACTGCACCTTAAAATTCCATCTATGAAGATCACAAACAGGATGGAAGACCAATACATTACAAAATTGTGCAAAATTAGTGACTAAAAACAAAATTGACAACATAAAGTGGCGCCTAATCCACTGCTGTTCCATAGTTTGTTACAAACGCAGTCCACATACGAGTTATTGAATTAGATATTTAGTGTATTGCATTTTTGAAGGTAAGGTCAACAGCATATTGTCCGCAGACTGAAAAAAAGAAGAGACAGTTTTGATTACTTTGTTCTCCATTCCAGCACCGAAAGATGTACATGACTGTAACTTTTATTTTAGCAATGACTGTAACTTTTATTTTGGCAATAAAATTACTTAGAAAATATACAGAAAATCTATGAGTAAGGATAAACAAAATAAAGCCTCTAAAAATGAAGGAGGCTTATTTCCATTGTGGTTATCAAGGATTAAAAAGTATAAAAAGGTTAAATAATGAGGGGTACAACATGAGAAAAAAATTATACAAATTACGAGGGTAGGCTGAAAAGTTCTAAGGCTCACTAAGAAGGAGAAATGCCATTTCAATAAAACTTGGCATGCATTAAGTTAAACTCTTCTGATGACTAAATGTGTTATTTTCTTCCAGGTTGTGAGGTAGTTTGTGGTTCATAGCCAAGTTTGAAAGTTCGTGGTAGAGGGAAACGGCAAAAATGGACAAAATCTGGCATCGTAGTGTGATTAAGTACCTGCATAAGAAGGGGTTAAAGCCCAAGGACATTCATGCGGATATGGTTGCTACATAAGGGGATGAAGCTCCCTCCATATCTACAGTGCAGAAGTGGGCAGCTGAATTTAAGAGGGGCAGAGAGAGCCTTGAAGATGACCCAAGGTCCGGGCGGCCTGCAACAGCCACAACCCAGAAAACATTGACCTTGTTCATGAAATGGTAATGGACAACAGATGATCGACGATTAATCAGCTAGCAGATGCTGTGGGAATATCCCGTGAGAGAATTGAACACATTCTGCATGAAGAACTTGGAATGTCAAAAGTGTCAGCTCGGTGGGTGCCACGTCTTCTGACGCCTGATCAGAAACACACCAGGCTAGTCATGTCGAAGGTAAACTTGGCGCAATTTGGCCACTATCCACGAGTGTGGATTCGAACTGGTAGATCACCCACCATACTCCCCTGACTTGGCACCCTTGGACTTTCATCTGTTCCCAAACTTGAAAAAAAAACTTGGCTGGGAAGGACTATCGGAGCAACGATGAGGTGATGGCTGCCGTTGAGGACTATTTTGACTCTCAAGATGAAAGCTTCTATGCCAAGGGAATCGAAGCACTCAAGCACTGTTGGAAGAAGTGTGTGGAGTTACAGGGAGACTATGTAGAAAAATAACCCTGAATTTGTTCAATTCAACAACTGCATCATAGTCAGCCTTAGAACTTTTCAGCCTACCCTCGTACATTTTAAAAACATAAATAATTTCAGATAAAGATCGGAAGGAAATCATTGAAAAAAGATACAGTTATATATACATTTCTTGACTTAAAGTAACATTTGTCTTTGCATGTGGCTGTTTTCACTACGATAAAAAAAATCTACATTTTTATTACCCCTCTCCCCGGTATAAGGGTGATTCTTTAACTACGGGCACTATTGGCCTTGTAAATGTAATTTCCACCACACCATTGCCTTACAATATAAAGCTCCTTGGGGCAACTGTTTGTTGTGATTTGGCGCTACATACATGTGCTCTGATGTCACTGTTTATCTCCATAGAAACTACCCAAACAATCTTTCACACAAACTGTTTAAAGGGACATTACAGTGTTGTGGTGGAAATTACGGCAATAGTGTGGGACAACTACATTTTGTTTAAAAGAAATCACAACAGTTGTATGACATTGAATACCACAATTATGTTTTGATTATTTTACTGATATTTTATTGAGATATTTTAAAACATTAGAAAAAACGTTTCTTTACCATTCATTTTTATCATTGAAGATCAAAAGTCTGGGTGTGGGACAAGCACAAAACGGCAATATTTGCATATAATGATGATGAAAAAGGGTGAAAAAGTCATCATAGACTACTAGAACAAATTTCTTAACACACTTTCATTGTAAAGATAACTATAAAAGTGTGAAATTTTCCCTTTTTTCTGTTTTTCATACAATATGATCAAAGGACATAATAATTCCCCGTAGTCTAAGAATCACCCATAAATAACAAATAAAAAAAATAAATAATATCAATAAGTGTCTCCTTTAAAACAGTCGAAATGCCCGCCCATTTAAACCGAGCTTTCCTCTTCTCGCGCTCTGATTGGACTGGCTCACGTCAGTCACGATGATGGGTAGCAGGGTTGGTTGCGGCGTTGGTTGTTGATGTCTCCGTCAGAAGTCGGCAGCTGGAGGACGAAGGCTAAGAGGTGAGAACTCACAAAAAGCCCGTTTTACAAATATTTTATGCCACCATAGACGCACTGGTAGCGAAAGTATGGATTCTGCCAACGTTTGTTACCTTTTGTGTTTTTAAATGAGTTGGAGGGGGTTCATTAGTAGGTTTTTCTTGTCGTTTCTGATAACGAAAACTGGGTTAGCCACAAGCATGAATCACGTACTCCTCGTCGGAGTCAAGGAACAGAAACAAATCTCACAGAGAAATAAGTCAAAAGATGACTGGAACACCTCCAGCCGTGGTTACTTAGTTATTTCGTGGAGATGCGAAAGTTGCATGAGTTAGCATCAGCGGTAAATGAAAAATCAGCTGTTTTATAGCACTGTTCATCAAATAACTGTTTGCTTTATGATGGTCGTTAAACACATTTGAAGGCATGACCTTGAAAATTTGCATATGCACTTTCTCTTAGAGTATTCAGTAATTGCAGTAGTGGTGATTATAGTTACAGCCTTATTTAGACATCATAGTAATTTTAGTTACCATTTTTGTCCACAATCAGATTTTGTCTTTGTATTTCCAGTTAAATGTGGTTGGAGTTTTGTAAGTATCCTCAAAGTGCTGCTGTTCTATGTGTGTACGTGTAAAAACGCCTTTGAAAATTTAAGTTTCATTTTCAACTTGTGTTGATTGAGGTGGTTGAGAACAACAGGGCTAAGGTCCTGTGGGACTTTTTTTATATGACACATACTTTGCCTGCCTTCACTGGTCATGTGATCCTTTTTCCTTGCTTTCTTTCTTTCTTTCTTTCTTTCTTTCTTTCTTTCTTTCTTTCTTTTTTTTAATGTTTTTGTTTTTTGGCTCCTGTTCCTTGGTGAGGTGCAGCTCCTTTCCATTTAAAACAACAATTAGAAACATGTTGTTTCTTGGAGACCTGAGAATGATTTATTCATATAGAATCATCTCTGTGTTTTGTAGCTTGGTTAAAAGGTGAATAATATGTCTTTTTTTTAAATCATGGGATTAGTATCAGTTCCAACGCATGATTAATTCCTCTTAGAGTTTGTTCATGTGTTAAAGATTCATTTATTGATTTTTATGTCATGATTCAGTCCATCACACACAAAAAAGTCAGACCTTGCTCACAATTGGATGTGATTACATTTTGTACCTCCAAATACAGCTAAAATGATCAGTTTGTTGATTGTCAGAAACATGGTTGTCCACTATATTCTTAATCCTCTTCAGCCTGGGCAAAATTCTAATGTTTTTTTTTACACATTTTACAAACTTCATGTCTTGACAGTAGCAAGGCTCCCATTTTGACTTAAATGGGAATTGGTCGGTAATTCATGCAGATACAGTTTGTCCACAGTAGTTTCTGTGATGAATGATATGTGCACAACTTAATCATCGGTCTCATCAGACGGTTTCACCATGCAGCAAAGTACAGAAGAGTTGGGAGGGAGAGGATTAATTAATTGCTTCAATTAATTCATGAAGAAAAACAAAAGATAAGCGTTTGACTGCTGCAGCTTTCCAATTATCATTTCCTTTTTCTGTATTTTTAATAGGTTAAACTATGCTCAGGTTTCAGATTGTTGGACTAACAAAGGAAATGAAACACTTCTTTAAGCATAAATTTGACCAAAATGGAACTAATGGTTTAGTTACCATGGTAAGTGGAACTGAGTCTGACTGTGAACAGGGATAGAAAAGTCAAAGTAGACAGATATGAGTCTGTCTGTGTGCTAGTATTTTACATCCTATACCACTGCTGTCAACCACGTCCATTGCCATGGCAACCCCCTATTTCCCCTATTTTGGGTTTATTATTTTAGATCAGAATTTGGTCCACCATGGACAAGCCGCTAGCCTATCGTCGGGCTGACGTGTTCGACAAACTCACTCACACCTGTGTTCGGTTTATGTCTTTGGAAGTGGGAGGAAGGTGGAGCACTGGAGGCAGTCCACACTAACACGGAGAGAACATGCAAACTCCACACAGAAGGACTAAATCGGAAGCAAATCTAGGACCTTCTCACTGGGAGGTAGCAGAACTAACCATCAAACCACCATGTTGACCATAATTACGTCAGTTATCAAGTTAAGAAGATAAGCAAACAGTCTCTTATTGTAACTTCTCAAATTCTCTGTAAGACACTGTGCATGTTTTGAACCATTGGTAAGACAAAATTAACTGTTTCAAAGCTTCTGCCTTCACCTCAGCAAAGATGTGGTGGTGTTTTGGATGTTTTTCAACTTTAACTTATCAAAAGAAAATTGAGAAGCAAACTCATTATAGCCAAATGCCCAAAGAAAGTGCCACTATTTCACATTGTTAATTTCTTTCAAAATTATTTGATGAATCAGCCTGTTTATGCATCCCCAAGTTGTACACATAATATGGCTCTAGAATCTACAATTTTCACTTCCTTAACATTTTTAACATTTTTTTCTGTTTTTATATTATATTTTGTTTAAAAAAAAGAGTTCATTCTTTCAGTGTTTCCATCCTCTCCCTGTTTTTAGTTTTAAATATTGCATTTTTGAAACTAAACTCAAGATTAACAACTGCTCTCTTTAACAATCATGATTCTACTCTGTCATGTGTTTGTGATAAGATAAATCAGTAATTGCTATAGAACAGGATGTGGTAGACTAACTTATTCAGAGACTGTGCTGAACATCACATAAGTCTGTGATTTCTGTCCCAGGTAACAATGCAGTTTCTCGGACGGCTGCTTGACACAGTCTCTTCAATCTCAACCGTGTTCTCCAACCCTTACCGCGTCCGTGAAGTGCCCCTGATTGACTACAGTGGAGAAGGCAAAATTAAGCTGAAGCTTGATGGACGTATGGTTCTGTACAAAAATGCCTCCTGCCAGTCATGGGATTGTGTGCTTATGTTCCCTGAAACTTCTACCGTTGCTCTGAGGTGAGCATTGTTTCAGATTGTGTAAATTTAGACAGACACTTAAAATAAATAAATAAAAATGAACAACAACAACAAAAAAAACCCTTGGTCACAAACGTTGACTTCATTGATATAGAATACAACTTAAGCCAATACAGCATTCACATGAATGAGTCAGCATTGACACATTTAAGTCAAATTAAAGCAGGAAGGTGTCACATTTACCTGATTACCAGAACTCAAATGTTGACTCCGTCATGACTTTCTCATCTATCTTCTTTTACCATCAAATTGCAACCAGTAAATGTCTCATGGTGGCTCCATGAAAACTTCCTTTGCATTTGCTGCTCCATCATCATACTGTCCCGAATCAAAAAAATTCATTGATACAGAAAATTATAGAGAGAATCAATATTAGAGAATCAAGAGGTTGCTGGACAGAATTGTTTGGTGATGATGATGTCTTTGTAGGATAATGAAGGTCCAAGTCTTTAGGGTCCAGGTGCTTCTTATCTTATTGTACTGTTGAAAGACTTGAATGATAAACAGTGACCTTAGGCGACTACTGGGTGTCTTGGGGACTAGGTCTCTTTAGTTACTGCTGAAGTGACTTTGTGTCAATTGAGCAGTTACAGCTCAGATGAGGAGTATCCTTTGCATTCTGAAGGAACATCAGCTATGACATTTTAGATATTTGGTGCATTTCTCTTTTCACGATTCCAGCACAGCATTGCCTCAGTGTTGAGGACCACAGTGGTTGGAGAAGGTCAAGGGAATACACAAATTTGATGTGCCTGCTGCAACTAGATGTTTATTTTTGAGAGGTGGGTATGGATCAGTTGTCTGTCCGGTTGGTTGCCATCCAGGACCTGTGGTGGTTCTATGGTGTGGTGGGTGTGCCACCAATGTTTGCCCTCAAATTTGACTTGCCATATTGCTAGTAGAGCAGGTAGCTCTTTGGGATTGAAGCACAAGTACAAAGATAAAGGTGCAGGTTTGACTCCAGGTGTGTGCTTCAGAGTATGTTTTTGTCTTAGGACAAGATATTTAATCTGCATTGTCCTTGTAAAGCCAACTGTAAATGGGTACTGGCCTTAGCTGGAGAAATATTTGACTTTTTTTTAAACATAACAAAATTAAATATAATAAAGAGAATAATGTGAATAACAATTATGTCAGTGGTGTGAATTTGCTCCTTTGGTCCCTGTGTGGTCTGTAAACTATTTCACATGGGCGCTGTGGATGTAAGCAGTGCTTTGGAGACTGAGGATAAAAACTTTGATTTCTGAACAGCAAATGTCAACTATCTTGGTTGGGCTGTGGTGGTGGTGGCTGAATGAAATTCTTTTGGCGGTGAGTGTAACAGTCCCTTCAAGCCCTACTCTTGATCCAGTTCTTCTTCTTCTCTTCTCTGTTTCGCATTCTGTCAGTATATATCCGTAATATGATGCGCACAATGAAAATATAATCATTTAAAAAGTGTGCCGCTGCTAATTTGTGGCCATAAATGGTTCCAGTTTCACATTGTAAATGTTAATGTTGACATGTAGTGCCCCCCCTACTGGTTGCTTGGAAATCACTATATTTATCACCCGTTACTGGGTGCTTGAGGTGCTCGTTGGCATACGAGTATATGATATGAATCTTATGCGATGCAGCGTGCTTCCTTAGAGATCTTTAGTCAGATTTGGCTTTAATCTGTCCTCTGTATATACCAGGTTGTTTCAGGTGGGGTCACAGGAGGATGCCATGAACTGGTTCCCACAGTATGCTCTCAAGCTTCGGCCCTTCTATGAGACACTTCCTCTGAAGCCTGAGACCACCCAACCGATCGTGGACTGTCTCCGTAACCACCCGGACTGGAGCTCCGCCCATATCGCAGTCGATAGGGGCTTGAGGGAATGCCTGAAACATAACTATGTCCAGAGGTACACAATTATGACAAGTTTGACACACTTTGACTGTGTGAAGAGTTTTTATTGTTGCTTCTTCTTGTGCATTAGTGGGAAAAAATATTTTGAATTAATGCTATCTAGCTTTGTGATGCCACTGCGTGTCTGGCTAATCTAATCTATTCACATGATTGCCACATCAAATTGTCAGTTTTCTGCCTTTTGCTTGTCAGAATGAAGTCTTCAGTATTTTCTATAATTTGAATGGTTTATTGTGTGACGTATGCAGTCAGCTGTAAAGTTGGTGTGCGGCGTAGGAACACAAACGTTTACAGATTACAGTAGCTGATGCATTAAACAATATGCCCAACCATTGAAACAGTTAAATCACTGCTGTCATCTCTTGGATTTGTTACTCTAATGCACTGAAACATTATCAGACTCCCAGGAATTTGTGATGGTAGGATTTCAAAAACCATATGGATTTGGATCACGTGTGATTGCATCAGACAAGCTTGAACCCTCGTGGGCATGCGAGAGTTTTTTCACGCCTGTCGGTTACGTCATTCACCTGTGGGCAGACTTTGAGTGAGGAGTGGTCCACCCCTCCCGTCGGAATCCCTTTGTCTGACAACTTGCTGAGAGACTGGCGCTTTGCTTTATCAAAATTTTTTCAGAACCTGTGAGGCACATCGAAATGGACACCATTCGAGAAATTCAGCTGGTTTTTGGTGAAAATTTTAACGGCTGATGAGAGATTATGGAGTGTTACTGTCGCTTTAAGGACTTCCCACGGAGCGGGACGTCGCGCCGCACTCGGAGGCACCGTCGTCAGCCTGTTTCAAGCTGAAAACCTCCAAATTTAAGCCTCTGTTGACCCAGGACGTTGTGAGAGAACAGAACTTTCAAAAGAGGTCGGGATCAGCAGTTTATCCGGACATTCCACTGTTAAAGGAGATTTTGTAATGAAAGACGTGCGGACGGATTGACGGATTGGCGTGTTGGCAGGCAGCCGGCGCGGCGCGCCGCCACAGGAAAAACGCCTCCGTTGGAAGCCTTAAGGACAAGTTGGAACATGTCCAGCTGTTAAACAGTTTCTCAGATACTCAACTGAAAGCCATCAAAAGCCGCCTGGTTTTTACAAATGGTTATCAACACGGAGGTGTTTTTTCGTGTGGCGGCACGCCGCGCCGGCTGCCTGCCGACGTGCGAATCCGTCCACACGTCTTTCATTACAAAATCTCCTTTAACAGTGGAATGTCCGGATAAACTGCTGATCCCGACCTCTTTTGAAAGTTCTGTTCTTTCACGACGTCTTGGGTCAACAGAGGCTTAAATTTGGATGTTTTCAGCTCGAAACAGGCTGGCGACGGTGCCTCTGAGCGCTGCGCGATGTCCCGCTCCGTGGGAAGTCCTTAAAGCGACAGTAACACTCCACAATCTCTCATCAGCCATTAAAATTTTCACCGAAAACCAGCTGAATTTCTCGAATGGTGTCTACTTCGATGTGCTTCACAGGTTCTGAAAAAATTTTGATCAAGCAAAGCGCCAGTCTCTCAGGAAGAAGTCAGACAAAGGAATTCCGACGGGAGGGGTGGACCACTCCTCACTCAAAGCCTGCCCACAGGTGAATGCTGTAACGGACAGGCATGAAAAAACTCGCGCATGCGCACGAGGGTTCAAGGTTGGCTGATGTAGTCGCACGTGATTCAAATCCATATAGTTTTTGAAAAAAATAAAAAGGTACGTTACTTTTCTCACAGACCTCGTGTGTGTGTGTGTATGTGTATATATATATATATATATATATATATATATATATATATATATATATATATATATATACACACACACACACACACAAGGTCTGAGTGGTGGATTGCCCTCGCAGAAAAGACTCAGCTTTATGCTGATAGGTGACTACAGAGGGTTCTACGAAGCCCCAAAGACAGTGTATGGCCCCTCCTACCAGGTCCAGAGTCCCCTGCGCAGCACCAATGGCCAGGTGCTTCTCACAGACAAAGCGTCTATTCTGAGCCGCTGGTCGGAACACTTTCAGACTCTCTTCAGCGCCGACCGCATAGTACAAGATTCTGCAATCCTTCGCATCCCCCAACAACCCATTAAACCAGAACTAGATGACTCTCCATCCCTCGCAGAGATTACGAAGGCCACAGAGCAGTTGAAGAGTGGCAAGACTGCAGGAGTTGATGGTATATCACCAGAGATTTGGAAGCATGGGGGCCCCGCGCTACTCGCCAAACTCCATGAACTCCTCATCTGTTGCTGGGAGCAAAGCAAGCTACCACAGGATCTTCGCGATGCAGTCATTATCACCTTGTACACGAACAAAGGGGGAAAGTCTGACTGCTCTAACTACAGAGGAATTACTCTGCTGGCCATCCTAGGCAAGATCCTGGCTAGAGTGCTTCTAAACAGACCTGTTCCCTCCATAGCAGAGGACCACCTCCCAGAGAGTCAGTGCTGTTACAGAGCCAACAGAGGCACTACCGACATGGTGTTCGTCCTTCGGCAACTCCAGGAGAAATGCCGGGAGCAGAACAGAGGGTTGTACATGACGTTCGTTGACTTGACGAAAGCTTTCGACAGTGTGAACAGAAAGGGCCTATGGCAGATAATGAAACGCCTCGGCTGTCCACCTAAGTTTCTCAGCATGGTCATCCAGCTCCATGAAGACCAGAATGGCCAGGTTCGATACAGAAACGACCTCTCTCAGCCTTTCCCCATCACCAGTGGGGTGAAACAGGGTTGCGTGCTTGCACCGACTCTCTTCAGTATTTTCTTCAGCATGATGCTCCAGCAGGCCTTTGAAGACCTTGACGATGTCGACGGCGTCTACATACAATTCCGCATGGATGGCAACCTGTACAATCTGAGGCGCCTGCAGGCCTACACAAAGACACAGGAGCAACTAGTCCGAGAGCTGATGTTTGTTGATGATGCAGCACTTGTTGCACATACTGAACCAGCGTTACAGCGCCTTACTTCCTGCTTTGCAGAAGCCACACAGCTCTTTGGACTTGAAATCAACCTGAAGAAGACTGAAGTGATGTATCAGCCTCCCCCCAAGGAGGATTACCACCCACCTCACATCACCATTGCCGAGACACGGCTGAAAAATGTCCACCAGTTCAGCTACCTGGGATGCACCATCACATCTGACGCCAAGATCGATAAGGACATCGACAGTAGGCTGGCTAAAGCAAACTGCGCATTCGGCAGGCTCCACAAGTGGGTGTGGAACAACAAACACCTGAAGAAAGGCACCAAGATTGCTGTGTACAGGGCAGTCGTACTTACAACACTCTTGTACGGCGCTGAGTCGTGGGTTACCTACCGCCGCCACATACAACTCCTGGAACGCTTTCATCAGCGCTGTCTCCACTCCATCCTCAACATCCATTGGAGCGACTTCGTTACAAACAACGAAGTTTTGGAGCAGACTGGGATCATCAGCATTGAGGCAATGCTCTTGAGAATACAGTTACGCTGGGCTGGACACCAGAATGGAAGACCATCAAAATCAATTTTATTTATATAGCGCCAAATCACAACAACAGTTGCCCCAAGGCGCTTTACATTGCAAGGCAAAAGCCATACAGTAATTACAGAAAAACCCCAACGGTCAAAACAACCCCCTGTGAACAAGCACTTGGCGACAGTGGGAAGGAAAAACTCCCTTTTAACAGGAAGAAACCTACAGCAGAACCAGGCTCAGGGAGGGGCAGTCTTTTTTTTTTTTTTTTTCTTCTTTATTAGAAGACAAAGACAACATGACAACATAAAACAAGACAGGCATTAACGAGCACTGGCAACAACGGTAATATAAAGAAATAAATGCATGGGGATAATAACCATATAACATAAAACAATACAGACATGATACACAAGGAGGTATATATACATATGCATACATATATACACATACATACATACCCACATGCACACACGTCTACAAAACACATCTGTGTATATTAATAGCAATAATCATAACAACATCAATCCATACCACAGCAACAACAACAATGATTAAACAACCTTTCAAAATAGTGTGACATTGATTATTGCGTTGTATCTGACCCATTCTTTTTTTTTTTTTGTCTGTGTGTGGGTCTCATCTTGTATGGTGCATTAAAAACATTGTGGAATGTAGTGCATTAAAAACACAGACATAAATGTAGGGTTAGAATGGACAGGATCCTTGAATGTGCAGTGTTTTATTTTTAATTATCTTTAATGTATATATATTAAATATATATATTAATTCAACCTGTCCTTGTGTTGTTGTCACTATTAGTATTTCATGCAGCCGTTAATCATATAAGAAATCATAAAATCGCATGCATACATATACACACACATATCATGTCATATATCATATGAAAACAATTCTAATAATATCAATAATTATTATATTACCATCAATAATGAATACATAAATAGCCTAAATTTTTTTAATTATATACCCAAACATATATACATATACACATACACACATATCATATAAAAATAATTATAATAATATCAATAATTATATTATTGTCAATAATTAATATATAAATAGCCTAAAATAAAAAAAAAATTGTATACATATGTATATACATATACACACACATACAACTGGTGTGAGGTTATGAGAGAAAAGTTATTAATATTGACCAGATGCCAGTGGGCTCTGTGAGGGGGGTAGAGGCGAGTGTGCTGTCAAGAGTGACGTGGTTTTGATTTTTTTTTTTCCTCTCTCTCTCTTCCTTCCCCTCCCTTTTTTTCCTTTTTCTTTTCCTTTCCCTTCCCCTCTCATTTCCTTCCCTTTCCTTTCTCCTTCCTTCCCTCCTTCCTTTTCTTTCTTCTTCCCTCCTCTCCAAAAGGAAACTAAAACAATACCAGGTCAGTTAATGTTGAGTGGGAGGGTTGGGATTCTGCTGAGTCATTGTAGGGAGGTGAAGAATATTGCATTGTGATGAAATCTGTGAGAAGATTTCTCCAATAATTGATGTTTATACGGTTTCGTGTCTTCCAGTTCATGAGGTTAGTTTTCTTGGCGATGGTTAGAGCTATGAGAACCAGTTTGAAATCTATAGTTTTTTTGGTAATTACTGAAGTGTCCCCTAGCAAGCAGAGTGCAGGAGATAATGGGATGTGGCAGTCTAGCAAGGATGAAAGTGTCTGTGTAACCTGTTCCCAGAAGTGTCTGATGGGGGTGCAGTGCCATGTCGCATGAATGTATGTGTCTGTGCAGTTCTCTGTGCAGTGCATGCAAATTTCTGATGTGAGTCCCATTTTTGATAACCTTTCCCCCATGTAATGTGTTCTATGCAGTGTTTTGTATTGTATCAATTGTAAATTTGCATTATTAGTCATAAAATAAATATTTTTACAGATGTGATTCCAAAAGTTGGCATCGGGAGAAATTGACAAGTCATTTTCCCATTTGGATGTCGGCAGAGATATTTCTCGAAGAGGTTTTAAAATAATTTTGTATATTTTGGAGAGTAATTTTTTGGATGAAGATAAATTAATTGTGATATTACAGGTGATAGTTGTAGATTTGATGATCTGAAATGTATTTTTGTTTGTAGAATTGATTTTAATTGCAGGTATTTCAGGAACTGATTGATCCCGATGCCAAACCTATGGATCAGGAGTGGAAATTGTAAAAGTTCATTGGAATTGAAGATATGGTTAATGTGAGTGATACCCTTTTCAGCCCACATGTTAAAGTTAAGTGATTTTTTATTATTTACAAAGTCCGGGTTATTCCACAGCGGAGTGAAGTTAGATGGGGCAAGAGTGGAATTAGTGATTTGGTGGAATTTCCACCAGGCTGTCACGGTGGAGGCTATTATGACTGCGCTGAAACATGTATGGTGTTTAATGGACTTTGTAATAAAAGGAATGTCTGATATGTTTGTCTTTGCACAGAGTTTGTTCCAAGTCTAGCCAGATGATATCAGATTGGGTAGGGTGTGTCCATTTATATATGTATTGTAGCTGGTTTGCCAGGGAGTATAATTGAAAGTTTGGTGCTTCTAGACCTCCTTGAAATTTATTTTTTTGCAGAGTAGTTAGTTTTATTCTTGGTGGTTTGTTTTTCCAATAGAAATGGGAAATGATTGAATCTAATTTTTTGAACCAGGTGGGTTTGGGATTGATTGGAATCATTGGAAATAAATAGTTTAATTTAGGTAATATATTCATTTTTCCGACTGCTATTCTGCCAATTATGGTAAGTGGTAAGTTATGCCAGCAGAGTAAGTCATCTTCTATTGTTGTCAGTAATGGTGTAAAGTTGAGAGCGCTCAGCTCTGACAGCCTGGAGGATATCTTCACTCCTAGATAAGTGATGTGATCTGTGCATAAGGGAATGGGTGACTGCTGGATTACCACATCCCGATAACTGTTAAGTGGGAGAATGGATGATTTATTGCATAATCAGAGATTTGGGAAAATGACTGAATTGTTGTAATTACTTCTTGTGGAGAGATTTGTGGATTTTGAATTAAAAGTAAAATATAATCTGCATATAATGATATTTTATGACTTTGGGTTGTTTCAATACCTTTGATGAGTGGGTTCTGACGGATTGCTGCTGCCAGGGGCTCAATAAAGATGTTAAATAATGATGGAGAGAGTGGACATCCCTGCCTAGTCCCCCTGTGCAATGTGAAACGTTGTGATGTTAGTCCATTAGTAGTGACTGTGGCTGATGGTGATGTGTAGAAAATCTTGATCCAATTCATAAATGAGTCCCCAAAGCCAAACCTTTGCAGCGTAGTGAGTAAAAAATTCCAGTTAACCCTGTCAAATGCCTTTTCAGCATCCAGGCTAACTATGAGTGTGTCTTTTTGTTGTACTAATGAGTAATGCATTAGGTTGTATAATCTGCGGGTATTGCTGGATGATTGTCTTCCTTTGATAAAGCCTGTTTGGTCAGGGTGAATAATATATGGTAGGACTTTTTCAATTCTGAGGGCTAGAGCTTTACTGATGATTTTGAGATCTACATTGATGAGTGAAATTGGGCGATAATTTGATGCCAGGGTGGGGTCTTTATTGGGTTTGGGGAGAAGTGATATGAGAGCTGTGTTCATGTGTGTTGGGAATTTGAGATTTTGTTTTATTTCGTCTATTGTTCTCATAAATAATGGAGATAAGATTGACCAAAAGTGTTTGTAGAACTCAGCAGGGAAGCCATCAGGTCCTGGTACTTTATTGCTGGGCATTAAGTTAAGAGCGGAGTAAAGTTCTTTTTCTGAAATGAATGAATGAATGGATTTATTCGGCACACACACAAATCCGAAAGAACAGAAACATACCAATAATATGAATGTTATATAAACAAGCCTGTGAGTCCGAAAGGGTGTGGGCAGAAGCAAAGCTTATCAACGCCCACCCCTGCTAGAATGAGTCCAACAATTATAACAGTCATAACAACATATACACAAATTCACAACACACTACATATCAACACAGACATACACTTCAATATTCAATTACATTTCAATTCATGTATAAGTATGTTATGTATAAAGCGCCAAATCACAGCAAACTTGGCCCAAGTCACTCCATATTAACCCTGCCGACCCCCAGAGCAAGCACTAGGCAACTGTGGTGAGGAAAAACTCCCTCTTAGGAAGAAACCTCAAGCAGACCAGGCTCTAGGGGGTGACCCTCTGCTTGGGCCATGCATATATACCTGTATACGTACATACATACACACACATATACATATATACACACTCACATATATACCTATATACATATACACTACATATATATATACACGCACACATGTATACATACATATTGACTGATTGATCATTTATTTTGAGTTTTAAAAAATAAGCATTTCTTTGACATCTACATTTACCCACATTGGGTTGAAAAGAACAGGAGATACAAACATACACGCATACATACCCGTGCACTTAACCCGAAAAGGGGTGGGATGAAGACGAACTTATTTAATCCCACCCCCAAATACCCATACGTTATTACGACTGAGTGTGACCAATATTCCTTTTTTTATTACTATGTAACTGATATCATATATTAGTGATGAGTATCTATAATAATAATGATGATAAAAACAATTCCCACCATAATACACAGTAATAATGACAATAATTATTGTCAATCAAAAAAATTATTTTTTTTCTATTATTATTATTATTATTATTACTACCATTTTTTTTTTTAAATTGCTATTGATATTGCTGGTGTCAGTCCTTAAGCCATTTTCATATGTCAATAAATTCCCCACATTTACTCAGAAAATGACTATTTAAAAGGACTATTCTTGTGTGTGTCGATGGTAATTCTCTCTCTCTCTCTCTCTCTCTCTCTCTCTCTCTCTCTCTCTCTCTCTCTCTCTCTCTCTCTATATATATATCTATATATATATATATATACACACACACACAATTATGCTATATTCGTTTTATTTTATTAATTTAATTACCTTAACTTTTTTTTTATTAATTTATTATTATTATTTTCTTTTTCTTTTTTTTCCCCCTTCCCCTCCTTCCCCATTTGTCATGTGTGTGGTGCATTAAAAGATGCAAAGTATTTTGTAAACCTGCTGCCAGAGAGGGGTCGCCCCCTGACACAGGTCCACCCTTTGCTGAATGTCCTAGGCTCTGCATTAAAAGACAAGGTTTTGGAGTCTGCTGGCAGAAGGGGGAGACCTTTGAGCAACAGACCCCCACTTGCCGACCCTGATCTGGTGATAATGATGTAAATGATGTAAGAGGGGGAAACAAGGAGGAAAGAAAAGGAAGTCTTTTTATGTATCAATAAACTTGCATATGTACATATTTATATAAATGTAAACATAAATATACATACCGTATTTTCCGGACTATAAGTCGCACTTTTTTACATGTTTTGGCCGGGGGTGCGACCTATACTCCGGTGCGACTTATAAATGAAAAATATACCGGTAGGATCTCAATTAATTTACTGTAACAAAACAATTTTACGTGACAGAGTCGATCTATGTTTTAAAATGGCCACCAGAAAAGGAAATGCAATGCATCATGGACACTGTAGTATGGCGGCCGTCCTATAAGTCACGCTGGTCGCGATAACCAATCAGAGAACAGAACGTTGGACGCGTATTCCTCACCTCACCCACAGCGTGTGAAGCAGACGAACATGGTGTTTATTCCGGGACGGCTAACAAAACAGCTTCAACCCTTGGATATCAGTGTGAGCAGAGTGTTTAAGTTGACGCTGAGAGCTGCGTGGGAGCACCGGGTGAGCGACGGCGGAGGATTAGTGTGTGCACTTGGAAGGAGCTGGCGTCGAAGATTGTGAATAGCGTTTGAAGCAGACGAACATGGTGTTTATTCCGGGACGGCTAACAAAACAGCTTCAACCCTTGGATATCAGTGTGAGCAGAGTTGACGCTGAGAGCTGCATGGGAGCACTGGGCGACGGCGGAGGATTAGCGTCTCCACTTGGAAGGAGCTGGATCGACAACGCTGGGTGGTCATGAGCTGCGCAGGTAGGTGCTGCATGGTTCGGCTCGCAATGTGGTCCGCAAAATACAAACATCTGTAGGTAAAATGCAGCTCACGAGAGGGCACTCAAGGCTTGTGTGACTGTTCCTGCGACTTCTGACTACCATAGAAAAATAAAAATTTCAACGTTACTGATAACTTAACAAGACAACGGAGAAGGCCCGAAAAAATGCCACCAAAAAGAAAATCATACTCTGCAGATTGTAAGTTACGACTGGTGAAATATGCATCTGAAAACGGTAGCCGTCACAATATTATCATCTGAACTTTTCATGTTAACATACCTGTATGTCCATGGGACTTATAGTCCAGTGCAACTAATTTATGGTTTATTTTTCTTTATAATGATAAAGTGGCTGGTGCGACTTATACTCCGGTGCGACTTATTTATGGTTTATTTTTCTTTATAATGGATAAAATGGCTGGTGCGACTTATACTCCGGTGCGACTTATACATACATATACATACATACACACCCACATATACATACATATTATACATACACACACACATACATATATATATATACATGTTTCCCCCTCTCTCTAAGTTATTACCATCATCACCATACTTCTAGCATTTCAGCTACAGGATCATGATGTATAAAAATAATACTTTTGACCATGGTTACGACACCGGTAATAACAGGTATTATGCAAATATGTTAACATCTATTATATTAACAAACATATAGTAAGATTTTATTATCATTTTTTTTTTATAATATTGTTTACAATTATGGCTATGATATATATATATATATATATATATATATATATATATATATATATATATATATATATATATATATATATATATATATATATATAATTAAATTGATGTACAGGATAATTCCAGGTATTTTATGAAAGTTTGTGTGTCCTAGCGAGACCTCTTCTATTGCTGACAAGGCAAAAAAGCAAAGGTAAATTAACTAGAAATAAACTAAAAAGACGTGACGATCACGCACCTCTCTCCTCATTCATGTATTTCAACAGAACCATTTCTTTGTATCTTTTTTTTGAATTGATGGATGTTAGGACATCGCTTGAGCTGAGGTGCCAAACTATTCCACAGCTTAATGCCACACACGGACACACAGAAACTTTTCCTGGTAGTTCTCACTGCCTTGACTTTAAAGTTACCACATCCCCTCAAGTTATAGCTTCGTTCTCTCTGGGTGAAGAGACTCAGAATATTACTGGGTAATGAGTTTTTACTGGCTTTATATAATAATTGTGCAGTGTGAAAATTAACCAGATCTGGCATTTTCAGCAATTTGGATTGCAAAAATAGACTATTTGTGTGATCAAGATATCCTACCTTTATAGATGATTCTTATTGCCCGCTTTTGGATTATACAGAGGGGATGTAGCAAACTTTTGTAATTGTTACCCCAGATTTCTATACAATATGTTGTAGTAAGTAAGGAGAGATTAAAGAACAATACAATAAATATAATGCATTATGATCCAGAAAATATTTTGCTTTGTACATAATAGAGACATTCTTGGAAACTTTTTTTATGTATGTGGCTGATATGAGACTTCCAGCTTAATTTACTATCGATGGTTATCCCTAAAAATTTGACTTCTGACACTTTATCTATTTCGACACCGTCTATATTTATTGGTAAATTAGAATTGACATTATGATTTCCAAAAAACATGACTTTAGTCTTTTTTTATATTTAGGGATAATTTATTAATATTCAACCAAGTTTTCAGCTTAATTAATTCACTATTTACCACATTAATAAGTTTGCTATAGTTATCACTGGAATAGAATATATTGGTATCATCTGCAAATAATAATAATTTGAATAATTGTGACACATTAAATATGTCATTTATATAAAGATTAAAAAAATGTGGACCCAGTATGGATCCCTGTGGGACCCCACAAGGGATGCCCAAACATCCAGATTTAAATGCACCCATCTGCACAAACTGATGTCTCTCCGTTAAATAGCTTTGAATCCAGTTCCAAGCCGCTCCCCTGATACCATATCTTTCCATTTTATTGAGTAGAATTGAGTGATTGTGTCAAACGCTTTCTTTAAATCAATGAATATTCCAACTATATAGCTTTTACTATCTAAGGTGTTTGTAATCTCTTCTATTGCTTCAATTATTGTAAGTGAAGTTGACCTACCAGACCTAAACCCATATTGACATTCGTTAATTGTTATATTTTTCTATAAAGGATCCTAACCTGTTGTTAAAAAGCTTTTCTAAAATTTTGGAAAATTGTGGAAGTAGAGAGACCGGTCTGTAGTTTGTGAAGATATGTTTATTTCCATTTTTGTATAGTGGAATAACTTTTGCCATCTTCATTTTGATCGGGAATGTCCCAGTTTGAAATGACAAGTTACATATGAGTCAGGGGTTTTGATATGCTTTTGATTTTTACTAGCTTCATATCGATGTCATAACAGTCAGTTGAATTTTTATTTTTACATTTATTAACAATATCTATTATTTCGGCTTCACTAACACTGGAGAGAAACATTGTGTTTGGATTGATTTTTATGAGTGATTCCTGCTCCTTGTTACAACCATCGGGAATTTTTGCTGCCATGTCAGGTCCAATATTAACAAAGAAGTTATTAAAACCATTAACTATGTTATACATATTATAGATGTCCTTGTTCTTATCAATAAAATAATTTGGATAAGAATGACCTCTTACCTTATTTTTGATTATAGTGTTAAGAATTTCCCAGATTCTCTTTGTCATTTTTATTATTATTTAATAGATTGGTATAATATAATTTCTTGCTGGCTCTGATTATATTAGTTAGTTTGTTTTTATATAATTTATATCTATGTTCAGATTCTTTTGTCTTTAGTCTAACAAATTGTCTGTATAATGTATTCTTCTTTTTACAAGCATTTTGTAGACCTTTTGTTAGCCATGGACTTTTGGTGACAGTACTGTTTTTGTTGACTTGGCATATTGGACAGTTTATCTCATATATAATATAATATATCTCATATTATTATTAGATATTATCAATGAAATTGATAATTCTAATGCATTTGTTTGTTCTATGTTAAGCTTTGGTAAATGAATGTTGTTGAGAAATTGATTTATGTCTTCTTGACTTGGGTTCAAATCAGAGGCTTACAAATTTGTGTAATAGTCTTGGAATATTTTATTTATTTCTTGTGGAGCACTGGTTGGCTCCCCTGCTGAGCTCATGATGGAATTTATTGTTGTTTTTTCTTTATTTCTTTTTATTTGGTTTGCTAGGTATTTGCCGGATTTATTGCTATGGTGGAATGATTCTTGTCTCAGTCTATGAATAAGGAATAGATTTTGTTTTAATTATTTCATTTAGCAAAAGTTTATTTTTTTCTGACTTCTCGGTGTATAATTTCAGTTGGTTTTGTTGCGTTAATTGTCTCCAATTCTTTAATTTTCATTTCTAGCTGTGTTTGTTTTTCCTTTTCTACTTTCTTTTTATAGGCAGAGAATGATATTATTTTACCTCACAGAACGGCTTTCCAAGTTTCCCAGAGTATTGTTGGTGAAGACTTTGGGGAGTCATTTATTTCAAGGAAAGATGTCCACTCTCTCTTAAAGTAACTGTCGAACTCTGAGTCCTGTAAAAGAGATGTGTTAAAACGTCATTTGCTAGAGCATTTCTGAAAAGCAGGCAAGTTCCAAGTGAATATTACAGGGGAGTGGTCACTGATGGTGATTGGATATATTTGAGATTCGGAAATATTGGGTATGATTGAGTTGCTTGTTAAAAATAAATCAATACAAGAGTAAGATTGGTGAACTGATGAAAAAAATGTATATTCACAGGCATTTGGGTGTTGAAGCCTCCAACCATCACCAAGACCAAAATCACTCATGAACTGCTGTATGGTTATAGTAGAATGCCAAGGTTTATTTGAGGTTTTTGATCTGTCTATTGATGGGTTAATGACTGTATTGAAGTCACCTCCTACAATTACTGGGCAGTGAGAATAATTAGAAATAGATAAAAATAGATTATGAAAGAAGGAAGGATCATCGGAATTCGGACCATAAATGTTGACAATTGTGATTGGGTTATTGTTAATGGAAATGTTGATGATAATAAAACGCCATTCTGGATCTGTAATTGTTGTGTTAAGACTAATGAATTTTTTTTTATTTAGTAGGATACATACTCCTCTTTGTTTTGAATTATATAGAGAAGAAAAGGAATTGGTAAATTGTGAGTTTTTTAAACTATGTTGATTTGAATGGGTGAGGTGTGTTTCTTGTAAGAGACAGATGTCTGAATGAATGCTGTATAAATAATTTAGAACTTTAATTTTCTTTGCCGGAGAGCCAACCCCCCGAATGTTCCATGTTACAAATTTAAGATGCATAATTTGTTATTTTTATGGTAATCTGGAATGCTATGTGTGTGACTAGGTCTGCAAGCGTGTGTGTAAGAATGAGACTGTGATGTATGTGCATGTGTGGTTTGGAGCGCAATAAATGTTGAGAAGGGGAGAAAAGGGAGAAAAAAAAATGGAGACATCCACAGACATACAATAACGTGAACGTGAATGAGATAGGTGCATGGTATATACAGTGTGATAAGCGCGGTGCAAATAGATTTAGCTTCTGGGTAGAAAGAGTACGAAAGAAAACACAGGTGGTAATGTTAGTAAAGCCAGGGTGTAATGTTTTTGTCTCTAAACAGTTGTCTGTCAATGTACAATTTGTCAACTGTGATGACTGCTTTTTTACCTTGCTTCATCATGTCCTTGCGTATGGGAAATAACTGCTTGCGTCTGCGAATGATCTCTTGCGGGTATTGGTCATTAAGTCCGTAATTGGTCCCTTTCAGCTGTCTGCCTTGCCTTTGGACTAATTCTTTTTGTTTGAAATGTTGAAACTTCACGATAATGGGCCGGGGTCGGGTGGAGTTGGGGAGCTTGCGTCCTAAACGGTGCACACGGTGGAAAATGATGTTGTTGACAGTATCTAGTGGGAGTTTGAGTTCTTTAATCAAGAAGTCTTTTGCCAGTTTTTCGGGGTCGTCGATGTGTGGGTCCTGAATGCCCGTGAAAATCAAGTTGTCCCTCATACTGCGTGCTTGTAGATCCAGGACAGTTTCATTCATAGTTTTATTTTCGGTCATGAGAGTGGCGAGCTGGGTTGAAACAGTGGAGAGTTGGTTTGTGAGCGAGGTGACTGTGTTTTGTAGTGATGCGTTTTCCTTAGTGAGAGATTCGATTTGATGTTGACTGTATTCTAAACTGCGGCGAAGTTCTTGGAATTCTTTATGCAGGAGTTCAGTCAGCGCGACTCTTGAGTCCAGAGAAGATAATCGCTCCTTTATAGATAGTAAAAGGTTCGTCATTTCTGGGCTGTCCGATGGTTTAGCAGGAGAACACTGAGGTGAAAGATCAGATAATGATGAAGCGGATTCTACCATGTGTGGTTTTTTTAGCCTTTTGAGTACGTCCCATGATGCAGAGTTTGTTGAAATATTCGTCAGTGTAATCCTCCAGGTGCTCTAGTCCTGTATTGTAATCCAGATTGTGTAAAATGGCACAGAATCGGATGAAGAGAATAAGAACTTGATGGGAGAAAAAAAGTTTGTTGCTGTTTAGCTAGCAGCAGCGCGCCGCTCGTTGTTTAGCTAGCAGTAGTGCTGTTTCATTTCAGCGCCGAAACACCTCGTTTCTGCTGCAAACTGCACTCCCTTCAACCAGGCTCAGGGAGGGGCAGTCTTCTGCTGGGACTGGTTGGGGCTGAGGGGAGAGAATCAGGAAAAAGACATGCTGTGGAAGACAGCAGAGATCAATCGCTCCCATTCTACTCTTAAAAACCCTAGGAACTACAAGTAAGCCTGCAGTCTGAGAGCGAAGCGCTCTGTTGGGGTGATATGGTACTAAGAGGTCCCTAAGATAAGATGGGACCTGATTATTCAAAACCTCATAAGTAAGAAGAAGAATTTTAAATTCTATTCTAGAATTAACAGGAAGCCAATGAAGACCCACCTACCCAAGATTGCAATGTATGGAGAGCTGTCCAGTGGCCACCGGAACGTAGGGGCTCCAAAGAAGCGCTACAAAGACTGCCTAAAAAAAAAAAGACCCTCGCCGCCTGTTGGATCAACCACCGCCAGTGGCCCTCTATTGCTGCTGACCGGGACGCCTGGAGACATCGTGTCAACCAAGCAGTCTCCTCCTTCGAAAGTTCACGCAGCGATGGCATCGAAGAAAAGAGAAGAAGAAGAAAGAACCGTGAGGTCAACACCACACAACCCTGATAAGACCTTCCCTTGCAGCCGCTGTGGCCGGGTCTGTCTGTCCTGCATTGGACTAGTCAGCCACCAGCGAGCCTGCAACAGGCGCTGACGTCCTGTCGCCCAGTTTCTGGTAAAATCTGATGCAGTAGCGCTGCTCCAGTCATTATATCTTTTTCTTGAAATGAAAATCCACCGCACGCACAACACATGTCCTCACACAATGGCTGCTTACCAGGAAATGATGCAATCGACACGCATGAAAAAGTTCACGCATGCGCACGAAGGTTCAAGGTTTGCTCATGCAAGCACACGTGATTCAAATCCATCAGGTTTTTGCAAAAAATAAAAAGGTCCGATACTTTTCTAATAGACCGTGTGTGTGTGTGTGTGTATGTGTATATATATATATATATATATATATATATATATATATATATATATATGTGTATATATGTGTATATGTATGTATATATGTGTATATATATACACACACACTGGTAGACGTATTTGTTAAATTAATTGTTGAAGTCTCGTCTCATAGTTTGACAGTCCATTCTGATCTCTAAGGTATTTGAATGCACAAACAAGAAACAAAATGTGACTTTTCCACTTGAGCTGTTCTACAAACATAAAGGGACTCTGTTGTCCATCTCTCATGTTTTACCAAATTAATGGTTTTGGTGTTTAATTATGATTTGAGATCAATAACTACCAATGAAGAAATTAGCCCACATCACTTTGATATACTTTTGCTTATATAAAAGTTTATGCTGTAAAACATCCAGATGAGCACGACTCTGAGTGCAGGAGGAATTTTCCATGTTGCTTTTCACCAAAACGTAACAACTCATATGTTTGTAAATCCAGTCAGATCAATAATCGAGATGCGTCTGGTCAGACGCCACTGCACCTGGCGTGTGATCGAGGTGATCTGGTATGCATGAAGGAGCTGTTGGAGAAGAGCCAGGCTCACACCAATGTCAAAGACGTCAATGGAGACACACCGATGCACTACGCCGCCATGCAGGAGTCTTCTGCCCTCATCCAGGTGAGACGCAGCAGTCGGTCATGTTATATGCACCAAAGTTCAGTCTGGTGGCTGACGTCTCTGTTTCTGAGCTGTCGTGTCACCCATATCATTTCTACTCCTCTCATCGATGTGGCATCTCCTCTTTTACTCCCGTCTAGATCCTGTGCTCGCGGATGTGCACTGGGATGAATGAGCTCAACAACAACGGGGAAACGGCACTCCACGTGGCCTGTCGTTTGGGCCAAGTAGAGGGAGTCAAAGCACTCCTGGGGGGCGGGGCTAGGTGTGACATTATTGGAGGCTTCAGCTACCCCGTTCACACTGCCATGAAGTACAACGCGAAGGCGTGAGTGGATGAGTATTTAGCTCTTGGAGCCGTTTTCTGCCACCAATTGCTTTCAGTCTAATGTAGCATTTACGAGGCTCAATTGAAAAGTTTTGAGCCTGACCCAGAAACAAGAGGGCTTGGTTCTCCATCTTTTGCATTATGAGAAACCAACATTTCTCAAGAATGTGTGAATTTTTGAAGCAAAAGAAATCCTTTTTTTTATTTTTCTGGGTCAGACACAAAAACTTTTCAGTCACACCTGGCTTGTTCTGTTATCTTTGTAGGTCGGAACAACCAAGCAAACTTGAGCGTTTTTGCCTCAAAGAACTGATGAATTTCACATCTTTCAGAATTAAGTTTATAAACATTTTTATGTACATTTCCATGGCTCTTCTGAAATATTGGAGCAATGGTGTTGTGCCATCATACTTGTTTTCAGAATCAGGGTGTTTCTTATTTTCCCCAGTGAGTTTTGATAACTTAATAAAAATTCCACTGGTTTCAAGCCTTGTGGCGTTGCTTTACCTGGCACCATTGTTCTGTGAAATCTCCTGCATCTTGTTCTATCTTCACAGTGCAAGACCTGCATTGCATTAGTTGGTTTTCCTCCAACACAGAAAAAATAGACCCATCGCTGTAATTGCCTGAAGAGGAAGACGCTCAGTGCTCTGCTGACCTTTGGCAGAGAGGGGATTCCTTGGTGTTAATTTAGTCTCAGATTTTGCATAAGCAAAGAGAATGTTATTGACAACAAGAAAAGGTGGGAAGTGATCCCCTGACCTGACCCAGTGCTAACCACTAAGCCACCGTGCCACCCATATTTGTGATTCCAAAAATTAAAGACTTTCTGCTATTATCAGAATAAAGCTTAAAGCATTGTGACGAAAAGTAATGTGACAAAAATAAATCTATAATTTTAAGATTGCTCATAATTTTTTTTCAATGCAGTGCATCGGGTGATTTGCACACTACCCAGAGGTACAGCATCATCATACTCTAAATTTCTGGGGCGATCCCTCCCCCTGAGACTGCTGCCATATCAATAGATCTCTAAAGCAGAGCACCCATTGCTGGTATGATACCTGATTTGTATATGCGTTTGGCACAAAAAAATTGGATACCCAATCGAGGGAAGAAAATGGGTGTATTCTGTGGCAAAGTAGCATTTTAGAACACTGTAAGCAATCTGCAAAGTTTGAAACCTGTCAAAGTTTGTGATGTCAGGAGGACAAATCATGATCCACAAAACATGAATAATCAGATGTAATTTGTGTGGATAAGGGTTAATGCTGTATTTAGCAAAAGCCAGGGCATATGAGCAGAATGAGCACTGAGAGGATGGATTTTGTTCACAGTGGGGAGTAATCATGAGTATAGGGGGAGGTGTACAGCCCCCTGAGCAAAGAGAGGAGCAGTGTGATGGCAGGTGACTGTGGACATGTTGTTAAAACTTGCAGTGGTAGAAACTTACTGTTCTGGGAGTAGAAGCCTCCTCATTATCTTCTGCAGTATAAAGTCATAGCATGCAACAGATTTCACGCTCTTCAACAGGACTCAGGTGTGAGATGTTAATACGTATATTTTAGCTTTGTGACAAAGTCAATCAATCAGTTTTTTTTATATAGCGCCAAATCACAACAAACAGTTGCCCCAAGGCGCTTTATATTGTAAGGCAAGACCATACAATAATTATGTAAAACCCCAACGGTCAAAACGACCCCCTGTGAGCAAGCACTTGGCTACAGTGGGAAGGAAAAACTCCCTTTTAACAGGAAGAAACCTCCAGCAGAACCAGGCTCAAGAAGGGGCAGTCTTCTGCTGGGACTGGTTGGGGCTGAGGGAGAGAACCAGGAAAAAGACATGCTGTGGAGGGGAGCAGAGATCGATCACTAATGATTAAATGCAGAGTGGTGCATACAGAGCAAAAAGAGAAACACTCAGTGCATCATGGGAACCCCCCAGCAGTCTAAATCTATAGCAGCATAACTAAGGGATGGTTCAGGGTCACCTGATCCAGCCCTAACTATAAGCTTTAGCAAAAAGGAAAGTTTTAAGCCTAATCTTAAAAGTAGAGAGGGTGTCTGTCTCCCTGATCTGAATTGGGAGCTGGTTCCACAGGAGAGGAGCCTGAAAGCTGAAGGCTCTGCCTCCCATTCTACTCTTACAAACCCTAGGAACTACAAGTAAGCCTGCAGTCTGAGAGCGAAGCGCTCTATTGGGGTGATATGGTACTATGAGGTCCCTAAGATAAGATGGGACCTGATTATTCAAAACCTTATAAGTAAGAAGAAGAATTTTAAATTCTATTCTAGAATTAACAGGAAGCCAATGAAGAGAGGCCAATATGGGTGAGATATGCTCTCTCCTTCTAGTCCCCGTCAGTACTCTAGCTGCAGCATTTTTAATTAACTGAAGGCTTTTTAGGGAACTTTTAGGACAACCTGATAATAATGAATTACAATAGTCCAGCCTAGAGAAAATAAATGCATGAATTAGTTTTTCAGCATCACTCTGAGACAAGACCTTTCTGATTTTAGAGATATTGCGTAAATGCAAAAAAGCAGTCCTACATATTTGTTTAATATGCGCTTTGAATGACATATCCTGATCAAAAATGACTCCAAGATTTCTCACAGTATTACTAGAGGTCAGGGTAATGCCATCCAGAGTAAGGATCTGGTTAGACACCATGTTTCTAAGATTTGTGGGGCCAAGTACAATAACTTCAGTTTTATCTGAGTTTAAAAGCAGGAAATTAGAGGTCATCCATGTCTTTATGTCTGTAAGACAATCCTGCAGTTTAGCTAATTGGTGTGTGTCCTCTGGCTTCATGGATAGATAAAGCTGGGTGTCATCTGCGTAACAATGAAAATTTAAGCAATACCGTCTAATAATACTGCCTAAGGGAAGCATGTATAAAGTGAATAAAATTGGTCCTAGCACAGAACCTTGTGGAACTCCATAATTAACTTTAGTCTGTGAAGAAGATTCCCCATTTACATGAACAAATTGTAATCTATTAGACAAATATGATTCAAACCACCGCAGCGCAGTGCCTTTAATACGTATGGCATGCTCTAATCTCTGTAATAAAATTTTATGGTCAACAGTATCAAAAGCAGCACTGAGGTCTAACAGAACAAGCACAGTGATGAGTCCACTGTCCGAGGCCATAAGAAGATCATTTGTAACCTTCACTAATGCTGTTTCTGTACTATGATGAATTCTAAAACCTGACTGAAACTCTTCAAATAGACCATTCCTCTGCAGATGATCAGTTAGCTGTTTTACAACTACCCTTTCAAGAATTTTTGAGAGAAAAGGAAGGTTGGAGATTGGCCTATAATTAGCTAAGATAGCTGGGTCAAGTGATGGCTTTTTAAGTAATGGTTTAATTACTGCCACCTTAAAAGCCTGTGGTACATAGCCAACTAACAAAGATAGATTGATCATATTTAAGATCGTAGCATTAAATAATGGTAGGGCTTATTGTCACACTTTGTGTGACAATAAGCATGGATATAGTGCATAGACGGTACAAGCACTTATGTCATGGGACTTGTTCATACTCTGGTGTAGTCAGCAATAATAGAAGGAAACAAGCATTTTACCTGCTATTGTTATAAATCAGGCCAGAATTCCTCCTTTTTGTTATCACAATGCAAAGTGGGACCAAAAATGGCAGTGGCAGCCGGCTTCACTGTTGATCAGGGGATTTTACAGTATAGGCATAGGACCTCCTGTTCTTGACTTTGGGATCAGATTGTGTGAAATATTTGCAATTTCAGGGTTTGTTACTTGGGGAAATGCATCAAGTAAAATTGTGAGTCATATGAAGCCTCTGAACAATCAGAGGGTCTGGGTTTTGTAGAGAAGCTGTGCCATTTGAGTGTATTTGCAGAAAGCAAAGATGGTGCTTTTAAGAAATTTAAGGCTTTGTGCTCAAGTCATATAATGAAGCAAATGGATCCTTTTAAGTGGGGTAGTAGATTGTTTCTTTGTGCTTTAGAAGTACTAAATGGTGAGATGCTGTGCTTCAGCTAATGTGAGTAATTCAAACATAACCATTAATGCTCCTGTGTTTTCTGTCAGCTGTGTGGAAGAGCTCCTCAAAGCAGACCCAGACCAGATCCATGCTGAGGACCCTGTATATGGAGGGACGCCTCTCCACTGGGCAAAAACCGCTGAGGTTTGGAACCTTGCAGCAACATCTGCACTGAACTCCATTGTATTACATGTGTAGATTTTGCTCCAGTTAAATCAAAGGGTGTGTTAAGAGATTAATAATGATTGTATTATTGTTTGTGGCAGCACAGTGGTTTAGTGGTTCACACTGTTGCCTCACAACAAGAAGGTCATGGGCTCGATTCCCACCTGTGGCCTTTCTGTGTGGAATTTGTGTGGGTTTCCTCCGGGTGCTCTGGCTTCCTCCCACATCCAAAGACATGCAGGTTAAGTGGATTGGAAACTTTAAAAATTGTCCGTAGGTGTGTATGTGTTTGTATGTGGCCTT
The DNA here is from genome assembly GCF_902500255.1 of Thalassophryne amazonica. Taxonomy (NCBI): domain Eukaryota; kingdom Metazoa; phylum Chordata; class Actinopteri; order Batrachoidiformes; family Batrachoididae; genus Thalassophryne; species Thalassophryne amazonica. The sequence goes on from NC_047117.1 coordinate 10,093,085, forward strand.
GCGACAGACTGGCGTCCTGTCCAGGGTGTACCCCGCCTCACGCCCTATGACTGCTGGGATAGGCTCCAGCCCCTTTGTGACCCTTAATTGGAGTAAAGTAGGTATATAAAATGGATGGATATTATTGTTTGTTCACACTCGTAAGCTCAGCAGGATCCTCCATTTTAGTCAAGACTTGCCCCGGGATTGAACTGAGTTTAATCTGAGCTTGGTTCAACAACCTGTTCAGTAAGTCTCCTGAAACTCAGGTCAATCATTTTTCCAAGAAATCTTGCTGAGAAACCAACAAAGGAGTGTTGGTCTGAGTTTAAAGAATGTAAAACATTATACCCTGCTGAAGTTGGATTTTTCCAAGTTCAGGGTTTGTTAGGTTTTAGTTGTGAGTTTGTTAGGTTCTTTGTTGTGAATCACATAGAGGAAGGGAGCCGTTCATACAAGCTGCAAAATTTTGTGTTCCTCGCCATTTAACGACTTCCTGCTGTCTGTCTGGCAGATGTGCCGCATGCTGCTGAATTGTGATTGTACGGTAAACTACCTCAGTAAAACAGGCGAGAGCGCCCTCCACATTCTGACCAAGAAGGGCCGCTTTGAGGCAGCGATGGTGCTCCTCACCCACGGAGCAAACGCCAACCTGAAGGGCCAGGATGGGAACACAGCCCTGCACGCAGCCATGAAGGTACACATGGGCCTGTGCATGACGAATGTATGCTCATTTATGCTCAGTCTCTTATAGCATGCATTGTGAAGGCCTTGCATCTGTCCGTCCGTCTGTGTTCAGCATAACTCCAGCCCTATTACTGCCAGGGTCTTCAAATTCACACAGAGCATTCTTGGGACACAGACCTTGGACAAGTTCAAAGATGGTTAACCTTGACCTATTTTAAGGAGGTCAAAAGGTCACATCCCCCCCCCCCCCATTTTTATGCTCATGTGGCTGAGGGTATTTTTAGCATTGGTTTATATTTTGAATAATCCTTAACAGCTTTGATACTTTTTTTTAAGGTTCAGTTTTCCTCACTAATCCACAACATATGTGACACTCTGCTCATTAGCTGGACCACATAGAACTGATCAAAGCTCTGATTGTGTTCGGGGCGGACGTGGAGATCCACAACGATTTGGGGGAAACGCCCGGACTCATCGCCGCACGTACCAGCAAAGGTAAGAGTGACGCGAGGATGAAGAAGGACAAAATGGTGTGAACGTTTCAAACTGAGGTTATGTGGTGAGAGATGATGGTGCAAGAAGGTGTTCGGAGTTAAGAGGAGCAACAAAAACTACAGAAGGAGATGCATATCATGAGATTAAATAGCAAAATGCATGAATGCATTAAATGAGGCTGAGTGCCATTACAGCATGTCATTGCACCATTTCCATTAGAAATACTAAACATTTGCTTTTGAGTTAAGAAAAGTATAATATTGTTGTGGACCAGAAGGATGACTTCTTTAAAAAAAAAAAAAAAAAAAAAAATCTGAGTTGCTCTTCATTAGGCGTGTGTGGAGGAGCAAGCTTGCATGAAAATGATGTGGAATTAACAAGTACTATTAAAACTACAAATATCAAGCATAATCACATACTGTTCTATAACAGCAACGTTTTCAGCATGTCATTCTAAAGATTCCTGAAACAGTTTTTGACTGAACTGTACCATAAACGTCTGCGGAGCTCCAGTGTTGCTCGACTGTGAAAGCTTTGTGATGTGTAAATTTTGCTACAATGTGCTTTGTGGTAATTCCAACAAATCCACCTTTCTACACCTCATGTATTCACATCCTCAACAGCAGGGGGCGGTAGACCACATTTCAGATACAAAAGCTTGCAGCAGTGTGATTATTTCGTAAAAGTATTCAGTCAGCACCCCTTAAGCATAACGGTGTTGATGCCAAGTAAAGTTTGTGCAATAAAATGTGCAGGCGCTGATGCTTTTTCTTTTTTTTTTTCTTTTTTTTTTTTTTTTTCGGCCTCTCTGTATAGTACAGGAGGGAAACATAACAAGTGCATCAGATTTGATTTTTTTTTTTTTTTTTTTTTTTTTTTTTAAATGTTCCAACAACATAAAATAATACAAGAATCCATGAAGAGTTGGGAAAATGATCACCCGTAGCTTTTGTATGCGCTTCTACTGACTGTTGGTTTGTAACAGCTCAATCATGTTGCTTTGTGTATGTTGTGTGTATGCATGCCTAAACACTTTTATCTTGCACGTGTGTGTTTAAAACTCAAAGGTTCCAATAGAAAGATCCTGCTGGACATGCTCTGTAGTGTAGGGGTCCAGCGGTGCCTCTCTCCCTCCTCCAGCAGCACAAAGACCACACCTCCACTCATAGGTAACCTCCTGATCCTGCCCTCACTCAGCTGTCTTTAAGCCTCACGTCAATGAAAATGTCACAACTGGCAACATGGTGAAATTACACAATGCACTAACAGGTGATGTGCTGCATTTGGTGGTTCGTTAGATTCTGTGGTCAGCAGCGTTTGTGTGGAGGAAAAAATTATGGAATCACCCTGTAAATTTTCATCCCCCAAATTAACACCTGCATCAAATCAGATCTGCTCATTGACATTGACCCTATGCCATGACATTGACCCTATGTGTCTTTTTGCAAGGAATGTTTTTGCAGTTTTTGCTCTATGGCAAGATGCATTATCATCTTGAAAAATGATTTCATCATCCCCAAACATCCTTTCAATTGTCCAAAATATCAACATAAACTTGTGCATTTATTGATGATGTAATGACAGCCATCTCCCCAGTGCCTTTACCTGACATGCAGCCCCATATCATCAATGACTGTGGAAATTTACATGTTCTCTTCAGGCAGTCATCTTTATAAATCTTATTGGAAAGGCACCAAACAAAAGTTCCAGCATCATCACCTTGCCCAATGCAGATTCGAGATTCATCACTGAATATGACTTTCATCCAGTCATCCACAGTCCACAATTGCTTTTCCTTAGCCCACTGTAACCTTGTTTTTTTCTGTTTAGGTGTTAATGATGCCTTTCGTTTAGCTTTTCTGTATGTAAATCCCATTTCCTTTAGGCGGTTTCTTACAGTTCAGTCACAGACGTTGACTCCAGTTTCCTCCCATTCGTTCCTCATTCGTTTTGTTGTGCATTTTCGATTTTTGAGACATATTGCTTTAAGTTTTCTGTCTTGACGCTTTGATGTCTTCCTTGGTCTACCAGTATGTTTGCCTTTAACAACCTTCCCATGTTGTTTGTATTTGGTCCAGAGTTTAGACACAGCTGACTGTGAACAACCAACATCCTTTGCAACATTGCGTGATGATTTACTCGCTTTTAAGAGTTTGATAATCCTCTCCTTTGTTTCAATTGACATCTCTCGTGTTGGAGCCATGATTCATGTCAGTCCACTTGGTGCAACAGCTCTCCAAGGTGTGTTCACTGCTTTTTAGATGCAGACTAACGAGCAGATCTGATATGATGCAGGTGTTAGTTTTGGGGATGAAAATTTACAGGGTGATTCTATAATTTTTTCCTCAGAATTGAGTGATTCCATATTTTTTTCCTCTGCTTGGTCTAAAAAAGTAACCATTACTGACTGCCACAATCTTTTTTTCTTGATTTCTTATAGTGTTTCTTAAAGCCAGAAAGTTGCCATTTGAAATGACTTTAGTTTTGTGTCATGTCTGTGATCTGCTTTTTTTCTACAAAATTAAACAACTGAATGAACATCCTCCGAGGCCGGTGATTCCATAATTTTTGCCAGGGGTTGTAGAACCAAAATTGCATGGTCAGTGGAGCACAATGGCAAATGGTACAAATAATCCATGTAGCGTGATATAAAACCACCAATCAAATGCCAAGGATCTCTTCAGGTGTTATATGAACGCCAGTATTAAAAAAAATACACCAATAATAATAAGTACATGCACGAAAATCCCAAATTGATGAGATAACAGTGTTACTTATATATGGGTTTTTCCTCTTCAAGAGGCCTTTTAACAGGGGCAACTTACACTCATCGGCCACTTTATTAGGTACACCTGTTCAGTTGTTTAACACAAATAGCTAATCAGCTATGGCAGGAACTCAGTGCATTTAGGCATCTAGAGGTGGTGAAGTACAAACCGAGCACCAGAATGGGGGGAAAAGTAGATTTAAGTGACCTTGAACGTTGCATGGTTGTTGGTGCCGGACAGGCTGGTCTGAGGATTTCAGAAACTGCTGATCTACTGGGATTTTCACACACAACCATCTCTAGAGTTTACAGAGGATGGTCCAAAAAAGAGAAGATATCCAGTGAGCGGCAGTTGTGTGGATGAATATGCCTTGTTGATGTCAGAGGAGAATGGGCAGACTGGTCGAATGGGCGACTGCGTGACACTGTCATGTCAATATGGACCAACATATCACTCACCTTTTTGAATCTGTGCCATGAAGAATTAAGGCAGTTCTGAAGGCAAAAGGGGGCCCAACCCAGTACTAGACTAGCAAGGTGCACTGAATAAAGTGGCCGGTGAGTGCGTACTCTGGTGTGACTTATACTCCGGAAAATATGGTAATTCCATCTTTGTAAAACGTAGATCTGTTTAATTTTATTAATCTTTTGGAAATATAAACTAAAACTTTGCTGGTGATTTTTGCATCGCAACTGGTAGGGAAAGCCTCTTTCCTCTCAGCCCCCCCGCATCACTTGTGCCTTTAGTTTTACAACTTTGACCAACACCATGGTTCCATCATACCAATAGCTGTTCTGATTTGTTGACAGGGTTTGAGGACCTCCTGCACTTGGGCGTGGCAGTCGCGGCAATGAGCAGAGGTGCATCAGAAACGGACAGCATCGCAGTGGAGAAACAGAAGTGAGTATTTATTTCATTCGTCCATCAGCTGTCCAGTCGCACGCACACAGCGATTGTCCCTCTCAGGGGGTGTTAGCATCTAAGCTAACAGGTGACATCATCAGTTATCTGTTTTCATTTCTCCTGCTTTGCCAAACGCTGTTTTCCTTCAGACATGCAGTGTTTCAAAACAGCTTCTTGACCAATCTTACATGATTTTTTTTTTTTTTTTTTTTTTTTTAAAGAAGCACAGTAAGAGATGACGCTGTCTGCGCTTTAGAAAGCTCTTATATTTGAGCAGATTAAGGAAGTCCAGCCACTTGACAGAGCTTCTGTTTACAGCTGCTCAGTCGTACTCGCTGCTGCCTGAGAATGAAATCAGTGCTCTGTGACAGTCGCTGTGCTACCAAGTACACTTGGATTATTTATTTATTTATTTTTTGCATGTTCAGGTGGAATCAAACTACAATGTGCTAAATAAAGGTGATATTCCACAGTGATATAATGTGGCTCCTTCAGTACGTATATCACATTATTTCAGCATTACTCGCAGGGATACTGGGGTAAAGGTTCTGAGCAGGCTGCAGCACCCCCTATTGGTGAGTGCCTGTAGCTGTAAGCTTCAAAAGGTTACCAAACAAAATAACACTCATTTTCTACTACTTTGGCAGTAGAAGTAGCTTCATAGTAGACTTAATATCCACACGTTTTTAATAATATTTGATTATTGAACTTTTAATATATTTTTGTATTGAGTTTATTCTGTTCAAACACAAAAGTACTCCAGGTGATGTGGATAATGTTTGGCATGAAATGAAAGGATCATGAATATTAATGATGGTGGGTTTGATATGGCACAATTTTTTTTTTTTTTTTTTTTTTTTTTTAAAGTTAAAACTGTAAACATCTTGTGGGCCATTCAAGTTAATATACCATTCAGATGTTCTGGGTTCCAGTGTTGCTGGTTGTCAGTGTTGAATGTGGGAGATAGTCAGTCAGGTGCTTCACCTTTTTAGAAATGGACCATATTTAGCTGATCTAAGCGGTTTGCTCGGCAGGATGGACAGACTGCTGTGTTTGGACGGCGGCGGGATAAAGGGCTTGGTGCTGATTCAGATGTTGATCGCTCTGGAGAAGGAGGCCAGGCGGCCCATCAGGGAACTGTTTGACTGGGTGGCTGGCACAAGCACTGGGGGCATCCTGGCCCTCGCGATAATCCACGGTGAGTGAGCATGTGTGGCCCTTTGCATCTCACAGGGTTTTATGACTTCAAAACACTTTTTTCCTCTCTCTTTTTTAAGTGTAGGTAAGTCCATGGAGTACCTGCGCTGCTTGTACTTCAGGATGAAGGAGCAGGTGTTCAAGGGCTCACGACCCTATGAGTCAGCACCGCTGGAAGACTTCCTGAAGAAGGAGTTTGGAGAAAACACCCAGATGACAGATGTCACATATCCCAGGTAACCATGTACATTATCACATGAATTACTCAGGTTGCGGGGCTGTGCAAAAGTTTTAGGCATGTAGGAATTCTGGCTCTAGCTTGACTCCCCCCCCACCCTTTTTTTTTTTTTTGTTTGTCAACAGAAAAACACATTTAAAATGTCCAAACATTCCTATTAACAAAAACAAATGTCCCCATTTTAACACATTTTATTACTTGTATTGCATGGTACATGGCAACGTAAAAAAACTGCCAGAATCCACACAAAACCATAGAACTATAACGTTATTTAATATGTAAATATTATATGGTCACACAAGGTAGAAGTTGAAGGTGCTTACCATAAATAAATATTTAAAATTTCACAGTAAGTTAGTGTATCATTAAAGGTAATACAGCCAAAAAAACCTCCCACTTTGAGAGATTTTGATCTTCATGTTAATGATGTTTGATTTAATCGAACTGGGGCTCTGCATTAAGTCCGAGGGCACTTTGACATAAAGGAATATTTCAGATTTGGTCCACCAATGGTTTAGTTTTTGAGCAACCTGCTGCACTAGCAGAGTTTCTGCACCAGATTTTGATCTTCTCATTGATTTATTTGATTTGTTCCAGGGTGATGGTAACCAGTGTCCTGGCAGACAGACATCCAGGAGAGCTGCACATCTTCAGGAACTACGACCTTCCCTCTGCCCACAGAAAACCTCCTTATGCCACCACAGCCACATTCAAACCCCTCACCATCCCGAAAGGTACTACAGCAAGTTAACACAAAGGCAGGAAAGACTTCTGTGCTGCATTCTGTCAGAAAAATAAAAAGGGTTTAGAACTGTACACGTTGTTTTAAAGTATTCTTTGTGAACTTTTAGCAGTCACTTGTATAGTCCATCATCATGGTTTATGGACACATTCATGGACTGACTGAACTTTGATCCCTCAGTTTCAATGTGTAATAATACTTCAGTTACTCAGGTTACAGTTGTGTTGTCCTCCAGCTCCCCCTGGAGGATGCTGGTGGGATATGGAATATAAACCAGGTGGATCATGATTTGAGGGTCACGGCTTTGAGTCTGGTCTGCTTGAGGTTTCTTCCTCAAATCATCAGAGGGAGTTTTTTTCTTACCACTGTCGCCTGTGTGCTTGATCTAGGGGTTGGTAATGTTAAACCTTACTTGTGTGACGTGCCTTGAGGCAACTTTGTGATTTGACGCTACATAAATGAAAATAAATTGAAATTTGATACAGTATGTGGAAAGAAGGCGTAAGGGCGAGTCCAAGCACCCACTGAAGAAATGATACGTGAGCCATGTATTAACTTTAATCTTGGTGAGGGTTAGAATGCAAGTCAATGTTCTGATGTCTCAGTGTTAGTAGAAATAATATTTAATTTGTGAGCTTTGACACTTACAGGCCGCAGAGTCACATCTTCCATGTTATCCAAATATTAACTGTTTACCAGTGGCTGCATCCTCATCGCTTTTTGGCCTAATTTGTTACCGTACACAGACTGAATAACCATCAGCCCAACATAAATTTCTATTTTGATCCATCAGATCCAGATTGCTCTCTGAACCTGCACATGATATTTCCTGTACTTTTGAGGATTCTGACTATTATGCAGATCCCCTTAAAATACACGTGCACGAGTGAGTGCGGTTGTGTTTTGTTGTTGTTTACAGGTTGGGAAGACGAGGATGTGTTGTTAGTAGGTTACACAAAGGAGCCGCCGAGAAAGCGTAGGAAGGTGACAGATGAAGGTTTGTGTGTGACCAAGAGACTTTAAGCTTCTAAAACTAACAGGTTCATGAAGAATGGCAGTGTGCAGTGGCGGCTGGCCTATAGGGGGCGCCCTCCCAGATGTGGAGGGGGAAAAATTATAAAATATATTTTTTAAAAAGATTACCAATGTCAGTTTTACTTCATAGTATGTGCCCACATGTAATCTGAATTATTAAAACAACATTTCCACTGACATAAGCACAGAACGTGTCATTTCTCGTCTTGGGCGCTCACTCATCTACCCCTTAACGTCAGCGAAATGTCCAATTGGCATCCATGTAACCAATTGTGTGTAGTTACTAAGGAGATATAATAAATATTTGGCCAATCAGCATCGCCAAATTTACTGGCTTGGGTCGCCTGTGGATTTATCAAATTGCTGCTGTTTCTTTTGGTGGAAACAGAAACCTCACCGACGTTTGGATTATATATATATATACATTTTTTGTCTCCGTGTGTTTTACTGGAGTAAGTTGAACTTTGGGACTTTACGATTGCTGCGTGCTCCTCCTGGCCGTTATGTTTCGGTGGTTTTCAGCTGCGGATTTGCCTTTGGATCCACTTCAGCCGAGGTAAGCTGACGAGCTGCTAGGATTTATTTCCGAATATTGCTCCTGGTGTGGAAATGAGGATGAAAATATAAGAGCTCTTTATTGGTACAGCGGACCAGTTATAACATATAGGGGAGAGCGGGGCTGTTTATAACTGTGTTCAAAGCTGCAGCCATGGGGGCATTTTGGTAAAAAAAATATTGGAGTAGTTTCAACTTGATTTCAGATGACATGTAATGAGGATCAGCCCACAGAAGTGAAATATTCTTTGGAGTATTCCACAGTCTAAAATGAATGATTTGCTCAGTTAAAAAAAAAAAAAAAAAAATAGCAATATGCATTTTTTTTTTAAAGAAATTCTAGCTCAGCCAGTACTGAGTTCACACAAGACACATAGTCAGACTAACTCAAGTTTAGCAAATCATTTAATTAAGTGGTTTTGTACACTTAATTTGCTTTGTCCTCTACACGGTTAATTAATTTTAACCAATTTAATTTAAAGGTTTTGGTGTTAGTCAAATTATTTAAGTTATTCTAGCTTCTTTATTTTGCCTCCATTCCACTCAGTAATGTTCATGCAAATTATTACCTTAATTTTCTCTCTCCCTGTCTCACTCACACACACACACCACCTCTTTCAGTCCCTCTCTTTTTTTGGAAAGTGGTGTTAACATTGTGCTATGTACATAATGTTCTTTTGCCAGTTGAGGAATTTTTCCATATTTTGAAAGAGTCTAAATTTGGTGACATTTTCTATTCTGTTAAAGGGGTGTCATTGTGAACCCCAGGATTTGTTTGTCTGAAGATAATGTCAGTGGTGTACTGTATGTTTAATTGGTGTCAAATGGTGAAATTTTTCTTGCTCAAGAACTTGAGTGTTGTATTGTATTTGATACTGTTCCTTTCTAAAGTATAAATGAGGCCTCATATAGCTGTAAATGGTTAACTTTATCTGTGAAACTGCTGATTTTGAGAAGGACATGAAATGATTATTGTGGATTTGTAGTAATCTTCCGACGGTTCATTTGAATGTCTGTACTGGACGAGGCAGGGAAATCTATTGGCACACCAGCCCCACCAAGACTTTTTTTTTTAACCAGCCGCCACTGGCAGTGTGTGTGCGTGCGTGTGTTAGTTGGGACTACATTTCAAACTCGCAGTGGTTCATGATTTCAGTCTGTCAGGCATTGCCTCCAGCTGTTTGGTACTTTTAACATCAAAGCAGCAAAGAGACTGAATGTTTTCCATCTTTGGTGCTTTTTATGCCTGGTTCATGTTTATTCTGGTCTGTACATCAGAACAGCTTGTATGGAAAGCCGCACGCTCCAGCGGTGCAGCTCCCACGTACTTCCGACCAATGGGGCGCTTTCTGGATGGAGGGTTGCTGGCAAATAACCCGACACTAGATGCCATGACAGAGATTCATCAGTATAACAAAGCCTTAAAAGCAGAGGTAGGAACCCTAACAGCCTCTTCCTCATTTTATTCTATAACCAATCTGGAATATTGTCAGTCTCCTCTGTTTTCAGTTCCTCTTCCAATGTCTTGTTTCAGGTTCGGGAGGAAGAAGTTAAGAAGTTGGGTATTGTGGTATCTCTTGGTACAGGTAAACCAGTCGCTTTAATGGACCTTTTTTTGAGATTCCCATTTCTCGAAGGAAGGAAGTAGAAAATGAATGACTTTGTCCTGGACATTTGTACAAACACTTATGTGCTCTTCCTTTATTTCAGTCAGCATGCTGATGCAAAAACAGAAAAATAAATGAATAATAAAATAAAACAAATAAAAATAAACAAAAAGGAAAAAATACATAAAATACTGAAAAAGCACATGTAGCTGAGTGAAAAAGGTCGAGGCTGAAGCTGTCTAGCCTTCAAATGCCCTAACCCTCTTATACCATGTCAGTATTAAAACAAAACATTTCTATCAAATTAGAGACAGTAATATCAAAACAATCGCAATGACTCACCGGTATTGGTACGCTTCACTTTCTTTTACCATTATGAATACTTTATTGAACCATGTAACTATTTAAAATACATTTTATCCTACTTACATGTGGAAAGGAATGAATCGAACCCTCTACCTGAAAGGGTGTTGTCCAACTGACATTCTTGAGTTTGGCAGGCAGCAGTAACATACAAACAGTCCAAAATCTGGGTTGTCCTTGCTGCTGTGACAAGCAGAAAGAATTTAAACTCTTACATTTCAAGGGCACATAATGATCAGTGTGAGGCTGCTGCTTCCACAGTCAGTCATGGTGGAAGGTTTCTGTCAATCTCTTGTTGAAAACAACCATCTGTCACACATCACAAATGCTTTTTTTGGGGACTATTCCACTAGTGCTACTTGACTCAGCTATCCTGACTATTCATCAAGCTGTAACAATGGTGTTGAGAAATGCAGAAGATGGGATGACTTAACTGGACGACGTGTTAATGTCAGTCATGTTTGTACCTCCTGTGGATCGGAGCAGGTGGCCTTGTGGGGTAGGAGTTGGACTACCAGTAGATGTTTGAAGCCACTTCATCTGGAAAGTCCCAGTCCATCTAGCTAAATGGGTACTGGTCTTGGCTGGGGAATTAGCCTGCAATGGATTAGCATTCCATCAAGGGGAAGTCGTGGACTCTCATCTGCTTTATGGGCCTTTCACACTGAATGCATCAACTGCGTCAAAAATCGGTCTAAAAAGCATTATTTTCAATGAGACACGTTGCGTTTTAGATGCATCAGATGCGTCGCGTCAAAAGCCGAGCTAAACCGACGCATCTGACGGGAGCGCGTTGCCGCTTGTCAGCAGGCTGACGGAGTTAGAGTTCAATCCAATCCAACTTCCAACCTGCTGAGCTGTGACGTACCTTTGCGTTGTCCAATAGGAACAACGCGTCGGGCCAAAACATGGAAGATGGGTGGCAGAAACCACTGATCTCTACAAAATGGATCAGTGGAAACCACTGATCTGTGCAAAACATACGTGTCACAGGACTGCTCATTTGTGGAGCAGTTTTCTGAAGAAAAATCCTTCTAAATGTTTTTTTTGTTGTTGTTACCTCAGAATTTCTGATTACTGTTAAAAAAAAGTTTAGAACACTTGTAATTAAAATAGCTAAATCAAATAGTTCTTTAGAAACCTTTCATCTGTAAATTAAAACCACCTGTTATTTCAGATTAATTTCTTGTTTAACATAAGGAACCTCAGACATTTATTTTTAGACAAAATAACATGGAAATTTGTACATTTTTTTAAGTGTGGTAGATTATTTATATCTCATTTCAACCAGAAAACAGACACTAAATAAATACAAATGTTTATTATAAATGCAACAGGAAATAATTTAACAATGACTGCAGTGTGATTGACTTTGAATGACTTTGATTTCGTGGACATTTTTAATGATCCATTCATTTATTGTTAAAATATAAAATAGAACAGCTTTTTAAAAAACAATAAAATAGTTGCTGTTTAAAGAGCCTTTTATTTAAAAGCAGGTGATGTTCTGCTGAATTCTTGGGACCAGATGAAGGTCTCTTCTGCAGCTTTGAACTCTGGTGGTTTTGCTGAAAAGCAGATATGTTTTCTTTCGACTGGACTTCGTGGTGTTCAGCTCATCAATGGGAGTTTGGTTGTCTGCACAGCAAATGCTCCTGATTGGGACAAATAAAAATATTTCTTTAAATACACTCAACAAAAATATAAACGCAGCACTTTTGGTTTTGCTCCCATTTTGTACGAGATGAACTCAAAGATCTAAAACTTTTTCCACATACACAATATCACCATTTCCCTCAAATATTGTTCACAAACCAGTCTAAATCTGTGATAGTGAGCACTTCTCCTTTGCTGAAATAATCCATCCCACCTCACAGGTGTGCCATATCAAGATGCTGATTAGACACCATGATTAGTGCACAGGTGTGCCTTAGACTGTCCACAATAAAAGGCTTCTCTGAAAGGTGCAGTTTTGTTTTATTTGTGGGGGATACCAGTCAGTATCTGGTGTGACCACCATTTGCCTCATGCAGTGCAACACATCTCCTTCGCATAGAGTTGATCAGGTTGTCAATTGTGGCCTGTGGAATGTTGGTCCACTCCTCTTCAATGGCTGTGCGAAGTTGCTGGATATTGGCAGGAACTGGTACACGCTGTCGTATACGCCGGTCCAGAGCATCCCAAACATGCTCAATGGGTGACATGTCCGGTGAGTATGCCGGCCATGCAAGAACTGGGACATTTTCAGCTTCCAAGAATTGTGTACAGATCCTTGCAACATGGGGCCGTGCATTATCCTGCTGCAACATGAGGTGATGTTCTTGGATGTATGGCACAACAATGGGCCTCAGGATCTCGTCACGGTATCTCTGTGCATTCAAAATGCCATCAATAAAATTCACCTGTGTTCTTCGTCCATAACAGATGCCTGCCCATACCATAACCCCACCGCCACCATGGGCCACTTGATCCACAACATTGACATCTGAAAACCGCTCACCCACACGACGCCACACACGCTGTCTGCCATCTGCCCTGGACAGTGTGAACCGGGATTCATCCGTGAAGAGAACACCTCTCCAACATGCCAAACGCCAGCGAATGTGAGCATTTGCCCACTCAAGTCGGTTACGACGACGAACTGGAGTCAGGTCGAGACCCCGATGAGGACGACGAGCATGCAGATGAGCTTCCCTGAGACGGTTTCTGTCAGTTTGTGCAGAAATTCTTTGGTTATGCAAACTGATTGTTTCAGCAGCTGTCCGAGTGGCTGGTCTCAGACGATCTTGGAGGTGAACATGCTGGATGTGGAGTTTCTGGGCTGGTGTGGTTACACGTGGTCTGCGGTTGTGAGGCTGGTTGGATGTACTGCCAAATTCTCTGAAACGCCTTTGGAGACGGCTTATGGTAGACAAATGAACATTCAATACACGAGCAACAGCTCTGGTTGACATTCCTGCTGTCAGCATGCCAATTGCACGCTCCCTCAAATCTTGCGACATCTGTGGCATTGTGCTGTGTGATAAAACTGCACCTTTCAGAGTGGCCTTTTATTGTGGGCAGTCTAAGGCACACCTGTGCACTAATCATGGTGTCTAATCAGCATCTTGATATGGCACACCTGTGAGGTGGGATGGATTATCTCAGCAAAGGAGAAGTGCTCACTATCACAGATTTAGACTGATTTGTGAACAATATTTGAGGGAAATGGTGATATTGTGTATGTGGAAAAAGTTTTAGATCTTTGAGTTCATCTCATACAAAATGGGAGCAAAACCAAAAGTGTTGCGTTTATATTTTTGTTGAGTGTATAAAGAAACACTAAACAGTTTATATACGAGGTCTGTGATGAAAAAAGCGGTCTTTTTTATTTTTTCAAAAAAATACATGGATTTGATTCATATGTTTTTACGTCAGACATGCTTGAACCCTCGTGCGCATGCGTGAGTTTTTTCACGCGTCGGTGACGTCATTCGCCTGTGGGCAGGCCTTGAGTGAGGAGTGCTCCACCCCGCCCATCGGAATCTTTGTCTGAATAGCCGCTGCAGACGGCGCGCGTTGCTTTATCAAGATTTTTTCTGGACCTGTGAGGGATATCCGAGTGGACACTATTGGAGAAATTAAGCTGGTTTTCGGTGAAAAGTTTAACGGCTGATGAGAGATTATGGGGTGTTTCTGTCGCTGTAAGGACTTCCCACAGAGCAGGACATCGCGCAGTGTTTCCAGGCGCCGTCGTCGGCCTGTTTCGACCTGAAAACATTCTAATTTAAGGCTTAATTCACCCAGGACGTCGTGAGAGAACAGAGAAGATTCAGAAGAGGCTGGCATGAGGACTTTATGCGGACATTCCACTGTTTAAGGACATTTTGTAATGAAAGACGTGAGCGCAAATTCGCCGAGTCGTTTCTGTGACGACTCGGCGAATCTGTGTGCACCGCGACAGGAAAAACCTCCGTGTTGAAAACCATTTGTAAAATTCTGGCGGCTTTTGATGGCTTTCAACAAGTGAGTAACTGAGAAATTGTTTAACAGCTTGGGCATGTTCCAACTTGCCCGTTAAGGTTTCCAACGGAGGTGTTTTTCCTGTCGCAACCCCCCGCGGTTGGGTCCGGCCCGACATGCGACTCTGCCCGCACGTTCTTTCATTACAAAATGTCCGTTAACAATGGAATGTCCGAATAAACTCCTCATGCCGACTTCTTCTGAAAGTTCTCTGTTCTCTGATGACTTACTGGGTCAACAGAGCCTGAAATGTGGAAGTTTTCAACTTGAAACGGCGAGACGCTGCCGCCTCGAAGCGCAGATCGCCGTCAGGCGCCGTGGGCCGTCCTTAAAGCGACACTACCAGACCAAAATCTCTCATCAGCCGTTAAAATTTTTACCGAAAACCAGCTGAATTTATCGAATGGTGTCCACTCAGTTGTGCCTTACAGTTTTGAAAAAATTTTGATCAAACAAAGCAGCAGTCTCTGAGCCATTCCTAAACAATGAAAAAACGATGAGAGGGTGGGCCACTCCTCACTCAGACTGCCCACAGGCGAATGACGTAACCGACAGGCGTGAAAAAACTCTCGCATGCCCACGAGGGTTCAAGCATGTCTGATGTAATCACACGTGATTCAAATCCATATGGTTTTTGAAAAAAATAATAAGGTCCGTTACTTTTATCACAGACCTTGTATGTATGTATATATATATATATAAAGGGGGGGGGGGAAACGATGGAAAAAAAACTCCCGGAAAAATAAGTTATTTAAATTTGAGCATTTGTGGTGTCTGAAAAAAGCTGTAGCTTTATTTGGTAAAAAATAAAAAGACTGAACCATTTACAAATTAGTGTTCACTCAGATCAACTGTGCTAAAAGGCTACGCTAACGTTAGCCGATCATTAAACCTTCAAAGCAGTTCAGTAAACGTCACGTTTTATTATTATTATTCTCACCTCGATAAAGCTGCAGAACTAAACTCCGTTGGGCAAACTGGGACTTCGCATATATCCAAAAAGTGGGAGATTTCGGACTGAGTGGGTTTGCTCCATCACCCCGGCTGCCTGCCTCAGTCTGCTCAGTGATGATGCCTGAAGGCCGGCTTCTCCGTGCTGGTCGGCCTGCTGTCGTGGTTCGATCGATATCCCATCAAGTCGTCGGTCCTCCCTTGGTCGGCGGTCACTCCGAGGGAGTGAAAAAAAAAAAAGCTCCTCCCAGCAGGGTGATGGGAGAATCGTTCTGCTGCTTTTTTTGTGGTTCAGGCGACGCAAATTCAAGATGGCGATCGCTGAACTTTTTCAGATTGTGGAAACAGCCAGAGTGTGACGTGGCAATCTCCGCCCCCCACTGTGTTTTTTTTTTTTTTTTTGCTGCTTCCAAAGCCACGCGTCTGACGTCATGCGTCGAATCCGTCGGATGCATTTTCCGACGGATTCCCATGCGTTGACGGATTGGCCTGACGGATTCAGTGTGAAAGGCCCATCACTTTATGGTATCCGGGAGTAATCACTAGCCACAGGGCCGATATAGACCCACCGATTATATGAACCCACCAGAGAGATTTCATAAGAGATCTAGTACACCTGCATGTTATGGCCCAGTCACACGGCACTTAAAGGTCAATGAAGCCCTGACAAAGCAAGAAATCTGGACTTTTGTCGGCATTGTTTAACCTTCGCACAGCTTTGTTCCTGCAGCTGGCACTTCGTCAGCATTTTTAAACTGTTGAAAAAGTTGAACGAAGGGCAACAAAAACCTCAATTCGTCTGTTTCGTTTTGCTGTCGTTCTTGATGTTTTTTTAATCGTTTTAGTTTTTGTAACATTATTGTTTAATTTGACTTCGTTGGAGCAGCTGAATGTTTTCACACCATGCAGAAGCCGGTTTCTGAGCGCAGCGGCTGCTGCTGCTGCTTCATGTACCGTTGGAAATTACAGAGAAAACTCAGCCTGCTTGCTTGGATTTTTTTTTATCTGTGTGGGGGTGGCAGCTTCAATGGGCTCAGGCACCTTACATAGGCCAGAATTCATCTTTTGTGTGGATATAATTAATTATTTTGCCACAAGCAACTGTTGAATTCGAAACAACAAAAAAGTTGTGTAATTTCTTGCGGTACTTGAATGCAGCAAGAGCAGCTGCTGCGTGCGCTTATTTTGTAATAAATATAACAATATGAGTGTAGGAATGACAATCCAGTCCTTCTGTACATGTGGCAACAGGTAGATGAATCAAAATGATTATGTAAAGAGCTGTTCTGGAAGGAAAAATTTACATTGTGGATCAGTGATCAGCTGGTGGAAATAACCACACATGTAAGTCAATGCGCGCATTCACACGCACTAATTAATTTACTGCTGATATATTCAGTCATCTTTACACTTATATATTTATTCTCCCTTTTGACAGTTTTCTGTTATAAATCAATATATATGGCTTAGTAACGTGATACAGTGATACAGCAGTGACCACAGCACACTTTTTTTTTTTTTAAATTGGAGCCAGACGGAGCGCGCAGTGTGTCGACACAGTGTGGATTCTGATGATGATGGAGATGATCCCTCTTTCCTTCTGGACAAGGAACCAGAGCAGGTGGTCCACTGACGTGCACACAGATCTCCACAGCTTCTGTTTGCAGTTTCTCCAGGACTCAGGCGCTATGAGCTCCGTCCCAGCGCCGAGTCCTGGAACTCAGAGATGCAGACACACACTGCTCCAGCTGTGGCTCCAGGTGCGTTTCATTTAAAGCGTCGAGGTTGTGAGCTTCGGTTATCTTAAGTTCCTCTTTCATCCCTTTTGCGCTCTTGCTTTGCAGGCTGTTCGGTGATAAAAGCTCTTTCGTCCACCTTTTCTCAACGAATTGTGACTTTTTTTTAACTTTTTCCCTTCGTTCAGGAATCGTTGTGTGCCGTGTGACTGGGCCATTACAAGTACTGTTCATATCTTTATTGTCCAAATCAAAAATGTTGCAGGAGGAGAAAAACACAAAATCAGAAAAGTTATTGAATGTAAACAAGCAAACTAGGCATAGAAGACCCTGCGATAGACCGGTTTTCCTTCCAGGGTGTATCCTGTTTCACGCCCTGTGACTGTTGGGATAGATGAGGGCTGTCCCCAGAAATATAATTATACTCTTTCATTTAACCCTTTTAGCGCTCACCCTCAAATGAGACTACAGTTCCCTATTATCATTAAAGAATGTGCCGTGTATGTCACGGTGACGTAAATCAGTCCAAGTGATCATGACCAAAGGAGAGCAGTGAGGGAAGACACCAATAATAACTCTGAAGTAGTTAAAAAAAAAAAAAAAAAAAAAAAAAAAAAGATACTACTACTACTCAGTTTGTGTATTTTATCATTTTTGGAATTTCGGTCTCTCAGGAGTCTTCATTTATGTTCTCGTGTGTCTCCAGGTAAGCCTCCTCAGATGGTGGTGAGCTCTGTGGATGTTTTCCGACCCTCGAACCCCCTGGAACTGGCCAAGACATTTGTAGGGGCCAAGGAACTGGGCAAGATGCTGGTGGACTGTGTGAGTTCAGCTACAGCACCTAGTTCAGCCTGCAATTGTGAACTAGGTGTTTTATCCATCAGTCATTGTTTTAATCGTCGAACGGTCACCAGTTGTCTTTGATATCAGTAAATCATCCTCTAATGCTGCATTTACACATAGGCTGGACACGTTACGAATGTCATGTTTGTGTCATTTTTGGCACATTCCTAACATTCTTAACATGACTTGGAGCATGTTTTTGGCTGTCAAAAATCTTCCACGAATCTCACGCACCACCCTAATTTTGTCTCATGTCGTGGAGGTAGTAACTGAGTGTGTTGATCTGTCTTGATTAGTGGTGATCCTTAATAAAGCGTGACAGCGTTCTTCTTTGACGTGCACACAATTAAACCCTGCTGCATGACATTCAGTTTCATTGCTGCAGTATGCTGAAGGACAGTGACACCAAGTCGGCTAAAAGTCGTATTCCAGTGCTCATCAGCGCGCTCCCGCAGGTGTTCCACCTGCTGCTGCGCCTGATGTTTTGGAAAACGAGCGAGACGAGAGTCACGTGGAGCCACACATCTGGCTCTCTCCGTCTTCTCCTCCTGTTTGCGTCACTCCATGGCGCAGAGCCCAACAAAACATGCAGTCACAAAGTTCTTCTGCTGTGGATTAATCTAGATTTTGAGAAACAAACTGGAGTGATCTGAATTGTTCAGCAGCTGAAGGTAGGATGAATATGGGGGTGTGTGTGTGTGTGGAGACAATTCTCCTCATTCACAGTGTGACAGAACGGAACAATGCGCTGTTATGTGCGAAAGATTATTCTTGACTGTGCGTAATGGTTCCTGATAATTCTCCAGCAACACATGCCATTAATCATAACGCGTGGTAACAGGTTGCAGCAGTTCCTGAGGACACCTGATGCCTCTGCCTCAAATCATCACATTTGTGCTCAGCGGTCAAGAATGTGTACTTTGTGGCATTCATGACTTGCCGTCGTTATGTGTAAACACAGCATTAATGTTGACACTTTATGCAGTAAATTGCAGTCCTGCTATATTTTCAGTTAGATGTAATTTTGCTATTTACCACAACACATCAGTTTTGTTTGTTTATCAAAACTAAGTTTGCATATGGATTTTTACAGGGGGTATTTAGTTGTCTCCCAAAAATCCTCCTTTTTGGGTCAAAACTGTATTAATCTGACTTGTGCATCATTCTTTGTTTCAACAACACTGCAAAAAAAGTAGAATTTTACCAAGTGTGTGTGTAATTTCTAGTCATATTTATTTGACACCTAAAGACACCATTACTTAAAGGTGATAGAGAGAGGTTGAATGGGGCATTAATCCTTGTTCTGTGATGTGATATGTAGCCCCCCAAAAAATTGGTTGGGTCTGTAATGGCTCAGAACCTTCCTAAAAGGCTATGTTACTATGCTGGGTTTAGAATGCCTCGTTTGCCTTTTAATGGCGTCGTTTCGGAGCTTATTTGGCAACCTCATTATGAAATGCAAGTAGGTGGTGCTGATCGGTTGCCGTTGTTTGATTGGCTGCCCTTACTCTCACTGAAAAGAAAGCATTATTTATTTATTTTCATTGCTTTTATATACTCAACAAAAATATAAACGCAACACTTTTGGTTTTGCTCCCATTTTGTATGAAATGAACTCAAAGATCTAAAACTTTTTCCACATACCACCCTTTCCCTCAAATATTGTTCACAAACCAGTCTAAATCTGTGATAGTGAGCACTTCTCCTTTGTTGAGATAATCCATCCCACCTCACAAGTGTGCCATACCAAGATGCTGATTAGACACCATGATTAGTGCACAGGTGTGCCTTAGACTGCCCACAATAAAAGGCTACTCTGAAAGGTGCAGTTTTGTTTTATTGGGGGGGGGGGGAGATACCAGTCAGTATCTGGTGTGACCACCGTTTGCCTCATGCAGTGCAACAGATCTCCTTCGCATAGAGTTGATCAGGTTGTCAATTGTGGCCTGTGGAATGTTGGTCCACTCCTCTTCAGTGGGCAGTCTAAGGCACACCTGTGCACTAATCATGGTGTCTAATCACCATCTTGATATGGCACACCTGTGAGGTGGGATGGATTATCTCAGCAAAGGAGAAGTGCTCACTATCACAGATTTAGAGTGGTTTGTGAACAATATTTGAGGGAAAGGGTGATATTGTGTATGTGGAAAAAGTATTAGATCTTTGAGTTCATCTCATACAAAATGGGAGCAAAACCAAAAGTGTTGCGTTTATATTTTTGTTGAGTGTATTTTCTGTTGTTTCTATTCAGGAGTATATAATAATCATTAGATTATTAATATATAAACAAAAATAAATTTAAGAAATATTACAATTGGATGCACCCGAACGTGATGACAGCTGCAGTGCTAACTTTTAACATTGAAAATGCCATAGACATGCTAACGTGTTAGCATCGCTCCCGTTTTTAAGTTATAAAATACATCGATCAACTGTTTCAGAAGAACATAACAGGTCGGTTTAACATAGAAAAGGTAAATAATACTCACAGCCGTATGCTCTTTAGGGTTTTAGCAGGAGAAAATTAAGCAAAAGAAAGAATAATCGAAGCATTGCATCAATCTGCGAAGCACTGCTTCGATTGGTTCAAGGTTCAAAGCAAAGCCGCGCTGCAGAAAAGTTGTTTATGGACCCACTGCAGGGTCTGTAAACAATACAGAAATGATCATTTTCCTGACAAACACCCCCCAAAACAACGGCCACTCTGAAGGACCGATAACAATCGTTAAGCACAAAGCTTATTGATGTCTGTGGATCGAGTCATTTCTTAACGATACCCAAAAGGAACTGGTTCTCAATACACATCCCTAGCTGCTAAGGGGTTAGCTCATTCCCTTTAGAGGAACAAACCAGAGCTAATGTGCCATTCTAACGTGCAATTCTTACAACAGGAATATGGTGCAACACAAATTTAAAACAAAAGAAAATGTGATACTCACAGGCTGTACTGATTGCTGGGGTTGATTTTGTCGCAGAGTCAGAACTGACCCTCTACTGAGTATTAAATGCCGACTGAAGCCAGCTCGAAATCGTGCAAGGTTTGTGAAACAGTCCTCCGTGAAATGCGCAGAGCAAAGAAATAGTCGGCGGTTGTATGTACTGGGGATGTTGGGAGAGTGTAGTGACACGGACCCACAACAGGGGGCGTTAATGAACGGACAATGGATAAGCCAAAAAGTAACAATTTAATGTTGTGAATTGCACAACGGAATACAGACAATAACGATAGAGGAGTACAGTCAATCATATACAAGGTGACGCGTGGGCAGGCTCAAGGATAGAAGACGTCTGTCCAGAGAAGAGCCGGATCCCACACGGTTTCCACCCCCAGCGGATCTGAAGAACACCGGAGCCGCCAAGTCCCGAGTCCCAGGTGGCCACCGTCTCCAGCTGTCAGACCAGGTACTGCTGGCAGGAACAGAAACAGTTAATGGTGGGTGTGTGAAGACACACCCAGTAATCTTTCCTTGATCAGTTCCTCCGGGAGGGAGAACCTCCACCTCCAGAAACAGAAACACCTGTGCAGCTCCTGTCAGTCGCTTGTCTGGAAGGAGTGAGAGGCGAAGAGGTTGCAACCCACACTGTACGCCAATCCAGTAGAAGACTGTATCCACAGGGCACCATCTGGTGGTGGTGGTGGGCCAGCAGTACCTCCTCTTCAGCGGCCCACACAACAGGACCCCCCCCTCAACGGGCACCTCCGGGCGCCCGACCAGGCTTGACCGGGTGCCGGGTGTAGAAGTCAGCCAGGAGGGCCGGGTCCAGGATGAAGCTCCTCTTCACCCAGGAGCGGCGTTCTTCGGGTCCGTATCCCTCCCAGTCCACTAAGTACTGGAAACCCCGGCCCTTCCGACGGACGTCCAGGAGCCGGCGCACAGTCCAAGCCGGCTCCCCATCAATGATCCGGGAAGGTGGCGGCGCCGGTCCAGGGGTACAGAGCGGAGAGGTATGGCAGGGTTTGAGGCGTGACACATGAAAGACCGGATGAATCCGCAGTGAAGCTGCAGCTGCCAGCTTCGCTGCAGCTGGACTGAGGACTTTAGTGATGGTGAAGGGTCCTATGAATCTGTCTTTTAGTTTTTGGGATTCCACTGGAAGAGGGATGTCCTTGATTGATAGCCAAACCGCCTGCCCGGGCTGATATGTAGGGGCCGGGGCACGCCGGCAGTCTGCATGGGCCTTAGCCCCCGTCCGGGCTTTGAGCAGGGCAGAGCGGGCGGTACGCCACACCCAACGGCACTTCCTCAGATGGGCCTGGACCAAGGGCACCCCGACCTCTCCCACCACTAGCGGAAACAATGGGGGCTGGTACCCCAAACATACCTCAAACGGGGAGAGGCTGGTGGCAGATGAAACTTGGCTATTATGAGCATACTCGATCCAGGCCAGATGGTTGCTCCAGGCTGTCGGGTGCGCGGAGGTCACGCAGCGGAGGGCCTGCTCCAGTTCCTGGTTCGTCCGTTCTGCCTGCCCGTTCGTCTGGGGGTGGTACCCAGACGAGAGACTGACGGTGGCCCCCAGTTCCCTGCAGAAACTCCTCCAGACCTGGGAGGAGAACTGAGGACCACGATCTGAGACAATGTCCGATGGAATCCCATGCAGATGCATGATGTGGTGGACCAGGAGGTCTGCAGTCTCCTGGGTCGTCGGGAGCTTCGGGAGGGCCACGAAGTGGGCCGCCTTGGAGAACCGGTCCACTATCGTGAGGATGGCAGTCATGCCCTGGGACGGCGGGAGACCCGTGACGAAGTCCAGGCCGACGTGAGACCAGGGGCGATGAGGCACGGACAGAGGCTGGAGGAGGCCTTGGGTTTTGTGGTGGTCAGCTTTGCCCCTGGCGCAGTGGTGCAGGCCTGGACGTACTCCCGGATGTCGGCTTCCAGAGACGCCCACCAGAAGCGCTGCCAGACCACTGCCACGGTTCTTCGCACCCCCGGGTGGCAGGAGAGCTTGGAACCGTGACAGAAGTCAAGGACTGCAGCCCTGGCCTCTGGTGGGACGTACATCTTGTTCTTCGGTCCAGTCCCCGGGTCCGGGTTCTGTGTCAGGGCCTCCCGGACGGTCTTCTCCATGTCCCAGGTGAAGGTGGCCATGACAGTGGACTCGGGGATGATGGTTTCTGTTGGGTCTGACAGCTCGGTCCTGACTTCCTCCTCGTGCACCCGGGACAGGGCGTCAGACCGTTGGTTCTTCGTCCCGGGGCCATATGTGATCTGAAAGTCAAAACGCCCGAAGAACAGTGACCAGCGGGCTTGCCTGGGGTTCAGACGCTTGGCGGTCCGGATGTACTCCAGGTTCCGATGGTCTGTGAAAACCGTGAATGGTACCGAAGCTCCCTCCAACAGGTGTCTCCACTCCTCCAGAGCCTCCTTCACCGCAAGAAGTTCCCGATTGCCGACGTCATAGCTCCTTTCAGCCGGGGTCAACCTGCGGGAAAAGTAGACACATGGGTGGAGAACCTTGTCGGACTCCCCAATCTGGGATAGCACGGCTCCTATCCCTGAGTCAGAGGCATCCACTTCGACTATAAACTGGCGTTTTGGATCGGACTGCACCAGGACTGGCGCAGTCGAAAACCGGTGTTTCAACTCCCAAAACGCTGCTTCGCACCGATCCGACCAGGTGAAGGGGACTTTTGTGGAGGTCAGGGCTGTCAGGGGTTAACCACCTGACTGTAGCCTTTGATGAACCTCCGGTAAAAATTTGCAAAACCGAGGAACTGCTGTAGTTTCCTACGGTTTGTTGGTTGGGGCCAATCTGTCACCGCCACAACCTTGTCCAGATCAGGGGTGACGGAGTTGGAGGAGATAATAAACCCCAGGAAGGACAAAGAAGTACGGTGGAACTCGCACTTCTCGCCCTTCACAAACAGCCGGTTCTCCAACAACCGCTGCAGGACCTGACGTACATGCGTAACATGAGTCTCAGGATCCGGGGAAAAGATGAGTATATCGTGTAGATATACGAAGACAAACCGATGCAGGAAGTCCCGCAAGACATCATTAACCAAAGCCTGGAATGTCGCGGGCGCATTGGTGAGGCCGAACGTCATGACCAGGTACTCAAAGTGACCTAACGGTGTTAAATGCCGTCTTCCACTCATCTCCCTTCCAGATCCGAACCAGGTGGTACGCATTCCGAAGATCCAGTTTTGTGAAAATTTGGGCTCCATGCAGAGGCGTGAACGCTGAATCCAACAGCAAAGGGTGTTGTGGTAAATAGCAAACCGTGATCTTGTTCAATCCTCTGTAATCAATGCATGGATGGAGTCCACCGTCTTTCTTGCCCACAAAAAAGAAACCTGCACCCATGGGGGAGGTGGAGTTCTGGATCAGCCCGGCAGCTAATGAGTCCCGGATGTAGGTCTCCATTGATTCTCGCTCAGGACGTGAGAGGTTGTACAGCCTGCTGGACGGGTACTCAACGCCCGGGATCAAATCAATGGCGCAATCGTATGGTCGGTGCGGGGGAAGAGGTGAGTGCCAGATCTTTGCTGAAGACGTCAGCTTGGGGGGAATCTTGACCACCTCACTAGCTGTCACACCAGGCGGAACCGAGGATCCGAGACATTCCCGGTGGCAGGTTTCGCTCCACTGAGCCACAACCCCAGACGGCCAATCAATCCGGGGATTGTGCGTTATCATCCAAGGATAACCCAAAATCACACGGGAGGTAGAAGGTGTTATGTAAAACACAATCTCCTCCCTGTGATTACCAGACACCACCAATGTCACTGGCTGTGTCTAGTGTGTGATTAGCGGAAGAAGGGTGCCATCTAGTGCCCATACCTTCAAAGGTGAAGGTAGAGCCACTAGAGGGAGCCCAACCTCCCTTGCCCATCTGCTGTCCAGCAGATTCCCTTCCGACCCGGTGTCTACCAGTGCTGGGGCGTGAAGGGTCAGATCCCCACTCAGGATCGTAACTGGGATGTGTGCTGATTTACGGGGTTTCCCCGCGTGCGTGTTATGACCCACCCTTAGCCCAGTTTTTAAGGGCGGGCGTTGTCGTTTAACCACTTGGGGCAGTTCCTCTGTAGATGCTCACTCGAGCCACAGAAAAAACACTCCCTGCGGGCCAGCCTCCGTTGTCTGTTATTTGCTTTAACTTTGGCCCTGCTCGTGTCCATAGCTTCGTCAGCAGGGGGAGCTGTTGCCACACGGGAGTCACGGGCTGTGGAGCGTGGGGAAGGCGGCACCCTTTCAGACCCGGAAGGAAGAGGGACGGCTCGTGCCCAGCCATGCCCCCCGCCCTGGTCCCGATGGTGTTCCTCTAATCGGTTATCTATTCATCTAACCACATCAACAAGCCCATCGAAATCCCACGGTTCGTCCTTAGCCAGTAGATGCTCCTTCAGGACCGGAGACAGTCCATTTACGAAGGCGGCGCGGAGCGCAACGTTGTTCCAGCTTGTCCTCGCTGCCGCAATGCGGAAGTCGACTGCGTACTCCGCTGCACTCCGACGCCCCTGTCTGATTGACAGCAGCAAGTTAGATTCAGATTCGCCTCTATGGGGGTGATCAAAAACCTGTTTGAACTCCCTCACAAACCCAGTGTACGTTGTTAGGAGCCGTGAATTCTGCTCCCAGAGCACCGTAGCCCAGGTGCGTGCCTCTCCTCGAAGCAAATTTGTTACGTAAGCCATCCGGCTGGCGTCTGACTTGTACATGATGGGACGCTGTGAAAAGACGAGCGAGCACTGCATTAAGAAGTCCGCGCATGTCTCGACACAGCCTCCGGAGGGCTTATGTAAGCTTCAGGGGATGGTGGGGGAGGGTCGTTGAACGACCAGCGGAATGTCTGTTTCAGACCTCCGGTCAGCAGGAGGAGGTGCTGCAGCAGCGCCCTGAGCATGCGCTTCCACCTGGGCGGTGAGAGCCTCCATCCTCCGATTGAGAATAACATTTTGCTCGGTGACTAAGTCTAACCGAGCAGTGAAAGCGGTTAGGATTTGCTGCACCTCACCTAACATACCTCCTGCCTGTTCACCTCGCTCTTCCATTGGCTGTTCAAGCGATGGTTGACACCCCTCGGGATCCATGACACTGGCCGAGAAATCTTGTTGGGAGAGTGTAGTGACACAGACCCACAACAGGGGGCATTAATGAGCGGACAGTGGATAAGCCAAAAAGTAACAATTTAATGTTGTGAATTGCACAACGGAATACAGACAATAACGATAGAGGAGTACAGTCAATCATATACAAGGTGACGTGTGGGCAGGCTCGAGGATAGAAGACGTCTGTCCAAGGAAGAGCCGGATCCCACACGGCTTCCACCGCCAGCGGATCTGAAGAACACCGGAGCCGCCAAGTCCCGAGTCCCAGGTGGCCACCGTCTCCAGCTGTCATACCAGGTACTACTGGCAGGAACAGAAACAGTTAATGGTGGGTTTGTGAAGACACACCCAGTAATCTTTCCTTGATCAGTTCCTCTGGGAGGGAGAACCTCCACCTCCAAAAACAGAAACACCCGTGCAGCTCCTGTCAGTCGCTTCTCTGGAAGGAGTGAGAGGCGAAGACGTCGCAACCCACACTGTACGCCAATCCAGTATAAGACTGTATCCACAGGGCTATGGCTGCACACAGAACAATATTCAATAAATCACAGCAGAGAAGGTTACCTTGAGTGGTAGCTGATTTCTCGGCGAGGAGGTGGAGTTGCAGTCCGGCCTTTATGGTGATGAGTTGGATGAGTGACAGCTGGTGCTGATAAGTGACAGCTGTCACTCCCAGCGGCTCCGACGTCCTCTCGCGCTTGAAGCCCGCACTCCAAGCAGGGCGCCATCTGGTGGTGGTGGGCCAGCAGTACCTCCTCCTCAGCGGCCCACACAACAGGGGATGCGGTTAAAAATGAATAAAAGCCAGTGATCGCGTACATTGCTTTCCGTGGGAAGATCGTAGTCTGCTAAAACAGCCTGGGAAAGCACACCTGTAGCTCGCCATTGCTTCTCTTTGGGTGGGCACAACCTTGTGAATAATTAATTTCGAAGGGGCGTGTGTGAAAGGGGGTGGGTGTGGGTGTGTGTGTGGGGGGGTTATTGGTGAAAAAGTGATGTAAGTTTTCTCTCAAACGGATTGGCCTGTTTTCTAGGGGCAATTCAAAAAAGGAAAAATACTTGAAACAGAGCTTCTGAAACTTGCTGGCACTTCGTGTGTATTCCCCACAGTGGGGAGACTCTGAACTAACACCAAAAACATGAAAAAGATGATTTTGATTCACCAATGAACCAGGTTTTCTTGAAATAAGGGAAATTAGCTGAGAACACTCAATTTTGGCTTTACTTTACTCATATTCCATCTTTTACCAACAACTTAGCAGCTTAAAAAATTTGATGGTGCGTAAAAAAACAAGTTAATTGCCTATAAGGACAAGAGACACAACTGTAAGTGATTTTTTTTTTTTTTTTTTTTTTTTTTTGCTGTCAGCCCATCTTATTTTCACCAAAAGATAAATTCTAAAATGAATAATCATTTGAGATCTTGCCACCCATTTGAGCAGCTTTTGTCGCCATCTGTTGGGTGATGTGAGCATTTCAGGACTTCTGTACATTTCCTATTTGAAACACAAAATTCAGTTTAAGAACAAAAATAAAGGCATCTATAAATGTCAGAAATGCCTGATGTTTGATCTCAGTATGAAAATGTTTGATTTTGAGAGTTTTATGGTTCTTGAGTTTTAGGACAGAAAGATTTGCCACATGGAATGACGGACAGACGGAAGGACAGCGATTTCTCTAGACAAGCACAACTTACAATTGTGCAAAAAGCTTGTTTCTTCTTGGAAGGACTCATAACGAGATGGTTTCAAGACTGTTTCATTTAATATTTTTAAGATGGATTACTTAAAACACCCTCACATCTTACTGAAATTGTACTTTAAGATTTTGTGTTTTTCCAGTGAACTTCTCAATAAGTCATGTGACTTTGCAAATCTGTTTAGACGATTCATTTGGCTGTTTGGGGCAAAAGTGAACGACACGCTGCACTGAGGACAGCGGACATGTGACGTGATGAGAATTATTAAAACAACTCATCAGAAGGTGTATTAATACATCCCGTTCAAATTGTTGCTGTAATTATTGACCTCTTTATAAATCTTGGTTATTCCAATCAGTTTTTGTTCAGTTATTGGGCCCAGAAATTAAAGCTGCACAGTGGCAAGGTGCCAGCATGGCATGAAAGTTATCAGAATACAGGAAAAATGGTCTTAACCTGTCCTGTTCTCTTCTGGCATTTTGGGTCAGACCTCATTGCGTGAATCTCATGAACCTTTATGAGCAAAATGTGAGAATTTAGAATGATTAAAGAACTAATTTTGGATGAAATCACTGTTACACCCCTAAATTATGTTCCCGATGCGAATGCTAACCTATCGATAGAATTTAAGAAAATTCTTGTTTTTTCTTCCCCTCCATCTAATTGTAACTCTGTTTCCGTGTTGTTGACCTGACAGTGTACAGACTCTGATGGCTGTGCGGTGGACAGAGCAAGCGCCTGGTGTGAGATGACTGACACCATCTACCACAGGTCAGCTGACCTCCTGGGCTTCTGCTACGTGTTCCATCAGAGCAGACTGACCCATGGAACCCTCATCACTTCATCCCGACTCTCTCTTTGCATGTTTTAAAACAGTTTGCCGCACACATTGTGACGCTTCATTTTTAAAGTACCAACTTCCTGTCGTGTGTGGGGGCCATGGGAATATTGGTTGTAAATTGAGGTGCAGTGTTGGTGCCATCGTGAGGCATCAATGAGCACTTGCGACATAAATCACCAAAAATCTGGTCTAAAGTTGAGTGCAGTTTTTCTGGTTTTTATATGACGCGGGTTCACAGGTGTACTCCGCTTGTACACATGGGGGACGCACATTAGCTCACACTCCTGTTCACACAGATTAAAATGAAACTGAAAATTGTTGGAGTGGACCTTTTTGCCACAGTATCACACAACTGTGAACCCAAAACATCGACATGTAAATATCAATTTACCTCGGTCGCCCCTGCGCGTTTGTTTAATGAGAAGAGAAGACTAGGACTCAGACCATTGCTCAGCTTTACCTTGTCACAGTTTTAATTAGCAGACTGAGTCTAATTTGTAACAACAGAAGTTTTGGTTGGTTCAATACAGGCCTGACCGGTGTAAATCTATAGCCCAGTAAAGAACCTCGCTTGTCGCTTCTACCTTTCTTTTGTACAATTCTTGATCCCTCCCTAAACTGACATCGCGTGACTGTCGTAGATGGTTGTCCTGCCGGATTGGTCTTCAGGGCCGCCTTCTTGACAAGCGCTGTTTTTCTACCATTCTCCGGCATTAACTAAGATAAAACTTATCTGTGCACTCAACAGATATTCACATGACTTGCGGTTTTATCTGACCTTGCTGACTGAAACCAACAATTCTCTAATCTACTCTCCCGCACCTGAGTTTCACATTCCTGTAACACAAACATATTTTTACACAATGAACTGTTCTTTCAGCATATCTACTTAAAAACAGCATAGCAACAGCAATAAAGGTCACATCGGGTCACCGCACGTCAACAGTGGTCACATAGAAAAATGAGAAAAACATAACAAAACTTGTTCAAACAGCATATCATGAAAATAAGCCGCTAGCCTTAGCACAAGCAAGTATAATCATGATCATAATATATACTCAACAAAAATATAAACGCAACACTTCTGGTTTTGCTCCCATTTTGTATGAGATGAACTCAAAGATCTAAAACTTTTTCCACATACACAATATCACCATTTCCCTCAAATATTGTTCACAAACCAGTCTAAATCTGTGATAGTGAGCACTTCTCCTTTGGTGAGATAATGCATCCCACCTCACAGGTGTGCCATACCAAGATGCTGATTAGACACCATGATTAGTGCACAGGTGTGCCTTAGACTGCCCACAATAAAAGGCCACTCTGAAAGGTGCAGTTTTGTTTTATTGGGGGGGGATACCAGTCAGTATCTGGTGTGACCACCATTTGCCTCATGCAGTGCAACACGTCTCCTTCACCTAGAGTTGATCAGGTTGTCAATTGTGGCCTGTGGAATGTTGGTCCACTCCTCTTCAATGGGTAGTCTAAGGCACACCTGTGCACTAATCATGGTGTCTAATCAGCATCTTGATATGGCACACCTGAGGTGGGAGGGATTATCTCAGCAAAGGATAAGTGCTCACTATCACAGATTTAGACTGGTTTGTGAACAATATTTGAGGGAAATGGTGATTTGTGTATGTGGAAAAAATTTTAGATCTTTGAGTTCATCTCATGCAAAATGGGAGCAAAACCAAAAGTGTTGCATTTATATTTTTGTTGAGTGTATATAATAAGGGAATATATATAATAAGGGAAGGAAGGGAATCTGGTTTTTATCACTTGTGCTGTCAGTGTGCAAATATATTTTTAATTACAAGTGTTAATGTGTGTTTTGTTGTTGTTGTTCATGACAGTAAATGTCGTGTTTTAAGTCTTGCATTGTCTTTTGTACAGACTGAGCCCACAGCTGTCTCAGGAGGTGATGCTGGATGAAGTCAGTGATGCGGTTTTGGTGGACATGCTGTGGGAGACCCAGATGTACCTTTACGAGAACAGAGCGGTTGTGGAGTCGCTGGTAAAGCAGCTGCTCAGTGACTGAACGCCCAGACGGGACGGTGACGGCGAGCAAAAAAGTCGGGGAGTGCGTGTGAATGACTGTGTTACTGTACTCAGTCAGACTGACTGTCAGAATAATGTAATCTTGTTGAGACTTACAACCTATACATTTTCACTGACATATGCAGTACTTTGTAGCAAAATGTGATCTAAAGAATGGGGGAACATGGGGAGAAAAAAGCATGACAGACTGGCTTAAAGGGGAATTCAGCAGCAATATGTGATCTTATCACTGACCCCAGACGTGATCCAGCATGAAGCTTGTGACATTTGTAGCCATGAAGCTTCTTTCTGTCGTCAGCACTTTCACTTGTTTCTTAATTGTCCTTATTTTTGGACGAAGTGAAAAACTGTCAAATGAAGGTAATGCTGGTGGTTTAAATGCACTTTACTGTATGAAAGGAGAGCGTTCTGTTTACGTTGATTTTGTGCAGGACAAGATGTAACTCAGTGGGACACTCATCCAAAAACATAGGCTGAACTTAATTTCCTCCATACGTAAGTCACACCACACTGTTATCTATGGAGTGGAAAGATGCCAACCTCCACGCTTAGTCATTAAATTCTGCAGGAATTACCCTGTGCCGGCAAAGCAGGGTTTTGTAATCGGTCCGGTGTGTGTGTCTGGCTGAACAAGATTAAAAAAAAAAAAAAAAAAAGCTGGATGGATTTTCACCAATAATGGTTGGAATATTACTCTGGTAGATAACAAAAGAACTCAAATAATTTTCTGCTATATCCCAGCACCCAATCACGTTAGAGAGATTTTCAGACAACTTTATTGAGCCCTAAAAGGGCAATTATGTTTGCACTCCAATTACCTCAGACAAAATACAGCAATTAATCCACAATTACTTGTTTACTGTAATAATGGCACACATCAAAATTAAAGACAACACATATATTTGACATTGTTTATGTGCTCTAAACTTGAAGCAGTCCATCATCCGAATTGAGGCAAAGTGGGTGAAGGCTGCAGCAGGAGGGTCCCACGCCACACAGCTTGGGGTTTGAAGGCTGCAGCAGTAAAAACTGCGCTGCCTTCAAGAGCGAGGGGAGTGGATAGATACGGGCATGAGGTAACAGGAGTTTCTGTCAATTTCAGTAACAGGCTGGGGGGGGTTAGATGAGAAGTGGGAGCCGAATTCCTTCACCAAGGCCGTAGATCCTTCTGGGGGAAGAGCAGGGAATTTGGCCTTCAGGAGCCGATAAGGCTGCCATGTTGATGTTAGGCAGGGAGATACAGAATTCCATTTACTGCACCTCTGACCATCTAGAGTCCAACTTTATGAAGAATATTCTCTAGTCCTCAGCAACACATTCCTTTGCAATGCAGCAGTTTGCTCCGAGATTGTATCCATTTTGCATTTGAGTTCAAGAGTTCACGCAGTCTGAGATTACATAGCATTGCCCAACTCATTAATCATGACGGACTGATGAGGGGACGAAATTCTGGAAGCAGCCGTCTTGCTAATATTCCTGTGGGTCAGGGCAGCGCACAAACCAATCAGCATCAAACCTCCCACCATAAAAGCGAATAGGAATGAATCCTCAGCGTCTTCCACAGAGAGTGGAGCCAAGCATGTCACACCCCATCTCTGTCAGATGTTAAGAGCATAGCCCACTGGGTAGATTCCATCAGGGCATGCAGGGTCCCCCAGGTCTGATTCCTTATTGAAAAAAAATGGTGTCAAGAGCGTTGACCCTGTGATGCCTTAAATTTGTCATTTTTACAGAAATTCAAGGCAACATTTGTGCTATTTTATGTGCATAACACCTAAAATGTAATGTTAAATAACTTAAAAGATCATTTTCTACATAAAATGAGCACATTCCTCTGCAGAGGACCACAAATACATAAGTAGGGAAAAGCCCAAAGTAATTGAATTATTCTCCTTTTAATAAATATAATGTATTTGTACACTTATTTTCACATCATTATTATTTTTGCTAACATATTCTTAAGGGAATAATTGACATTAAAATAACTCATTTGGCATGCGATTAGATAAATTCCACTATGACATTAGATCTTCAGAGAAAGTTAACACAGTGTTGGTAATTTAAAGTTGTCCAGAAAATTTTATCAAGAATTTGAAGAAAAAAAAAAAACTATTACTGCATTTGAAGAAACTATTTATTTATTTGATTTTAATGGTGCTTTTCCTTTTCCTGTCAATTCATTACAAAGTATTCACTGTTACTTGTTTGAATCCTGTATTTGTTTTTTAACGGTTATAATTGACATATTTAATGCCCGGCTGTCATATCATGTGATCCAGTGGGTCTTTACAGTGTGTCCTCACTGACTGGTGATTACGAAACACGTCTGTGTCCGGTTGCAGTTTAGTTTTCTTTGACCACTTTTCTCCATGTCCTGGTTCTACTCCTCTCGTTGTAAATTATACTCTTTTAATTAAGAATTTACCATCATTTACATGTTAGCACTTAACAAATTTCAAATTTGCTGCCTCTTGACGTGATATTTAATATTTCCTGCTTTGACTTGAGATTAAACTTAACTTGACGGACAGAAACGGAAGATCTATTTGTAGAACACAAATGTGAGAATTTATTTCCTGTTTCTTTGCATGTGATTGTGTGAATTACTAGTGTGTTTGATATGTTACTAAAATATTTATCTATGGATTCTGTGTAGTATGTGTGTTACCTAGCATGTCCCAGTTATATTTCTTTTAATCCCATGGGCCTAGTTTCCCAATCCTGTTCCTCGGAAACCAAAGTACTGCACATTTTCCGTTTCTCCCTGAATTAATTGGAGCAGATCACCAGCTAATGCTCGGGTCAAATTAGCTACGAACAATGGCGATGAGCAGTTTGTGTTATTGTTTGAAGAGGGCGTGCACACTAACGTCACCGTAAAATGTCTTGTAAATTACTTTGGAGGTGTTATCTGTTTCCAAAAACAGCATTTTTATATTTACACACACGCTGTGGTTCAGTGATCATTCATGTGGCCTCATGCATAATACTAGACGTCTAGAGAAAATAGCGTAGGTCAAAACTAGAAGTCTTCCACCTTGCATGGTATGATGACATTGTGGACTATAAGCATGCACTATTGGCCACAAAATGGGCCTATGACTCTGATTAACAGAAACAAGCATAATTCTTTATTTTTATTTATTTTTTTATTTTTTGACACTGTTGCTACACTTATTCAAAATGGTGACTTTCAAATTGAGGTTATGTGATGAGTGATGATGGTGCAAGAAGGTGTGCGGAATTAAGAGGAGCAGTGAAGATAGGGAATACATATCAAGAGTTTAAATAGCAAAACGCATGAATTTAAGTTAATAGAATGCAGTAATCTTGAGCCAGTAAATGAGGCTGAATGTCATTACAGCATGTTAACACCATTTATCATTGAACTACAAAGCATCTTGTTTTGGGCTATGAAAAATATATGACTCTCCGTCGCCCCCTACAGGAGGGTGTTTTGCAGCATCTCAGACTAGAGGTGGGCGATACTGGGAATTTTGGTATTGATCCGATACCAAGTAAATACAGGCCCAGTATCGCCAATATCAATACCGATCCTGATACTTTTTCATATTTAAGCTTCATAGATCCAAAGGATCCAAAAGACCTAGGATAGAATTTAGCCAAACATTGTACGTGACAACAAAATACTTTATTCTCACAATCAACATTTTTGTTTAAAAAAAAAAAAAATCACTCAACACAACTTAAAATCTCCTGAGGTAGAGGGCTGACAAACCACAATACAACAAAATTAACACACCACAACAAAATTGGCTAGCACCGCTGAGCCACGTGACGGCACAACAACAAAAGACCAGAGGAGGAGGGTGCGCTGCTCCATGTTGTGTAACAGTGCAGCACTGCTCTTACAGAGAGAGCAGACTTTGATGAATCAGTCAGTGCGTGCGGGAGAGAAAAAAAGGTTTATCGATCTTTTTGCATGAGGATCGTTCAATATCAATACCAGCGTTGGTATATATATTATCGATATTAGGATCGATCTGCCCACCTCTGTCTCTCTCCCTCATGTTGTATCATCAGAGGCAGCATGTCTCTCAGGACATGGCTGAAAAATCAAAACTTATTTTTGTTGCAAGGCAGACATTACAGTGTGTAGTGTGTGTCTGTCTGTCACACTCCTCCTTGCTGCAGTAACTCATCAATGATTCCAGATATCACATTTATGGTGGACACAAATATTCTCTGGACCAAAACTTTGGACAAGTTTGCACGTGAGCGCTCTGCGTTTTTCATATGTATTAAATTGCAATTATAAATATACTGAGAAATATTTAAGGACTACCATCAAACAATTTAAGGAAAGTAGATACTTATGCTAGGTACAATGTAGAAATATTCATTACAGGACCTCGAATTATAAATAACAAATAAGTAACAGTTTGCAGTATTTTAAGCAACAGATTACTAACAGTTCATACTATATATACAGTGGTATGTAAAAGTTTGGGCACCCCTGATGAGTTCCATGATTTTCTTTTGTAAATCATTGGTTGTTTGGATGAGCAATTTCAGTTAAATATATCATATAGCAAACAAACAGTGATATTTGAGAAGTGAAATGAAGTTAGTAGGATTTACAGAAAGTGTGCAATAAACAAAATTAGGCATGTGCATAAATTTGGGCACCCCAACATAAAAGAATACATCAATATTTAGTAGATCCTCCTTTTGCAGAAATAACAGCCTCTAAATGCTTCCTATAGCTTCCAATGAGAGTCTGGATTCTGGATGAAGGTATTTTCGACCACTCTTTACAAAACATCTCCAGTTCAGTCAGGTTTGTTGTTTTCTGAGCATGGACAGCCCGCTTAAAATCACACCACAGATTTTCAATAATATTCAGGTCTGGGGACTGAGATGGCCATTCCAGAACGTTGTACTTGTTCCTCTGCATGAATGCCTTAGTAGATTTTGAGCAGTGTTTAGGGTCGTTGTCTTGCTGAAAGATCCCACCCTGGCGCAACTTCAACTTTGTGACTGATTCTTGAACATTGATTTTATTTTTTTTAACGTTCGAGAAAGTTCTAAATGTTTTGTGAAATTTCTAGATAATTCTGGAAACTTCTAGAAACTTCTGGACAGTTCTAGCAGTTAAAGAATATTCTAGAAGACTACTTAGTAGTAGTGAAGGCGAATCGAGAATATTCTTGAAAACAGACAAATTTCAAAATATCATTGTCCTGATCACAGAAGCAAAGTTTCTGTGGAATAACAGCTATTTTCTATTTATTTAAGGCATAACAGGTTAGGAAAACACACTGTGTACACAGGAACAAAACAAAAATAAAAATTTGTTATAGTGTTATTCATGAACTTTCAGAGCTAGATAAATCTGATACACTTGATGAGGTATGTGATAAGATGACTGACATAAACAACCCACCTAAAGGTTTAGTCCTTGCACATATCAATATATGTAGTCAGAGGAATAAAATTCATGACCTCTCTCTGTTTTTGTAATCAAATAATATAGATAGTCCTGCAATTTCTGAAACCCATCCAGACAGTTTTATAGACAATTCAGAGGTTTATAAAAAGAGGCTTTTCAATTTATAGGAATGATCCAAATAGGTTTGGAGGTGATGTGGCCATTCTCATACGTGACCATTTTCCTGTTAAATTGAGACATGACTTGATGGTTAATGATGTTGAATATTATGGCTGCAGGTCCAAAATTTTATCAAACTTTTACAATGACCAATGTCAGTGCTTCTGAACAGTAATAGCTTTAAAACTGGGGTGATACAGGGTTATGAGAGTTTGGAATTACAACCTTAGTATACTAAACATCATATGCAGGATCTGGAATATGAGACAGATCCGGACAATCATTTCTATTCCCCCATAAATAGTAACTGTCAGTTTTACACAGAGGACCAATACAACAACTGCATTAAAAGTGACGGGAAACTCTCATTAATCCTTTTTAACAGTAGGGGTCTATATAAAAACTTTGTGAATATTAAAGATTATTTAAAACAATTTTGTCAGCCTTTTAGTGCAATTGCTATAACTGAAACTTGGCTTACAGATGTTGATGATCCAAACTATGAATTGGAGGGATTTTAATTCAATTGCTTGAATAGACAAAATGGGGGGGGGGGGGGGGGGGGGGGGTGGCACTGTATGTTGACAAAAACCTTAATTATAAAAGTAAAGAGCAAATGATAATGGCTGTGGAAAATCTTCTGTAATACATCACAACTGAAATACACTCAACAAAAATATAAACGCAACACTTTTGGTTTTGCTCCCATTTTGTATGAGATGAACTCAAAGATCTAAAACTTTTTCCACATACACAATATCACCATTTCCCTCAAATATTGTTCACAAACCAGTCTAAATCTGTGATAGTGAGCACTTCTCCTTTGCTGAGATAATCCATCCCACCTCACAGGTGTGCCATATCAAGATGCTGATTAGACACCATGATTAGTGCACAGGTGTGCCTTAGACTGCCCACAGTAAAAGGCCACTCTGAAAGGTGCAGTTTTGTTTTATTGGGGGGGATACCAGTCAGTATCTGGTGTGACCACCATTTGCCTCATGCAGTGCAACACATCTCCTTTGCATAGAGTTGATCAGGTTGTCAATTGTGGCCTGTGGAATGTTGGTCCACTCCTCTTCAGTGGCTGTGCGAAGTTGCTGGATATTGGCAGGAACTGGTGCACGCTGTCGTATACGCCGGTCCAGAGCATCCCAAACATGCTTAATGGGTGACATGTCCGTTGAGTATGCCGGCCATGCAAGAACTGGGACATTTTCAGCTTCCAAGAATTGTGTACAGATCCTTGCAACATAGGGCCGTGCATTATCCTGCTGCAACATGAGGTGATGTTCTTGGATGGCACAACAATGGGCTTCAGGATCTCGTCACGGTATCTCTGTGCATTCAAAATGCCATCAATAAAATGCACCTGTGGTCTTCGTCCATAACAGACGCCTGCCCATACCATAACCCCACCGCCACCATGGGCCACTCGATCCACAACATTGACATCAGAAAACCGCTCACCCACACGACGCCACACACGCTGTCTGCCATCTGCCCTGGACAGTGTGAACCGGGTTTCATCTGTGAAGAGAACACCTCTCCAACGTGCCAAACGCCAGCGAATGTGAGCATTTGCCCACTCAAGTCGGTTACAACGACGAACTGGAGTCAGGTCGAGACCCCGATGAGGACGACGAGCATGCAGATGAGCTTCCCTGAGACGGTTTCTGACAGTTTGTGCAGAAATTCTTTGGTTATGCAAACCGATTGTTTCAGCAGCTGTCCGAGTGGCTGGTCTCAGACGATCTTGGAGGTGAACATGCTGGATATGGAGGTCCTGGGCTGGTGTGGTTACACGTGGTCTGCGGTTGTGAGGCTGGTTGGATGTACTGCCAAATTCTCTGAAACGCCTTTGGAGACGGCTTATGGTAGAGAAATGAACATTCAATACACGAGCAACAGCTCTGGTTGACATTCCTGCTGTCAGCATGCCAATTGCACGCTCCCTCAAATCTTGCGACATCTGTGGCATTGTGCTGTGTGATAAAACTGCACCTTTCAGAGTGGCCTTTTATTGTGGGCAGTCTAAGGCACACCTGTGCACTAATCATGGTGTCTAATCAGCATCTTGGTATGGCACACCTGTGAGGTGGGATGCATTATCTCACCAAAGGAGAAGTGCTCACTATCACAGATTTAGACTGGTTTGTGAACAATATTTGAGGGAAATGGTGATATTGTGTATGTGGAAAAAGTTTTAGATCTTTGAGTTCATCTCATACAAAATGGGAGCAAAACCAAAAGTGTTGCGTTTATATTTTTGTTGAGTGTATGTATGGAAAGATGTAAAAATATAATTATTAGCTGCATATATAGAGCTCCTGGCTCTAAAATTGAAGAGTTTCAAAATTGGATAGAGAGGTTTTTTTCCTCAGTAATGCAATAAACGAGTAATTGTTTGTGGAGATATAAACATAGATCTTTTAAATCTGTATCAACGTAAAGTAACAGAGGATTTTAGTAATACCATGTACAGCTTAAACCTATATCCAAACAAACAAAAAAAACTTCACATTCAACTACTCTCACAAATGATATTGATACAAAAACATTAAGTGGCCTATTAAACAATGATATTAGTGACCATTTACAAATCTTTATAGTAACTGATCTTAATTTTAAATAAAAACTGTACTGAGAAAATTATATACTGTAAGCGAATGCAATCAGAAGAAGCTATCACTGCCTTTAAAAATGATTTATTTTTACATGATTGGAATTGTATATTTGAAAAGAATGATGCTAATCTATCATATTCTGAATTTGTAAACATATTTATCAATATATACAATAAAAACTGTCCAATTATACAGTATAGCAAAAATAATAAAAATAAAGCTAACCCATTGACAACAAAAGGTCTTCAAAAGGCTTGTAAGAAGAAAAATATGCTATATATCTGGTAGCAAGCATCTTTTTACTAATTACAGGCCTGTGTCTTTATTGTCACAATTTTCAAATATACTGGAAAAACTTTATAATAACAGATTGGATAAATTTATAGAACAACACAACTTGCTTGATGAAAGTCAATATGGTTTTAGAGTGAAAAGATCCACTGCACTGGCACTGCTCGATTCAGTAGAAGAGATCAATAAACATATGGATGAAAGGGAAATAGTAGTTTATTGACCTACGGAAGGCTTTTGACACAATAGATCACAACATATTATTTCAGAAGATGGAACTGTATGGGATTAGAGGGGTGGCTCTAAATGGGATTAAAAGTTACTTACAAAACCGGAAACAGTTTGTTAAACTCAGGGACTACTGTTCTTCATATGTAGACATCATTTGTTGGCTTCCCCGGGGTTCTATGTTGGGACCAAAATCATTTATTGTGTACATCAATGATTTATGCAAATTTATTTCAGTTCTCTTTGCAGATGATACAAACCTGTTTTGTTCAGGAGAAAATTTGCAACAATTATTATCTGATTTAAAAATTGAAATGATAATGTTGAAGAGATGGTTTGTCTAAAAATAAAGTAATGTTATTTGGAAATTATAAAAAAAAAAAGACATACAAATTCAGTTAAACATACAAGGGTTAAACATAGAACGGGTCAAAGAGAATAAGTTTTAAGGTGTCATTATTGATGAAAGAATGAACTGGAAAGCTCATATTCAACATATTCAAAAGAAAGTATAAAAAAGTATTAGGTATTAAATAAGGCCAAGTGTGTTCTTGATTGCAAAGCACTACATACTCTGTATTGTTCATTGGTTGCACCCTACCTGACTTACTGTGCTGAAGTTTGGGGCAACAATTATAAAACTACATTGCAACCATTATTCATTCTTCAAAAAACAGCTGAAGATGTTGAGATTCTCTTTGGGAGTAACAAGAATGGACAAGATTAGGAATGAACATATCAGAGGGACAGCTCAGGTGGGACAGTTTGGAGACAAAGTCAGAGAGGCGAGATTGAGATGGTTTGGACATGTGCAGAGGAGGGACCCAGGGTATATAGGGAGAAGGATGCTGAGGATGGATCCACCAGGCAGGAGGAGAAGAGGGAGACCAAAGAGGAGGTTCATGGATGTGCAGAGAGGACATGCAGGTGGTTGGTGTGACAGAGGAAGATACAGAGGACAGGGTGAGATAGAAACAATTGATCTGCTGTGGCGACCCCTAATGGGAACAGCCGAAAGACAAAGAAGAAGAAGAAGTTTTCTTCACATTTTCAGATAAATCAAAGGCTAACTTTTAAATTTCATAGAAATGGAGCAATTTTGATTTACCCCCCCCCCCCCCCCCCCCAAAAAAAAAGAAAAACCCAGAAAAGTGTAAAAACACAAGTTCAGAAATTTTGTGAGGTCCCATACTTTGTGAAGTTAAATTTATTGCAACCAATTATCAAAATACCGTGGGCCCTATCTTGCACCGAGCTCCAAGCAACACGCCATGAGGGCCATTATTAGTTTATTTTTACACCCTTTCAAATTACGGTATCACTTTTGATTGTACGGGACTGCCAGTATGTTGTGGTCAACCTGGAGTGTGGTTGGTCACAGGTTTTGGGCATCATTTATTTTAACTGTTGCACACATGCAAAATAGGACCTAAAATCTGTGCACAACAAAATTAACTCATGCACTGTGATTTAGAATGTGTGAATAAACATATGTATGAATAAACATTTTGGAGAAGGTTAAAATGTGAATGGCAGCTGTTAGAGAATCTCTGGAATACTGCTTTGATAGCACCTTTAAGAACAGGGACTCTGAACAGAGAGTAGGGCACAGAGAGATCAATCCAATAGAATAGTCAATAATACCTCATTTATTTAAATAGGGTCAAGGGAAACATGCTAATACATAAAAAATAGAAGTTTTCGGGTTTATTTTGCCTTCACAGCACCAAATTTTTCTTCTAAAGCCTAAATTTGCATTGAACACCTATAGCAAATCATACATCCCAGCTCCCTTGAGCCAACTGTATTTGACCTTGGACCTTCAGGTCAAGGTCGTGCATGAAAATGAATGGAAAACTACTCTTTATTATTTAACCTTTTTCCAGTCATGCTCCACTGTCCCCCATCATGACATGGGGGACCATTGAAAGGGGCTCCATGCATCCATTGGTGCTTATTTGTTTAATTTGTCACTATGGCCGTATCAGCATAATAGACGGGGGACCTCAGCTGAGTACTGGCTTGTTATTAGGAACTGAAGCTAAATAAAGACATGTTTACATTCAGGCAGCAGGTTTGTCATTTCTGGAGCCCCATTCAAAATGTTACACTGTGGCCCACTTCAAATGATTTACAACAAATTAAATAAAATAAGTTTATTTTCTTTCTTTTTTTTGCACTTTTAACCTGTTTTCTAATTCAGATGATTTGCTTCTTTTTTTAATATTCTCAGCTACCCTAAGATGACAACAGAAGAACCACAGAAGAAGAAAAAGGTGAGAAAACTTTATTTTTAATCCAACAAAACTGAATATGTTCGACCATATCAACACATGTTGTCAATAGCAGGCAGAAAATTGGTCTTATTAGTCTATGATATGAAATCACAACTTTGTGTGCGCTGTTCTTTATTTGCTACTGTTGCATATTCATATTTTTACTTCTATTCTTTCTTCAGTCTTTGGCTGTGAAGAGAAAGATCAAGTCTCAGTTCTGCACAATCCAGTAAGTGTTGATTTTCAGGTGGGTAAATCATCATCCTGACCATAAATATTCTCTGAATGATGATATCTGTTTCTTCATTCTCTACTGTGTTTGCTAATGGAAAGGCCCTGGTTTCTGCAGTGCCTGTGAAGATCCTAAAATATGCACTGAGGTCAATGGAAAGTGTCATCAGCCTGGTGATGAAAACAATGCAGCTTCATGGAGGAATAAGCAGGTACTACGCAAACAGTGGTAAACACAGGCAAAACAAACATGTGTCAGTACATTGATCATTACTGGAACTGAATATGGATGAATAATTTAAAAATACTTGCAAATTGCAGTAATAATTAGAACTGACCATGCTATAGGGGGTGGAACTGAAGGTGGGATTGTTTCTCTTGAAGGTGGATTTCAGTTTCTCTTATCTCTTCTTTGAATTTGCAGACTTTACACGCTTGATGGCCATCTCATTGAAGATCCAAAAGAACTTAAGAGCAAAAAACATTATGTTGCTGTGGGCAGGGGAAAATTTAAACCTGCACCATATGGCCAGAAAGACCAACCACCCTGCAAGAACAGCAAGAAAGAACGGTATGAGGGAAAAAAAGAGATAAATAAGACACATTTGATTTGTATTCTCACAATTCTCAGCTAAAACTTGTTTTAAAACTGATTTTGCTTCTCCTCCCTCCAGTAAAGACAGTTCACCTGCTGTTCCAACAACAACTCAAAGACAGGAAGTGGTGAGTTCATTTTCTTCTATGGGGCTTGTTCAAATTCAGTTTTGTACAACACTGTGAAATTATTGATTTAGTGTAACTCGATATTACATTTTTTGAACATTTATCATAATGATTAGAATTATTTGTTAATTTACAGATCAAACCTGTTCTCAGCAAATTTATGATGACTGTCCCCAAGAAAAGAAAAATGTTTTTCTCAATAAAGTATGTACAGACTTTCAAGTTTGTAATTATGTGTCCTGAATATGATTTTTCAGTCAACGATGATGTATCTCTTTATTTCTTCATTCTGCAGTGTGTATGCTAATGGGGAAGACCTGGTTCCTCCAGTGCACGTCAAGATCCCAGCATATAAAATGGAGCTGTTAGAAGATGTGATCACCGTGGTGTCGGAGAAAATGCACCTTCGAGTCGGTGTGAACGGGTACTGTACAACATCAATACCTTGCAAATCGCGTGCAGTTTGAACCAAACAAAGCTGTTCTACTCAACATTTGTAGTTCTAATATACTGACTGGAATTAACCCCAAAACTGATTTAATAAAATAATTAGTACTGGCCTTCATCGCTCATCCAAAAATTGCTGAAATCATAGTTTTCGCCAGGAGTACTGCTAGAATTTTAAAGGTTATTATATTCGCCAAATAAACCACATGTAACCTCCGATTCCTTATTTCCCAGCATGAGAAACACAATGTGTGGCGTGTGAGCTGGTTGAAATACACATGTATCATATCACAGTCAATGCATGAGACTTGAGAACCTGCAAATGAAGAACACATACACACATAGTTCTCTTGCTCATTAATGAAACAGAATCATAATTAATCATTTTAAATACTTGCAAAATGCAGTAGGAATTAGATTTGGCTGCGCTGTAGTGTGCACATTTGACAGTGTCTTGTCTTTGAATTCCCAGACTTTACACGGTTGATGGCCATCCCATCAAAGATCCAAAGGAACTGAAGAACGGTGGACATTATGTTGCTGTGTGCAGTGGAAAATTTAAACCTGCACAATACGGCCGGGATGCGCCGGCATCCTGTAAGAGCAGCAAGAAAGAATGGTATGATGGGAAAAAAAGAGAGAATAAAGTGCAATTTATTTATTTTCTCACATGGTTCTCATGTCAAAGAGCATTAATTGATCTTGGCTTTGTGTTTCGTCCTTGCAGTAAAGCTCTCTCACCTGTTGCTGGAACAGTGCATCATGAACAGACCGTGGTAAGTTCACCTTCACAGTTTATTCAAATTATGTGAAAGGTTCCCCGTCCATTTCTTCATATATCAAATACAGTGTTTTTCCCCACAAATATATTGATACATGAAATGTATATATGTATACATTTTATGTATATATAATTTTTTATGCTTACTATATTGTTTATATTGATACAACAAATTTCTGGTTGTGTCTACACCGATCCTTTTCACATGCGGTGTCATTTTTTAGAAGGTTCACTGAATTCACCATGCACCTGACGTCACCATGCAGCTGACCCTCTTATTTGCATTATTATCATTTGTCTTGCACTCAGCTGATAAAATGCCGCCCTCCCCGGTGACTTATATTTTGTACAGATGATGGAACCACATGATTTCAGTTAAGCTTTTTCAAATAGCCATTAGGAACTCTTGTGACGCTGCTGCGTCCTGGTTGGTTTGATCATTTTGATTTTGCTGTCGAACTAGTTTGAAAAGAAAAAGAAAAGAAAATCGCAGTTTTAAATTCAGAGCTGCTTCACCCAGAAGAGTTATTGATCAGTCAGTGAAAAATTTAAGGGAACATGGTTTCACCTGTGGC
Source organism: Thalassophryne amazonica (assembly GCF_902500255.1). NCBI lineage: Eukaryota > Metazoa > Chordata > Actinopteri > Batrachoidiformes > Batrachoididae > Thalassophryne > Thalassophryne amazonica. The sequence continues at coordinate 10,137,594 of NC_047117.1, forward strand.
CATTTCTTCCTTTATTTTTTCTCTCCATGTAGCATGCTGATGCAGAAACTGTTAAGACCACAGATGGGGCAGAGCTGAAGAACATGGACGTCCAAGAGGAACCCAAACCAAAAACAATGGAGCTCACAATCCCATTTCTCTCAGGTAAGCAGTACCCCCCCATCTCTTCTCCAAGGGGGTCACCAAAGGTCGCAGTTTCATTTGCTCTAATAACTCGCTCTCTGGATAGTCAGGAGTAAGACTGCAGCTCCTCCCTGTGAGGAAAACAACAAATGTGACATCAAACACTGCCAGAGGCTTTCAGCTGTTTTTGTCAAAATGTATCCAAAAATCCTGACATATTTCTTCACCACTGTCTTTTCTTCTGCCCTTTGACTCTTTTCTCCCCTTGTCTCCTATTCATCTGCCTCACGTTCCTTCTCTGGCTCCTTAGATGTGAGGTTGAACGTCTCAAAGGAGGAGAACCTCAGCTTACAGACTCCGCAGCGTCCCATCAAGGTTAGTGATTTGGGCTCCGTCCCAGAGACAGACATCGAACAGAAGGAAGAGGAGAAGAAGGTGCTGAGTGAAAAGGAGGACAGTACACCTGAGGGTGATGATAAACGCATGAGTTAAACTGATGTTCAAGCTGAGGGTGAAACCGGCATGTGAATATTGGCACTTTTACACTCAGGCTGGAAGCCCTGTTTCTCTTTTAATATTTTGTTTTTCTGGCAGCAGATACAGATGTGGACAAATTTGTTAACCTCACTATCAAATTTAACATTTTCTTCTAAATTTTCCCAAGTGTTTTTTTTTTTTTTTTTTTTAACTGAACGAGGAATTTTAAACACAGCACATCAAAATATCCTAGTTTTATTTTGGATGCTTATTACTTTGCACACAGAAACAAAATGATTTCACACAAACCAAAAACTACCAGGGTCAAAATTATTATCCCCCTGAGGCTAATAGTCAATTTTGTGTCTTTTTTTGCTCTGCATTCATTTATTGTAATTTTTAACAAATCCCAGACATGTCTCCTGAGGAATCCCAGCCCATTCTTCTTTGGGGAATCTCTCAAGCTCCTCCAGACTTGATGGTCCTCCGGCATGGACCTCTTTGGTTTTCAGTTCACCCCACAGATTTTCAGTGGGATTCATTTGAGTCAGGACTTTGTGAAGACCAGTCAGTAACTTTCGCTTTGGTCTTCTGAAGGCAGTTCTTCAACAGGAGTGCTGTATGTTTTGGGACGTTGTCGTGTTGGAAGGGTTAGGTCTTGCCAGTTGTTCTGAGGTGTTTAGACACATTTCTCACTAGTTTTCTTTCCAGAGTCTTGGAAATCTTACACTTCCTACCTTTGCCAGACTTGTTCTGTACTGTGTGGATCTCTTTGAATTTCTTGATGAGACTTCTTGCTCCACTTCTTGACACTTGGAAATGCTGTGAAATCTTTGTATGTCCTTCTCCTGCTCTGTGAGCATCAACAATTCTTTTTCTCAAGTCTAAACTGATTTCTTTTGACGCTTTCTCAAATGACAGCTCAAACCCATACGGACGTTTTTATATATCGTGGAAACTTTGGAAGATAACCCTCAGCTTTAACTTGATTTTACAAGCTTTGTGCTTTACTAAGTTAAATCACATCATTGCACAACAGTAGTTCAACAAAAAGGTCAGTTCTTAATGGGGTAATAATTTTGACCCCGGTAGTTTTTGGCTTCTGTGAAATAATTTTGTTATAAATGTAAAAGTGGATCTGTGTTTCTCTCCACTCCCAAACAAATTCAGAATGCTTCAGTCATGGATATAGTGTAAAGACAAAAAGGATGATTCCTGTACTATTTGAGATTGTGACAGAGTAACTTCATACAAATTGAACAAGTATCTTCTTCCTGAGAGCTGCAAACAGTTCTGATGTGACCTGCGTGTTTGATCGTGCTGCTTCACTGTCTTACGTCTGGAACGCCGCGTGAGCTGCATCATGTTGCATAGTTTTAATTCCCAGAATTCATTCCTTTATCTTTGTGTGTTTCTCTTGCAGCTGTGCCAGTGCTTAGTTGAGTTTTTAGGAAATCCTGAGTTTAAGCCGATCACTGGGGAGAAAACCATTGACGAGGATTTTGTCATTGATGTAAGAACTACATGTTATAGCAACTTCTTGTTATCTTTGTGTGGAAAAACTGTTCTTTGTCAGAAGAGATGCAGTAACAGAAGCACTGCTGAGAGATGACCTGACCTAAACTGAGCCTTGTTTTCTTTCACAGCTAATAGTGGTGCTCTTATGTAGTAAGGATCCCATGGAGAGAAAGATCACCAAATGGGTGTTGAAGAAGATCTTTGAAATTTAGTACAAATGAGACACCTAATCTTCAGATGTATCACTTATCTCATCAGGTTAGTGAGGTTCTCCTGCTGTAGTGCTCATTTTTCAATCAAGCTGTAAAGAGAACATGAATGATTTGTCTCTTGGGACACGTTACAACACCTGGTTTTTAACAACCGTGTGTTCAGATGTGATCAGATTCTTTTCAGTGACTAAGGTGCTGCAGCTGAGAGAAATGTGGTTTGTAAGCCTGGATCAATGCAGACTGGGTGTTGGAGCAGTGAGGGTGGATGTCAGTCCAAGTTGGGCATCCTGAGAGAAAGTCATAAGTTATATGTTTCCCTGCTATTTTCTGTTAAATTCAATGGACCTACTCTGACCTACCGTGCACCCAGAAATATTCACAGCGCTGCACTTTTTCCACCTTTTTATGTTGTAGCCTTATTCCAAAATGGGTGAAATTTATTTTTTTCCCTCAAAATTCTACACACAATATCCCATAATGATCCTGTGAAAAAAAATTGTTTTTGAGATTTTTACAAATTTATTGCAGCTTCAGGTTCTCACCAATAGGGGGCACTACAGCCCCCTCAGCACCATACTTATCATGTTATCATGTTATGTCCAGCATCAAGTCTGCATCATTGCAGCCTTACAAACAGACTGCATTTATAATAGTGTTCAGAATAATAGTAGTGCTATGTGACTAAAAAGATTAATCCAGGTTTTGAGTATATTTCTTATTGTTACTTGGGAAACAAGGTACCAGTAGATTCAGTAGATTCTCACAAATCCAACAAGACCAAGCATTCATGATATGCACACTCTTAAGGCTATGAAATTGGGCTATTAGTAAAAAAAAAGTAGAAAAGGGGGTGTTCCCAATAATAGTAGTGTGGCATCCAGTCAGTGAGTTTATCAATTTTGTGGAACAAACAGGTGTGAATCAGGTGTCCCCTATTTAAGGATGAAGCCAGCACCTGTTGAACATGCTTTTCTCTTTGAAAGCCTGAGTAAAATGGGACGTTCAAGACACTGTTCAGAAGAACAGCGTAGTTTGATTAAAAAGTTGATTGAAGAGGGGAAAACATACGCAGGTGCAAAAAAATTATAGGCTGTTCATCTACAGTGATCTCCAATGCTTTAAAATGGAAAAAAAAAAAAAAAAACAGACGCATGGAAGAAAACGGAAAACAACCATCAAAATGGATAGAGGAATAACCAAAATGGCAAAGGCTCACCTATTGATCAGCTCCAGGATGATCAAAGACAGTCTGGAGTTACCTGTAAGTGCTGTGACAGTTAGAAGATGCCTGTGTGAAGCTAATTTATTTGCAAGAATCCCCCGCAAAGTCCCTCTGTTAAATAAAAGACATGTGCAGTAGAGGTTACAATTTGCCAAAGAACACATCAACTGGCCTAAAGAGAAATGGAGGAATATTTTGTGGACTGATGAGAGTAAAATTGTTCTTTTTGGGTCCAAGGGCCACAGACAGTTTGTGAGACGACCCCCAAACTCTGAATTCAAGCCACAGTTCACAGTGAAGACAGTGAAGCATGGTGGAGCAAGCATCATGATATGGGCATGTTTCTCCTACTATGGTGTTGGGCCTATATATCGCATACCAGGTATCATGGATCAGTTTGGATATGTCAAAATACTTGAAGAGGTCATGTTGCCTTATGCTGAAGAGGACATGCCCTTGAAATGGGTGTTTCAACAAGACAATGACCCCAAGCACACTAGTAACCGAGCAAAATCTTGTTTCCAAACCAACAAAATTAATGCCTCGCAGATGTGAAGAAATCATGAAAAACTGTGGTTATACAACTAAATACTAGTTTAGTGATTCACAGGATTGCTAAAAAAAAAACAGTTTGAACATAATAGTTTTGAGTTTGTAGCGTCAACAGCAGATGCTACTATTATTGTGAACACCCCCTTTTCTACTTTTTTTTTTTACTAATAACCCAATTTCATAGCCTTAAGAGTGTGCATATCATGAATGCTTGGTCTTGTTGAATTTGTGAGAATCTACTGAATCTACTGGTACCTTGTTTCCCATGTAACAATAAGAAATATACTCAAAACCTGGATTAATCTTTTTAGTCACATAGCACTACTATTATTCTGAACACTACTGTATACAAACCACATTTCACTCATGTGCATTACCTCTGTGCATCATTATAATCTTAACGATACCCATCCCTGTTTGTCTCATTGGTACATGTTCAATAATGAATGTTTTTCTTTTTGTTGAAAGGGATAAAATTCGAAAGCGGCCAGGTGCAGCTAACGTCCTGGAACTGCTTGGAAGGTATGAAGTGTTGTTTTTAGAAACTGAGCTGTCATGTCTTTGTGATCTTTCTGCTCTTATGTCAACTTTGATTGACACACAGAGGAACAAATGAAGCTAGTAGCTCAGTGGTGTCCAAACTATTCCAGAAAGGGCTAAGAGGGTGCAGGGTTTTTTTTTGCAGCCACTGACTTCAGCAGGTGATTTCACTGATTAACATCACTTGGAGCAGGTGGGATGAGTTCATCAGTGAAATCACCTGCTGAAGTCAGTGGCTGCAAAAAAAACCCCTGCACCCTCTTAGCCCTTTCTGGAATAGTTTGGAGACCGTTGTAATAGCTGATCACCGCTGAGATAATAGCTATTTATTTACTTCTCAGCCATTTATTCATACTTAACAAGTATTTTTCAGATGCACTTATGAGTTTATATTTGTACATTCTACAGCCTAATCAAAGAATTTGGCCCGCCCTCCAATGAAAACTTGAAGTTTGAACTCTTGGAAATGTTGCTGTGTCAACAGGTATTGCTCAGTGCCTACCATTAAATCAAATCAATTTTATTTATATAGCGCCAAATCACAACAAACAGTTGCCCCAAGGCGCCTTATATTGTAAGGCAAGGCCATACAATAATTACGGAAAAGCCCCAACGGTCAAAACGACCCCCTGTAAGCAAGCACTTGGCAACAATGGGAAGGAAAAACTCCCTTTTAACAGGAAGAAACCTCCAGCAGAACCAGGCTCAGGGAGGGGCAGTCTTCTGCTGGGACTGGTTGGGGCTGAGGGAGAGAACCAGGAAAAAGACATGCTGTGGAGGGGAGCAGAGATCAATCACTAATGATTAAATGCAGAGTGGTGCATACAGAGCAAAAAGAGAAAGAAACACTCAGTGCATCATGGGAACCCCCCAGCAGTCTAAATCTATAGCAGCATAACTAAGGGATGGTTCAGGGTCACCTGATCCAGCCCTAACTATAAGCTTTAGCAAAAAGGAAAGTTTTAAGCCTAATCTTAAAAGTAGAGAGGGTGTCTGTCTCCCTGATCTGAATTGGGAGCTGGTTCCACAGGAGAGGAGCCCGAAAGCTGAAGGCTCTGCCTCCCATTCTACTCTTACAAACCATAGGAACTACAAGTAAACCTGCAGTCTGAGAGCGAAGCGCTCTATTGGGGTGATATGGTACTATGAGGTCCCTAAGATAAGATGGGACCTGATTATTCAAAACCTTATAAGTAACAGGAAGCCAATGAAGAGAGGCCAATATGGGTGAGATATGCTCTCTCCTTCTAGTCCCTGTTAGCACTCTAGCTGCAGTATTTTGAATTAACTGAAGGCTTTTCAGGGAACTTTTAGGACAACCTGATAATAATGAATTACAGTAGTCCAGCCTAGAGGAAATAAATGCATGAATTAGTTTTTCAGCATCACTCTGAGACAAGACCTTTCTAATTTTAGAGATATTGCGCAAATGCAAAAAAGAAGTCCTACATATTTGTTTAATATGCGCATTGAATGACATATCCTGATCAAAAATGACTCCAAGATTTCTCACAGTATTACTAGAGGTCAGGGTAATGCCATCCAGAGTAAGGATCTGGTTAGACACCATGTTTCTAAGATTTGTGGGGCCAAGTACAATAACTTCAGTTTTATCTGAGTTTAAAAGCAGAAAATTAGAGGTCATCCATGTCTTTATGTCTGTAAGACAATCCTGCAGTTTAGCTAATTGGTGTGTGTCCTCTGGCTTCATGGATAGATAAAGCTGGGTATCATCTGCGTAACAATGAAAATTTAAGCAATGCCGTCTAATAATACTGCCTAAGGGAAACATGTATAAAGTGAATAAAATTGGTCCTAGCACAGAACCTTGTGGAACTCCATAATTAACCTTAGTCTGTGAAGAAGATTCCCCATTTACATGAACAAATTGTAATCTATTAGATAAATATGATTCAAACCACCGCAGCGCAGTGCCTTTAATACCTATGTCATGCTCTAATCTCTGTAATAAAATTTTATGGTCAACAGTATCAAAAGCAGCACTGAGGTCTAACAGAACAAGCACAGAGATGAGTCCACTGTCTGAGGCCATAAGAAGATCATTTGTAACCTTCACTAATGCTGTTTCTGTACTATGATGAATTCTAAAACCTGACTGAAACTCTTCAAAAAGACCAGTCCTCTGCAGATGATCAGTTAGCTGTTTTACAACTACCCTTTCAAGAATTTTTGAGAGAAAAGGAAGGTTGGAGATTGGCCTATAATTAGCTAAGATAGCTGGGTCAAGTGATGGCTTTTTAAGTAATGGTTTAATTACTGCCACCTTAAAAGCCTGTGGTACATAGCCAACTAACAAAGATAGATTGATCATATTTAAGATCGAAGCATTAAATAATGATAGGGCTTCCTTGAGCAGCCTGGTAGGAATGGGGTCTAATAGACATGTTGATGGTTTGGAGGAAGTAACTAATGAAAATAACTCAGACAGAACAATCGGAGAGAAAGAGTCAAACCAAATACCGGCATCACTGAAAGCAGCCAAAGATAACGATACGTCTTTGGGATGGTTATGACTAATTTTTTCTCTAATAGTTAAAATTTTATTAGCAAAGAAAGTCATGAAGTCATTACTAGTTAAAGTTAAAGGAATACTCGGCTCAATAGAGCTCTGACTCTTTGTCAGCCTGGCTACAGTGCTGAAAAGAAACCTGGGGTTGTTCTTATTTTCTTCAATTAGTGATGAATAGTAAGATGTCCTAGCTTTATGGAGGGCTTTTTTTATAGAGCAACAGACTCTTTTTCCAGGCTAAGTGAAGATCTTCTAAATTAGTGAGACACCATTTCCTCTCCAACTTACGGGTTATCTGCTTTAAGCTGCGAGTTTGTGAGTTATACCACGGAGTCAGGCACTTCTGATTTAAAGCTCTCTTTTTCAGAGGAGCTACAGCATCCAAAGTTGTCTTCAATGAGGATGTAAAACTATTGACGAGATACTCTATCTCACTTACAGAGTTTAGGTAGCTACTCTGCACTGTGTTGGTATATGGCATTAGAGAACATAAAGAAGGAATCATATCCTTAAACCTAGTTACAGCGCTTTCTGAAAGACTTCTAGTGTAATGAAACTTATTCCCCACTGCTGGGTAGTCCATCAGAGTAAATGTAAATGTTATTAAGAAATGATCAGACAGAAGGGAGTTTTGAGGGAATACTGTTAAGTCTTCAATTTCCATACCATAAGTCAGAACAAAATCTAAGATATGATTAAAGTGGTAGGTGGACTCATTTACATTTTGAGCAAAGCCAATCGAGTCTAATAATAGATTAAATGCAGTGTTGAGGCTGTCATTCTCAGCATCTGTGTGGATGTTAAAATCACCCACTATAATTATCTTATCTGAGCTAAGCACTAAGTCAGACAAAAGGTCTGAAAATTCACAGAGAAACTCACAGTAACGACCAGGTGGACGATAGATAATAACAAATAAAACTGGTTTTTGGGACTTCCAATTTGGATGGACAAGACTAAGAGTCAAGCTTTCAAATGAATTAAAGCTCTGTCTGGGTTTTTGATTAATTAATAAGCTGGAATGGAAGATTGCTGCTAATCCTCCGCCTCGGCCCGTGCTACGAGCGTTCTGGCAGTTAGTGTGACTCGGGGGTGTTGACTCATTTAAACTAACATATTCATCCTGCTGTAACCAGGTTTCTGTAAGGCAGAATAAATCAATATGTTGATCAATTATTATATCATTTACTAACAGGGACTTAGAAGAGAGAGACCTAATGTTTAATAAACCACATTTAACTGTTTTAGTCTGTGGTGCAGTTGAAGGTGCTATATTATTTTTTTCTTTTTGAATTTTTATGCTTAAATAGATTTTTGCTGGTTATTGGTGGTCTGGGAGCAGGCACTGTCTCTACGGGGATGGGGTAATGAGGGGATGGCAGGGGGAGAGAAGCTGCAGAGAGGTGTGTAAGACTACAACTCTGCTTCCTGGTCCCAACCCTGGATAGTCACGGTTTGGAGGATTTAATAAAATTGGCCAGATTCTAGAAATGAGAGCTGCTCCATCCAAAGTGGGATGGATGCCGTCTCTCCTAACAAGACCAGGTTTTCCCCAGAAGCTTTGCCAATTATCTATGAAGCCCACCTCATTTTTTGGACACCACTCAGACAGCCAGCAATTCAGGGAGAACATGCGGCTAAACATGTCACTCCCGGTCCGATTGGGGAGGGGCCCAGAGAAAACTACAGAGTCCGACATTGTTTTTGCAAAGTTACACACCAATTCAATGTTAATTTTAGTGACCTCCGATTGGCGTAACCGGGTGTCATTACTGCCGACATGAATTACAATCTTACCAAATTTACGCTTAGCCTTAGCCAGCAGTTTCAAATTTCCTTCAATGTCACCTGCTCTGGCCCCCGGAAGACAATTGACTATGGTTGCTGGTGTCGCTAACTTCACATTTCTCAAAACAGAGTCGCCAATAACCAGAGTTTGATCCTCGGTGGGTGTGTCGGTTAGAAATACGGTTAGAAATGTGAACGGGTTGATCAACAGGTAATGTGTACAGGAAATTCTGTTGAACTCATCATGAAGCCATGTAGAATTCAGAAAGAGAATCATCTCCTATTTATAATTGTTGCCAAATCCTGCTTTGATCACATTACATTTTATGCCTGCAGATTCTATTCAGTTGATTGTATCTGGAACTGTTTTTTATGTCTTCTTGTTCGAGCCTCTCTGTCATTTCGCCATCTCTACTTCACTGAAGCTTTACCTTAATGTTTGTATGCAAATTTAAATTACTTATCCTCATGTGCCTTGCAGATTTTCTACTGTATTATGCAGTTTTTGAAGAAGGACAAGACTGTCACAACAGTGGTACGTATAATAAATTACTGCAGAAAATTTTGCTATTGACATATGATGTGTATAAAATCACAAATATCCAGTTATCTTGATAACTGAAGATGTCCGACCCAATTTGTTTTCCTTCATCTGCATCACTTCTGAGTTCACCCTCTCATTAGTAATACTGTAAGCACTTCTACGGGACAATGACAGGCGCAACTCTGATTGGCTGATTTTATGTTGCGCCCACAACACGCCCCTGACTGTTTAGGTGACTTAATCCACCCCCTATGTGCCCAGCAGAAAGGACTTTAACACACCTCAGAAGCATTACAGATAGATATTTCGAAGCCTGAAAAGATGCCGCCTGTTTATTCTACATATGGTTTATTAATGTGGATATTGTCTGGTTTTACCATCACAACAGGTTGTGGACCAGCTGCTGAAGTACTGGCCAGATGACAGCAGTGAAAAGGAAGTGATGTTCCTGGACAAGCTGGATGAGATTTATCAGGCAATCCACCTGTCTGAGTATTACAAAGTTCAACCGCATAGCTTTCAACATTTGGCCGATTGTGTGTATAGAAATAATGACCAGGTTTGTGATGACAGATCAGCAATATTGCCTTCATAACATGTGACCTTCATCTATAAGCAAAGTCTTTCAGTTGTGTGCTTTGTCCTAACTGAGGTGTCTGTCCTCTGTAGGTGGTGGACAGAGTTATGGAGTTCTGCAACCAGTATATCACCCATATAGGCGGCAAAAGGCCAAGAAAGACCCTGGCATGTGTACCACTGGGACACTCTGGAATGGTAGTCACCATTACTCCACCACCTTCACCTGAAGACCACTGAACAGCCATGAAATAAAACTCAATTTTTTTCTTTGAGAAAAAAAGAGCTCGTCATTTTCCTGCTTGTCAGTTCTGAACGTTTGTCTTGCAGTTATTAGCTTTTTAGGTATTTGTCCTCATGCGTGTGTGTATGTGTGTATACGTAGGTAAGTATGCATGTATATATATAAATTTCTTGTCTTTATCATATAAGTGGTGGATATTTAGAAGCTTTGCTTCTGCCCTCACCCTTTTGGTCACACGCGTTTGTTATTGAGTTGTTACCTACATCAAGGAGGTTATGTTTTCGGTTGCGTCCATTTGTTTGTTGGTTGGTTGGTTGGTTGGTTTGTTAGCAGGATTACTCAAAAAAATCCTCAACGGATTTCAATGAAATTTTTACCAGGGGTGTATCTTGGCCTAACTTAGAAGTCATTAAATTTTGGTAATGATCCAGAACACGATCCAGATCCAGTAATTTTTTAAGTATTCTTTATCATTGCAGGATAGGGCCAATTTCAACATTTTTGCATCTAACTTCATGAAGACAAAGGCTGACGAAAAATTAAATTACGACACAACAATAATTTAGCATTTGTTTCTCCTCATTGATTAAACTTATTAGAAAACAAAAAAAATGTGTACTTCATGCAGTTTCTCTTTATAAATACATTTGCTGAAGATCTAAGGGTTTAACCACTGAATCTGAAACATGACGGTAGATGCATGAAACGACGTGGAATGTCTCTTTGCCAAAAGGGTATTCCATGAGACGCCAGTGACCCTATGGCCTTGGCTGAGGGTTGCGCTCTCCGAGTGCTTCTAGTTTTGTTATGAGCTTTTGTTATTGTTGATTTGTGTGCCAAATAAATTCATTCATTCATTCATTCACATGTTCACATTTAGGGTTTAAGTTCATGTGTGTGCTCCGCTCACTGTCTTTCATGGTTAAAAAAAACAAACAAACAAACAAACAAAAAAACTAGAAATATATAAAGAGATTATTGTAATATGTATGTTCAATCTATTTTGATGAAGACGAATTTGTGTTGTCAGATTCAAATGTGTAATTTGTTGTTGTGTGCATGAGTATTTGGACACTGACCCACTATAATTCTGCTTGTCCATCACCTTGTTGGAACTGAAATGACAAGATGTTTTTGAAGTAAAAACCTTCATCTATAATTCAAAGAATTTAACAAAAGTATCATATTCAAAATTAAGGAATTTCAGGCCCTTTTATACACAGTCCCTCCATTTGTAGAGGTCATAATTGGACATTTTTATAAACGTACGTTGTGGTGTACTTGAATAACAAGGCGATGCACACGTTTAAACACTTTGTCTGTCAGATCTCTTGGGACAACATAACAACGAGATACTCAATTTGTGTTTTTCCAAAGTCCCACTTTGACTTTTTCACTCTCAGGCCATTTTCTTGTAGCTGCTGTAGAACTCTGTCCAGGTTCATCAGATGCTCGGCTTTATCACAAGTAGATCATCCAAGTAGACCACAACGTTTTCTCAGTTTCACTTATATAGCGCCAAATCACTACAAAGTTGCCTCAAGGCGCTTCACACAAGTAAGGTCTAACCTTCTAACCCTCAGAGGAAGCACACAGGCAACAGTGGTTAGGAAAAACTCCCTCTGAGGAAGAAACCTCAAGCAGACCAGACTCACAGGGGTGACCCTCTGCTTTGGCCATACTACTGACATAAATTACAAAACAATTCACAAAACAAACTTGCCATTGCACTGGACAGGTTGGTTTCCGTAACAGATACCACACCCATCTCTGGAGCCGCACCTCAAACAGAGAGAAAAGAAAAAAAAAATAGACTCAGGCATCAGAAAAGCAACAAATACAGTGTAATTTGTCAGCATTAAGCAACAAAAACTAGCCCCAGAATTTAGATCAAGTTGAAGCAGCGGTCTGCTCCATTTCCTAATAAAATTAATTAAAAGAGTAAAAAGAATAGTAACATACTATGCCAGTATGCTATCCATACGAAAGGGAAAATAAGTGTGTCTTAAGTCTGGACTTGAAAGTCTCTACAGAATCAGAATTTTATTGATGCAGAGAGATCATTCCTCAGAACAAGGGCACGATAAGAGAAAGCTCTATGACCCACAAACTTTTAATTCACCCTAGAGACACAATGTAGGGTTTAATTAGGTCAGCTAAGTAGAAAGGTGCCAGTCTGAACAATGTTATAGGCTAGTAGCAGAACCTTAAAATCTGATCTCACAGGGACAGGAAGCCAGTGAAGAGATGCCAAAATGGGTGTAATGTGGTCGAACTTTCTGCTTTGTGTCAAAAGTCTGGCAGCAGCATTTTGTACCAATTGCGATAAACCAGAAAATAGAACATTGCAGTAGTCCAATCTAGAAGAGATAAACGCATGGATCAGAGTCTCAGCATCAACCATAGACAGGATGGGATGAATCTTCGCTATATTTCGCAGGTGGAAGAAAGCAGTCCTCATAATGCTTCGAATGTGGAGGTCAAAGGACAACGTAGGATCAAAAAATACCCCAAGGTTCCTCACTTTGTCAGTGTGATGTATGACACACGAGCCTAAGCTAAGCGTTAACTGGTCAAATTGATGCAGATGTCTCACTGGACCAAGAACCATCATTTCAGTCTTATCAGAGTTTAAAAGCAGGAAGTTGCTAGACATCCAGCTTCTCCCTGATGCAAGGCAATCTTCTAAAGATTTTGTGTGGATGAGATTACCAGCCATTATCAGCATGTATAACTGAGTATCTTCAGCATAGCAGTGAAAGGTAATCCCAAAACGCCGTAATATGTGCCCAAGGGGTGCTATATAAAGAGAGAAAAGCAGGGGGCCTAAGATGGATCCCTGTGGAATCCCAAATTTCATGTCACTAAGGTTAGATGTAGTGTTATTGTACAAAACACAGAACAACTAGTGAGGTATGACATCAACCATGCAAGGGCACTCCCAGTAATCCAAAAATGATTCTCCAGCCTATCGAGTAGAATATTATGATACACGGTATCAAATGCAGCACTGAGATCTAACAGCAACAGAACCGTAGTGGTGTCTGAATCCATTGCAAGCGAAAGATCATTCATCACTTTAGTGAGAGCCGTCTCTGTGGAATGATATTTTCTAAAAGCAGACAGCAGTGGCTCAGAAAGATTATTCTCAGTAAGATAGTACATGAACTGCTGTGACACCACTTTTTCCAGAATTTTAGAGAAAAATAATAGATTTGATATTGGCCTATAGTTTTTCAATACACTGGGGTCAAGATTAGATTTCTTAAGAAATGGTTTAATCACTGCAGATTTGAAACATTTAGGAACAGATCCAGAGGTTAATGAGAGATTAATCATTTCCAGCACAGTCAGCCCAAGAGTGGGCCACAGGTCCTTAAACAGTTTTGTTGGTATAGGATCAAATAAACAGGTTGTGCTTTTAGTAGACATTATGAGTTTTGTCAGCACACCTAGTGAGATACGATCAAATTCTGTAAATCTAGGTAATACCTCACTAACGGCACACACCACAATAGCAGGGTGTAGTGGCTGGGTTAAGGCATGCTGAGATTTTGTTTAACCTACTCTCTTCTATTTTTTCTTCAAAGTAATCCAGGAAATCTTGTGCTGCAAAAGGAGAGCGACTTACAGGTGGTTGTCCATGTATGGGTTGCCACCGTGTTGAACAAGAACTTTGAGTTATGCTTGTTTTTGTTGATCAAATCAGAGTAAAAGGTCCGCTTTGTAGCCAGTAGGGCATGCTTATAGTCTGAGATAGCATCACGCCACGCAACACGGAATACTTCAAATTTTGAACTATGTCATTTCCGTTCTAGACCTCTAGCCTTTTGCTTGAGGTCACGCAAGTAATCATTGAACCAAGGTGATTGTGTTTTGGGTGGAGCGTGGTTTTAACAAAGATGGCGCAATCATGTCAAGTGTAGTTTTGAACGCTGAGTTTAAACTATCCACGTGACTGTCTACTGATCAGGCATTTACCAAATGTGAAACTAAGATATCAGGTAGTTTAGCTTCGAGTTCAGTCATAGTTGAGGAGTTGATGCATCACCGTAATGATAAATAAGGTTGTTGTTCCACTAAACAGGAGAGTGAAACTGTAAACCTAATAAGTGAGTGGTCAGAGACCACCGATACAAGAGGCATGATGTCAATATTCGTGACAGCAATACTACATGCGAGAACCAAATCCAGGGTATTTCCACTAATGTTTGTCCAGTCCTGAATGCATTGCTGAAATCCTAATGCATTCACAATTTCCATAAATGATTTGCACAGGGGATCAGAAGGATTATTTATATGAATGTTAAAGTCACCAATAATCAGAATGTTATCTGCACTAGTTGACAAGTTAGAGATGAACTCACCAAATTCATCTAAGAATTCAGAGTATGGGCCAGGAGGCCTATATACAGTGACAAAATACAGGTGATTTTTCTTCTTCTGACTTTGGCAATATGTAGCATCATGGGCAGAGTGGGGAATCAGATGCTCAAACGAGTTATATTTGTGACCACCAACAGCTAATAAGCTAAATCTAGATTTATACATAAGAGCAACACTCCAGCCTTGCTTTGCATCATGAGGGACGTGACTAAATGTGTACGGCGGTAACGTTGAGGCCTTTCATCAGGTTTTCCATGATCCTTTGGAAAATACTGACAGCAGAATTAATGCCAAATCAAAGCCAACTGTATACAAATAGTCCTTTATGAGTGTTCACAGTATACTTTTTTGACTCCTCATCCAGGACTTGTTGATAAGCGGCTGCCAGGTCGATTTTTTGGAGAATATCTTCCCACCACACAATGCTGCCAGAACCTCTTCAATGTGTGGTAGTGGGCACGTTTCATTTTTTGTAGCCAGGTTCACTGCTACCTTGTACGCTCTAAAACATTGCAGCCTCATTTAGTTATGTCCACTTGCTACCTCTCTTTAACATAAAGAGCTCTTACAAGTTTTGGATGTTGAACTCAACTTTACACGTTGAGTTGAGTTGTAAAATTGAGTTCAGTATCCAAAACTTGTGATACATTGCTGCCGTACAATATTAGGGATACACAAGTCAGCGGATGGATATTTTTTGATCTGCTTATTGCAAGGAAAGACCCTGGTGGCGGCAGCATGGTGGCTTAGTGGTTAGCCCTATAGCCTCACAGCAATAAAGTTCCCACCTGTAGCCTTTCTGTGTAGAGTAAGCATGTTCTCCTCATGTCTGCGTGGGTTCCCTCCGAGTGCTTTGGCTTCTTCCCACAGCCAAAGACATGCAGGTTAGGTGGACTGGAAACTTTAAAATTGTCTGTAGGTGTGTGTGCGGGTGTGAAAGTGTTTGTCTATTTGGCCCTGCGACATACAGACAACATGCACCCTGGATCACCCTCTATGACTGCTGGGATAGGCTCCAACCCCTCCGGTGACCGCTGGATCTAGTGGGTATAGAAGACGGATGGATGGCGCACTAAACCTGCAAGTATGTACAGATGTATGAGAAGTCATCATCAATTATATCAGCAACAGATTCAAACACAGAGCTGGTTGATGTGACCTGAATTCAAGTACTGCACAACATGTCGTTTGTTTATGGACATTTTTACTTTAAAGACACAAACAGAATCATAGAGTAGCTTTGAATACATCGTGTTTTGCTGCGTTAGTCAGAGCTGACAGCTTCTGCAGTGCTACAACAGACCTTATATGTGTGTATTTGCAGGTCATTTTTCATGATAAAGGATACCATTCACACACAAAACAACAACAAAATAGATGAGCACCCTTGAATACATATGATTTGAATAATAAATAAGCAAAATCAGTCAAGAAATAAGAGTTTAAAGACTATTTCAATGTGGATACAGAGATCAGCATTGACTGTTCTGTTTACAACTGTAGTTCCCAATTTCACCACCAGGGCACTGCCTTGCGAATAGTATACCGAATTTTCGTCACAAGACAGCCTTGTGAAAATTGGACTTAAAATAATAATGCTAAGACAGTTATGTTAACCACTCTGCTACCATTGCCTTTGCTTCAAAGACCAACATGTGTCAAATGAAAAAATGTTGAGAATAAAAGCATGAATTCGCATATGCATTGGATGGGAATTGAAGCCAGTTCGATGAAATAATGTTGAGAATAAAAGCACGAAGTCGCATATGCATCAGCTGGGAATTGAAGCCAGGTCAACTGCTTGGAAGGCAGCTATGTTAACTACTCTACTACCAATGCCTTTGCTTCAAAGACAACATGTATCAAATTAAAAAATGTTAAGATTAAAAGCATTGAAGTAGTTAATGTGTTGGATGGGACTCAAACCCAGGCCAATGAAAAAATGTTGAAAATAAAAGCATGAAGTTGCACCTGCATTGGCTGGGAACTGAACCCAGGACAACTGTTTGGAAGGCGGCTACCACTCTACTACCAATGCCTTTGCTTCAAAGGCCAACATGTATCAAATGAAAAAAAATGTTGAGAATAAAAGCATGAAGCACGGGAATTGAACCCAGGTCAATGAAATAATGTTGAGAATAAGCATATGCATTGGCTGGGAATTGAACCCAGGTCAACTGCTTGGAAGGCAGCTATGTTAATTACTACATTACCAATGCCTTTGCTTCAAAAAACTGCATATACAAAATGAAAAATGTTGAGAATAAAAGCATGAAGTAGCATTTGCATTGGCTGGGAATCAAACTCAGGTCAGCTGCTTGGAAGAAAGCTATGTTATCCACTCTACTACCAATACCTTTGCTTCAAAGACCAACATGTATCAAATGAAAAAATGTTGAGAATGCCCTTATGTGGTTGATGTCATATCTGTCCAGTCATTCTCACTGTGTTTTGTAGAGTAACACTACTTCTACTCTTAGTGAGATGAAGTTTGGGGTTCCACAGGGATCTGCCTTAGGCCCTCTGCTTTTCTTCCTGTATGTAGCGCCCCTTGGGCATATACTGCGGCATTTTGGGATTGCCTTATTTGATACTCAACTGTATATGTACTGCTGGTAATCTTGTCCACATAAAATCTTTAGAAGACTGCCTTGCAGCACTGAGAAGTTGGATGTCTAGTAACTTTCTACTTTTAAACTCTGATAAGATTGAAAAATGCTTCTTGGTTCAGCAAAACATTAGCATCAATTTGACCAGCTATTGCTTAGCTTAGGTTCGTGTCTTATATATACGTCATACAGACAAAGTGAGTAACCTTGGGGTAATTTTTGATCCTACGTTGTCTTTTGACCTCTAGAGATATTACGAGGACTGCTTTCTTCCATCTGTGAAATACAGGGAAGATTCATCCCATCCTATCTATCGCTGATGCTGAGACTCTGAAACATGCATTCATCTCTTCCACATTGGACTATTGCAATGCTCTGTTTTCTGGTTTAACGCAGTCCAGCATTAGGGGTCTCCAACTGGTTCAAAATGCTGCTGCCAGACTTTTGACACGAAGCAGAAGGTTTGACCACATTACACCTACTTTGGCGTCCCTTCATTGGCTTCCGGTCTCTTTGAGATCTGACTAGGTTGGCTAAAAAGATTATGCAGGATCCATCACATCCTCTGTACACTGCATGTACTTGTCAGACATTATAATCATGTCATAGCAAAGTAAATAGAATGATGTCAAAACAAACAAACAAACAAAAAAGAAAAGCATCTCGAGTTATGAGTGGTGTGAACTCATGCATGGACTCTCAAAATTTCCTATACAATCGTATTGTCAACTGTGTCGGTAGCATGGCCCAAGCAGCGGGTCACTGCTTTGAGTCTGGTCTGCTTGAGGTTTCTTCCTCAAATCAGAGGGAGTTTTTCCTTACCAATGTTGAAAACTGACTCATTGGATTGGATTTCCATCTAATAAATATATGTAGTCTCAACTAAATTAAATGATCTTGCATGGATGTGCTTTATTGAGTTGAGGCTAGTTGTATTTGTTAGATGGAAATCCTGGACATAATTGAATTGAGTTCATCCAATGAGCCATTTTTTTGAATGTGTGTGCTTGCTCTCGGGGTGGGTAAGGTGAGACCTTACTTGTGTGAAGCGCAAGTTTATTGTGATTTGGCACTATATAAATGAAATAAATTGAAATTGTGAACTTTATGCGTTTGTCTAAGTGCATGAACAATATCTCATAGCTGCAATCGTCATTAGAGGCACCAGTAGACCGGATTAGTCAAAATCGTAGTGATGACAAACTGAGGCCAAAAGCAAAGTTTTGAAAAGCTAATATAAATTTTCTGGAGAGGTTATGGTGGGACTACAGCCCCATCAAGCCTCACCCAGGGGCCGCCGCTGATTGGATGAGTAAAAGTCCAACATTTTGCTTGTGATTTGATTCACTTCAAAGTAATATCTTCAAAATTACAAAAGTAATTTCAGTTGTGCACCGGTATTTTACATCACCGCAGGTTAATGTAGTTCATGTACTCACTCACACACACACACACACACACACACACACACACACACACACACACACACACACACACACACACACACACACACACACACACACACACACACACACACACACACACACACACAGAGGTTCGCCAGAGCTTCCTGATGATTCATCAGTGGAATAAAAACAATTAACTTGTTCAGTGCCTCCAAATTGTTTCTGCAGAGGCGATTAAAGTCTCCCAACTGAAACAACGAACAATCGGGGTGGACGATCTGTTGAATCAAATGTTCCACTGCTCAAACTGCTCAGCAGCCCCCGTTTTCACACTCACTCGTATTTCCCCAACTGCTGTCAGCTGTCTGGCTTTCTGCTCTGCAAGTTAAGTGTTTTGTGTTGTGCACCAGCTGTGTGGTAACAGTTTTGTGGAGAAACACTTTATCAGCACACAACAATTTGGCAAGAATCAAAGGGAGCGGCAAAAGAATTGGAGGAAGGGAAGAAGTGACAAGGCCACGGAGTATTTCATCACCACGCCTGATGGACCAGAAAAGCACATCTATGTGTACAGTTTATGGACCACACACACACACACGTTCAAAAAAAAAAAACCCCCAAAAAGCAAAAACCTGTTTCCTCACAGAGGGGAATCACATAACCTGCAGGATATTGGAGATCTGTCTGGGATTGTTCTCATCATTGTGATGGTTTTGTCACTGTTGCAGATCCAAAGCAGCAGGCTGGTGCTGCTGTTTGTTAATCAGGCTGCTTGATGAATTCTTAATATTCTGTAGGTGGAAATCAAGTGTTGAACTTGTACAAACATTCTCTTCTCAGTGACAGACATGTCTCTGAGTCCTCAGTCTTTCAGATTGAGAGTCGCCTGGTTGGAGCTCCTGGAGTCATGAGGTCAGAGGTGTTTGGTGATGGAGACCTCATTGCAGGAGAGTGAAGGTGCAGGTTTTTAGGTGCTTCGGGTCTGATAGGATTGTGAGACGTGTAGACTAATCAGTGGCCAAAGGCAAACAATAGATGTCTTGTGCCACTGGAATGACTGTAAACTGAATGGTTGCTTTGGGAGTCTCAGTTGAGGAGAATCACCTAAATTGTGAGGGAACAATATATTGGCCATGGCGTGTAGTTCTCTGGACCTGATCCAACAGGTAGGTGTGAGTGTTGAGGACCCCAGCAGTTGGAGAAGACCAAGGAAATGCCCACGCTTCACCTGGCAGGGGTACATGGATGCTTTTAAAAAGGTGGGGATGGGCCGGGTGTCTGCCTGGGTGGTTGCTATCCAGGATTGGAGCAGTACAGCAGTGTGGTGATGTGGCAACACGTGGTCACACCTCTCTGACGTAATTGTGCTTCTCTATATTAAAATTTCTACGATTGTTCTTCAAACTCAAACTGAAAACAAATGTACAAATCATATGAATGAAATAAAAATCACACCAAAATGATGGGGAGCCACCAAGACACCTCTGATTTTTCCTCAGATGTGATTGGAGACATGGGGAATTTGGTCTGTTGCCAGTCGACATGGAGTGGCAGACATAAGGACTTTCATCCAAGAAAACAGATCAGATTGAAGCTCAAGTCACTTGTGCACCTTCCAGCAAACTGTAGCTGAACTTTCAAGTCTTTAAGAAAACTCTTCTCTGCTTTTCTCCACCATGATGTTGTGTAACTCGTGATGCAAAATATAAAACTTGCACCATTTTCAGTTTCGCCAGTTGCAGCGAAAGAACATTTTAACGTTATTAGGAGTGACTCGGTGCCCTCAAACTGTCCTGAGTCCTTGTTCCTTTTTCACAGTTTGTTTCATCTTTTTTTTTTTGTCTGCTGAAACTCACCATCTCTAAGGGCCCCTTCACACATACTGCAAAGTTTGGATCATCACACACGAAACATCGCGCCAATGGGCAGGCATGCATGAACCCGGTGTGAGTGTCCACTCCGTGCATGCGCTCGCTGGCTGCAACTTGTTACCACCACGGTGATATACGAGGTCTGTCAATAAAGTATCGTACCTTTTTATTTTTTTCAAAAACTATATGGATTTCATTCATATGTTTTTACGTTAGACATGCTTGAACCCTCGTGCGCATGCGTGAGTTTTTCCACGCCTGTCGGTGACGTCATTCGCCTGTGAGCACGCCTTGGGAAGGAGTGGTCCCGCCCCCTCGTCGGATTTTCATTGTCTGGAAATGGTGGAATGAAAAGGACTTTTTTTCCATCAGAATTTTTTCAGAAGCTGTTAGAGACTGGCACCTGGAAACCATTCGAAAAATTTATCTGGCTTTCGGTGAAAATTTTACGGGCTTCACAGAGAATAAGGACTTTTACTACAGCTTTCAGGACCGCTTTAAGGACGGTCGGCGCACCTCGCTCCGAGCTGCGACGACGAGGCACAAACCACTGGATCATTTTTAAGCTGATGGCTCTGTGGATACGAGACCGTCGTGTGCTCTTTCTCTGGTTATCATAAGAGCTGGACATCAGCCATTTTCCCGCAGATTTCACTTTTAACAAGAGATTTTGTCATGGAAAGCTGTACGGAGGCTTCGTGCGTCACGACCGATTCGCTGATGAAGCGAGACAAAGGAACACCTCTGTTTCGGAGTGTTAGAGGACAAGTTGGACATGTCCAGCTCTCCACAATTTCTCTTATACTCACTCGACTGGTAAGCACTGAAAGCTGAGATAGACACGTCCCAACGTGCTCACAGGCAAATGACGTCACCGACAGGCGTGGAAAAACTCACGCATGCGCATGAGGGTTCAAGCATGTCTGACGTAAAAACATATGAATTAAATCCATATAGTTTTTGAAAAAAATAAAAAGGTACGATACTTTATTGACAGACCTTGTATGTTTTTATTTATGTCCATGTAAATACAGCAATCAGACACACGCGCCTCACAGTGGACAGTTGTTAGTCCATAACTGTCCAAACACATTAGGTGTGTTGCTGGAATGTCCAGAATGACAGATCACCACAGCTGCTTCTGTTGGAAGCCACGCCTCCTGTGAGTGGAGTGCACACACCCACGTGTCAGAGTGTGTTTGCAAAGTCACACTTGTGGGGAACTTAGACAAATTTCACAGCAGTACGACAGTGACAGTCTGTTGTTGTGCCAAGAGTGCGATGGGCCACACTTTTTTCTAAGTGCCATGCGAGTGGTGTTAGGTGTTCATGCATGTCACCTGGAATTTGGCCGACACTTGCCGCGAAGGTGCGATGGGTTTGCACAGCGCACACTCTGTCTTTCAGGCGCTTGTGTGCGCAAATACAACCCCTGGCAAAAATTATGGAATCACCGGCCTCAGAGGATGTTCATTCAGTTGTTTAATTTTGTAGAAAAAAAAGCAGATCACAGACATGACACAAAACTAAAGTCATTTCAAATGGCAACTTTCTGGCTTTAAGAAACACTATAAGAAATCAAGAAAAAAAGATTGTGGCAGTCAGTAACGGTTACTTTTTTTAGACCAAGCAGAGGAAAAAAAATATGGACTCACTCAATTCTGAGGAATAAATTATGGAATCACCCTGTAAATTTCCATCCTCAAAACTAACACCTGCATCAAATCACATCTGCTCGTTGACATTAACCCTATGTCATGAAATTGACCCTATGTGTCTTTTTGCAAGGAATGTTTCACAGTTTTTGCTCTATGGCAAGATGCATTATCTTCTTGAAAAATGATTTCATCATCCTTAAACATCAGAAAAGTGTCCAAAATATCAACGTAAACTTGTGCATTTATTGATGATGTAATGACAGCCATCTCCCCAGTGCCTTTACATGACATGCAGCCCCATATCATCAATGACTGTGGAAATTTACATGTTGTCTTCAGGCAGTCATCTTTATAAATCTCATTGGAATGGCACCAAACAAAAGTTCCAGGATCATCACCTTGCCCAATGCAGATTCGAGATTCATCACTGAATATGACTTTCATCCAGTCATCCACAGTCCACGATTGCTTTTCCTTAGCCCATTGTAACCTTGTTTTTTTCTGTTTAGGTGTTAATGATGGCTTTCGTTTAGCTTTTCTGTATGTAAATCCCATTTCCTTTAGGCGGTTTCTTACAGTTCGGTCACAGACGTTGACTCCAGTTTCCTCCCATTCGTTCCTCATTTGTTTTGTTGTGCATTTTCGATTTTTGAGACATATTGCTTTAGGTTTTCTGTCTTGACGCTTTGATGTCTTCCTTGGTCTACCAGTATGTTTGCCTTTAACAACCTTCCCATGTTGTTTGTATTTGGTCCAGAGTTTAGACACAGCTGACTGTGAACAACCAACATCTTTTGCAACATTGCGTGATGATTTACCCTCTTTTAAGAGTTTGATAATCCTCTCCTTTGTTTCAACTGACATCTCTCGTGTTGTAGCCATGATTCATGTCAGTCCACTTGGTGCAACAGCTCTCCAAGGTGTGATCACTCCTTTTTAGATGCAGACTAACAAGCAGATGTGATTTGATGCAGGTGTTAGTTTTGGGGATGAAAATTTACAGGGTGATTCCATAATTTATTCCTCAGAATTGAGTGAGTCCATATTTTTTTTCCTCTGCTTGGTCTAAAAAAGTAACCGTTACTGACTACCACAATCTTTTTTTTCTTGATTTCTTATAGTGTTTCTTAAAGCCAGAAAGTTGCCATTTGAAATGACTTTAGTTTTGTGTCATGTCTGTGATCTGCTTTTTTTCTACAAAATTAAACAACTGAATGAACATCCTCCGAGGCCAGTGATTCCATAATTTTTGCCAGGGGTTGTAGTTATAGCAACAGGTGTACGAGGCATTAGAGGCAGGGACGACATTACACGGTTTGCACACAATTCCTGCTTCAAGGCGTCCTAAAGGATTCCACATGTGACTGGAGCAGGAAGTACTCAGACGGGACCAGGCTGGCGTGTTTGGGCTCAGGACTCTGATAAGGAGATATGTCCACGAGAATGTTCCATTTAGGACCAACAGTGCCACGTTTGGTTCACAGAGCTTCCGAATATAACACTGGGAAGTTGTTCCCAAACTTTTCTCACCATGGTACATGTTCCATTCTGGCTTGGAAACATGCTGTTAAACAAGCGGAAAAGGTTTCTCACCATGTTTGTCGTTGCATGTCCTCAGAATTCAATTTCTAATATGGGTTATTGGTGTTAAAAGTAGCATTGTGAGCTATTGGGAAAGTTTAGACAATTTAAAAATTGTCGTTTCATAAATTGTGATCCACATAATGTGAAAAATTGGATTTGTGCAGACAGGGGGCGCTCTTGTTTTGAAGCCACATTCGAACATCAGATCTGGTGCAAACTTCACACTGGTTCCAAGGACACAGGGAGATGATGGTCTAGTGGAGGGGAGGTGATGGTCTGGTGCAGAGGTGCCCAAGTCCAGTCCTTGAGATCTACCTTCCTGACACTCTTAGTTGTCTCCCTGTTCCAACACACTTGAATCCAATGAAAGGATCCTTAAATGCCTGCTAACGAGTCTTTCATTGGATTCAGGTGTGTTGGAACAGGGAGA
Organism: Thalassophryne amazonica; assembly: GCF_902500255.1. Lineage (NCBI taxonomy): Eukaryota > Metazoa > Chordata > Actinopteri > Batrachoidiformes > Batrachoididae > Thalassophryne > Thalassophryne amazonica. The sequence continues at coordinate 10,161,864 of NC_047117.1, forward strand.
CAACTAAGAGTGTCAGGAAGGTAGATCTTGAGGACCGAATTTGGGCACCTCTGGTCTAGTGGTTAAGTGTTGGGATTCAGACCAGAGGATCCTCGGTTCAAATCCCAGCCTGACCGGAAAATCACTAAGGGCCCTTGGGCAAGGTCCTTCATCCCCTAGTTGCTCCTGGTGTGTAGTGGGCGCCTTGTATGGCAGCACCCTGACATCTTTTTTAAATGTGTATATAGATATGAATGAGATGGAAGCGTCACTTTCCTGCACAGTCGTTATGCTCTTCAGCTCCTGACAGCAAGGAGTTCGAGCGGTTTGAAAACTGACAACAGCAATGGAATAAAAAGAAGAGTCCAGAATGAGTGGAATGTGTCAGTTTGGCAGCATCACAGCACAAGATTCATGCTCAGAGTCTGTTCTGACCCATTTCCTCTCCATCATCTCCATCATTCCGGTTCTTTGTGTCGGATGCGCTGCAGTCATTCAAGGCTGACAGAGTGAAGGAGACAGCGGCGGCGTTCTGCTGTGGTGCTGTTCGCCTCTCTCAAGATGAATGGCTTTAAATTGGGTGAGCTTTGGGTCAGACCCCACCCACAGCATCTACATCACTGGTCTCTGATTACTGGAGGGTCACAGTCATTGTCAGGGTGGATAAACGTTTGAAACTGAATTGATTATCGACTTTACTGGAGAGGTGAAGCTTGAAAGTCCAAACAAATCTAAAGTTAAATGTTAAAAATTTAAATGGAGTAATTTCCAACTGCAACAGCATCACTGTTGACGTTAAACCTCAGTCAGATTGGCCAATTATTTATAGAAATCATTGCATTTTGGAGTGAATCCTACAGAATTTCACTGCATTCACTGGCTAAAAAAAGGAAGACATCTTGTCTAGTAATTATGAGAGCAGGAAAGCTGCCACATTGACCAGTGCTGCGCTCACAACCACATACTGCACGTCCACAAAGAAAACATCTTTATGCAGTTCCATCACTTCCAAACCCTCAGTGAAGACGTGCGAGAATTCCTGAGTCATAATTGAAAATTGGCCAATTTGTAAACGCCTACGGTGCACTGTGATATGACAAAAAGTGTGGATTTTCCCACCAAGTTGTTTTTAGATTAATGAAATTCCTCCAGGGAGGGGCACGAAGACTGACATGCACCCGGCTAGTCTAGATTTGATGTTTAGATGAAAGAAAATCCTCCTCTGTACCACTTCATCATGAAGCTGTATAACCGGGGATAGAAAATGCAAAACCATGCACAATTTCTTCAATCAGAGCCACAGAAGCCTATAACTTCTTCTGGGTTGTCTGGGTGTCTTGGTGGCTTTCCTCACTCTTCTTCTTCTTGCACAGTCACTCAGTTTTTGAGAACTGTCTACTCCACACAGATTTACCAGAGAGTGTCTTACTGTTTGCATTTCTTCATAACTGATGTAAATAAAGTCAAGACATATTCAGTGACTTGGAAATGTTCATGTATCCATCCCCTGATTTGTCTGAAGAAAACTGGCAATAAAACTAATTATTTACAAGTATTATAGCAAAGTGTTCCATTACTTACTTATGCAACCCATCACCTTGACTTTTAGATTTTTAATTAATTTATATCAAGTAGTAGCAATTTGCTTTGAATTTGAGGAAGACAATTTTATAAATTTTCATATTTTTTTTGGCATTTGAAATGACATAAACAAATGAAAATGTGGGAAATACCAAGTGTTCCAATACTTTGGACATGGGGTAATTAATCACAATCTGTAATCGTACTTGATTACAAACATTAATTTTTTTCATGTAATCTGTAATTTTAACCAAAGTAGATAATTGTAATCGTAATTTAATTGTAAAGTGGTTCCAGGAAACTTTCACAAAATTTTTATTTTATTTATTTTTGTTTATTAGTTATTTATTATAATTCAGTTTGACAATGAATTGCTGACAAATGGAAATAGAAAATATTTAGAACCAATCCAGTGGAATAGAAATTAATACAGCAAAAGGGTCAACAATGACTAAATTTTTTGTTTAAGTATTTTTGTGACAGATCTTGACAGAGGTATGTGCTCCAAGTACCCATTCAGAATTTTTATTTAATAATAATAATATAGCAATTTCAGTCAAAATTTTAAAGTGGTCACAGTAAAACATCGAGACAAATGAAAATCCAAACACAATAAGAACAAATCCAAATAAACAACAAAAAACACGATAAACATTTATTTTCTGTTGCTAACTACTGTTTAGTTTTAAGATTAACCTGGATTCGTTTTTTTAAGTAAAATACACGTGCGTTCCTCGAGGCGCGCTCCCTGTTTAATCCTCGTGGACGCGCGCCTCTATATTCCGCGCCTGAACGCTGAACTTCATTCACAGAACTTCCAAAAGCATTAAAGCACATTTGTTTTCTTTTTACGAGTTATTTCATGAAGTTTTATTTTAAACTGTTTATTTGACCAAGATGTTTTAAGACGCACGATCCTGTTTTTTATTTATTTATTTATATTTTTTGGTGGACAGAATGAAGGATATTGTTCTTTGCCATAATTCAGTTTTGGGGGTCTTTTGATGTGGAGGAGTTGTTCAGCAGTGTTTTACTGGATTATCTGCTTTTGCACTGAGCGCACGAGCAAAGCAGGTTTGGTTTCCATCAGGACTGTATTCTGACTTTTACGCGCTTCTGGTTCACTTCAGCTCCACTCCGCCTGAGGGATGGTTCTGAGCTCCCCCGACCAGGGAGCGACACACGGGCTCCTGCGTTGGACTTCAGTCGCGTCCTGGTGTCGACGCAACGTATTCGAGAGGAGATGAGAGCAGCCGTGTACCATCTCCTGGCCGGCTGTCTGTGCCTGTTACGCAGCGCCACTGAGGTAAATCCGCTGTGGATCACTTTTTCTACAGTCACATCTTACACACGATCAACTTTAAGGAGTCTGAATTACAATACTTGACCGATAAAGATGTGACACACGAGCGATTCAAGCCTCACCTGGTGCGTAATTACGCACAATTTCATTTGGCACGCTAAGACTTAAAAAAAACTTTAAGAGTTGGCACTGAATTTTCTCGGTAAGTTTTGCTACAGACAGTTAACTTCTGTTCCCACAGGAGTCTCATCTCCCCCAGGAGCTTTTGGAGCGACTCTCCCGCAGCGAGATCCGCAACATCAGCGACCTCCAGCGGCTGCTAGAGATTGACTCCGTAGGTAAAGCGCTTCATTATCGCAGAACCTGACAGTTTTTCCAGCTTCTGGAGAGACTGAAACCTGTATCAATAAAGATGATTAAAATAATAATAATACGTGCTGATAAGTAATGGGGCATTTTTGGAAGATTCACTGGCAATCCATCATAGCAAAGTCTTAGTCACAGGGGGTGGATTTCACTTTTAATCCTGATATAGACTGAAAACAAGGCTTTCTCCAAACTCAAACACCCAATGAAATACCAGCTTCCAAAAATAGCTCTGTTTCTACATTTTTAGCACAACTATTTTGACATTTAGCAGACAGTGCCCCCTACCAAATTAATTCCTATCTAAATTCTTTAGAAAAGCAGGTGGATTTTGGATTTAGATCTCATCTCAAGATGATCTACACAGACTGAAACAAGGCTTTTTGAAACTCTGGTGTTTCAAAAGTTATTTCGTGAAGGCCATTGGGTTCAAATGAAATACTGTTTTTTAGAAAATGGTTCAGTATCTCAAAATACTCACGATACGACTCCATTGATATCTGGTGGAACGATGACCAGATGTGTAGTGTGTGCCATATGCAGGTAGACATATTTTATTGAACAAGACATTGACTGTTGCAGTGTTTTGCTGCTGACAGCTAATTTTTCAGCTTCACTTGACATCATCATGGTTCGTTACAATATAGCAGAGCGGACGTCTATGGAGAAAACCACATTTCAGTGTGTAGTTTCTGATATATGGTCCCTGATGCATTTCAGACTGTAACCTCGGATTTGACCTTTAACCTTGACATTACTTGCATTCTGAGAGGACAGCCCAATGTTTATACACCAAGTTTCATTGAAATGATCTTCAAAATGCAGAGCAGTCATTTACAGACAGAGAGACATTGCAAGAGTCTTTCTGTGACTCCACAAAACTACAAAAGTATAATGATATACGAGCTTTGTGACAGAACTTTCAGTTCAGGCATTTAGCATGATTTAATGTATCAAACTAAGAATACTGAATAGAGAAAATTTTATTCCGAGTCTCTGCAGTGCTGAGGCGTGACGATGTCACATAGATTGTCGGAGTTATGCAGGAACAATCACAGTGAAAAGCCATCCTGGATTCTGAAAAACTTCTCTCTTGCAGGAGATTTATTCGTTCAGAACCCAGAACAAAGAAACTGAAACAGTTTTAGAAAACGGGCATGACAAAAGGCAGATCTTATTTTGAAAATCCTAACCTTATTGGTCTCCCATGGGCATAGAGGGATGTCCGGACCCCTGCCCAAATCCATGCAAGGGCAAAACCTAAGGTGACTCTTTGTTCTAAGTGCTAAAACCAGTTAAATAGAATTTAAAATTCTTCTTCTTACTTATAAGGTTTTGAATAATCAGGTCCCATCTATCTTAGGACCTCATAGTACCATATCACCCAATAGAGCGCTTCGCTCTCAGACTGCAGGCTTACTTGTAGTTCCTAGGGTTTGTAAGAGTAGAATGGAGGCAGAGCCTTTCAGCTTTCAGGCTCCTCTCCTGTGGAACCAGCTCCCAATTCAGATCAGGGAGACAGACACCCTCTCTACTTTTAAGATTAGGCTTAAAACTTTCCTTTTTTGCTAAAGCTTATAGTTAGGGCTGGATCAGGTGACCCTGAACCATCCCATAGTTATGCTGCTATAGACGTAGACTGCTGGGGGGTTCCCATGATGCACTGTTTCTTTCTCTTTTTGCTCTGTATGCACCACTCTGCATTTAATCGTTAGTGATTGATCTCTGCTCCCCTCCACAGCATGTCTTTTTCCCTGGTTCTCTCCCTCAGCCCCAACCAGTCCCAGCAGAAGACTGCCCCTCCCTGAGCCTGGTTCTGCTGGAGGTTTCTTCCTGTTAAAAGGGAGTTTTTCCTTCCCACTGTAGCCAAGTGCTTGCTCACAGGGGGTCGTTTTGACCGTTGGGGTTTTACATAATTATTGTATGGCTTTGCCTTACAATATAAAGCGCCTTGGGGCAACTGTTTGTTGTGATTTGGCGCTATATAAAAAATTGATTGATTGATTGATTAAATCTAGTTCCACATGCACATTTAAGCAGATAACAGACTCATAGTAAAAAATATATGATCCTTTAAGTAAGGTGATTATTTATTACCAAAACAAAGTAGTATATAAACCCACAGATATATCTAACAAACGTTTAGTCCCTACTGCAGCTTTTGTCTGCATGTCGTATTTTCCCTCATGCCGTTTTCTCACATAATTTTGGTAGACTAGGAAATCTCTGTATTTTTGGAATCACCAGAATTGAAAGTCAACATCATGTGCATCAAGACCTACATGGTGGTCATATTGAATTTTGAAGATTGTTGTCATAAAATACATATTCTGTTATAGCCTGCGTTCTTAAGCGAGCAAGATCAAACTGAGTGAAGTGATATTTTCTCGTTCAAAGAATCCATCAAAATAACCATTTTGTAGCATTATCTAAGAAGAAAAAAAAGTATAACATGTTACAAAATAATTAATTAATTGTGAAAAGTCTGAACTGAGTATTACGAACTGAGTTAGACTCAAACCATTTGTCATCATTTTTGTGGTTGTGTGGATGGTATTAGGATGTTCTTGGCACAATCTTTGTTTTGCAACTTAAAATATTAGCATGCATTAGCGTCATTTGTTTTCTCACTCTATATTTCCTGGAATGTCAATTAAATATCTTGAAGGATATGATTAAGAAAAGGTGAAGTGAGTTTATTAAGAGATGTTGAGAGCTGAGGATCATCACTAAAGCTGACCATTTTACATAAGTGGCATTCACCGATAATCCACTGTTATTCCTGAATGGGGACAACCAGATTATCCACCTCCCCGACCATCATCCTGGACATCTGCTGCCATCACCAGCAGTACATGCCAATGAGTAAGTTCCATTGTATGTTGATCTTATAACTATATACTGGTTATGTTATACCTGCATGTTATCAGTCAGGTGGCACAAACCATTCATATGTTTGACCCATTGGCAGGGAGAAGCTCTGTGGGGTGACAGGGTAGCAGTTCCCCCAATTTTGGTTAAGAATAGTAATATTAGTTTGGATGGCATGGTAATATTTCTGCTATCAATATTCACTGTTCTTAAGCCTTCTACACTTTTACATTTGGTTGGTCCAGTATTGGTCTTTTTCAGATACATTTGGTCAGCCTGTTACCAGCTCATTCATGTTCTACCCTGCCAGTCTGCTGGTCCAGTGGCTCCAGTGTTGTGATTTTTCTAATTTTGGGAAACAATGGACTTCGCAGTGTCTGACTTTGACTAGGCCAAATTTAAGGATATTTGAGACTAAATGGAACAATAAGCACATGGAGTCCTGTGTTAACCTGGACTGGTTGTTTTGAACCAAAACTCGATTGGACACATCAGTGCAGAGAACAGGTTAATTTGAACCAATATATTGGTTGATTTCACCAGTTGATTTTTTGAGCGTATACAGACACGAGGTGATACCCTCGGTGGCCACTACAGGCTTTGAACATGTCCTGTATGCAGCGTTAGCCACACTCGCTCCTAATTTCCATCATTCTTGCAACAAGACCAGATATGTCCAGCAGGTAGCAGACAGATGTTATTTCATAAGCAAAAGAAAACAAAAAGAGCTTGCCGTCTGTATTGATTCGATGCATCAAATTTACCCAAATTTATGCTCTTTATGTGCCTTTTTTAACTTGAAAACAATAGTATTTATTGAGTTATCATGTTAAATTGGGGTGGGGGACAGGTGGACTCATCTCAGTCACTCACTGTATTTTTCAGGTTCAATGCTCAGGCTTGTCCAATGCCTAGGAATGTCAGAAGTGGCTGGTAGGAATGAGGCAAACAAAAAGAATGATATATATTTATTTATTTCACACCCTGGCTGCCTGTTCTTGCTGCAGTACGAACTGAAATCCTATTCATTAATCAGTGAACACAGACAGGAAGTGACACAGATTAGAGACTTCCAGTCCACTAAAGCTTGGACAGTGCAAGACAGAATGACAATGTCTGGTCTATTTACACAGCCACGCCTCACATTTCCTCCCCATAAAAGAAGTTTTAAGTGCCCCAACTTGCAGATTTATTTATAATATATAGTTTAAGTGCAAAATGCCCAATATGCCATTTTGTCTAAATTGAGTCCCCAGCTTTTGGCTTTAGAAATCCAAATATTATCCAAGTTTTAGTCAAAATGCTCATCATAATGTGCACTCAGCATATTCATATTTGCCTTTTGTTGCATATGACAACCACTTTTGTTGTCAGCACAGTTTTCTGCCAGCAGCTTGTGGTTTTGGATGCATTGGTCAAGAGATTACAAAAATTGATAGAATTGTGATACCTGAGGAATACATGGATGAGCTAAGTGGCCAACCTATGCCTAAGTTAACCTACGCCTATGGCCAAGACTGGGAGGGTTGTGATGACAAGAGCGAGGTCAAACACAAAGACTCAGCATGGGTTCAAACTAAATGAAGCACAGGTTCTGGAAATTAACAGTGAAAAGCTTGGGTTTTGCACAGTATACAATGGTGAATTTTGTTGCTATAATTTTGCTCAAAAAGGGTAAGAACTGAGCAGATTTAAGTTCAATGTTCTTCCAGTGAGCAGTTGTATGCAACCCCTCTTCTGTATGTAGGATTTGTTGCATATCTGATTCAGATCTGATCTCACTGATTGACATTCCACATACAACCCCTGGCAAAAATTATGGAATCACCGGCCTCGGAGGATGTTCATTCAGTTGTTTAATTTTGTAGAAAAAAAACAGATGACAGACATGACACAAAACTAAAGTCATTTCAAATGGCAACTTTCTGGCTTTAAGAATCACTATAAGAAATCAGGAAAAAAAAATTGTGGCAGTCAGTAATGGTTACTTTTTTAGACCAAGCAGAGGGAAAAAATATGGACTCACTCAATTCTGAGGAAAAAATTATGGAATCATGAAAAACAAAAGAACGCTCCAACACATCACTAGTATTTTGTTGCACCACCTCTGGCTTTTATAACAGCTTGCAGTCTCTGAGGCATGGACTTAATGAGTGACAAACAGTACTCTTCATCAATCTGGCTCCAACTTTCTCTGATTGCTGTTGCCAGATCAGCTTTGCAGGTTGGAGCCTTGTCATGGACCATTTTCTTCAACTTCCACCAAAGATTTTCAATTGGATTAAGATCCGGATTATTTGCAGGCCATGACATTGACCCTATGTGTCTTTTTGCAAGGAATGTTTTCACAGTTTTTGCTCTATGGCAAGATACATTATCATCTTGAAAAATGATTTCATCATCCCCAAACATCCTTTTCAATTGATGGGATAAGAAAAGTGTCCAAAATATCAACGTAAACTTGTGCATTTATTGATGATGTAATGACAGCCATCTCCCCAGTGCCTTTACCTGACATGCAGCCCCATATCATCAATGACTGTGGAAATTTATATGTTCTCTTCAGGCAGTCATCTTTATAAATCTCATTGGAACGGCACCAAACAAAAGTTCCAGCATCATCACCTTGCCCAATGCAGATTCGAGATTCATCACTGAATATGACTTTCATCCAGTCATCCACAGTCCACGATTGCTTTTCCTTAGCCCATTCTAACGTTGTTTTTTTTCTGTTTAGGTGTTAATGATGGCTTTCGTTTAGCTTTTCTGTATGTAAATCCCATTTCCTTTAGGTGGTTTCTTACAGTTCGGTCACAGACGACTCCAGTTTCCTCCCATTCGTTCCTCATTTGTTTTGTTGTGCATTTTCGATTTTTGAGACATATTGCTTTAAGTTTTCTGTCTTGACGCTTTGATGTCTTCCTTGGTCTACCAGTATGTTTGCCTTTAACAACCTTCCCATGTTGTTTGTATTTGGTCCAGAGTTTAGACACAGCTGACTGTGAACAACCAACATATTTTGCAACATTGCGTGATGATTTATCCTCTTTTAAGAGTTTGATAATCCTCTCCTTTGTTTCAATTGACATCTCTCATGTTGGAGCCATGATTCATGTCAGTCCACTTGGTGCAACAGCTCTCCAAGGTGTGATCACTCCTTTTTAGATGCAGACTAATGAGCAGATCTGATTTGATGCAGGTGTTAGTTTTGGGGATGAAAATTTACAGGGTGATTCCATAATTTATTCCTCAGAATTGAGTGAGTCCATATTTTTCCCTCTGCTTGGTCTAAAAAAGTAACCATTACTGACTGCCACAATTTTTTTTCCTGATTTCTTATAGTGTTTCTTAAAGCCAGGAAGTTGCCATTAGAAATTACTTTAGTTTTGTGTCATGTCTGTGATCTGCTTTTTTTCTACAAAATTAAACAACTGAATGAACATCCTCCAAGGCCGGTGATTCCATAATTATTGCCAGGGGTTGTAGGAAGTAACCAGATCTAGTCTGTGTGTCCATGTTGCAATCCTCATTAGCAGTCTTATCCACATCGGTTGCTATAGTAATGAAAGTCTCACACACACACAAGAACAGTCATATGGGTGCCGCCTGGTGTCTGAACACTGTATCTAAACCCACACAGAGCTTTGACTCACAGGATATGAATTTTAAAAATGTGACAGTGCATTGAAATCTTTACGTTTACTTAGAGTGCAGGACACCAGATGTGCTATCAGGTGATTGTCCAATCAGTCAAATGAGCCATTAGAAATGCATGCATGCACGCACGCATGCACACACAAGTCCAAACTGAATGTACATTTTAAAGAAAAGTTAAAAAAAAACAAAAAAAACAAATCCAAATACACCTGCACATGTGATGTGCACATCAGTGTTTCAGCCATGATGCAGTACATCCATCCATCCACTCTACCTGCTTACTATGGGGCAGGTCGGGTGGCTGGATCCTTTTCCAGCAGTCATAGGGCATGAGGCAGGGTACACCCTGGACAGGACGTCAGTCTAGCACAGGGCCACTTGTAGACAGAAACACATTCACACACCTACAGACAATTATAAAGTTTCCAATCCACCTAACCCTGCATGTCTTTGGATATGGGAGTGAGCTGGAACACCTGGAGGGAACCCACGCAAACAAGGGGAGAACATGCAAACTACCACACAGAAAGGTTTCAGACAGGAAGCGATCCCATGACCTTGTTGCTGTGAAGCAACTGTACTAACCACTAAGCCACCGTGCTGCCTGTGAGGCAGTACAGATGTCACAAACCACACCCGGAATCCAGTCTGAGTGTTCGGACCACAATTAATTTCCCAAATGTGATTTGGGGAAGAGGAAGGGAAAAAAAAAACTGATTTCATGTGACTTGACTGTTCAGACTTGCAGCATGGAATCAGACATGCATAAATTGGATTTTTACTGACAGTCTGAACAAGTGTTCATGGACCTCTCCTCTTTAACGAGGTCATCTCAGATGCTCCACTGAGAGCTGAGGTTGCTGCTCAGTGTGACAGACCTGAGACTGAAGCCGTGTGTCCAGGTGGGAATACCAACACGTGTTGACCCCGTCCAGCCCTTTACCAATCAGCTGCTTTCTGCACTCCAACTCTGCCGTACTGCTGTGACCTTCAGCCACTCACACTGTAATACACCCATTAATCAAACACTATTTCACAAAGTATGCAAAAGGTAACACTTCACAGATGCAAAATATTCTGTTACGAAAAAGCTGGGAGGTGTGGCTCAGCCGCTGTGATGTTTGTTTTCCACGACGGCCCAGATTTGACACCACGTGCACTTTTCGATGTTCTTCCAGGCTGCAAACCGTGACAGACAAAACATCACTTGAAACCAGCCTGGCAGCTGTCCGAGGTAAAGGTCTGGGTGTATGCACACGGCTGCATTCACCACACTGCAGAACCTCCCTAAATCCTGGATGGCAACCATCCAGAAAGGCAACTGGTCTCCGTCCCCTGTCCAGCTGCTGGGGTCCTTAACACAGAGGCACCTGATTGCCAGACTGAATCCAGAGACTGAAGGTGCCAACTGGATGTTTTTGGTTCTCCTGACAGGTCCTTTATTTAAATGGCAAGTTTATAGACTTTGTCATATCTTCTTGTGTCTTCATCAGGAGACCCTTGAAGATTAGTATGAACTGGTTTCACAGGCTTCCCCCACCACCAGCAACCAAACATCTGTCAGCCAGGTAGTGAGCACACCTGTAATGGGAAAGTTACATTCCTGATGAGCTGAAGTTTTTATCCAAAGTGACTTACAAGTGAGGAATCAAAAACAAAAACATCAAAAACATTTCTCAACATTGCACCCAGTGAGTCCAAACTTAACATAAGAAATGTTGGTTTTCAGAATGCAAATGATTGTGAATACACTCTACTTTTTCTAGATCAAGCTTAAAACTGACCCTTGTACATTTCAAAGAGGAGGGTCAGCATAACCATAAATACTGTCTTCACAATTTAAAGGGCTCTTCAGCATAATGATAAATCCAGCATACGTACATATACAATCTTAAAAATCCAATCTTAATCAAACATGCCCCAACACTCTCATATTTCACCATCACCTGACAAAATTTTATCTGCATCTGATCCACATTATGGATTTTATGGCCATTTGAAGGCAGGTGTGGTGGCCAAGTGGTTAGTGCACTTTGTTTCAGTACAGAAGGTTCCCAGTTCAAACCCCACTCCTGTCACATTCCTCCATGTAATGGGGAGCTGCATCAGGAAGGGGATCCGGCCTAAAGCTTGTGCTAATTCAACATGCAGATCCACCTCAGATTTGCTATGGCGACCCAGAGTGCAAACTAGAGATCAGACAAAGAGACTTACCATCGAAAAGTCCATTTGATGCACATTTTGCATTATATCTCAGTCAAAAGTGGCTCAGTCACACTCATTTGTGACAATGAGGTGCAAACTGACAATCTCAATGAATAGACTAAAAGTTTGATCCGCATCTGATCTGTACTGATTATTTAGCGGATATTTGATTTTAACATTGAAAAGCTCTTTTGATCTATATTTTGCATTCTATTTTAGCTTATAAAAAGCCACTTCTAACAGGATTTTGGTGGAGATTTGCGCTCTATGAGTACTGTGCTTGTCTTTGGAATGTGTGTGTGTGTCTATATATATATATATATATATATGTCAAAGTAGAGTCTGCGATTTGGTAAAATCGGAGATTCTACCAGTAGAGACCCCGATTGGAAACCCTACCAGTAGAGTCTCTGATCGGAGTCTCTACCTGGACTCTGTCAGTAGAGTCTGCGATTGGAGACTCTACTAGTAAATCGAATCAAATCAAATCAAATCAAATCAAATCAATTTTCTTTATATAGCGCCAAATCACAACAAACAGTTGCCCCAAGGTGCTTTATATTGTAAGGCAAAGCCATACAATAATTATGGAAAAACCCCAACGGTCAAAACGACCCCCTGTGAGCAAGCACTTGGCGACAGTGGGAAGGAAAAACTCCCTTTTAACGGGAAGAAACCTCCAGCAGAACCAGGCTCAGGGAGGGGCAGTCTTCTGCTGGGACTGGTTGGGGCTGAGGGAGAGAACCAGGAAAAAGACATGCTGTGGAGGGGAGCAGAGATCAATCACTACTGATTAAATGCAGAGCGGTGCATACAGAGCAAAAAGAGAAAGAAACACTCAGTGCATCATGGGAACCCCCCAGCAGTCTAAGTCTATAGCAACATAACTAAGGGATGGTTCAGGGTCACCTGATCCAGCCCTAACTATAAGCTTTAGCAAAAAGGAAAGTTTTAAGCCTAATCTTGAAAGTAGAGAGGGTGTCTGTCTCCCTAATCTGAATTGGGAGCTGGTTCCAGAGGAGAGGAGCCTGAAAGCTGAAGGCTCTGCCTCCCATTCTACTCTTACAAACCCTAGGAACTACAAGTAAGCCTGCAGTCTGAGAGCGAAGCACTCTATTGGAGTGATATGGTACTATGAGGTCCCTAAGATAAGATGGGACCTGATTATTCAAAACCTAGGGTAGGGTTTTCCATTTGAGTCTCTAGGGTTTCCGATCGGTGTCTCTACTGGGATTCTGCCAGTAGAATCTGCGACTGGAGATTCTACTAGTAGGGTTTCGATCGGAGTCTCTACTGGGATTCTGCCAGTAGAATCTGCGATTGGAGATTCTACTAGTAGGGTTTCAATCGGAGTCTCTACTGGGATTCTGCCAGTAGAATCTGCAATTGGAGACTCTACTAGTAGGGTTTCCGATCGGAGTCTCTAGGGTTTCTGATCGGTGTCTCCACTGGGATTCTGCCAGTAGACTCTGTGATCGGAGACTCCACTAGCAAGGTTTTCGACTGGAGTCTCTACTGAGATTCTGCAAGTAGAATCTGCGATTGGAGACTCTACTAGTAGGGTTTCCGATCGGAGTCTCTACTGGGATTCTGCCAGTAGAATCTACAATTGGAGATTCTACTAGTAGGGTTTCGATCGGAGTCTCTACTGGGATTCTGCCAGTAGAATCTGCGATTGGAGATTCTACTAGTAGGGTTTCTGATCGGAGTCTCGACTGGGATACACACATTCCATAAATAAGCACCACACTCGTAGAGTGCAAACCTCCACCAACACTAGTTTCCAATTCCGCAATTTTTTACTCTACTCTACTCTCACACACACACACACACACACACACACACACACACACACACACACACACACACACACACACACACACACACACACACACACACACACACACACACACACACACACACATATATATATATATATATATACTCAACAAAAATATAAACGCAACACTTTTGGTTTTGCTCCCATTTTGTATGAGATGAACTCAAAGATCTAAAACTTTTTCCACATACACAATATCACCAATTCCCTCAAATATTGTTCACAATCCAGCCTAAATCTGTGATAGTGAGCACTTCTCCTTTGCTGAGATGATCCATCCCACCTCACAGGTGTGCCATATCAAGATGCTGTTTAGACACCATGATTAGTGCACAGGTGTGCCTTAGACTGCCCACAATAAAAGGCCACCCTGAAAGGTGCAGTTTTATCACACAGCCCAATGCCACAGATGTCGCAAGATTTGAGGGAGCGTGCAATTGGCATGCTGACAGCAGGAATGTCAACCAGAGCTGTTGCTCGTGTATTGAATGTTCATTTCTCTACCATAAGCCGTCTCCAAAGGTGTTTCAGAGAATCTGGCAGTACATCCAACCAGCCTCACAACCGCAGACCACGTGTAACCACACCAGCCCAGGACCTCCACATCCAGCATGTTCACCTCCAAGATCGTCTGAGACCAGCCACTCGGACAGCTGCTGAAACAATCGGTTTGCATAACCAAAGAATTTCTGCACAAACTGTCAGAAACGTCTCAGGGAAGCTCATCTGCATGCTCGTCGTCCTCATCGGGGTCTCGACTTGACTCCAGTTCGTCGTTGTAACCGACTTGAGTGGACAAGTGCTCACATTCGCTGGCGTTTGGCACGTTGGAAAGGTGTTCTCTTCACGGATGAATCCTGGTTCACACTGGTCAGGACAGATGGCAGACAGCGTGTGTGGCGTTGTGTGGGTGAGCGGTTTTCTGATGTCAATGTTGTGGATCGAGTGGCCCATGGTGGCGGTGGGGTTATGGTATGGGCAGACGTCTGTTATGGATGAAGAACACAGGTGCATTTTATTGATGGCATTTTGAATGCACAGAGATACCGTGATGAGATCCTGAGGCCCATTGTTGTGCCATACATCCAAGAACATCACCTCATGTTGCAGCAGGATAATGCACGGCCCCATGTTGCAAGGATCTGTACACAATTCTTGGAAGCTGAAAATGTCCCAGTTCTTGCATGGCCGGCATACTCACCGGACATGTCACCCATTGAGCATGTTTGGGATGCTCTGGACCGGCGTATACGACAGCGTGTACCAGTTCCTGCCAATATCCAGCAACTTCGCACAGCCATTGAAGAGGAGTGGACCAACATTCCACAGGCTACAATTGACAACCTGATCAGCTCTATGCGAAGGAGATGTGTTGCACTGCATGAGGCAAATGGTGGTCACACCAGATACTGACTGGTATCCCCCACCAATAAAACAAAACTGCACCTTTCAGAGTGGCCTTTTATTGTGGGCAGTCTAAGGCACACCTGTGCACTAATCATGGTGTCTAATCAGCATCTTGGTATGGCACACCTGTGAGGTGGGATGGATTATCTCAGCAAAGGAGAAGTGCTCACTGTCACAGATTTAGACTGGTTTGTGAACAATATTTGAGGGAAATGGTGATATTGTGTATGTGGAAAAAGTTTTAGATCTTTGAGTTCATCTCATACAAAATGGGAGCAAAACCAAAAGTGTTGCGTTTATATTTTTGTTGAGTGCCTCAAACCACTTTGTGGTCCTGATCCATCCATACAGCCAGTTTATGTATCTTAGACATTTCCAGTTAATTTACACGACCACACAGTCAAACTTACAGAATGACCAATAATTCAGTCATTGTTTGTATTGTTTCAAACAGGTCGTCATGCTCTTTTAATAAATCTAATGTATGTGTTGTGATTTGCTGCTCCAGAATGTGCTGGGGGGGGTTTCCCATTTTCTCGACTACTGTGGGTTCGATTTGCTAAAAGTCGGCCGTGCTTTGTGATGATGGCTTGGTGTCCCGGGTGGCACAGTCGCGTGTTAACATTGTACTCTCACTGAGGCTGCCTACTGCCCAAAACGGCTGGGATTTAAAAAAAAAAAAAAAAATCTAGAAGAGTGGAAAGGCCGTCAGAGCGCATACCTCTGTCAAACCAATTTATACTCCTCTGAATACGCCATTTAATGCTTTCTGCTCCAACTCATTCTTTCTGAAAAATGGTTTGAGGTTACATTTTCACCCTCAACCGTCATTATTTGATTATTTGACAAAGAACAGCGAGGAGACAACAAAAGACAAAGAATGCTGTCGCGGTGTTCCGGAGATCAAAGGCAGCACGTCGTCACAATGTGGGTTTGTTTTACACGTCGGCCCGTCTCTCGTCACTCCCCGGTAGCTGCCATGAAACAAAGGCAGAAATAAGTCAAAATAAGTAAAAGTAATACTTCACCTTGAAGCGGCGCCCATATCGATGCTGATTTGAGTGATTGTAGCAGTAATGGATCAAATTAACAAGTCAGAAAGGAGGAAATAATTGTGGTTCTAAAACAGGCTTTTTGTACAGTCACTTAAAATTTCCACTTAACATTTCCCTCTGAAACACACACACACACACACACACACACACACACACACACACACACACACACACACACACACACACACACACACACACACACACACACACACACACACACACACACACACACACACACACACACACCAAAACATTTCTCTGCCTGCACTGAGCCACCATTAATCCTGGCATCATTCAAATGTAAATGTTAAGTGTGACGGCTCCCCGGCCTGGCGGGGGTCAAGTGTCTCACTTTATTATGCCGTTGTCATGCGGCTCTTTATCAGGTTGAGGGCAGGGCGCGCTGCCAAGCTGCCGCGCTGCATAATTCATGCTCAAATTCCTGCATGTCAGAAGAAAATCTGCTGAAGCTTTCACCCTGAGGACTTTGTGGAAAACCAGCTGAATGCTTTACTGCACACGCGATGCGAGATCATCCTGTATGGAACGGTAACTGGTTTGGGATTCACTGGCATTATTCAAAATTAAAGCAAATCACGTGCAGACAACATGTCAGTTTAAAGCCCTGTAATCGGCCTTCTCAGCTGTCATGCACACTTTTTTGACCTCTTTGAACAGTACCGATTTGAATTTTGCACCTGTTTGTGGTCCTGGTGGTTTCATATATATATAAATATAAAGCCAGTACATATTTCACAGGGCTCATGAGGCAAGTTGCGTCGTCTTGTGTAGAAGAACCAGATCCGTGTTGAGTTGTCGTTGCGTGCCAACTCTGTTAATAGTGCAGCAGACAATAATATTTACAAAGAAATCCTTCACATGGTGATGCAAGCACCAAGTTCGGCACAAATACTACTCAGTTACTCTTGAAAAAGCAAAGTGTCCACTTGAATTTTCAGTAGGTGTAGGTAGGGGTCACAATTTTAAAATGCTCCAATCATATTGAAAAGGTATTCCACATCATTTGTCTGATCATACAGGTTTCAAAAAGGTATAGTTTGGACTATCTATGACTTTATTCTATGGAGTTATGGGGCAAAACATAACAAAAATGGCGAGAACGTCGATTTCAGTTTGTACAAGGGTGAAAAGTTAAAGTTGCTTCAATCTTGGTAAAAAGTGATGCAAATTGTTGGTTGAGCAAATAGAGTATTAAATGGAATAGTTTGCACCATCTGTCATGCTTAGTTATCATATTACAGGGTAACACATGTTAAATGCCTTTGAATCCAATAGACCTTGACCTTGTTTGACCTTTACTGTGGCCTCAAACATTCAACACAGTCAAAATTATTCAATTTATTAATCCTTTTAGCTCAACCAATAATTTGCATCACTTTTTATCAAAACTGGAGTGAAACTGACCTTTGTCACCATTTTTGCTATTTTTACGCCATAGTAAGTCCCTTCGGCTGCTCCCTTGTTTGCACTTGGGGTCGCCACAGCAACTCCACAGAAATCAGTCACAAATAGTCCAAACTATACCTTTTTGGAATCTTTGTGATCAGACAAATAATGTGTTATTGTTTTCAGTATGACTGGAGCATTTTTAAATTTTGACCCCTGTGTAATTCTCTACCTGACTGCCTATTGAACAGCCAAGTGGACACTCTGTTTTTTTTTAAAGTAATTTTGCAGTTATCTGCTGCAGTAAAATCAGATTTAAGAGGACCGTTGCGTTGATTTTTACTCTGAAATCTGGTGTTCTCTGACAATCTGAACATCATGTAATTAACAGCACAACATGTGTTTGTTTTGTCTCCACGCAGAGAATGAGGCGATCGAAAAGACCAAACATGGCTACCACAAGGACGTCTCTCACAGCGACCGCGACCTCAAGACAGCACAGACGCCCAGCAGACACAGGAGGAGCACGGGTAAGAACACACAACCTTTACAGTCGTCTCCGAGGGTGAGATCTCCACAGTCTGATGGCGGGATTACATAAAAACTAATAAAAACGCGGTGGATGAGCAGAGCACGTTGTAAAGAAGAACCCATTAAATGTGGGTGAGAATCAAGATCGAGGGCTGGATCTTGACTTTGATTAAAGCACAGTGACAGTGCTGCTGCGCTAACTGCAAATGTTGCACGTTACAAAGCATAAAGATGAGACAAGGATGAAAATTTCACATTAAAAAAAGGTGTAAAAGTATATAAAAAAGTTAATATCACAAGCATCCTGGGTACAGGGTCAAAAGGTCAGGGTCAGAGATGAGCGGTCGGGATCAAAAGTGAATGTTCAGAATCCAAATCACTGTATATCCATGGGGATACTTCAGTCCACATCCAATACTGATCCTGATTGGGAGTTGTGGGGGGGTACTGTGGATTAAGGATTGGAATTTAGTTAAAGAAAAAGGGGGAAATAAAGTCCTGGTAGAAGTGTGTACTCTGAGTGCCTGTCTAGATTATTCATGATTTTACAATGTCTGTCCTCATATAATAAAAGGGGAGTGGCCTCTGTGTCCGGAGCATCAATTGAAATCCAGAAAGAGCTGACTTTCGTTCTTCGACAAACGTATTTTTTTCATGAGGATTCAAGCTGTGAAATGAGCAAGGTGATTGGACCAATATTTTTTTTTTTTTTGAGAAATCAGTCATTTTTGAAAACTACAAACCTGTTTATGCCACATTTCCACAATAAGAGCCTGTATTTCAAAATAAAAGCCTGTGAGGTTGCTGAAGACCTGACAGAATTCATAAGTCTGTCCATCCTCCAACATCCCAGACAGCAGATTCAAATCTGGACATTTTCTGTTTGCATGTGACCCCAAACCCAGAATTAACATGTTCACACTCCAAACAAAAACAGTAGAATTGTGTCTCAGTGTCTCACACAGGCCAAAAAAAGGTGCAAATATAAAATTTCAGTTACTCATAATTTCTTTACATGGAATGTTGTCCTGGTTAAGCAGCTTCAGAAAAACGTATTGATGACAAAAAAAAGAAAAAGAAAAAATTGAACAACTGAAAACAGATTAAACCTTCAATAAAGACTTTCATAAAAGCCAAGATGTTTTTCTATGTGAATACTTAAAAAATGTAGCATAACTGTAAACAGATTAAACCTTCAATAAAGACTTTCATAAAAGTCAAGATGTTTTTCTATGTGAATACTTAAAAAATGTAGCATAACTGTAAACAGATTAAACCTTCAATAAAGACTTTCATAAAAGTCAAGATGTGTTTCTATGTGAATACTTAAAAAATGTAGCATAACTGTAAACAGATTAAACCTACAATAAAGACTTTCATAAAAGCCAAGATGTTTTTCTATGTGAATACTTAAAAAATGTAGCATAACTTTAAACAGATTAAACTTTCAATAAAGACTTTCATAAAAGCCAAGACATTTTCTATGTGAATACTTAAAAAATGTAGCATAACTGTAAACAGATTAAACCTTCAATAAAGACTTTCATAAAAGCCAAGATGTTTTTCTATGTGAATACTTAAAAAATGTAGCATAACTTTAAACAGATTAAATTTTCAATAAAGACTTTCATAAAAGCCAAGACATTTTCTATGTGAATACTTAAAAAATGTAGCATAACTGTAAACAGGTTAAACTTTCAATAAAGACTTTCATAAAAGCCAAGACATTTTCAATGTGAATACTTAAAAAATGTAGCATAACTTTAAACAGGTTAAACCTTCAATAAAGACCTTCATAAAAGTCAAGATGTTTTTCTATGTGAATACTTAAAAAATGTAGCATTACTGTAAACAGATTAAACCTTCAATAAAGACTTTCATAAAAGTCAAGATGTTTTTCTATGTGAATACTTAAAAAATGTAGCATAACTGTAAACAGATTAAACCTACAATAAAGACTTTCATAAAAGCCAAGATGTTTTTCTATGTGAATACTTAAAAAATGTAGCATAACTTTAAACAGATTAAATTTTCAATAAAGACTTTCATAAAAGCCAAGACATTTTCTATGTGAATACTTAAAAAATGTAGCATAACTGTAAACAGATTAAACCTTCAATAAAGACTTTCATAAAAGCCAAGATGTTTTTCTATGTGAATACTTAAAAAATGTAGCATAACTTTAAACAGATTAAATTTTCAATAAAGACTTTCATAAAAGCCAAGACATTTTCTATGTGAATACTTAAAAAATGTAGCATAACTGTAAACAGGTTAAACTTTCAATAAAGACTTTCATAAAAGCCAAGACATTTTCAATGTGAATACTTAAAAAATGTAGCATAACTTTAAACAGGTTAAACCTTCAATAAAGACCTTCATAAAAGTCAAGATGTTTTTCTATGTGAATACTTAAAAAATGTAGCATTACTGTAAACAGATTAAACCTTCAATAAAGACTTTCATAAAAGTCAAGATGT
The DNA here is from genome assembly GCF_902500255.1 of Thalassophryne amazonica. Lineage (NCBI taxonomy): Eukaryota > Metazoa > Chordata > Actinopteri > Batrachoidiformes > Batrachoididae > Thalassophryne > Thalassophryne amazonica. The sequence continues at coordinate 10,182,546 of NC_047117.1, forward strand.
TTTTCTATGTGAATACTTTAAAAATGTAGCATAACTGTAAACAGATTAAACCTACAATAAAGACTTTCATAAAAGCCAAGATGTTTTTCTATGTGAATACTTAAAAAATGTAGCATAACTTTAAACAGATTAAATTTTCAATAAAGACTTTCATAAAAGCCAAGACATTTTCTATGTGAATACTTAAAAAATGTAGCATAACTGTAAACAGGTTAAACTTTCAATAAAGACTTTCATAAAAGCCAAGACATTTTCAATGTGAATACTTAAAAAATGTAGCATAACTTTAAACAGGTTAAACCTTCAATAAAGACCTTCATAAAAGTCAAGATGTTTTTCTATGTGAATACTTAAAAAATGTAGCATAACTGTAAACAGATTAAACCTTCAATAAAGACTTTTATAAAAGTCAAGACATTTTCTATGTGAATACTTAAAAAATGTAGCATAACTGTAAACAGGTTAAACCTTCAATAAAGACCTTCATAAAAGTCAAGATGTTTTTCTATGTGAATACTTAAAAAATGTAGCATAACTGTAAACAGGTTAAACCTTCAATAAAGACCTTCATAAAAGTCAAGATGTTTTTCTATGTGAATACTTAAAAAATGTAGCATAACTGTAAACAGATTAAACCTTCAATAAAGACTTTCATAAAAGTCAAGATGTTTTTCTATGTGAATACTTAAAAAATGTAGCATAACTGTAAACAGATTAAACCTTCAATAAAGACTTTCATAAAAGTCAAGATGTGTTTCTATGTGAATACTTAAAAAATGTAGCATAACTGTAAACAGATTAAACCTACAATAAAGACTTTCATAAAAGCCAAGATGTTTTTCTATGTGAATACTTAAAAAATGTAGCATAACTTTAAACAGATTAAACTTTCAATAAAGACTTTCATAAAAGCCAAGACATTTTCTATGTGAATACTTAAAAAATGTAGCATAACTGTAAACAGATTAAACCTTCAATAAAGACTTTCATAAAAGCCAAGATGTTTTTCTATGTGAATACTTAAAAAATGTAGCATAACTTTAAACAGATTAAATTTTCAATAAAGACTTTCATAAAAGCCAAGACATTTTCTATGTGAATACTTAAAAAATGTAGCATAACTGTAAACAGGTTAAACTTTCAATAAAGACTTTCATAAAAGCCAAGACATTTTCAATGTGAATACTTAAAAAATGTAGCATAACTTTAAACAGGTTAAACCTTCAATAAAGACCTTCATAAAAGTCAAGATGTTTTTCTATGTGAATACTTAAAAAATGTAGCATTACTGTAAACAGATTAAACCTTCAATAAAGACTTTCATAAAAGTCAAGATGTTTTTCTATGTGAATACTTAAAAAATGTAGCATAACTGTAAACAGATTAAACCTACAATAAAGACTTTCATAAAAGCCAAGATGTTTTTCTATGTGAATACTTAAAAAATGTAGCATAACTTTAAACAGATTAAATTTTCAATAAAGACTTTCATAAAAGCCAAGACATTTTCTATGTGAATACTTAAAAAATGTAGCATAACTGTAAACAGATTAAACCTTCAATAAAGACTTTCATAAAAGCCAAGATGTTTTTCTATGTGAATACTTAAAAAATGTAGCATAACTTTAAACAGATTAAATTTTCAATAAAGACTTTCATAAAAGCCAAGACATTTTCTATGTGAATACTTAAAAAATGTAGCATAACTGTAAACAGGTTAAACTTTCAATAAAGACTTTCATAAAAGCCAAGACATTTTCAATGTGAATACTTAAAAAATGTAGCATAACTTTAAACAGGTTAAACCTTCAATAAAGACCTTCATAAAAGTCAAGATGTTTTTCTATGTGAATACTTAAAAAATGTAGCATTACTGTAAACAGATTAAACCTTCAATAAAGACTTTCATAAAAGTCAAGATGTTTTTCTATGTGAATACTTAAAAAATGTAGCATAACTGTAAACAGATTAAACCTACAATAAAGACTTTCATAAAAGCCAAGATGTTTTTCTATGTGAATACTTAAAAAATGTAGCATAACTTTAAACAGATTAAATTTTCAATAAAGACTTTCATAAAAGCCAAGACATTTTCTATGTGAATACTTAAAAAATGTAGCATAACTGTAAACAGGTTAAACTTTCAATAAAGACTTTCATAAAAGCCAAGACATTTTCAATGTGAATACTTAAAAAATGTAGCATAACTTTAAACAGGTTAAACCTTCAATAAAGACCTTCATAAAAGTCAAGATGTTTTTCTATGTGAATACTTAAAAAATGTAGCATAACTGTAAACAGATTAAACCTTCAATAAAGACTTTTATAAAAGTCAAGACATTTTCTATGTGAATACTTAAAAAATGTAGCATAACTGTAAACAGGTTAAACCTTCAATAAAGACCTTCATAAAAGTCAAGATGTTTTTCTATGTGAATACTTAAAAAATGTAGCATAACTGTAAACAGGTTAAACCTTCAATAAAGACCTTCATAAAAGTCAAGATGTTTTTCTATGTGAATACTTAAAAAATGTAGCATAACTGTAAACAGATTAAACCTTCAATAAAGACTTTCATAAAAGTCAAGATGTTTTTCTATGTGAATACTTAAAAAATGTAGCATAACTGTAAACAGATTTTCCCCAAAATTCAGCTGTCCTCCGTATATAGTACAAACAACCTCATCGTTTTTACTTTAGTAAAACCTGGACACACTTTCATGAACTAAAGTGGAGGTTGAGGTCAGTTTTGCCAAAGTAACTTTGAATAGTTACTTTATACAGTTACATTTTACACTTACTTTATATAGTTACTGCATTAGCAGCTGTGGACAACTTGTTGGCAGCTGCTGAACGCAACTAATAAAGTAACTAGTAATCTAACTTGGTTATATTTATGACTGAGTACTCAGAAAAGTAATTATTAGTTTCTTTGCTGATTATGCAATCTGAAGAGTAACCAAGTTAGATTACTAGTTATTGCAAGCTGCAAACTGCCACATTTCTGAACGATCCCCTCTATTTTGTTCGCCTCTAGTGGTGGAAGAAGCCGTGCCAGCAGTATGTAAAGTGCGGACGGTGATTCATGAGATCCTGAGGAGCCAGGTGGATCCCACCTCAGCCAACTTCATCATCTGGCCGGCGTGCGTGGAAGTGAAACGGTGCACGGGCTGCTGCAACACCAGCAACATGAGGTGCCAGGCAACCCGCAAACACCACCGCACGGTCAAGGTAATAACCCCCCTAAAACAAGGGTCACACGGAACGCACAACACCAAAATGTGCTTGTAGAGGTCCAAACGTGTGATTAAAAACATTTTAATGAGCAAATTGTGGAGCCAGAAATGTAGCCACGATGGGGAGAAGAACTCACACACTTTTACAACCGATTGTCACATCACAACGAAGCCTTTACATGTTCGGTACTTTGGTAATTGAGTCGGTGCTGACGGTGAGAGGATTTAGACCACTTTCAGACCTCCCAGTTTAATTTCAGTTTTCACACTGTTGAAAGAAACTGAAATATTTCATAAAGATGCTCTGACAAAATAAACCATTTTTGGTTTAACGAAAGGAGGTCATCTCTGACAAAGTGAAATGGAACAATGGTTCGAGTCCAAACCACTTCAGTCATGGGCAACATATGGCTAGAAAGGTGGGCTTGTGACCAGAGGATCCTTTGTTAGAACCCCTGTCAGATCAGATAAATAAAAACCCACTAAGGTCTCTTGGACAAGGTCCTTAATCCCCAAGTTGCATTTCTTTATGTCTGTTACATCAGGAAGGGAATCTGATGGTTAAACCCAATGAATCAGAATAATGCACCATATAAATGCCATGCACTGTACTTCAGACCAGGGTTCCGGTTGCCTATAGTGCAAATGCATTCTGCTGCCCAATGATGGCAGTGCACCAATTCTGTTGCAATTTACAGGAAATGAAAATGTACAGCAGCAGACGTTTGCACTGTGCAATTTTTTGAGCCAGGTGGAAGACTGCGTGGACTGTTAGGAAATAGATGATGAGCAACTTTAGGTCCATAACAGCTCAACTCCAGAAACTGGACCAGACTAAGGAGCCACCCATGTGACTTGTTTATAAAAGGATTCCTTCTGCGAGGCTGCAGACGCTGCGATAGTGAGCGCGAGTTCCCAGATCTGACCTTGTTGGCACAGCCATTGTAAACACTATATCACAACAAAACTTCTGTTTGTCTTTTGGCGCCACCAATCCGGGATACAGCAACAAAAACTAGAACATAACAACAGCGGGTTTGTTCAGGAGCTTCTGTTTAATTTCTGCAAAGTTGGAGCCAGCCCACATATGCACACAGTCTGCGCTGTGCAGAAGTCTTTATTACATTTCTTTTTCAAAGTTTTCCATATATTGAGAGAAGCCTTAATTAATTTCAATGTATATTCATATGACACTAAATATCTTTCTGATTCCGAAATGTGCAAACATAGATTTAAATTGGAAGTTGGAAGTGTCTAACATGCATGTTAATTCACACAGGTACACAAAAGTAAGACTAATGGTTTAAAAAATGGGACAATTTTTTTTCTTTTTGAAAATTGGTGTTCCTCAGGTCCCCGTTACACATAGTGTGAATTTGGTTGAATTGCGCATAAAGTGCACATGAAGCAGGAATCGTATGCAAATCGTATGTAATTTTGTAGCTGCCTCTAATGCATTGTACACCTGTTGCTACAACTATTTGTGCACACCAGCGGCTGAAAGACAGAGTGTGCGCTGTGCGAGACCATCGAACCCTCTCGCAGCATGTGTGACCAGTTGTACTATCATCATGAAAACAGTCGGCAGACAATCATTGTCCCGCTGGATGTGAAATTTGTCTAAGTTCCCCACGAGTGTGGCTTTGCAAAAGCAACATACTGACACCCTGGTGTGTGCGCTGAACTGACAGGAGGTGGGGCCACCGAAAGAAGCAGCTGTGGGGAGCTGTCGATCTGGACATCCCAGCTGAACAGTTGGACAGACATGGATTAACAACTGTCCACTGTGACACACGTAGGTCTGCTTGCTGTCCTTATATGGACATAAATAAAAACATATATTGCGACGGGCTGCAAAGAGCAAGTGCATGGACGGAGTGGACATTGACAGGCTGCATCCAGGTTGAAACGGACCGTCAGATCAGAACACACAGCGGGTGATCTGACCATCACGTCACCCACGTTAGCTCTGTTCAACATGACGCGGTGTCAGTGCTGTAGCGCGTCATCCACCAGACAAGCGTGTCGGGCAGAATACACGCGCACAACCAGCTGGACACACTGGACCAGTAGATGTGGACAGAGCAAACTGCTTCATCATTCATATCATTTCATGACTGTACATCCGTGACCATGGGTCATCTACAGAGGAACAGATGGATCATATTTGTATTGCCCACTTGATAAATGTGGTGTTTTTTATGGTGTGTGGGTTTATTTTATTTTAAATATGTCCATCTCCTTTCTCATATCAGGCAGTTTGCTGCTGCTTTCACAGGATGGTAGCTCAGTGGTAAAGTTTCTGACTGGCAATCAGAGCTTTTGGAAGGCGTGGGTTTGAGTCCTGTGGGTGGCATGTACTTTTTATTTTTTTTGTTATTTTCAGCAGCCACATCGCGCAGCTGCTGTGAAAAACTGCTGTGTTCCCGCATGCATAAAACCGTCGCTGGATGTATTTTTAAAATTTTTTCTTCACAGCAGCTGCCACATCATGCAGCTCCTTGCAGTGTGTTCCCACATGCACGAACCATCAGAGTGGCATTGTGCATGCCTGCTCATCGGCGTGATGTTTGCGTGGTTCAATCGTACGAGTTGTTTCGCTGTGAGTCACCCTGAGTTGAAGTTTATTTGGACTATGTGTGAAGGGGCCCTCAGGGGTGTGTTCTGGCTCAAACGACAGTGTTGGAGGTTCACGGAAACCAGCGGCTTATGTGCCTTTATTAATGAGGAAAGTTTTTCTGAGCTTTACTAGCTCAAGGACGATGCTTTGATCTTTGAGGAATCAACTGATACCTCGACTGCAGAGAAGCTGAGTGAGGAATGTGAGCTTGTGATAGTCCTGGATCAAGACCAAGATCAACGACCTCCTGGACTCACACTTTCACCACATGATACACTTTTGATGGCAAACTTGCAGAAACATTCATGTCTCTGTGTCCTTGGTCTTTGAGCTCAGGAGACACCTGGGAAGAGTGAGTTCAGTGGACAGGATACATTTGTTCTGTTGCAGAGATATTAGATATTAGCATAATCAAAGATCCAAGCTTTATGGTTTCAGTACTTCCTGTCAAATTTGGAAGCCATCAGTGACCTTCTGACGTATGCTAGTGGATAGAAAATCAATTCATACAGCACCAGTTCACAACAATCTTTAAGTACACTAACATAAAATCAATCCAAGGCGCTACACATGAGTTTAAACCCCGTCAACCCCAAACTCCCATATTCATAACGCTTAACGCAGACTGGCTCAAGGGTGGACTCGAACCCACAACAGTTTCAGTGCAAGACATGCAGCAAAGGTGTATGTGTGTGTGTGTGGACAGGGGGGCTTTATAAAGAAACACACCCTGCTGGATTAAACATTTTAACTGGAAGCTCACAGGTAGCTGACTAATCCGGTATTTCTTAAGTAACATCTCCGCGATCATGTCATACATTACACGTGAATTAAAAATTAAAAGCCCACCTGGACCCGTTCCAGGTGGGCTGGAACGGGTCCAGGTGTTGTCAGCACCTTTACACACAATCTGGTCCTTGAAGCTGAGATCTAGTTCTCGTCTACCAGCCACAGAGAAAGAAAGAAAGAAAAACCCTGTACATCTTTGCACTGATTTGTTAGCGCTCACTTCCTGTGAGGTCAGCGGTTGTGTGCCAATCAGGCAGTTGTTAATTTTTAGGATTGAGACCAAATAGTAATCTCTGATGGTCCCCACACTTGCAATTCCATGAATTGTTACTTGATGCCGACTGCCATGAAAACCCATGTTAAAAAATTTTACAACATAAACAAACATGTTTACAGCTGTTACAAAAGGAAAACAACAACAAATCACTATCTCTAGGCTAGTTTTGATGTTCATGACAATTAAGTGGATAAGGGGGTGACTTTAAAATTTATTATAATGCAGCAACCTAGAGTCCCCTAATTTGGGGACTTGCCCTGTTTTGGAACATTTGAACACTCATAACTAACCAATGCTGACACCAGCATACAATTATTATATATCAAAATATCAAGCAAAGTCTCTACAAAGGTATCCACTTTAATCACATATCAACTAACCACAGCTGAAACGCCAAGCAAATAAAGACATAAATCAGAATTAATTTTTTGGGGAAAAAAACCCTCATTTACTCCTACCAAGTATTATTTACTTTCAAATTTTTTGTATCACAACATCCCCTAGGACCTGTTTTTTTAGCTGATCCAAACTTTTGCATTTTTGACCTTGTACAAGCTGAGAAATAAATCATAATGTGTGGGTATGTGATTTTGGTGAAATAGGCTCTAGGGCTTAAGGGGTTAAGGTGTTAATTCGTGGTTGGTTTGAGTGACAGTTAATGTGCCAAGTGCAGCCGCCAGCTGCTGTGGACTCGAGCGTTTGCCCTTTCTGCGCATTTTATTAAATCGGACATAATATGGCTTCATGTGAGATCGACTGTACAAGAAGACTGTTTAAGAAGTCTGTGCTCCAGTATTTCCACTGAGCACAGTTCGCACTAATTAGCTCAGTCAATATATAGCTAACATCAAGCTCTCAATATCCGCTAAGGTTACTGAGGCAATGTGTCAGTTGTAGTATATTACTCGCACCCAAGAGTTAGTCGTCCATGTTCGGGTGATCCGTTACCCAAAGTTAACTTTGGTAACTTCATAATATGGGCGTCTTTGGGCTTCATTCCAACCACATCATCCTGGTGATTTTCATGCTCCACCCCTTTATGGGCGGCACAGTGACATAAATGGTTGTTCACGTCAGTGATCAAGTTTACTTCAGTTAATTCTTCCAAACCTTTGCTCAGTCATCATCCACATCTCTCTCTAGGTGGCGAAGGTGGAGTACATACGGCGGCGGGCCAAACTGACGGAGGTGGAGGTGAAACTGGAGGATCACATGGACTGTGTTTGCACCAAAAAACACCAAATTAGGCCGAAGGCCAACAACGGTGAGCGGACGGATGCAGAGACCATGCTGCTGTTTAAAATAATTACGTATTGTGGCGCCACAGTCTGCCAGCGTTCATCAGTGCACTTCACATTAGTTTTGGTGCTCTCCTGCATCGTGTGGAGAACATACCCAAGATTTATTATATAAGTGTGTGTAACAATAGAATATCTTTGAAAATGACAAAAATGTTACTCAATGGCCAAAAAGGAGCCCAGGACATTGTCAGGCATGTTGGAGTCATATTATGCCAAGTCACAAACATGATAGGATACTACGCATGTGCAAAGAGCACGCAATGCATGATGGGCCATGTATAATATCATCCATCTATACTGATGCGTGAGACAGAAAAACTGTGTTGTCAGATGTTGAGAACAGTGAAAATGAGCCTAATTAGACCTGTTCAATTTAATCATCAACTCCACCAAAGAGACAGGTTTTTTATTTGCTCCCCAAATGTAAAAAAAAATAAAAAATAGAGCAGGTACTTTCAACCAGCTCGACATAATGCAACGACGTGAAAATTTAACTGGTTTTTCCAAGAAAGATTCAAAAGCTCAAACCAATACCAGGGAATGTGTGTGTGGCACGTTGCACTGGATGTTGGAAGTCCATCAAACTCGGCACGATGGTGCTGAAGGCAGTGGAGTCCTACATGCAAGGTGAGAAACAAGATTGCAAAATCAATCAGCGTGCCAACAGATGCCAAGTAGGTCTTAGTTCTGCCCTCATCTCCACCGCACCTCTACCTCAGATACCAAACACTTGGCTGTACACCTTTTAGAGGTAATGTCTAGGTAAACCAGGTGATCACATGACCTCCAACCTTCCTTTGACAGATAGACTCAAGGATCTGGACAAACTGAAGTCCAACAGCATTGACCTGCTTGTCCCACCACCAGATGTACAGGACCTTCTGACCCACACACCCTCTTTAAACTTTGATGGTTGATTTTAAACTGAACATCAGGTTTCTGTCCTGACCTCAACTTGTGTTTTCTCCCAACAGGCATCAGGTGAGGAATGGGGGTCAGTTGAGCAGAAGAGTGGAAGAAAAGACTGGTTCCTTCCCTCTGGATGACCTCCACCATGGTGCTTTGGGAGTGTTGAAGGATGCAGCTTCAAAGTAGAAAACATCACTTTGGTTTGAGTCTTGCACAGAGTGACCAGAGGATACGTCACCCAAGTGGACCGTTAATGTTCACAAGAACAGAAGCTACAGGTTGAACAAAGTGACAAACTGTTAAAGCGTTTGATGGCTGAGATCCTAAAAAAACTGGTTTCATTGCCATCAGAGAAACCGCTCAGCAACTTGGATTATGAACTGCGTGGAATCTTTTCTACCCACACTGACAGGGATTAGACTGTACCAGAAATGCACACGTCGCCTTTCTTGTTTGTTTGTTTTTTTAATATATAAAACTTTCATTTTATATCAACATCTGTTTCCATTTATGTCGTTTTATCTCCATGAAGTTTGTAAAGGTTTGCCATCTTACTGACACCAATAAACAATATTAAAGTGTTGGTGGTGATCAGTAAAAAAAAGCATCATAAAGTGCTTTCAGCTTGAATGAAAGATTTAAAACTTCATTTAACAAGATTATACAAATTAAAGTGGGACCATTACTCCTGGTGCGGTACACCCTCTAACATAAGCCACACCCCTAAAACCATGTTTAAGGCCTTTAATAAAAGGCTCCATTTGGATGTGTTAGGGTTGGGGTTAAACGTGTAAAATTCTTAATTTTGATCTGAAGTTATTAAAATCAGTGTCACTTCTGCATTACATCATCATAAATTTAACGATACGTTAAGTTCATTTCTTTAATGCAGTGATCTGCAACTGTTGGCCCATGAGCCACAGATATACATTTCTTTTAAACAGTCATGGCAACCAATGAGTCTGACATGCTTTAGCATTTTTATAAAAAAGGAAGATGTACGATGTATCCAGAAAGTATTCACAGCACTTCACATTTTCCATATTTATTGATACAGCCTTATTCCAGAATGGATGAAATTAATTTCACCCCATCAAAATTCACAATACACCATAACGTGAAAAAAGCTGAGCTTTTTAAAGCAAATCTAAGAAATCACATGTACATAAGTATTCACAGCCTTTGCCATGAAGCTCAAAATTGAGCTCAGGTGCATCCTGTTTCCACTGATCATCCTTGAGATGTTTCTACAGCTTAATTAGAGTCTACCTAGGGTAAATTCAGTTGATTGGACATGATTTGGAAAGACACACACCTGTCTACATATAAGGTCACACAGTTGACAGTCAGAGCACAAACCAAGCATGAAGTCAAAGGAATTGTCTGTAGACCTCCGAGAGGATTGGCTGGAGGCACAAATCTGGGGAAGGGTATAGAAACATTTCTGCTGCTTTGAAGATCTCAATGAGCACAGTGGCCTCCATCATCCATAAATGGAAAAAGTTCTGATCCACCAGGACTCTTCCTAGAGCTGGCCGCCTGTCTAAACTGAGTAATCGGTGGCAAAGGGCCTTACTTAGGAGGTGACCAAGAACCCCATGGTCATGCTGACCAAAGCCCCTCCTTAGTAAAAGGCACATGGCAGTCCACCTGGAGTTTGCCAAAAAGCACCTGAAGGACTCTCAGATCAGAGAAACAAAATTCTGTGGTCTGATGAGACAAAGATTGAATTCTTTGGCGTGAATGCCAGACGTCATGTTTGGAGGAAACCAGGCACCATCCCTACAGTGAAGCATGGTGGTGGCAGCATCATGCTGTGGGGATGTTTTTCAGTGACAGGAACTGGGAGACTAGTCAGGATTGAGGGAAAGATGAATGCAGCAATGTACAGAGACATCCTGGATGAAAACCTGCTCCAGAGCGCTCTTGACCTCAGACTGGGGTGACGGTTCATCTTTCAGCAGGACAATGACCCGAAGCACACAGCCAACATATCAAAGGAGTGGCTTCAGAACAACTCTGTGAATGTCCTTGAGTGGCCCAGCCAGAGCCCAGACCTGAATCTGGAGAGATCTGAAAATGGCTGTGCACTGACGCTCCCCATCCAACCTGATGGAGCTTGAGAGGTGCTGCAAAGAGGAATGGACCAAACTGCCCCAAAGATAGGTGCACCAAGCTTGTGGCATCATATTCATGAAGACTTGAGGCTGTAATTGCTGCCAAAGGTGCATCAACAAAGTGTTGAACAAAGAGTGTGAATACTTACGTACACGTGATTTCTTAGTTTTAATAAACTTGCAGACATTTCCACAAAAAACAAATACCTTTCATGTTGTCATTATGGGGTGTTGTGAGTAGAATCTTTTTTTGGGGGGGGGGGGGATAATTTACTCCATTTTGGAGTAAGGCTGTAACATAAAATGTGAAAAAGTGAAGCAATACCTTCCAAATGCACTGTAAAGTACAACCTGATGTTAAAAACCAAAATCCACTAAAATATCTGTAATATACCGTTAAATCATATAGAAAATTGATTGAAAGCAAAATACAATGGAACATAGCGGCATAATCCTGCTCCACATTCTTGATTGGCTATTGTGATGATTGCATAATCCCTTAAAATCTTCAAGAGATCAAAAAGCGAAATCCTTAAAATACTCCTCTCTCTGCATCAGTCCATCTCGAGAGACGATGGTGTAGACCCTAGTTGATGCTTCATGCTTAATGTAGACCCTTCATGCTTAAAATACACTGTATAAGTAAAATGTTACACAGCATGAAATCACAAAAATATAGTTGAAAGAAGCAATTTTAAAATGAAACTATTTTAAATTTGTGACAAGAAATCATCAGAGCTGAGAAAAGAGTTTTGTTTTCAATAATCTAGAAGGTTTAAGGACTGATTTACTTTTTGTATTATTAATAGCAGATTCTATGAAATGTAAAAAGTTGGAAGTTGTTTTGTTGCATCTTTGTGGTTATCATAACTTATGCAAATATATATATATATATATATATATATATATATATATATATATATATATATATATATATATATATGGAAGCGAGTCCACAACCTTCTGGCTATGAGATAATAGTGCTAACCACTAAACCACTGCGCTGCCCAATTTTTAGACACGTACACTATTAAACATACAAAACTGGCAGCTTAAAAAAAAAAACTTGAGCATTTTTTTTTTCCTCTTTATTGGATCAGCAAACTGGCAAATGGCTCAAATTTCTATTGGTGTGTGAAAATCATCTGAATGGAGCATCAGAGACGGTGAGGGGAGAACTCAGGCAGGTTAAAAACTCAGCCTGGGTTTGGTTCAGCCCTCGGCCCAGTTCACAACTGGGTCAGAGTTCGTGTCGGGTCGACTTTTCCTGTATCCTCAGAGATGATGGATGATTGATGTCGACACAGAAGCAGTGAAAATCAGGCCAGAGAGATGATAAACTTACTATTTATTTCAAGAAAACTTCACTTTAAATAACTACATCAAAGCCGTTTAAGTGTTAACCAGCGTCTTGCCCGTGGGGATCCACAGGCTCTAGATTGGGTAGTGTTTATAAAATAGGTAGCTGACAATTTTTAAGGGTGCTAATAAATTATGTTTCTATAATGAGCTGGAATGATGTTTGAGTCCAGAATGTTTTTAGAACCTTAGACCTCAGCTTTTGGAAGAACTCAACCCTTTTATATCCTGTTAATTACATAATTTTTAAATGTTAATGTACCACCTTAATTTATAAATTGTTTAGGTTCTTGTCCACTTATTTTAACGTATTTACAATTATATTATGTACTTACGCTGAGCTTACCAAATAAAATCACGCATGCTTTTAATATATAGATGATTTACCGCCCCCTGATGGATTGGCGTGTGAGTCCAGAATATAATTATCAATGTCCATTGTTCAGTGTTGTTACCTGTAGTTTCACTTCACTTCAGACAACTTTATTGATCCCAAAAAAGGGCAGTTATGTTTACACTCCAATTACCTCAGACAAGATACAGCAATTAATCCACAATTGTTACTTGTTTCCCATAATAATGCCACACATCAAAATTTAAGACAACACATATACATTTGACATTGTTTATGTCCACTGAACTTGAAGCAGTCCGTCATCTGAATTGAGGCAAAGTGGGTGAAGGCCGCAGCAGGAGGGGCCCGCACCGCCCAGCTTGGAGGTTGAAGGCTGCAGCAGTAAAAACCGCACTGCCTTCGAGGTGGCAAGGAGGAAGCCAGGGTGAGGGGAGTGGAGAGACGGGGGGGGGGGGGGGGGTAATAGGGATGGAGGGAGGGAGACATGCGTCGTGTGCAGATGAGTTAAATTTCTGTCAATTTCTGTCCGTGTGTGTGTGTAAAGTCTGACAGTTTCTGTCCGTGTGTTTCTCCAAAAATATTAATGCTAACAATGTTCTGTTTAGGCGACGTTCATCCTTGACCCAAAATACATAAACATACCAAACGGCAAATGTCAACTCTCCACAGTTTCTTTGTGATTGAAGCCACACACGCACACACACACACACATGCACACACACAGGCCACTTGGCTAATATAGATAACCAGAAGATGATCCAAATGATTACTTCAAGAAAAGTAATCATTTGGATCATTTGCTGTGTCCAAATGATCCAACTGTATGACCTCACATGCTGGTGTTAATTCGACCTATGACAAAACTATACAAAAACTCAAGCTCAGTTTCATTAGACTTAGTAAACAGTTGGAGCACAAGCAAAGGAACAGTTACATTCCAGGATCATATTTAATAATTGCAGGAAAGAAACATTTAAATGCTGCTGAAGCAGAGTTGAAGAAGAGTTGAATTAATGACTAACGGGTGATTTCAGTGAGCTGCTGTTATTCCAAACTCAGGGAAATGAAGATCGTCTCAGTGAAGAGGAAGATAAATGTTTTCAAAGGTGACCTCAGCTCATGGTGTGTCTGTGTGTGTGTGTGTGTGTGGGGGGGGGGGGGGGTATTGAGGAGATGGTGATGGTGACCTCATAAGAAAACAAGAATCGCTCGTCAGCAGCTCAGTGTCGTGAGCGTGGTAACAAAGTCCATGTTTCACCCTTTCACAAAACGCAACGCCATGTTTAGTAACGAATCCCGACGTTCTGCTGGAGACTGTTACAACCCCTGGCAAAAAATATGGAATCACCAGCCTCGGAGGATGTTCATTCAGTTGTTTAATTTTGTAGAAAAAAAGCAGATCACAGACATGACACAAAACTAAAGTCATTTCAAACTGCAACTTTCTGGCTTTAAGAAACACTATAAGAAATCAGGAGAAAAAATTGTGGCAGTCAGTAACGGTTACTTTTTTAGACCAAGCAGAGGGAAAAAATATGGAATCACTCAATTCTGAGGAAAAAATTATGGAATCATGAAAAACAAAAGAATGCTCCAACACATCACTAGTATTTTGTTGCACCACCTCTGGCTTTTATAACAGCTTGCAGTCTCTGAGGCATGGACTTAATGAGTGACAATCAGTACTCTTCATCAATCTGGCTCCAACTTTCTCTGATTGCTGTTGCCAGATCAGCTTTGCAGGTTGGAGCCTTGTCATGGACCATTTTCTTCAACTTCCACCAAAGATTTTCAATTGGATTAAGATCCGGACTATTTGCAGGCCATGACATTGACCCTATGTGTCTTTTTGCAAGGAATGTTTTCACAGTTTTTGCTCTATGGTAAGATGCACTATCATCTTGAAAAATGATTTCATCATCCCCAAACATCCTTTCAATTGATGGGATAAGAAAAGTGTCCAAAATATCAACGTAAACTTGTGCATTTATTGATGATGTAATGACAGCCATCTCCCCAGTGCCTTTACCTGACATGCAGCCCATATCATCAATGACTGTGGAAATTTACATGTTCTCTTCAGGCAGTCATCTTTATAAATCTCATTGGAACGGCACCAAACAAAAGTTCCAGCATCATCACCTTGCCCAATGCAGATTCGAGATTCATTACTGAATATGACTTTCATCCAGTCATCCACAGTCCACGATTGCTTTTCCTTAGCCCATTGTAACCTTGTTTTTTTCTGTTTAGGTGTTAATGATGGCTTTTGTTTAGCTTTTCTGTATGTAAATCCCATTTCCTTTAGGCGGTTTCTTACAGTTCAGTCACAGATGTTGACTCCAGTTTCCTCCCATTCATTCCTCATTTGTTTTGTTGTGCATTTTCGATTTTGAGACATATTGCTTTAAGTTTTCTGTCTTGACGCTTTGATGTCTTCCTTGGTCTACCAGTATGTTTGCCTTTAACAACCTTCCCATGTTGTTTGTATTTGGTCCAGAGTTTAGACACAGCTGACTGTGAACAACCAACATCTTTTGCAACATTGCGTGATGAGTTACCCTCTTTTAAGAGTTTGATAATCCTCTCCTTTGTTTCAATTGACATCTCTCGTGTTGGATCCATGATTCATGTCAGTCCACTTGGTGCAACAGCTCTCCAAGGTGTGATCACTCCTTTTTAGATGCAGACTAATGAGCAGATCTGATTTGATGCAGGTGTTAGTTTTGTGGATGAAAATTTACAGGGTGATTCCATAATTTATTCCTCAGAATTGAGTGAGTCCATATTTTTTTCCCTCTGCTTGGTCTAAAAAAGTAACTGTTACTGACTGCCACAATTTTTTTTTCCTGATTTCTTATAGTGTTTCTTAAAGCCAGAAAGTTGCCATTAGAAATGACTTTAGTTTTGTGTCATGTCTGTGATCTGCTTTTTTTTCTACAAAATTAAACAACTGAATGAACATCCTCCGAGGCCGGTGATTCCATAATTTTTGCCAGGGGTTGTAGATCTGCACATAGACTCCTTCAAACAAACAAACTCCAGTTAGCTCAGTCCAGCCTCCTGAAGAAATCAAACATCTGGTCTTCACAAGCTGTTATTCCCAAACCAAAACACTTGTTGTCACCCTAATATCTATCTGTTGTGAAAATTTTGTGAGAATCCGTGAAGTAGTTTTGACATAATCCTTCAAAGCCTATATAAAGTGAAACTTGATCCAGAAACTGGATCCGGATCACCTCCAAAATATAATGGGTTCTTCCTTGGCCTTGTTGTGTGGGCCGCCAGAAGAGGAGGTACTGCTGGCCCACCACCAGTGGGCGCCCTGCCTGAAGTGCGGGCTTCAGGCACGAGAGGGCGCTGCCGCCACGGACACAGCCGGGGGTGACAGCTGTCACTCATTATCTCTTGACAGCTGTCACCCATCTACTCAACATCATCTCACTCCATAAAGACCAGACGTCATCTCCACCTTGTTGCCGAGATATCGTACTTCGTTGGAGGTAATATCCTCAGCCATTTGTGTTTATCTATTATCTGTATATTGTGAGTGTTTGCAGGAGTACCGGTCCCTCTTTCTGTGGAGGCTGAGTGAGTGCAGGACGGCACTCTTTTCCCCTGAGGAATCACTGCGGTACTCTGCAACATATTGAGTGAGAGGTGGAGGTGGCATTCCCACCGTTGTTGTTACGGGGTGTACACACACCCACACTTGACTGTCTTTGCTCTCGCCAGCAGTACCAGATCCGACAGTCGGGGACGGTGATCACCTGGGAATTCGGGACTTGGCGGCTCCAGTATTCACCAGGTTCGGTGGCGGCGGAAATCGTGAGGTTCCGGCTCTTCTCAGGACAGACGTCTTCTATCCTCGAGCCTGCCCACACGTCACCTTTGTGGATTGACTGTAATCATATTCTGAGATTGTCTGTATGTTCGTTGTGCACCTTCACAACATTAAATTGTTCATTTTTGGCTCATCTATTGACCGTTCATTTGCGCCCCCTGTTGTGGGTCCGTGTCACTACATTTTCACAACAGGCCTAATATCTATCTGTGGTGAAAATTTTGTCAAAATTCTTTGCAGTATGTTTTGACTTAATCCTGCTAACAGACAAATTAACATCAATGATTTTATGACATCCTTGGTGGACATAATAAATGGTCCTTCTTTAAAAAAAATAAATAATAAAGTGCCAAGACCTAACGCTAATGCAACTCCCACATTTGAAAATGATACATGAGGATTTTACATGGTCAAGTTCCAACATTTAAAACACACAGAAATTTGACTTTGATTTTTCACTGATCCTCAAAATAAATAATCTCTTCCCATCCATAGAACCACCACTGTACCTGCCAAGTTGAGGACAATCTGATCAGACACTCAGTATATTTTTCTAAAATACAAACAGAGCTTCATCAACACAGAGGCCAATGCAAGAGCGTGCACATCCAGTAATTTCAATTGATTTCAATTTATTTTCATTTATATAGTGCCAGATCACAAGGTTGCCTCAAGGTGCTTCACACAAGTAAGATCTAACCTTACCAATCACCAGAGCAAGCACACAGGCGGCAGTGGTAAGAAAAAACTCACTCTGAGGAAGAAACCTCAAGCAGACCAGACTCAAAAGGGGTGACCCTCTGCTTGGGCCATGCTACCAACGCAAATTACAAAACAATTCACAAAACGAACATACAGGAAATATTGCCGGTGAACAAGATGGTTTCCAGAACAGATACCACCAGTAGTGGTACAAGATACCAGTAGTGGTGATGTTGGATCAGAGCTTCTCCATGTTAATATTAAAACCAAACAGTGCTGCAGAACACAAGTAACTGATGTCACTGCTCCACTCTTGAACAATGGCACAGAGCACAGGCTTTTAAGAACATGACAATTCTATTACTGTGGTACATCCTTCATGTTAAGAATAAGTTTGATCAGCAAAATTAAAAAAAAAGTAATTCAAAAGCATAAAGAGATCAGACTGACATCTTTTTAGGGAACATGTTTCAAAGATAATCTGCTTGTTTCAAGGACTTTCTAATTAAATTACACTGGAATAAATTAGGCAAAATACCACAATAAACAAACACAAATTTAACTGAGCATTAAAACCAGACAAAACTGTATTAAGAACAGCCGTACACCCTCAGTTTTTAAGTGCTCTAAACAAGACTTGCACAACAAAAGCAGGGAATGATGAAAGTAGTGAATCAATGTTAAAAAAAATAAGTACATGGGGCGAAAAAGATTTTGTTGAGAAGTTATAAAGCTGCTGCTCTTATGCCCGCGTGTGCACGCGCACACACACACACACACACACACACACACACACACACACACACACACACACACACACACACACACACACACACACACACACACACACACACACACACACACACACACACACACACACACAGTTTTGGAACAATGAGTGCTTGTTTTATCCCTCAGCAGACAGCATCTCTGCTGGTTTAGGAAACTGTTCCACATTCAGAGACCTTGTGATGGTTTTGTATTTCTATGCCAACCCTGAAGCCTCGTACCCACAAGGCCGTTCCAAACACAGCTGGAACACTTACAGTTCCCACAGTTAAGCGCTGCAGTTCCAGAAAGCTTAAAATGTTAAAAAGCTGACTGGATTTACAACAGCAGGTAAAAATATTTTTGCTGTGCTCAGAATCCAGTCAGGTGAAGTCACTTTGAGTCAGACTGTTTGAACAACTGTCTGCTTGGTATCGATGCAGAATTGTGTGGGTCTGTGCAAAATGCACAAGAAAGGGCACACAATAAAATACGTAACATTTTCTTGCTGGAATCTGTCGGAACTGCACAAAGATGTAGAAACACTTAAAAAAGGGCATGCATCACATGAACCACAAAGTAAGTGTTCCATCTTACTTCCAAATAGGTGGAAGTAAAATGGAACTGAACCAAGTCAGAACAGAAACTAATGCCCCATCCACATGGAGATGGGTTTAGGTGTATCTGCAAGAGTTTGTATCATATTGGTGTTTTGTTCACACAGAACCGGAAGACTATTCTTTGGAAAAACAGCTCCTGGAGTGGATAAATCTGAAAACTCCACCTTCATGTGGACAAGCAATACAGAACGTTTCTGAAACAATGGGGCATCGTCACGTGCAGAGTGCTGAAGAGACAAAGGACTGCTTTGGTGAACACTGATTGTTAATAAATGTAGTGCTGTGTTGCTAATAAAATTGCAGAAAGGCCTTTCAGCTTTTAAAATGAGTTATTTTCTTCTTCGCAGTCATGGGACAAAGCAGTAGTATTCAGTTCAGGGTGAGAAATGCACCCAGAGCAGACTTCTTTTAAAAGAAATGCTGCATTTATTCACAAACTGTTTCAAAATAGAAAAAAAGATGACTGTTCATAGTAGTCATAGCATTATCAACCAGTGCCTACACACCCATTATAAGTATCCCTGTAAATATTGGGCCCAAATTTTGACCTTTGCTTGTAACTTCAAAGACATTTCTCAAAGTATATATATATATATATATATATATATATATATATATATATATAAAGATACTTGGCCAACTAATAATTTTTTCAAGTTAGGCTCAAACTGGAAAATGATGCCACATGGACTGTAGCTCCCCTGGATGACAAGACGTCACAGTTTCAGCTAGAAAAGTGGGCATGGGCCAACTCCAAAGATTGTATCAAGGTCAAAATAATATATATAAAAACATGTCATATGTGTTTTGGACTGCGACAGACTGGTGTCCTGTCCTGGGTGTCCCCCACCTCATGCCCTATGACTGCTGGGATGGGCTCCAGCACCCCCGCGACCCTTAATTGGACTACGCGGTAGAAGATGAATGAATGAATGTGTTTTGGAGCTACCTACTAGCAACCCTTGTATCAAATTTCAGCTTAGTATCTTTAAAGACTGCTGACCAATGGCTCCAGGTGACATTTTCAATATGGCTGCCACCAAAACATTCAGTTGTAGATAGTCCAAACTATCCCTTTTTGGAATCTTTATTATCAGACAAATTCATGTGGTATAGTTTTCAATATGATTAATATGACATTTTGACTGCTGTGTAATTCTTCAGTTGACTACCTGGCAGCCTGGTGGTCCAAAGAAAATCTTAAGTTATTTAAGTACAAATAGTGGCACTTTCCCCCTACTGGATGGAGCGACTCTAAATTTTCTGCATAGATTAGGATCAGCTGAAGTTAAAATAAACACTATACCACGTTTCACCAATCTATTGTATGCTGTTATGTCTGGGAGCAGGTCCTGATTCTCAATCCACCATCCTGCAGTACTGCCCTGAGTCTTGCTTGGGAACCATCCACGCAAACTTCATGATGTGTTGCTTCCCATTTTTAGTAGTTTTTCTTCTTCATGCTCATGTTCAAATACACACAAGATTTTGACATTGAGTTTGTTTCCACTCAAAGCACAAACTAGACATTACTTCCTACAGTGCTATAGGTGAGGGGAAACAACTGCTTGATTGTGATCAAACTTGGCTCAAAACTCCACTTTAGGTCTGGGAGCATGTGCTGTGTGGCAACAACCCAGGCACACAGCAGGTCTATTCCCACCTGTCAGTGATGTACCTGCTGCAGCCAAGAGAAACATGGACATCCCCTTGGCCTTCTCCAGTCCTTGGGGTCCTCAATGCTGAGGCACCTACGTATGTGATGGATGCTGCCCAGAGAAATGCGCCACATGGCCAGAATATCATAGCTGACACCTCCTCACCATGCAAATGATACTCCTTATCCGAGTCTTCCCAAGTAACTGAATGTTTGACTGTCATTCCAGTGGTACCCAAGGATCCACTGAACAGACCTAGTACCACAGACATCTAGTCATTGCCTTAGGTACTGGTTAGCATCAAAGTCTCATTACCATACAGTTAAAGACTTGGACCTTTGTTGTCCTGCAAATATGTCCCTGTTGCCAAACACCTCTCTGTCCAGAGACCTCATGACTCCATACGTTCTTCCCCACAGCCTCTCAGTCTCAAGGCTAAGAACCAGCTGTAGATGTGAACACCACTGCCAAGACAAGTGACTCTTTCTGCAAGTTCAACACTTTCACCACAAACAGATACACCTCTGATGCCGTTGTCCAGGAAGTCACTGAAGGCCTGGATCTTCTTGATCCAGGACAATCGCAAACCCATGTCACTAAAACTCACTCACCTCTAAAAATCCTACTCTGTTTCTCTGTCTGACTTCAGCACAGCTTCTTAAAGTCACACACAAATGGTGCAACAAAAAGACTCATCATGCTGCTGGCTACCCATAGAGTTGGATATAGCAATGCTTCGCTGGATCCAACTCTATTTGTCTACCCAACAAACCCCCTTCTTTCATTGTCGTCTTCGTCTCCATCCCCTGTAGTTCTGCCTTTTGTCTTTGACCAGGCTCAATAGAAAAGTCTGCTGCTGAGAATTTGTAGAGATACAAAAAGAAAAGCAGCGGGGAAATAAACAGGGTGCAAAAGGGGCTTTGCTTCTCTTTGATGAGCCTGCTGGTGGAGGGAGTTGCATTGTTGGAGAGTATGAGCCTGGCTGATGCCACGTGATAATATTACACAGCATTAAGCCACAGAACATAGCTGTGTCTTTCCACTAACCTATTCTGCAGGAGGAGATTAATTGTGATGTCACATGTAGCTGTTTGGGGAAAGTTATTTTTATGTCAGTCTGGCATGTTCTACCTCGTTAATCCCTCAGTGATTGCGCTCTCGTTTACCACAAAGCCATTACGCGCCATCGTGATGATAAAGTCGAAAGCAAGCGTGACCTGTGAACATGAAAGATGACATTTATCCGCAGAAAGTCTCACAAACAGCCAACCTCTTTCTGAGATCAAGAAGAGTAATAGAGCTCTAAGCTCACCATCTCTTTCATATAGTCAGGTCCAGAAATGATTGAACCGGACACAGTTTTAGTTACTCCAGGCAAATATACCACACAGAACCGTGCTGTCTGGATTTGTTTTATGATTGATAGAAATGTTCATGTATCCATCCCCTAACTCGTGTAATGAAAACTGGCTGTGTGGTTTGTGTAATTACAGTCTAAGCTACACTACAAGGACATCTTGGTGCAATTTTCTTATTGTGCACTTTTTCTATGAAATACATAAAACAGTCCAATTCTGTGGAGTCACAACAGAAGTCATATCAAAGTGTTATACATAAAGAAAAAGTTCCAGACCTTACCCAGCTCATGATCAAGAACACCGACAAGGCAAAATTAGCTTATAACAGGAAGAAACCTCAAGCAGATCAAACTCAGTGAGGTGGCTATCAAAAAAGCCCATGTTCTCATGCAAAAATAATTACAGGTAAACCAGCTTGATGAAAATTCTTTTTTTGACATTTTCTCTACATTTGTATGCATTGAAAGTGTGGCGTAAATGAGACCAAAGATTATAGCTTCTAAATCAAGAACACTTCAATATACCACCATAATCTGACATTAAACCTCTGATCCTTTCCTGAACAAACAATTCACTTTGCTGACTGAACTACAGTCACTTGTAAAGTAAAATTTGATTTAGCTAGATAAATTGAGGAGTTATCTGTGTACAAGCAAATGTTTGCTTTAGTGACTATTGAATCATTAGAAAAATTGCAAAAAAAAAAAATGGTCTATGACATTCCTTGAGGTACATCTTGTTAAGCACACTTCAAATTTGGGACTATACTTTAAAAAAACTTCAATAAACCTTAAACTGTTAGTATGTTTGACCAGATGACCTACCTTTATTGCAGTGGTGGGATTCAAACACTAGATTACTCGCACTTGAGACCAAGACTCTACCAGGTTAGCCAAAGCAGAATCCTCCGCTTGCCAAGCCAACAGGAATATCTTTTCAATCTGGACTTCGTCTTGCTACACACGCATAGCTTTCAAATGATGGCTGACTATTAATTCATTTATGTGTTAACTAAAGAAAGTAATTAATAAATAATATTTAAAAGTAAAAGGAAACACTCAAAAGTACTACACAAGGAAATGATCACTGTCCTTCAGCTCAAGCAGCAGTTTTGTTCATTTTGGAAGCATTTTAAAGACATCATCATCTAAGACATTAAATCAATGTGATAATTCAAGTCTGAATAGAGAAGTTTAACTTTAGTGTAAAATCATGCAGTGACCCGTCAAACAGACAGAATGAATGCCACTTTATAACCCATAAACCATCATTATCCCTCCACTGAGTGTGAACCACAAAAGACTTCACTAAAGGTTTGGATCCTTTTCAGAGCCTGTGTCCATTAATGAACAACGTAAATTACTTGCGTTACTGTTCAAATCAGCAATGTTGCATCATTAATATACAGTAGTATGTAAAAGTTTGGGCACCGTGATGATTTCCATGATTTTCCTTTATAAATCATTGGTTGTTTGGATCAGCAATTTCAATTAAATATATCATATAGCAGATGAACACACTGATATTTGAGAAGTGAAATTAAGTTTATAGGATTTACAGAAAGTGTGCAATAATTATTTAAACAAAATTAGGCAAGTGCATAAATGTGGGCACCTGAACAGAAAAAATACAAATATTTAGTAGATCCTCCTTTTTCAGAAATAACAGCCTCTAAATGCTTCCTATAGCTTCCCATGAGAGTCTGGATTATGGTTGAAGGTATTTTGGACCATTCTTCTTTACAAAACATCTTCAGTTCAGTCAGGTTTGTTGGTTTCCGAGCATGGACAGCCCGCTTAAAATCACACCACAGATTTTCAGTAATATTCAGGTCTGGGGACTGAGATGGCCATTCCAGAACGTTGTACTTGTTCATCTGCATGAATGCCTTAGTAGATTTTGAGGAGTGTTTAGGGTCGTGGTCTTGTTGAAAGATCCAGTCCTGGCGCAACTTCAACTTTGCCTCTGATTCTTGAACATTGTTCTCAAGAATCTGCTGATATTGACTGGAATCCATGAGACCCTCAACTTTAACAAGACTCCCAGTACCTGCACTGGCCACACAGCCCCACAGCATGATGGAACCACCTCCAATTTGTACTGTAGGTAGCAAGTGTTTTTCTTGGAATGCTGTGTTCTTTTCCCGCCCCTTGTTATGTCCAAATAACTCAATTTTAGTTTCATCAGTCCACAGCACCTTATTCCAAAATGAAGCTGGCATGTCCAAATGTGCTTTTAGCATACCTCAAGTGACTCTGTTTGTGGCATGTATGCAGAAAAGGCTTCCTCTGCATTACAGCATCTCCTTGTGAAAAGTGCGCTGTACAGTTGAATGATGCACAGAGACACCATCTGCAGCAAGATCATGTTGTAGGTCTTTGTAGCAGGTCTATGGGTTGACTATGACTGGTCTCACCATCCTTCGCTTCACCTTATCTGAGATTTTTCTTGACCTGCCACTTCGGGCCTTAACTACTGCACCTGAGGTCTTCCATTTCCTCACTATGTTCCTCACAGTGGAAACTGACATCTGAAATCTCTGAGATAGCTTTTTGTATCCTTCCCCTAAACCATGATGTTGAACAATCTTTGTTTTCAGGTCATTTGAGAGTTGTTTAGAGGCTCCCATGTTGCCACTCATTAGAAGAGATGCAAAAAGGAGAAACATTTGCAAATGGTCACCTTAAATGCCCTTTCTCATGGTTGGATTCACCTGTGTAAGGAGGTCAAGGGTCATTGAGCTTACCAAACAAATTTTTTGTTCCAATAATTAGTGTTAAATGTATTCAAATCAATAAAATGACAAGGGTGCCCAAATTTATGCACCTGCCTAATTTTGTTTAAATAATTATTGCACACTTTCTGTAAATCCTATGAACTTCATTTCACTTCTCAAATATCAGTGTGTTCATCTGCTCTATGATATATTTAACTGAAATTGTTGATCCAAACAACCAATGAAGAATGCAGTCACATCCAAGCTAGCTAGCTAGGCTAACTGGTCATTCCACCTCTCTTGGCTAGCTAGCACCTAGACTAGTTTGCTTGTTTAAGAACAAGCTTGAGTTTATTTGAACACAATTAAAACATTCTGATCAGAGATAGATAGTAAGGACCATAAGTATTTGGACAATTACACAGATTCTGCCTCTAAAATAATCAAGATGTGCTTATACTATTGGAACTTTATTTCAGCAGTTTAGCAACAATATTACTTGAGCCATTTTGACATTATAGCAATTATGTACAGGCTTTCCATTGTCAGAGTCCAGAGGTAATTGGACATCCAATCAGTATTTTTGTAACACAAATCATATTATTTATAATAATTTATAAGATAATTATAATTATGTCATATTTTACAGACAATATTCTTTAGACACATACAGATAAATGAACATTTCCAAATCTGTTGTGGTTGTGTATGGAGGAAAAATTTCTAAACTTGTCACTGTACAATGACTTGTTGACCTGAGTCGACCATTTAGGCACGTTTACATTACTGATCTTGTGTTACGACAATGAAAAGCTAAAACTGGATGCAGTGTTACTTGTTACTTTGTTTTATTATTGAAATCAAAAAAATATATGTAATACAACAGAAGGAACCTCAAGTGAAAGTTGCTACTGCATCAATCACCACAATGTTTTCCACAAAAGACAAAAGCAGCTGATCTGCTCCCTCAAATGTGACGGAGACAAAAAAAAAAATGATCTGAGGTGAATCGCCCGTCTTTCTACTGCTTCAACATTTGACTCCTCTTCTGACCTTTGACTCACAACCTCTTTGACCTCTTCTTTGTCCAGCCGTCAGGTGACAGCTTGCCTTCCACAGAGATCAGGATTCCTTCAGGAAACTCTCACCCAATGATGTTTACTGTTGTCATTCCTGGACAAATAAAGAAAAATCACCTCAGTGCTCATCCTTTCCATCTGTTCCTCCTCTTTTTTTCATCGCTCTACATAATAAATGCATCAAAATGTCAATCCCTGAATCATCCCTGACTTCAGTAACGGACTGTATCTTTGCTGAATTTGTCTTCTTTCATATGGTTGAAGACAAAGTGTACTTTCTCATTTCCACCCCCCCCCACCCCCGCTGACAAACAGAACCCAATATGTGGGATTAAACAGTGAAGACATGTGCAGCAAAGTGTCTCTTTGTCTTTAAAACCAAGTGAGGATTAAATCTTGGAAACTTCTGAAAAGGAGTCATGTCATAAACTGTGATCACAGCTGCAGGGTGTGTGTGTGTGTGTGTGTGTGTGTGTGGGGGGGGGGGGTGCATACGTACAGAAGTGCTAAAGTTCTGTTCAACAGAGTATAGATTTGATATGTATGTTTCAAATCATTAATATCATTAATCATTTATATCAAATACAATGGTTTTCTTCTCTTAGCAACCTATTTTATTTGAGTGAAAATTCTCTACAATTTTGAGTGTTGTTATCAAGAAACATGCAATTAGGTTGAGGTTAAAGTTGACTTGAAAAATATGTAACGTGCATTCTTTTCACTTTTCTCTCACAAACACACAGTGCTGCTCTGTTTAAATGGTGGCAAATGGCAATTAACTGCAGGCTCAAACCCCAAAGTCCTGCTGCGGGTGAGAACGCCGGAGCCACAGACAGCCATCGTTCCACTCAGGATTACAGAAAACCACAAAGACATTAGTTGCCACAGAAAATAATACACGTCTGACACTGTAGATTAGTGACTTTATAAAACCACACAAAGATGGCCTTTCTAACATGTTAAACGTCACAACAGGAGTTACAAAATCCATTTTGTGTTCATTCAAATCTTGCAAAGGCATGATGACAAGGTCTAATTCAGTTTGTACAGGTGTCAAACGTTAAAGTTGCTCCAAATTTAGCAAAAAAATATGCAAATTATTGTTTGGGTTGATAGGGTTCTAATAAGGAATAGTTTGCATCATGTGTTAGTTATCATGTTACAAGGTAACATATGTCACATAGAATCCAGTGGACGTCAACCTTGTTTGACCAAACATTCAACGCAGTCAAAACTATTCCATTTATAATCATTTTATTTCAAAACAACAATTTGCATATTTTTTTTACTGAAATTGGAGCAACTTTAACTTTTGACCCCTGCGCAAACTGAAATTGACCTTTGTCACCATTTTTTGCTGTTTTACCCCATAACTCCAGAACATTCCATCACAGATAGTCTAAACTATACCTTTTTGGAATCGTTATGATCAGACAAATAATGTGATATAGTTTTTAACATGATTGGAGCATGTTTACATTTTGACCCCTGTGTAATTCTTCAATGACCCCTAGCTGGCTACAGCTACCACCCTGGGATCATACACGAAGCTGGATTGTAAGTGTGGTTTGGTCACCTTCAGTGGTACCAATCAAGTCAAAATTGATGACTTGCTCCTGGACTGTTGTAAGAGTGCCGCCCCTTAGACATCCCTGTGCTGATGCCAAGGGCCCTGATGTTTGAAGGGTCTATGTTTGATGCCTTTGAGGGACTTTGTGCTTCTTCTCCTTGAAGAAGAATATTAAAAACTGCTCCAGCAGAGTTTGCTCACCAGGTGAAAAAACATCACAAGGATTCTTTGTGCCGTAAAACTTTCCATGTGACATTTTCTTGGCCAGCAGATCCTTGCACCTGGTGCATAAATCAATGTGATAATAAGAAGAAATGGGAAGTGAAGTTGTCACTCTGGGGCGGAGGCGGTGATATATCAGAATATTATTCACTAAAATGATACCCGGTTGTTCTGAAGGCCCCTGATTCTGGCCACAGTTTAAGATCTGTCAAACACTTTGATAAAGTTCCTCTTTGAAGCCAGAAAACCTCCAGCCTCGTTTTGCTCAGTTGGACCGGAGACACACAGGCAGCGAGACACAGCTGAGTAATCCAGTAGCACAGTCTGTAACCACAACAGTCGCATTATCTATTATAACAGAAAGCGTCTCAGCAGATGTGGTTTGACGTCCTCCAGGTGTGATTTTTCTGACAGACGTGCACTTGCAGTGTGTACGAACCTCCACCGAGGCCAGTCAAGCAACACCACTGAAGATGAAACACTTTTAGATTTGTTCTGGTGCTTCCTATCTAGAAATGACAGCCACTTCCAGGATTTCAAATCAAAAGAATAAAATTCCATCCTCCTTTAGGTCCCGTAAGAGAAAATGGTCAACCTGTCCACCGGCAGTTATAGTCCCTGGAAATGTGGACCAGTAATGTTGAAGGAGTGCTGATTACTTCCATTGTGGGTTAATTTGTATTTGTGTTGGGGCTTTTGCCTTCATGTTGACTTGTCTGGGTCACCTGCAGCTCCCTGTGTCTTCCAGAACCTCTGCTGAGACTCGATGTACTAAGACATGAAGGTACTGCTGAACCTACGTACATTTAACCAACTGTGTGGATTTTTTTTTTTTTTTTTTTAAATCTCAATATGCTTATCATTAAAGCTTTTTCGGGCCCTTTTTTCTGTCATTGTTGATGAGTAATCTGTAGGTTGTCATTTCAGATTTGTGTAAATTCCATCAAGCAAATAATTCTTCATTTAGTGCTGCTTCACACTGCTGAGCTCTGTGCCCTCTGTGGAAATATTAAATTAAATTCTGTCCCGTGATGAGGCACAAAACAGATGTGACCCGCTCCTGACATCTGCTTCATAAAAAGGAACATTGTCCTTTCTGTTTGCCACGCCTTCAGTGACCTTTGAACCTTCACAACTGAGACACAGAGGTCAGCGTCATGTCATTTTTTTTAATTTAACCTTTATTAGGTAAGTTATTAAGAAAAAAAAAAATCTTATTTACAATAACGACCATTGTCTTATTTCCCCGAACGGGAGGAAAAAAATATCGAAATTATATATTATTTATTATATAATTCAAATCACATATTAGAATCCGAGCGTTTAAAACATTGGCAGCAATAAAGTTCAGTATTTGTTTTATACAGTTAAGTGGCGCCATCTACTGTCTGAAAATAGCAATGCCTTGGTTTGTTATGCAAAGTTATTGAACACTTTTCAAAGTAATTATTGTAGGAAAAAATTATTTATTTTCTTTTTTTTGACGAAATTTTCTCGTGGAGTTTTAGTCAGCTAAAGGGATTATATGATGCACATTCCAACAAACTAATGTACAGCAGCAGTTTTCTTCAACGCAAATGTTGATTGTGTAGATGAAAATTTTAAAATATTCTGAAAACTTCTCATCTTAAACTGTTGTTTTTTTTTTCTGTTGCTAGATATTCTGCAATACATTAAAACGTAGTAAAATAAATAATAATTCAAACAAAGCGTGCAGTGATGTCCTTTATTAATGGTTCATAATGACTCTTTTTTTGTAAAGGGTGAGGAAGTGTTTTAAAGAAATTTATTGAAATTGGATTCACAAATGTTTCTTTGTTTGATTATTAAAAAGTATCTTGATTTCTTTAGTTATGCTGCCTGGTGCAACACAAACTTGCTGATCACTGTCATGAAAATGATTGTCTAAACCTCTTACAGACTTTCAAAGTAAGAAACCTAAAAGGAGGAGGAGTTCATTCATTCATGGAAATTACATTTTGAGCAGCTTGTATTTTATTTTATTTTTTTTAAATAGCAGATTCAGTGTACCTAAAACTTTGTCACTAAGGGTCCTTAGGCAAGGTCCTTTAATCCCCTAGTTGTCCCTGGTGTGTCGTGAGCGCCTTGCATGGCAGCAGCCTGACATCGGTGTGTTAGTGTGAATGTGAGGCATCACTGTAAAGTGCTTTGAGCTTCTGATCCAGATGAAGTGCTATATAAATGAACTGTTAAACTGTTGGTTACAGAGCTGACCGTGAGGACAAAAAAGGGAAACGTAAAAAAAAATGGTAAATGTTAACTTGTTTTGGATTTTCAGTTTTTAAATGTATTAAATACGAGTTTTAGGGCCACATTGAATCTTTTTTTTTTTTTTTTTTTGGACTTCGAGAATAAAGTCGTAATATTACGAGAATAAAGTCGTAATACTGCGAGAAAAAAGGTCGTGATATTACAAGAATAAAGTCGTAATTTTACGAGAAAAAAAAGTCGTAATAAAAAAAGTCGAAATATTATATTATGGCTTTATTCTCGTAATATTAGGACTTTATTTCTGGTAAAATTACGAATTTATTTTCTAAAATTACGACTTTATTCTCATAATATTACGACTTTTTTTCTCGTAAATTACGACTTTATTCTCGAAGTCTTAAAATTACGACTTATTCTTAGTCTAAAAAAAAAATTCAATGTGGCCCTAAAACGCCGTCGTAATTATATTATTTTATTTATTCTGAAATTTATGTTTGGTTGCATCATGGAGCACGCGACGAGAGGGCGTTTCGTACCCTTAAGACACGCCCCTCTAAAAATCTCATTCGTCGTGGGAAAACTAAAGTAGGCGTGTCCGCACATGCGCACTCAGCTGCTGAGCCGGTGTTTACGGAAAAATGGCGTCTTCCACAGTCCGTCTGACAGCACGCTGGCGAACTGCTGTAGTTTTTACTGGATGTAGACGCCAGTTTTCATCATTTTTCTTCGTCAGACATGGAGAGGTTCTTACAGGGAGGACAGTGGACATGGTTCGGGTCGGGTCAGTCGGTGCTGCGAGCTTTGGAGGACTGAAAAAGCGGTGACATTGAGCAAACTGATCGGTGAGATACGGCTAACTGAGCTGAGCATTAGCGGTGTGTTTGGAGTCAAAGTTGTGTTTAATCATACAAAAATAACAATTTGGCTAACAGCAAAATTTATATTTATTTGTATGAGCAATGTGGGGGGTGCTCCGGGAGTACGGGGTCCTTTGCTAAGGGCTATCCGGTCCCTGTACGACCACAGCAGGAGCTTGGTTCGCATTGCCGATAGTTAGTCAAACCTGTTTCCAGTGCACGTTGGCCTCCGCCAGGGCTGCCCTTTGTCACCGGTTCTGTTCATTATTTTTATGGACAGAATTTCTAGGCGCAGCCATGGTGTAGAGGGGGTCTGGTTTGGGAACCACAGAATCTCTCTCTCTGTTTGCGGACGATGTGGTTCTGTTGGCTTCGTCAAATCAGGACCTTCAGCGTGCACTGGGGCGGTTTGCAGCCGAGTGTGAGGGTCCGGGATGAAGATCAGCACCTCCAAATCTGAGGCCATGGTTCTCGACCGGTAAAAGGTGCTTTGCCCTCTTCAGGTCAGTGGAGTGTCCTTTGCCTCAAGTGGAGGAGTTTAAGTATCTCGGGGTCTTGTTCCCGAGTGAGGGACGGATGGAGCGTGAGATCGATAGACGGATCGGTGCAGCATCTTGCAGTGATGCGGTCCCTATATCGGCCCGTCATGGTGACGAGAGAGCTGAGTAGGGGGGCAAAGCTCTCGATTTACCGATTGATCTACGTTCCGGTCCTCACCTATGGTCATGAGATTTCGCTCATGACCGAAAGAACAAGATCGCGAGTACAAGCGGCCGAGATGAGTTTCCTCCGCAGGGTGGCTTGGCGCTCCCTTAGAGATAGGGGTGAGGAGCTCGGTCACTCGGGAGGAGCTCGGAGTCGAGCCGCTGCTCCTCCACATCGAAAGGAGTTCAGTTGAGGTGGCTTGGGCATCTTTTCCAGATGCCCCCTGGACGCCTCGCTGGAGAGGTGTTCCGGGCACGTCCCATCGGGAGGAGGCCCCGGGGAAGACCCAGGACACGCTGGAGGGACTACATCTCTCGGCTGGCTTGGGAACGCCTTGGGGTTCCCCCGGAGGAGCTGGGGGACGTGTGTGTGGATCGGGAGGTCTGGGCGGCTTTGCTTGATCTGCAGCCCTCGCAACCCGACTCCGGATAAAGCGGAAGAAAATGGATGGATGGGATGGATGGATGGGGATGTACGAGCAATGATTTATAATTTCGGTCACAGTATGGCAGGAAATGACTAAAACCAAAGTATTACCAAGGAATTAGCCAACAAGGGATTAACTACAATTTAATGTGTTACTAAAATATTTGGGTCGCATGGTGCGTTTCTGGGCATGAGGTCCTTCAGCACTATTTTTAAAACTTATACACCACATTACAAATCAATACTTCCAACTCTTTAACTTGCGGAAGTCCTGACAGTTATGATTTTTTTTTTTTTAATTTGCTCAGTGTTAAAGATAGGGATTTCCTGACACTGCCCTTCGACCTATGACCTTGGAAATTGAATCACTTCTTGCCTATCAGGATATGGATCTTGAGTAAAAATTTCATAACAATATATGAAAAATTGTGGGCTCCAGGCTGTTTACAAACGGTGCACAAACAATCAAAACTCCAACTTTCCTCCTCCAAAAGATTATCTTTGGAAAATCTGTTTACCAAATAACCTTACTAGTTGTGTGACTACTTCTTCCTAAACACACATTTTAACCATTTTGGTGTATTCACCGTCAAAGCCCATAAAAAACACTGATTTCACCTAGAAAAAAACAGTTTCCCCCATTCATTTCATAGAGAGCCTTGAGGGGCGTCACCTTACATGATGTCATCAAAGTCCACATTCCTCAAGCTTCATGTTCCTGAGCATTCATCAGCAGCAGGTGAAATCAGGGTAAGTTCCCCATGTTCATGACTTAACTTCTCAGGGCACATGGTACCAAAAATAAAACAGTACATCATATTTCCATAATTCTTCATTTAGAATAGTTGGCTCATTTGACATTTTATTTACCCCCAGTGACTGGAGAAGGCCACGACCACGTTTCACTGGCTGGAACAGATAAATGTTTACTTCTGACAAGTGAGGAAGGGTTTTGATGTCTGCCTGGGTGGTTGTCTTCCAGCACTTAAGGCATTTCTCTCGTGGTCGATGCAGTGGCACAGTGCATGCTTATACACTGGCTATTCACTCATACAGGTTGAAATGAGTCAGTGGGTGATCAACGCCAACACACGTTGGTATTTTCGACAAAGGTGATGTAACGTCATGTTTCTTAATACCATCATGTCACTTATTCATGTAATAACATTACGATTTGATCCAGATGTGTTGCCATAATCTGAGGCTGACATCGCTAAATAAATACACCTGTGAGGGAAAACGACCACTTACTGATCAAAACAGATTCCTTTCTTCTTGCATATCTCCATGACATAATCTGCTTTTATCCGGAGTTGGTCATTGTGTATCGCATTTTGTTCGCAGCTTTTAGAAGTCAGCCTTTCCACACGAGCAGCGCGGTGACAAACAAGGATTACTACGAACTCTTAGGCGTCCCTCGTACTGCCTCACAGAAGGACATCAAGAAGGCCTACTATCAGGTCAGCCACATGCGCCTACACTTCATCTTTTTTTCTTCTCTCTTTCTTCTTTCCGATAAAATATGATGAGAGACACAATAAGGGTGTGTGTATGTGTGCATGTAAAATTATAGAATTGTGTGTATGCAAGTCAGGAGTGTTAGGACATGCACTTTGTTTGTATTCTCCTCATTTGTCAAATTTGGCTTCAATCTTTGCTTATTTTGTTCTGCAGATGGCAAAGAAGTGGCACCCGGACACAAACCCAGATGACCCAGACGCCAAGGAAAAGTTTGCAAAGTTGGCTGAAGCCTATGAGGTAGAGGGAAAATCTGTTTTGCTTTGTTTGTTTTTTCCTCTAACAGCAGTGACTGTAGCCTTTTAACTAAAAACAAAAAAGGAATTCCTGTTCCGTTGTGTATTTCCTCTCTTACTTTTCCATTTAGGGTTGGTGACCCACAGGGAGTGCACCTTTTTGTTGCCATAAAACACCAATATGAAGTCCCATTAACTTTTGAACTTAAAGTCTTAACCATTTATCTTGAACAGTTTGTTTTCCAAGAGTGTGTGTAATCTCATCTGGAGTAGAAGTGTACAGTCTGGCTTCGCTCAAAATGTACCCCAGATTATACACCAGTCTAGGCTGTTTTGTCCCCTGGGGTACATTGAGGGTTAGGTCAGATTTTACAGTCTTGGAAGTGGATAACCTGAGCTGCCTCACTGGTTCCTGTTTTTTGTGAAGGTGCTGAGTGATGAAGTGAAAAGGAAACAGTATGATACTTATGGAGCAGCGGGCTTTGACCCAAACCATGCTGAAGCTGGCCAGCAGCAGTACTACAGGGCGAGTAGCACAACGATGGACCCAGAGGAACTCTACAGGAAAATATTGGAGAGTTTGCTGGAGGCATGGGCTTTGGAGACATCAACAGCATGTTTGACCACAGACCTGAGGTAGGAACCGTGTCTCTGTAGAACCTAAATGAGACGTGTGTGTGGTTGTTTAATTAGAACTTTTTTGATGTTGTAAATTGAGGTATGCTAACATTTCCTCAGTTTGTGATGGAGCTGACATTCATGGAGGCGGCGAAGGGTGCCAAAAAGGAGATCAGAGTTAACTTTGAAGATGACTGTCCAAGGTGTGGGGGGCACTGGCGGTGAGCCGGGCACCAAAGTGTCCAAATGCCACTACTGCAACGGCACTGGAATGGTGAGTTTGAGTCAGAGAGGTGTTGACAGAGTGTTGAGATATTTGTCATTTACGCTGCTCCACACTCTGCTGGCCAACATGTGGGTCACCGCATCTTTACGGCAAACCTGATCTCGGTGTGAACCTACGTCTCTCTGCAGGAGTCGAGCACCACGGGACCATTTACGATGCGCCTCACATGTCGGCGCTGCGGTGGGAAAGGGCTTTCTTCATTATCACACCCTGCGGTCTGTGTCAAGGAGCATGTCAGCTCATGCAGAGGCGGACGGTCACCGTGGCCCGTACCATCCGGTAGGTTTTCTGGAACATTTGGCAAGTCAGAGTTTGTAGACGTAATAAAATTCACACCAAATACATTAATGCTGAAATCTTTGTTTTACTTCCTCCTGCTCAGGAGTAGAAGATGGTCAGACGGTGGCTGTGACGGTCGAGAGTAAAACAAATCCTTGTTACATTCAGAGTGAGTTTCTGTGATATTAAGACCCAATAACCATATTCTCTTTACTCATTTCTTATTCTCATCAAGTGTTTAACATGTAACGTATCCTTTGAAACAAGCAAACGTAAGCGGAGTATCGCCACTTTAGAGGTTGACGTTGGGTCACGTTTGGTGCCTTCAGGTGCAGCAGAGTCCATTGTTCAGGCAGTTTGGAGCAGATATCCACTCCGATGTTTTTATCTCTGTGGCTCAGGCCATCCTGGGTGGCACAGTCACTGCCCAGGGGCTCCACAGCACCATCAGCTTAGCGGTGAGCTAATAGCATAACACACGCAAAACATGTCCCAGGTTCTTCATCGGAATAACGTGTTGGCCGTGACACAGGCGAGTTAAAAGTTTTTACCTGCAGGTTTAGAACTGCACAGCGTTTAGTATGGGTGTATTTTTGACATTTACTTGAGGTATCACTTACACTTCGTATCAAGGTAAAACTTGATGCATAAGGTTAGTAACACATTGGACATGAGGCACATTTCAGTTCCGATTTTGGCCAACGGGTGTCAGTCGACACAAATCCAGTGCACCATTTGTTTGTTTAAAGGTGTCATTTTTTAAAATGGCAAATTTGGGTCTAAACCACTTTATGTCCACATCTGTACCTGCTTTGTTAAACAGTTTGAATGAATAGTGGGAATATCAGGATATTTGACTAATGAATCTAAATCAGTGACTATGTTGATCTCAGGAAAATGTCCAACAGAACTTGAAAGAGAGGTACTTTTTAAATGGACTACCAAAGGATTAAAATATTTAGGTGTCATTACCCCCCCCCCCAGCTCTCTAAACAAGGTCACTGACCCTAAAGAGATTCCCTCCTTTGCACAGTGATCTATTCAACAATTCAGTGTTACAAACCAAAACTATGATACATACACTTTTCTTTCCTTTATATTTGAGATCCTTGACCATGAAAACATGCCACTAGAACTTGGAATCACTTTTATGTCTTTATTAGTTCAAAGGTTATTGTATAAAAATGATTTTTCGGTAATGGCGGTTTTCTTCTGGATCTAGCTCCATAACATTTGAAGCTACATCAAATTTGATGACACCTTACTGGATCAGTACAGATTCAGCTACAATTTGGTGTTAGTTGTGCATCTCTAGCTTCATTGTCACCTCACACTGACACATTTTCTATTTTCCCTATATTTTTGCATATTCTGGCTCACCAGATCTGGAATCCGGATCCGATCATCACCAAACTTTGTGTTTGATAGAACATTTGACTATGTACACCCTAATTTTTTTCAAGCCTTTCTGCCTGTTTTTGTGGAGCTAGAAACTAGACTGTCAAAATTCCCCCTATCCCGCAATGGTGAAGAATCCTTTAAAAAATTCCTGGATCCGGATTAAAGTTACCTAATTTTAAAACATACTATTGGGCAGCACAATTTAGGGCTGTAGTATTATGGATTGCCAAAGAAACATACTGTGTGATTGGGAATGGAGCAAAATGCAAGTAAAAATGTACCTTTGGAAGCAGTTCCTTTCTTGATGGAGAAGGCACAGAAGAAAGCTTTGATACATAATGAATGGATCAGGAGAACACTGAAAATATGGACTTTAAAATGTCAAACTCCATCTGTAGGGCTATTAAATGGCAGCAAATCCAGAATTTTTACCATCTGTTATGGATGTAGCTGGTGACAACAAAGGGTTAGTGTACAGTAGTGTTCAGAATAATGGTAGTGCTATGTGACTAAAAAGATTAATCCGGGTTTTGAGTATATTTCTTATTGTTACATTGAAAACAAGGTACCAGTAGATTCAGTAGATTCTCACAAATCCAACAAGACCAAGCATTCATGATATGCACACTCCTAAGGCTATGAAATTGTGCTATTAGTAAAAAGTAGAAAAGGGGGTGATCACAATAATAGTAGCATCTGCTGTTGATGCTACAAACTCAAAACTATTATGTTCAAACTGCTTTTTTTTTTTAGCAATCCTGTGAATCACTAAACTAGTATTCAGTTGTATAATCACAGTTTTTCATGATTTCTTCACATGTGCGAGGCATTCATTTTGTTGGTTCGAACCAAGATTTTGCTCATTTACTAGTGTGCTTGGGGTCATTGTCTTGTTGAAACACCCATTTCAAGGGCATGTCCTCTTCAGCATAAGACAACATGACCTCTTCAAGTATTTCGACATATCCATATGATCCATGATACCTGGTATGTGATATATAGGCCCAACACCATAGTAGGAGAAACAGGCCCATATCATGATGCTTGCCCACCATGCTTCACTGTCTTCACTGTGAACTGTGGCTTGAATTCAGAGTTTGGGGGTCATCTCACAAACTGTCTGCGGCCCTTGGACCCAAAAAGAACAATTTTACTCTCATCACTCCACAAAATATTCCTCCATTTCTCTTTAGGCCAGTTGATATGTTCTTTGGCAAATTTGAACCTCTTCTGCACATGTCTTTTATTTAACAGAGGGACCTTTGCGGGGGATTCTTGCAAATAAATTAGCTTCACACAGGCGTCTTCTAACTGTCACAGCACTTACAGGTAACTCCAGACTATCTTGATCATCCTGGAGCTGATCAATGGGTGAGCCTTTGCCATTTTGGTTATTCTTCTATCCATTTTGATGGTTTTCTGTTTTCTTCCATGTGTCTCTGTTTTTTTTTTGTCCATTTTAAAGCATTGGAGATCATTGTAGATGAACAGCCTATAACACTATGTAAACAATTTTTGTTCCTGGCTTCTAAGTGTTATATTTCAACTGCTTAGTCTAAAGTCTATGGAAAAATGACTACATTCAGCACAAACTTTGATTTTATTTTTTTTAACATTCTAGAAAGTTCTAAAAGTTTCTTGAAATTCTAGATAATTCTGGAAACTTCTAGAAAATTCTGGACAGTTCTAGCAGTTGAAGAATTTCTAGAAGACTACTCAGCAGTAGTGAAGCCGAATCGAGAATATCTTGAAAAACAGACAAATTTCAAAATATCATTGTCCTGATCACAGAAGCAAAGTTTCTGTGGAATAACAGCTATTTTCTATTTATTTAAGGCATAACAGGTTAGGAAAACACACTGTGTACCCAGGAACAAAACAAAAATAAAATTTGTTACATAGTGTAATTTTTTTGCACCTGCGTATAAGTTTTCCCCTCTCCAATCAACTTTTTAATCAAACTATGCTGTTTCTTCTGAACAATGTCTTGAATGTCCCATTTTCCTCAGGCTTTCAAAGAGAAAAGCATGTTCAACAGGTGCTGGCTTCATCCTTGAATAGGGGACACCTGATTCACACCTGTTTGTTCCACAAAATTGACAAACTCACTGACTGAATGCCACACTACTATTATTGTGAACACCCCCTTTTCTACTCTTTTTACTAATAGCCCAATTTCATAGCTTTAAGAGTGTGCATATGAATGCTTGGTCTTGTTGGATTTGTGAGAATCTACTGAATCTACTGGTACCTTGTTTCCCATGTAACAATAAGAAATATACTCAAAACCCGGGTTAATCTTTTTAGTCACATAGCACTACTATTATTCCTGAACACTACTGTATGTAGCCCAACTGTTTAAGGAATGAACCACGAAATCCTTTGAAGAACTGAGAAAGGAAATTAATCTGCTAGCTCATGACTTTTTTTTATAACTATGACACAATCTCAGTGAAAACAAAAGTGGGAACTGGAAACAAATATAATAGAAGATGGAAAATGGGAAGAAACATTCAAAGCAGGTCCTTAGACTAACAGCCCACATGGAGGGAATTTGAGTGGGAAATAAAAATGGGTTACTTTAACACACCGTCTGTCACTTCAAAATACAGTAACACATCAGAACTATGTTGAAGGGGATCTACGAGGTCTGTCAATAAAGTATAGGTCCTTTTTTATTTTTTTCAAAAACTATATGGATTTCATTCATATGTTTTTAAGTCAGACATGCTTGAACCCTCGTGCGCATGCGTGGGTTTTTCCACGCCTGTCGGTGACGTCATTCGCCTTTGAGCACTCCTTGTGGGAGGAGTTGTCCAGCCCCTTGTCGGAATTCCTTTGTCTGAGAAGTTGCTGAGAGACTGGCGCTTTGTTTGATCAAAATTTTTTCTAAACCTGTGAGACACATCGAAGTGGACACGGTTCGAAAAATTAAGCTGGTTTTCAGTGAAAATTTTAACGGCTGATGAGAGATTTTGAGGTGATACTGTCGCTTTAAGGACTTCCCACAGAGCGAGACGTCGTGCAGCGGTCCCTGTGCCACCGCACCGCGCCGGCTGCGTCCCGACGCGCGGACCTGTCCGCACGTCTTTAATTAAAAAAATCTCCTTTAACAGTGGAATATCCGGATAAAATGCTGAAACCGACTTCTTCTGAAACTTCTCAGTTCTCACGACGTCCTGGATCGATAGAGCCTGAAATGTGGAGGTTTTCAGCTTGAAACAGGCTGACGACGGCGCCTGAGAGCACTGCGCGGACGTCTCGCACCGTGGAAGTCCTTAAAGCGACAGTATCACCTCAAAATCTCTCATCAGCTGTTAAAATTTTCACCGAAACCAGCTTAATTTTTCAAACCGTGTCCACTTCGATGTGTCTCACAGGTTTAGAAAAAATTTTGATCAAACAAAGCGCCAGTCTCTCAGCAACTTCTCAGACAAAGGAATTCCGACGAGGGGCTGGACGACTCCTCCCACAAGGAGTGCTCAAAGGCGAATGACGTCACCGACAGGCGTGGAAAAACCCACGCATGCGCACGAGGGTTCAAGCATGTCTGACGTAAAAACATGAATGAAATCCATATAGTTTTTGAAAAAAATAAAAAAGGACCTATACTTTATTGACAGACCTCGTAGATTAGTCAGGGACCACACACGCACACACATTTTGGATTGTCCAAAGCTACTGTTTTTTTTTTGGTTTTTTTTTGAAGGATATTCAAAGGAATTAAACAGATTTTGCATATCAGTTTTACTTGGATCCAGCACTTTACATATAAGGACTACTTCCTGATGGTATGAGAAATGGAAAATTGATTTATGTGTTGTAAATTCTGCTTTAATTGCAAAGAAAACAATAACTGCTACCTGGATGAAACCAGAACTCCCAGTATAAGACCTTTATTCCAGAGACAGGATAAAGGTCTTTATTATGCAGAAAGTCACAGGTTTGCTGATATATGGGCACCAGTGATACAGACATTACCAGACCTCTAATCACCTGTTTTTTTTTTTTTTTTTTTTCTCTCTCTCTCCTCTGTTGGTTTTATCATTTTAAGTGTTATTTTGGTCTTGTATATTTGTATTGATATCTGCCTTCTTACGGAGCCCACCTAGGGACATGGTGGTTAATTTTTTTTGGCCTAGATTATTGCGTCCCTCGCAATACTTTTGCATTCCCTCGCAATAACTTTTGCATCCATATTTCCAGCTGGCGACACACAGGTTCGTTTGAATTGTTGGATGGCTTGCACATCATGGATAACCAGAACTTGATTAAGGACTCTGAAGCGTATTTGAAAGAAAAATGGTCTGTTTTCGGTGGAGATATGATGCCCTAGAAGATGCCGTGCGCTTTATTTGGGGGGAACTCCGAGGCTCTGGAAGCCTGCATAGCTACTGAGTACAGGTGTTGCTACTTACTATCACTGTTGTATAATAAACTGTATACATATGGAGTCTACAGCTGTTCAAGTTGCAGGAACTTACTCCCTCATCTCACGGGGTCCCATTCCCCGTGAATCCTGGTGCCGTGTGAGTGTGTGTGTGCGCTCATATATGCGTTCATTCTCCCCCCACCTGACTCAATGTAATACGCTTCAGAGTCTTAATGATGTTCTGGTTATCCATGATGTGCAATCCATCCAAACGATTTCAACAAACTGGGTGTCACCAGGCTGGAATATGGACTCAAAAGTTATTGCGAGGGAACGCAAAAGGTATTGTGAGGGGAATGCAATAATTTGGGCCCAAAAAAATTCACCATGTCCCTAGGCGGGCTCCGTAGCTTCTCTATGAAGGTATTTGTTTACTTTAACTTATTTTTGACATATGCGGCTCCTTTGTTGTTTTTGTTGTCATGTGTTATATTGAAAATTAAAAGTAAGTTAAAAAAAAAAAAAAAACACTTTTCAGTATGCCGGTGTCCAAAAGCTTTCAACTAGTTTATCAGAGTTTAAAAAAAAAAGACTTTATATTTTTTTCCCAAAAAAAAAAGCATTTCATAAAAAAAAAAAAAAAAAAAAAAAAATGTTATTGGAGAATTCTTTTTTGACTATGTTGATATTTTCCCCCCCTATGTCAGATTCCTCCTGGTTTGCCAGGGGTGACCAGGTGATCCGGCTGCAGGGAAAGGGCATTTTTAAGCAGTTAAACAACTACAGGAGCGCTTACGGGGATCACTACGCCCACATCAAAGTCAAGGTGCCCAAGTAAGAGCCCACCCTACTGGATTATATTACTGTAAGGCCTTTTTAATGGGTTTTAGAAGTGATACATCCCTTTTCTGATGGTTGAACCACAATCAGTTTGAGAGGAACCAAGGACATGCGTGTACATAGCTGAGGTCAGGCACCACACCAGGCTCATGGAAACTGCAAGAATCACTTTCCACTGTTTCTAAGTTTTTTGTTTTTAATAGAACCAGCACCTTGTAAATACATTCAGTGTTTGATAATTATTTTTAAATCAACAAAATAGCCAAATATGAATTTTTGTTAAACTGTTGGGTAAAGACTTTTTTTTATTATTATTATTAGTAACATCCAATCAAAGACCATCTTTCTCTTCTCAGTCTGTTCAGACCAAAAGAAACAGTTTACTCAAGTTCTGTGCCTCATACAATAAATAACATTAATTAGCCCGTTAGCTTCTGCTTGCTGATACATAATACACATTCATTTTGCTTTGTGTTGCCTTGAAGCAATAGCACCATGTTTCAAAATAAATGTAACTAATAGGCTGGTTCGATTTATGTGTGTCTTTGTTGTATTTTTTTCCTCTTGATTCATTGTTGGACAGATGCAATTTGTAGATTAGAAAATAGTTTTCATTTGTAGCCTTATCACAAAATGAATCCAGAGGGTGGCTTATTATGTTTACAAATGACAGTTTTAATGAAATAGTCTGCCTTATTATTCTTATTTTATTTTTTTAATTATTGGAACTTGATGGTCATTTAAGGTTTTCTGTTACTTTGTACAAGTAAAATAACTCCTTAATTAGCCTCTTATTGTTGGTGGCATTTCTGTGGAAATTGCTTTAAAAAAAGTCATAAAATGTTGAACTGAAAATCAGTTCATCAAATAAATAAGAATTAATGGAACAAATACTGTGTGTAAACTCAGGACTATGAGCTGTTTGTGAGAAGTGATTGGGGGGCCGTTTGTTTTTGCAGGAAGTTGACGCGTCGGCAAGCGCTCTCTGATGTTGAGTTTTGCTGAGGAGGACACGGACGTCCAGGGGACGGTCACAGGCGTCAGCGCTTCTCAAGGTCCCGATTATAGTTCAACTCACCCACACAAGAAAAACATCAAGAAACATTTACTGCAGACATGATCTGTAAAGTCACTGAGCTGACTGTGTGTTTGTGACCAACAGGGGGCAGCAGGCACATCAGGAATCGAAGGTGGAGAGCAGCAGGAGGAGGGGCAGCAGCAGGAGGAGAGGAGGAGGTTTCTTCTCTAAAGTGAAGAGGACTGCTGTTTGGTTGACATTCAGGTGGGAGCTTCTGACTCCTTTCAGCATTGATGTATGCCGCCCCCCCCCCCCCCCCCAAAAAAAAAAAAAAAAATCTGGTCTTCATCAGCTTCTGCTGAACATGTTTTTAGTTTAATTCTGTACTATCACAATGAGATCAGTGAATTAAAACATATCATGGTTAAATTTCTCCAACTTTTTTTTATCATTCATTATGCATTAACTCAAGTCTGTTTCAGAGGGGTATTGGTTTTTTTAACCATTTTAAGTGAATTTTGAAACTTTATAATGTATAATCACCCACACACTCTGACAGAATTTTTTAATATTTACTGTTAAAAATCAAATGGCCTAAATGTGATTCTGTCTTTATGGATCTGTTTTAAAAGCAACAAAAAAGTATAATTAATCCAGTCACAGGTGAGTGCTTTGAAAATAATTATTAAATACATCTATCTTTAATATAAAATTCAAAGCCGAAAGTTGACGGTTAAGTCACCATGTCTTAAAGGGGTCATTGTGCAAATTTTTTTTTTCGTTATGTTTAAATACTCGTGTTTGGGGCTCCGTACTGAACATGTCCAACAGTATTTTATTTTATTATTATTATTATTATTTTATATATATATATATATATAAATTTTCTGTGAGTTTACAACTCTTTGTCTCAGGGTGGATGTTGTTGCTATGACCTGGCCATCACAGAGACTTATTTTTCTCAGTAGCATGAAGAAATAATGGACAAACCATAATTCTCTGGGACCGTTTGATCGCAGCGGGACCACTGAAAGAGGGGAACGGACCTGACAGCCCCACATTTAGTAGCTTGTTCAAGGAGTGAAATTACATATATTTTGATTTAGACTGTTGTCTCATTCGTGCGTAAATATGACTGAAATTTAATTTGACCTCCTTCCAGTTTCCAGCATGTCTGAGTTATTTGAAATACTGAATTTACACCTTAATCTTCAAAAATTTATATTGCTATACATTTTGTTAAACATGAACAGTTGTACGAAACATAATTTGTTAGTATTTGAAC
Organism: Thalassophryne amazonica; assembly: GCF_902500255.1. Lineage (NCBI taxonomy): Eukaryota > Metazoa > Chordata > Actinopteri > Batrachoidiformes > Batrachoididae > Thalassophryne > Thalassophryne amazonica. The sequence goes on from NC_047117.1 coordinate 10,226,119, forward strand.
TGCAAAAATGCAATTTTTAAATTTATTTATTTATTTGTGGTCCAAAACTGATATTTGTGTCTGGATCCTATCCTCGGACACTATACAAGTATGTGGACTGATCCTTATTTTGTTTTCTCAGGGAGGCGTAATGGCAGATGATTCTCGGCACGCTAGTACGCGTTGTTATATCATAAAATCTGTTGCTGCGTGAATCTGAATATAAGAAACTTTTACCAAAGTAAAACCAAAGTATTCACAGGACAAACTGATTTAATTACATCAGATTTTCATTTCATCTGTTTGTCTCATCTCCAGGCTGAAAATCGCAACAACAAAAAGCTTCTGCCTTCAGTGGTTTGGGAGTTTCTTTTAAGGACGATGAGGCATTACGCGGCACAGCGTGCGTTGACGCAGTCACACGTCACTGAACCAGACCCAGACACCAGGACCAATGACTCAGTCCTCCAGGAAGTCCAGGAAGAGAAGCTCAACGGTGCCTCTAAAAGGGTGACCTGCAGAGGGTGCCACTGTGGCTTAATTGTTTCTTGGTTACTGTGTTTTGAATATTTGTTGCTCAGTTCCACAAGTGCAGTACAGGCACTAAAAGGTTCCCTAGAAAGTCCCGTTTTTTGCACTGGATTGTACTACAGTGATACAGAATGTACAACTGTTGACGGCCGTCTGTCAAGAAACGCCAACCTCTGTGGATGCTAACAGAAGTGAGTGGTTTCTGCCAAAGTGTTATAAGTTTTTGCCGCCATCTAGTATTGAGGGTGTCAAATTGCAACCAAATCAATAGCTGCTTTTTTACCCTTCGTTTCCACGACTGCAAAAGATGTCCTAGCGGAATTCAACTGGATTCAACTTCCTGTTATCTGGATGCAGTTTTATGAAACGTACTGATAGAAACGCGGTGAGAGAAAAATGCACGGAACGTGACGTTAGTATGCACTGACACGTGATGAAGCTCAGGTGACATACAATCCACCAATCACATGATAAGGATCTGTTTTGGCATCATAATGAAACTACAACCCTGGCAAAATTATGGAATCACCGGCCTCAGAGGATGTTCATTCAGTTGTTTAATTTTGTTAGAAAAAAAGCAGATCACAGACATGACACAAAACTAAAGTCATTTCAAATGGCAACTTTCTGGCTTTAAGCAACACCTATAAGAAATCAGGAAAAAAAATTGTGGCAGTCAGTAACGGTTACTTTTTAGACCAAGCAGAGGGAATAAATTATGGAATCACCCTGTAAATTTTCATCCCCTAAACTAACACCTACATCAAATCAGATCTGCTCGTTAGTCTGGCATCTAAAAAGGAGTGAGTCACACCTGGAGAGCGCTGTTGCACCAAGTGGATTGACATGAATCATGACTCCAACATGAGCGATGTCAATTGAAACAAAGGAGAGGATTATCAAACTCTTAAAAGAGGGTAAATCATCACGCAATGTTGGAAAAGACGTTGGGTTTTCACAGTCAGCTGTGTCTAAACTCTGGACCAAATTACAAACAACATGGGAAGGTTGTTAAAGGCAAACATACTGGTAGACCAAGGAAGACATCAAAGCGGTCAAGACAGAAAACTTAAAGCAATATGTCTCAAAATTGAAAATGCACAACAAAACAAATGAGGAACGAATGGGAGGAAACTGGAGTCAACGTCTGTGACCGAACCGTAAGAAACCGCCTAAGGAAATGGGATTTACATTCAGAAAAGCTAAACGAAAGCCATCATTAACACCTAAACAGAAAAAAACAAGGTTACAATGGGCTAAGGAAAAGCAATCGTGGACTGTGGATGACTGAGATGAAAATCATATTCAGTGATGAATCTCAAATCTGCATTGGGCAAGGTGATGATGCTGGAACCTTTGTTTTGTGCCGTTCCAATGAGATTTATAAAGATGACTGCCTGAAGAGAACATGTAAATTTCCACAGTCATTGATGATAGGGCTGCATGTCAGGTAAAGGCACTGGGGAGATGGCTGTCATTACATCATCAATAAATGCACAAGTTTACATTGATATTTGGACACTTTTCTTATCCCATCAATTGAAAGGATGTTTTGGGATGATGAAATCATTTTTTAAGATGATAATGCATCTTGCCATAGAGCAAAAACTGTGAAAACATTCCTTGCAAAAAGACACATAGGGTCAATGTCATGGCCTGCAAATAGTCCGGATCTTAATCCAATTGAAAATCTTTGGTGGAAGTTGAGAAAATGGTCCATGACAAGGCTCCAACCTGCAAAGCTGATCTGGCAACAGCAATCAGAGAAAGTTGGAGCCAGATTGATGAAGAGTACTGTTTGTCACTCATTAAGTCCATGCCTCAGAGACTGCAAGCTGTTATAAAAGCCAGAGGTGGTGCAACAAAATACTAGTGATGTGTTGGAGCGTTCTTTTGTTTTCAATGATTCCATAATTTATTCCTCAGAATTGAGTGATTCCATATTTTTTTCCCTCTGCTTCGTCTAAAAAAGTAACTGTTACTGACTGCCACAATTTTTTTTCCTGATTTCTTATAGTGTTTCTTAAAGCCAGAAAATTGCCATTTGAAATGACTTTAGTTTTGTGTCATGTCTGTGATCTGCTTTTTTTCTACAAAATTAAACAACTGAATGAACATCCTCCGAGGCCGGTGATTCCATAATTTTTGCCAGGGGTTGTAATCCTAATCTAATGTCCATATAAACAACAGGATAAATTGGACTGAAGCAGAGTCCACGCTGTTAGCAGCCCAAACCTCGCTAACGCCGCTCCTGCGTGTACAGAAACGTGCAGCATGCATAAACATTTTTCCAGAGCGATCTGACCCGCATCCTTTTCAAGAACGGAATTCAAGGTTGCTGGAATAATTGCATTCTGCAACCTTACTGCTACAATTCAAAATGCTGCAGCTAGAGTACTAACGGGGACTAGAAGGAGAGAGCATATCTCACCCATATTGGCCTCTCTTCATTGGCTTCCTGTTAATTCTAGAATTTAAAATTCTTCTTCTTATAAGGTTTTGAATAATCAGGTCCCCTCGTAGTACCATATCACCCCAATAGAGCGCTTCGCTCTCAGACTGCAGGCTTACTTGTAGTTCCTAGGGTTTGTAAGAGTAGAATGGGAGGCAGAGCCTTCAGCTTTCAGGCTCCTCTCCTGTGGAACCAGCTCCCAATTTGGATCAGGGAGACAGACACCCTCTCTACTTTTAAGATTAGGCTTAAAACGTTTTTTTGCTAAACCTTATAGTTAGTGCTGGATCAGGTGACCCTGAACCATCCCTTAGTTATGCTGCTATAGACTTAGACTGCTGGGGGGTTCCCATGATGCACTGTTTCTTTCTCTTTTTGCTCTGTATGCACCACTCTGCATTTAATCATTAGTGATCGATCTCTGCTCTCTTCCACAGCATGTCTTTTTCCTGGTTCTCTCCCTCAGCCCCAACCAGTCCCAGCAGAAGACTGCCCCTCCCTGACCCTGGTTCTGCTGGAGGTTTCTTCCTGTTAAAAGGGAGTTTTTCCTTCCCACTGTAGCCAAGTGCTTGCTCACAGGGGGTCGTTTTGACCGTTGGGGTTTTACATAATTATTGTATGGCCTTGCCTTACAATATAAAGCGCCTTGGGGCAACTGTTTGTTGTGATTTGGCGCTATATAAATAAAATTGATTTGATTTGTAGGTGGAATTCTTTCCCATTCTTGCTTGATGTACGACTTCAGTTGTTCAACAGTCCGAGGTCTCCGTTGTCATATTTTTGCCCTTCGTAATGCACCCACATTTTCAATGGGTGACAGGTCTGGACTGCAGGCAGGCCAGTCTAGTACCCGCATTCTTTTACTACGAAGCCACGCTGTTGTAACACGTGCAGAATGTGGCTTGACATTGTCTTGCTGAAATAAGCAGCGACGTCCCTGGGGTTGTGCAAAGCAATGTATTCTGTGTCTACCCCCACCTCCAATCTGGGGTAGTACCCCCAGTTTCCATAGCAACCACAAGATAAGTGGCAGTCCTCTTGGTGGCCACCCGACCTATTTTGAAAGTGACGAGATAAATTTAAGTTACACACGGCGCATTTGCAAAGTATTCACAGCACTTCACTTTTTCCACATTTTATTATGTTATAGCCTTATTCTAAAAAGGAGTAAATACATTTTTTCCAACTGCACTCAACAAAAATATAAATGCAACACTTTTGGTTTTGCTCCCATTTTGTATGAGATGAACTCAAAGATCTAAAACTTTTTCCACATACACAATATTACCATTTCCCTCAAATATTGCTCACAAACCAGTCTAAATCTGTGATAGTGAGCACTTCTCCTTTGCTGAGATAATCCATCCCACCTCACAGGTGTGCCATATCAAGATGCTGATTAGACACCATGATTAGTGCACAGCTGTGCCTTAGACTGCCCACAATAAAAGGCCACTCTGAAAGGTGCAGTTTTATCACACAGCACAATGCCACAGATGTCGCAAGATTTGAGGGAGCGTGCAATTGGAATGCTAACAGCAGGAATGTCAACCAGAGCTGTTGCTCATGTATTGAATGTTCATTTCTCTACCATAAGCCGTCTCCAAAGGCGTTTCAGAGAATTTGGCAGTACATCCAACCAGCCTCACAACCGCAGACCACGTGTAACCACACCAGCCCAGGACCTCCACATCCAACATGTTCACCTCCAAGATTGTCTGAGACCAGCCACTCGGACAGCTGCTGAAACAATCAGTTTGCATAACCAAAGAATTTCTGCACAAACTGTCAGAAACCGTCTCAGAGAAGCTCATCTGCATGCTCGTCGTCCTCATCAGGGTCTCGACCTGACTCCAGTTCGTCGTCGTAACCGACTTGAGTGGGCAAATGCTCACATTCGCTGGCGTTTGGCACGTTGGAGAGGTGTTCTCTTCACGGATGAATCCCGGTTCACACTGTTCAGGGCTGCATTGCTGCATTCATCTGCATTCATCTTTCCCTCAATCCTGATTGGTTCTTCTGCTCCACACAGGGCATGTACAGTAGTGTTCAGAATAATAGTAGTGCTATGTGACTAAAAAGATTAATCCAACAAGACCAAGCATTCATGATATGCACACTCTTAAGGCTATGAAATTGGGCTATTAGTAAAAAAAAAAAAAGTAGAAAAGGGGGTGTTCACAATAATAGTAGCATCTGCTGTTGACGCTACAAACTCCAAACTATTATGTTCAAACTGCTTTTTTAGCAATCCTGTGAATCACTAAACTAGTATTTAGTTGTATAACCACAGTTTTTCATGATTTCTTCACATCTGCGAGGCATTAATTTGTTGGTTTGGAATCTAGATTTTGCTCGTTTACTAATGTGCTTGAGGTCATTGTCTTGTTGAAACACCCATTTCAAGGGCATGTCCTCTTCAAGTATTTTGACATATCCAAACTGATCCATGATACCTGGTATGCGATATATGGCCCAACACCATAGTAGGAGAAACATGCCCATATCATGATGGTTGCACTACCATGCTTCACTGTCTTCACTGTGAACTGTGGCTTGAATTCAGAGTTTGGGGGTCGTCTCACAAACTGTCTGCAGCCCTTGGACCCAAAAAGAACAATTTTACTCTCATCAGTCTACAAAATATTCCTCCATTTCTCTTTAGGCCAGTTGATGTGTTCTTTGGCAAATTGTAACCTCTTCTGCACGTCTTTTATTTAACAGAGGGACTTTGCGGGGGATTCTTGCAAAAAATTAGCTTCACACAGGCGTCTTCTAACTGTCACAGCACTTACAGGTAACTCCAGACTATCTTTGATCATCCTGGAGCTGATCAATGGGTGAGCCTTTGCCATTCTGGTTATTCTTCTATCCATTTTGATGGTTGTTTTTCATTTTCTTCCACGCGTCTCTGTTTTTTTGTCCATTTTGAAGCATTGGAGATCATTGTAGATGAACAGCCTATAATTTTTTGCACCTGCTTATAAGTTTTCCCCTCTCCAATCAACTTTTTAATCAAAACTATGCTGTTCATCTGAACAATGTCTTTCAAAGAGAAAAGGGTGATTTTTGAGCTCTTTCAGTTCTTTGTAACGTGACCACTGAACGCCATCAGGACCATCAGTGGCACCGCTGCTACACAGTTTATTACAACATACAAATAAGATGGATGTAGGCATTGCGTTGTTAAAGCTGCTAATTGAACCGTGTTTGCTTGTTAAATCAGCTGGTGAGATGCAGTGTCGCAACTCGACTGCACTCAAGAGGCCGTTCTTCAGGGAAACACAACCTTTCCCAGCACAATCACATGTGTACAGTTCATATGTCAGAACACGCTTGTATGCACTGCCTCCTGAGAACTAAAAAACAAGAACAAAAAAAACATACTACCGTGGATGTCATTTATCTCACACTCCTACACTTGTTATTCGTGAAACAAGCTCATCCTAAATTTCACACGCAAGTGAGATGATCAGCGAGTCGCTGCTGCTCTGTTTGTTTCCTCTTATGATCAATGTGGGAAACACAAGGGTGATTCTTAGACTACGGGCACTTATGTTCTTTGATCATATTGTATGAAAAACAGAAAAAAGGGGAAATTTCACACTTATCTTTACAATGAAAGTGTGTTAAGAAATTTGTTCTAGTAGTCTATGATGACTTTTTCACCCTTTTTCAGCATCATTATAAGCAAATATTGCCATTTTGTGCTTGTCCCACACCCAGACTTTTGATCTTCAATGATAAAATAAATGGTAAAGAAACGTTTTTCTAATGTTTTAAAATATCTCTGAATAAAATATCAGTAAAATAATCAAAACATAATTGGGGTATTCAGTGTCATACAACTGTTGTGATTTTTTTAAACAAAATGTAGTTGTCCCACACTATTGCCGTAATTTCCACCACAACACTGTAATGTCCCTTTTAACAGTTTGTATGAAAGATTGTTTGGGTAGTTTCTATGGAGATAAACAGTGACATCAGAGCACATGTATATAGCGCCAAATCACAACAAACAGTTGCCCCAAGGCGCTTTATATTGTAAGGCAATGGTGTGGTGGAAATTACATTTACAAGGCCAATAGTGCCCGTAGTTAAAGAATCACCCAAAAGCATGTTCAACAGGTGCTGGCTTCATCCTTACATAGGGGACACCTGATTCACACCTGTTTGTTCCATAAAATTGACAAACTCACTGATTGAATGCCACACTACTATTATTGTGAACACCCCCTTTTCTACTTTTTTTTTTTTTTTTACTAATAGCCCAATTTCATAGTCTTAAAAGTGTGCATATCATGAATGCTTGGTCTTGTTGGATTTGTGAGAATCTACTGAATCTACTGGTACCTTGTTTCCCATGTAACAATAAGAAATATACTAAAAACCTGGATTAATCTTTTTACTCACATAGCACTACTATTATTCTGAACACTACTGTATGTCGTATGGAGCCTGAGTGCAATACACACATGTAACACAAATCAGATATCAAATATTAAAAAATAATAATAATGGCGTAAAAGACAAGACAAATAGTGCAAGATTCACATAACACTAAAACGGGTGTAAGACAGGTAAACGGTGTAAAACACAGATCACCTGGACAGCAGGTCAGAAACGATGGAGGAACACAACACCTGATTGAGGTACTAAAGTAAATAGTAATAATAAATAGAAATTCTCCTGTGAGAAAGAAAGGACTCAAAAAGGGTTTTGCAGGTGGTATAATTAAGAAATAACACGGCCCCCATTTAAAGTAGATTTGAGTCTTTCATTGTGACCTTTCACCTTTTAATTGAATAAAGGCATTTGACATGTTTGTTGAGAAACCAATTATAAGTTGTTCACAAAGACGTCTGGGCACGCTGCAAAGAGCCTGAAAACCAACACATTTGAGATTCAAACTTTTCATCCAAAAGTGATTTAAGAAAAAACTCTACAGCTGTACATAAGTCAAAGTTGAGTGGGAACAAAGTGACTAATAAAGACCTCTTCTTTAAAAGAAATGCTGCATTTATTCACAAACTGTTTCAAAATAAAAAAAAGATGACTGTTCATAGTAGTCATAGCATTATCAACCAGTGCCTACACACCCATTATAAGTATCCCTGTAAATATTGGGCCCAAATTTTGACCTTTGCTTGTAACTTCAAAGACATTTCTCAAAGTATATATATATATATATATATATATATATATATATAAAGATACTTGGCCAACTAATAATTTTTTCAAGTTAGGCTCAAACTGGAAAATGATGCCACATGGACTGTAGCTCCCCTGGATGACAAGACGTCACAGTTTCAGCTAGAAAAGTGGGCATGGGCCAACTCCAAAGATTGTATCAAGGTCAAAATAATATATATAAAAACATGTCATATGTGTTTTGGACTGCGACAGACTGGTGTCCTGTCCTGGGTGTCCCCCACCTCATGCCCTATGACTGCTGGGATGGGCTCCAGCACCCCGCGACCCTTAATTGGACTACGCGGTAGAAGATGAATGAATGAATGTGTTTTGGAGCTACCTACTAGCAACCCTTGTATCAAATTTCAGCTTAGTATCTTTAAAGACTGCTGACCAATGGCTCCAGGTGACATTTTCAATATGGCTGCCACCAAAACATTCAGTTGTAGATAGTCCAAACTATCCCTTTTTGGAATCTTTATTATCAGACAAATTCATGTGGTATAGTTTTCAATATGATTAATATGACATTTTGACTGCTGTGTAATTCTTCAGTTGACTACCTGGCAGCCTGGCGGTCCAAAGAAAATCTTAAGTTATTTAAGTACAAATAGTGGCACTTTCCCCCTACTGGATGGAGCGACTCTAAATTTTTCTGCATAGATTAGGATCAGCTGAAGTTAAAATAAACACTATACCACGTTTCACCAATCTATTGTATGCTGTTATGTCTGGGAGCAGGTCCTGATTCTCAATCCACCATCCTGCAGTACTGCCCTGAGTCTTGCTTGGGAACCATCCACGCAAACTTCATGATGTGTTGCTTCCCATTTTTAGTAGTTTTTCTTCTTCATGCTCATGTTCAAATACACACAAGATTTTGACATTGAGTTTGTTTCCACTCAAAGCACAAACTAGACATTACTTCCTACAGTGCTATAGGTGAGGGGAAACAACTGCTTGTGTGATCAAACTTGGCTCAAAACTCCACTTTAGGTCTGGGAGCATGTTCTGTGTGGCAACAACCCAGGCACACAGCAGGTCTATTCCCACCTGTCAGTGATGTACCTGCTGCAGCCAAGAGAAACATGGACATCCCCTTGGCCTTCTCCAGTCCTTGGGGTCCTCAATGCTGAGGCACCTACGTATGTGATGGATGCTGCCCAGAGAAATGCGCCACATGGCCAGAATATCATAGCTGACACCTCCTCACCATGCAAATGATACTCCTTATCCGAGTCTTCCCAAGTAACTGAATGTTTGACTGTCATTCCAGTGGTACCCAAGGATCCACTGAACAGACCTAGTACCACAGACATCTAGTCATTGCCTTAGGTACTGGTTAGCATCAAAGTCTCATTACCATACAGTTAAAGACTTGGACCTTTGTTGTCCTGCAAATATGTCCCTGTTGCCAAACACCTCTCTGTCCAGAGACCTCATGACTCCATACGTTCTTCCCAACAGCCTCTCAGTCTCAAAGGCTAAGAACCAGCTGTAGATGTGAACACCACTGCCAAGACAAGTGACTCTTTCTGCAAGTTCAACACTTTCACCACAAACAGATACACCTCTGATGCCGTTGTCCAGGAAGTCACTGAAGGCCTGGATCTTCTTGATCCAGGACAATCGCAAACCCATGTCACTAAAACTCACTTCACCTCTAAAAATCCTACTCTGTTTCTCTGTCTGACTTCAGCACAGCTTCTTAAAGTCACACACAAATGGTGCAACAAAAAGACTCATCATGCTGCTGGCTACCCATAGAGTTGGATATAGCAATGCTTCGCTGGATCCAACTCTATTTGTCTACCCAACAAACCCCCTTCTTTCATTGTCGTCTTCGTCTCCATCCCCTGTAGTTCTGCCTTTTGTCTTTGACCAGGCTCAATAGAAAAGTCTGCTGCTGAGAATTTGTAGAGATACAAAAAGAAAAGCAGCGGGGAAATAAAACAGGGTGCAAAAGGGGCTTTGCTTCTCTTTGATGAGCCTGCTGGTGGAGGGAGTTGCATTGTTGGAGAGTATGAGCCTGGCTGATGCCACGTGATAATATTACACAGCATTAAGCCACAGAACATAGCTGTGTCTTTCCACTAACCTATTCTGCAGGAGGAGATTAATTGTGATGTCACATGTAGCTGTTGGGGAAAGTTATTTTTATGTCAGTCTGGCATGTTCTACCTCGTTAATCCCTCAGTGATTGCGCTCTCGTTTACCACAAAGCCATTACGCGCCATCGTGATGATAAAGTCGAAAGCAAGCGTGACCTGTGAACATGAAAGATGACATTTATCCGCAGAAAGTCTCACAAACAGCCAACCTCTTTCTGAGATCAAGAAGAGTAATAAGAGCTCTAAGCTCACCATCTCTTTCATATAGTCAGGTCCAGAAATGATTGAACCGGGACACAGTTTTAGTTACTCCAGGCAAATATACCACACAGAACCGTGCTGTCTGGATTTGTTTTATGATTGATAGAAATGTTCATGTATCCATCCCCTAACTCGTGTAATGAAAACTGGCTGTGTGGTTTGTGTAATTACAGTCTAAGCTACACTACAAGGACATCTTGGTGCAATTTTCTTATTGTGCACTTTTTCTATGAAATACATAAAACAGTCCAATTCTGTGGAGTCACAACAGAAGTCATATCAAAGTGTTATACATAAGAAAAAGTTCCAGACCTTACCCAGCTCATGATCAAGAACACCGACAAGGCAAAATTAGCTTATAACAGGAAGAAACCTCAAGCAGATCAAACTCAGTGAGGTGGCTATCAAAAAAGCCCATGTTCTCATGCAAAAATAATTACAGGTAAACCAGCTTGATGAAAATTCTTTTTTGACATTTTCTCTACATTTGTATGCATTGAAAGTGTGGCGTAAATGAGACCAAAGATTATAGCTTCTTAAATCAAGAACACTTCAATATACCACCATAATCTGACATTAAACCTCTGATCCTTTCCTGAACAAACAATTCACTTTGCTGACTGAACTACAGTCACTTGTAAAGTAAAATTTGATTTAGCTAGATAAATTGAGGAGTTATCTGTGTACAAGCAAATGTTTGCTTTAGTGACTATTGAATCATTAGAAAAATTGCAAAAAAAAAAATGGTCTATGACATTCCTTGAGGTACATCTTGTTAAGCACACTTCAAATTTGGGACTATACTTTAAAAAAACTTCAATAAACCTTAAACTGTTAGTATGTTTGACCAGATGACCTACCTTTATTGCAGTGGTGGGATTCAAACACTAGATTACTCGCACTTGAGACCAAGACTCTACCAGGTTAGCCAAAGCAGAATCCTCCGCTTGCCAAGCCAACAGGAATATCTTTTCAATCTGGACTTCGTCTTGCTACACACGCATAGCTTTCAAATGATGGCTGACTATTAATTCATTTATGTGTTAACTAAAGAAAGTAATTAATAAATAATATTTAAAGTAAAAGGAAACACTCAAAAGTACTACACAAGGAAATGATCACTGTCCTTCAGCTCAAGCGCAGTTTTGTTCATTTTGGAAGCATTTTAAAGACATCATCATCTAAGACATTAAATCAATGTGATAATTCAAGTCTGAATAGAGAAGTTTAACTTTAGTGTAAAATCATGCAGTGACCCGTCAAACAGACAGAATGAATGCCACTTTATAACCCATAAACCATCATTATCCCTCCACTGAGTGTGAACCACAAAGACTTCACTAAAGGTTTGGATCCTTTTCAGAGCCTGTGTCCATTAATGAACAACGTAATTACTTGCGTTACTGTTCAAATCAGCAATGTTGCATCATTAATATACAGTAGTATGTAAAAGTTTGGGCACCGTGATGATTTCCATGATTTTCCTTTATAATCATTGGTTGTTTGGATCAGCAATTTCAATTAAATATATCATATAGCAGATGAACACACTGATATTTGAGAAGTGAAATTAAGTTTATAGGATTTACAGAAAGTGTGCAATAATTATTTAAACAAAATTAGGCAAGTGCATAAATGTGGGCACCTGAACAGAAAAAATACAAATATTTAGTAGATCCTCCTTTTTCAGAAATAACAGCCTCTAAATGCTTCCTATAGCTTCCCATGAGAGTCTGGATTATGGTTGAAGGTATTTTGGACCATTCTTCTTTACAAAACATCTTCAGTTCAGTCAGGTTTGTTGGTTTCCGAGCATGGACAGCCCGCTTAAAATCACACCACAGATTTTCAGTAATATTCAGGTCTGGGGACTGAGATGGCCATTCCAGAACGTGTACTTGTTCATCTGCATGAATGCCTTAGTAGATTTGAGGAGTGTTTAGGGTCGTGGTCTTGTTGAAAGATCCAGTCCTGGCGCAACTTCAACTTTGCCTCTGATTCTTGAACATTGTTCTCAAGAATCTGCTGATATTGACTGGAATCCATGAGACCCTCAACTTTAACAAGACTCCCAGTACCTGCACTGGCCACACAGCCCCACAGCATGATGGAACCACCTCCAATTTGTACTGTAGGTAGCAAGTGTTTTTCTTGGAATGCTGTGTTCTTTTCCCGCCCCTTGTTATGTCCAAATAACTCAATTTTAGTTTCATCAGTCCACAGCACCTTAGTTCCAAAATGAAGCTGGGCATGTCCAAATGTGCTTTTAGCATACCTCAAGTGACCTGTTTGTGGCATGTATGCAGAAAAGGCTTCCTCTGCATTACAGCATCTCCTTGTGAAAAGTGCGCTGTACAGTTGAATGATGCACAGAGACACCATCTGCAGCAAGATCATGTTGTAGGTCTTTGTAGCAGGTCTATGGGTTGACTATGACTGGTCTCACCATCCTTCGCTTCACCTTATCTGAGATTTTTCTTGACCTGCCACTTCGGTGCCTTAACTACTGCCACCTGAGGTCTTCCATTTCCTCACTATGTTCCTCACAGTGGAAACTGACATCTGAAATCTCTGAGATAGCTTTTTGTATCCTTCCCCTAAACCATGATGTTGAACAATCTTTGTTTCAGGTCTTTGAGAGTTGTTTAGAGGCTCCCATGTTGCACTCATTAGAAGAGATGCAAAAAGGAGAAACATTTGCAAATGGTCACCTTAAATGCCCTTTCTCATGGTTGGATTCACCTGTGTAAGGAGGTCAAGGGTCATTGAGCTTACCAAACAAATTTTTTGTTCCAATAATTAGTGTTAAATGTATTCAAATCAATAAAATGACAAGGGTGCCCAAATTTATGCACCTGCCTAATTTTGTTTAAATAATTATTGCACACTTTCTGTAAATCCTATGAACTTCATTTCACTTCTCAAATATCAGTGTGTTCATCTGCTCTATGATATATTTAACTGAAATTGTTGATCCAAACAACCAATGAAGAATGCAGTCACATCCAAGCTAGCTAGCTAGGCTAACTGGTCATTCACCTCTCTTGGCTAGCTAGCACCTAGACCTAGTTTGCTTGTTTAAGAACAAGCTTGAGTTTATTTGAACACATTAAAAACATTCTGATCAGAGATAGATAGTAGGACCATAAGTATTTGGACAATTACACAGATTCTGCCTCTAAAATAATCAAGATGTGCTTATACTATTGGAACTTTATTTCAGCAGTTTAGCAACAATATTACTTGAGCCATTTGACATTATAGCAATTATGTACAGGCTTTCCATGTCAGAGTCCAGAGGTAATTGGACATCCAATCAGTATTTTTTGTAACACAAATCATATTATTTATAATAATTTATAGATAATTATAATTATGTCATATTTTACAGACAATATTCTTTAGACACATACAGATAATGAACATTTCCAAATCTGTTGTGGTTGTGTATGGAGGAAAAATTTCTAAACTTGTCACTGTACAATGCTTGTTGACCTGAGTCGACCATTTAGGCACGTTTACATTACTGATCTGTGTTACGACAATGAAAAGCTAAAACTGGATGCAGTGTTACTTGTTACTTTGTTTTATTATTGAAATCAAAAAATATATGTAATACAACAGAAGGAACCTCAAGTGAAAGTTGCTACTGCATCAATCACCACAATGTTTTCCACAAAAGACAAAAGCAGCTGATCTGCTCCCTCAAATGTGACGGAGACAAAAAAAAAAATGATCTGAGGTGAATCGCCCGTCTTTCTACTGCTTCAACATTTGACTCCTCTTCTGACCTTGACTCACAACCTCTTTGACCTCTTCTTGTCCAGCCGTCAGGTGACAGCTTGCCTTCCACAGAGATCGGATTCCTTCAGGAAACTCTCACCCAATGATGTTACTGTTGTCATTCCTGGACAAATAAAGAAAAAATCACCTCAGTGCTCATCTTTCCATCTGTTCCTCCTCTTTTTTTTCATCGCGTCTACATAATAAATGCATCAAAATGTCAATCCCTGAATCATCCCTGACTTCAGTAACGGACTGTATCTTTGCTGAATTTGTCTTCTTTCATATGGTTGAAGACAAAGTGTACTTTCTCATTTCCACCCCCCCCACCCCCGCTGACAAACAGAACCCAATATGTGGGATTAAACAGTGAAGACATGTGCAGCAAAGTGTCTCTTTGTCTTTAAAACCAAGTGAGGATTAAATCTTGGAAACTTCTGAAAAGGAGTCATGTCATAAACTGTGATCACAGCTGCAGGGTGTGTGTGTGTGTGTGTGTGTGTGTGTGGGGGGGGGGGGGTGCATACGTACAGAAGTGCTAAAGTTCTGTTCAACAGAGTATAGATTTGATATGTATGTTTCAAATCATTAATATCATTAATCATTTATATCAAAATACAATGGTTTTCTTCTCTTAGCAACCTATTTTATTTTGAGTGAAAATTCTCTACAATTTTGAGTGTTGTTATCAAGAAACATGCAATTAGGTTGAGGTTAAAGTTGACTTGAAAAATATGTAACGTGCATTCTTTTCACTTTTCTCTCACAAACACACAGTGCTGCTCTGTTTAAATGGTGGCAAATGGCAATTAACTGCAGGCTCAAACCCCCAAAGTCCTGCTGCGGGTGAGAACGCCGGAGCCACAGACAGCCATCGGTTCCACTCAGGATTACAGAAAACCACAAAGACATTAGTTGCCACAGAAAATAATACACGTCTGACACTGTAGATTAGTGACTTTATAAAACCACACAAAGATGGCCTTTCTAACATGTTAAACGTCACAACAGGAGTTACAAAATCCATTTTGTGTTCATTCAAATCTTGCAAAGGCATGATGACAAAGGTCTAATTCAGTTTGTACAGGTGTCAAACGTTAAAGTTGCTCCAAATTTAGCAAAAAAATATGCAAATTATTGTTTGGGTTGATAGGGTTCTAATAAGGAATAGTTTGCATCATGTGTTAGTTATCATGTTACAAGGTAACATATGTCACATAGAATCCAGTGGACGTCAACCTTGTTTGACCAAACATTCAACGCAGTCAAAACTATTCCATTTATTAATCATTTTATTTCAAACAACAATTTGCATATTTTTTTTACTGAAATTGGAGCAACTTTAACTTTTGACCCCTGCGCAAACTGAAATTGACCTTTGTCACCATTTTTGCTGTTTTTACCCCATAACTCCAGAACATTCCATCACAGATAGTCTAAACTATACCTTTTTGGAATCGTTATGATCAGACAAATAATGTGATATAGTTTTTAACATGATTGGAGCATGTTTACATTTTGACCCCTGTGTAATTCTTCAATGACCCCTAGCTGGCTACAGCTACCACCCTGGGATCATACACGAAGCTGGATTGTAAGTGTGGTTTGGTCACCTTCAGTGGTACCAATCAAGTCAAAATTGATGACTTGCTCCTGGACTGTTGTAAGAGTGCCGCCCTTAGACATCCCTGTGCTGATGCCAAGGGCCCTGATGTTTGAAGGGGTCTATGTTTGATGCCTTTGAGGGACTTTGTGCTTCTTCTCCTTGAAGAAGAATATTAAAAACTGCTCCAGCAGAGTTTGCTCACCAGGTGAAAAACATCACAAGGATTCTTTGTGCCGTAAAACTTTCCATGTGACATTTCTTGGCCAGCAGATCTTGCACCTGGTGCATAAATCAATGTGATAATAAGAAGAAATGGGAAGTGAAGTTGTCACTCTGGGGTGGAGGCGGTGATATATCAGAATATTATTCACTAAAATGATACCCGGTTGTTCTGAAGGCCCTGATTCTGGCCACAGTTTAAGATCGTCAACACTTTGATAAAGTTCCTCTTTGAAGCCAGAAAACCTCCAGCTCGTTTTGCTCAGTTGGACCGGAGACACACAGGCAGCGAGACACAGCTGAGTAATCCAGTAGCACAGTCTGTAACCACAACAGTCGCATATCTATTATAACAGAAAGCGTCTCAGCAGATGTGGTTTGACGTCCTCCAGGTGTGATTTTTCTGACAGACGTGCACTTGCAGTGTGTACGAACCTCCACCGAGGCAGTCAAGCAACACCACTGAAGATGAAACACTTTTAGATTTGTTCTGGTGCTTCCTATCTAGAAATGACAGCCACTTCCAGGATTTCAAATCAAAAGAATAAAATTCCATCCTCCTTTAGGTCCCGTAAGGAGAAAATGGTCAACCTGTCCACCGCAGTTATAGTCCCTGGAAATGTGGACCAGTAATGTTGAAGGAGTGCTGATTACTTCCATTGTGGGTTAATTTGTATTTGTGTTGGGGCTTTGCCTTCATGTTGACTTGTCTGGGTCACCTGCAGCTCCCTGTGTCTTCCAGAACCTCTGCTGAGACTCGATGTACTAAGACATGAAGGTACTGCTGAACCTACGTACATTTAACCAACTGTGTGGATTTTTTTTTTTTTTTTTTTTTAAATCTCAATATGCTTATCATTAAAGCTTTTTCGGGCCCTTTTTTCTGTCATTGTTGATGAGTAATCTGTAGGTTGTCATTTCAGATTTGTGTAAATTCCATCAAGCAAATAATTCTTCATTTAGTGCTGCTTCACACTGCTGAGCTCTGTGCCCTCTGTGGAAATATTAAATTAAATTCTGTCCCGTGATGAGGCACAAAACAGATGTGACCCGCTCCTGACATCTGCTTCATAAAAAGGAACATTGTCCTTTCTGTTTGCCACGCCTTCAGTGACCTTTGAACCTTCACAACTGAGACACAGAGGTCAGCGTCATGTCATTTTTTTAATTTAACCTTTATTAGGTAAGTTATTAAGAAAAAAAAAAATCTTATTTACAATAACGACCATTGTCTTATTTCCCCGAACGGGAGGGAAAAAAATAATCGAAATTATATATTATTTTATTATATAATTCAAATCACATATTAGAATCCGAGCGTTTAAAACATTGGCAGCAATAAAGTTCAGTATTTGTTTTATACAGTTAAGTGGCGCCATCTACTGTCTGAAAAATAGCAATGCCTTGGTTTGTTATGCAAAGTTATTGAACACTTTTTCAAAGTAATTATTGTAGGAAAAAAATTATTTATTTTCTTTTTTTTGACGAAATTTTCTCGTGGAGTTTTAGTCAGCTAAAGGGATTATATGATGCACATTCCAACAAACTAATGTACAGCAGCAGTTTTCTTCAACGCAAATGTTGATTGTGTAGATGAAAATTTTAAAATATTCTGAAAACTTCTCATCTTAAACTGTTGTTTTTTTTTTCTGTTGCTAGATATTCTGCAATACATTAAAACGTAGTAAAATAAATAATAATTCAAACAAAGCGTGCAGTGATGTCCTTTATTAATGGTTCATAATGACTCTTTTTTGTAAAGGGTGAGGAAGTGTTTTAAAGAAATTTATTGAAATTGGATTCACAAATGTTTCTTTGTTTGATTATTAAAAAGTATCTTGATTTCTTTAGTTATGCTGCCTGGTGCAACACAAACTTGCTGATCACTGTCATGAAAATGATTGTCTAAACCTCTTACAGACTTTCAAAGTAAGAAACCTAAAAGGAGGAGGAGTTTCATTCATTCATGGAAATTACATTTTGAGCAGCTTGTATTTTATTTTATTTTTTTTAAATAGCAGATTCAGTGTACCTAAAACTTTGTCACTAAGGGTCCTTAGGCAAGGTCTTTAATCCCCTAGTTGTCCCTGGTGTGTCGTGAGCGCCTTGCATGGCAGCAGCCTGACATCGGTGTGTTAGTGTGAATGTGAGGCATCACTGTAAAGTGCTTTGAGCTTCTGATCCAGATGAAGTGCTATATAAATGAACTGTTAAACTGTTGGTTACAGAGCTGACCGTGAGGACAAAAAAGGGAAACGTAAAAAAAAATGGTAAATGTTAACTTGTTTTGGATTTTCAGTTTTTTAAATGTATTAAATACGAGTTTTAGGGCCACATTGAATCTTTTTTTTTTTTTTTTTTGGACTTCGAGAATAAAGTCGTAATATTACGAGAATAAAGTCGTAATACTGCGAGAAAAAAGGTCGTGATATTACAAGAATAAAGTCGTAATTTTACGAGAAAAAAAAAGTCGTAATAAAAAAAGTCGAAATATTATATTATGGCTTTATTCTCGTAATATTAGGACTTTATTTCTGGTAAAATTACGAATTTATTTTCCTAAAATTACGACTTTATTCTCATAATATTACGACTTTTTTTCTCGTAAAATTACGACTTTATTCTCGAAGTCTTAAAATTACGACTTTATTCTTAGTCTAAAAAAAAAATTCAATGTGGCCCTAAAACGCCGTCGTAATTATATTATTTTATTTATTCTGAAATTTTATGTTTGGTTGCATCATGGAGCACGCGACGAGAGGGCGTTTCGTACCCTTAAGACACGCCCCTCTAAAAATCTCATTCGTCGTGGGAAAACTAAAGTAGGCGTGTCCGCACATGCGCACTCAGCTGCTGAGCCGGTGTTTACGGAAAAATGGCGTCTTCCACAGTCCGTCTGACAGCACGCTGGCGAACTGCTGTAGTTTTTACTGGATGTAGACGCCAGTTTTCATCATTTTTCTTCGTCAGACATGGAGAGGTTCTTACAGGGAGGACAGTGGACATGGTTCGGGTCGGGTCAGTCGGTGCTGCGAGCTTTTGGAGGACTGAAAAAGCGGTGACATTGAGCAAACTGATCGGTGAGATACGGCTAACTGAGCTGAGCATTAGCGGTGTGTTTGGAGTCAAAGTTGTGTTTAATCATACAAAAATAACAATTTGGCTAACAGCAAAATTTATATTTATTTGTATGAGCAATGTGGGGGGTGCTCCGGGAGTACGGGGTCCTTTGCTAAGGGCTATCCGGTCCCTGTACGACCACAGCAGGAGCTTGGTTCGCATTGCCGATAGTTAGTCAAACCTGTTTCCAGTGCACGTTGGCCTCCGCCAGGGCTGCCCTTTGTCACCGGTTCTGTTCATTATTTTTATGGACAGAATTTCTAGGCGCAGCCATGGTGTAGAGGGGGTCTGGTTTGGGAACCACAGAATCTCATCTCTCCTGTTTGCGGACGATGTGGTTCTGTTGGCTTCGTCAAATCAGGACCTTCAGCGTGCACTGGGGCGGTTTGCAGCCGAGTGTGAGGCGTCCGGGATGAAGATCAGCACCTCCAAATCTGAGGCCATGGTTCTCGACCGGTAAAAGGTGCTTTGCCCTCTTCAGGTCAGTGGAGTGTCCTTGCCTCAAGTGGAGGAGTTTAAGTATCTCGGGGTCTTGTTCACGAGTGAGGGACGGATGGAGCGTGAGATCGATAGACGGATCGGTGCAGCATCTGCAGTGATGCGGTCCCTATATCGGCCCGTCATGGTGACGAGAGAGCTGAGTAGGGGGGCAAAGCTCTCGATTTACCGATTGATCTACGTTCCGGTCCTCACCTATGGTCATGAGATTTCGCTCATGACCGAAAGAACAAGATCGCGAGTACAAGCGGCCGAGATGAGTTTCCTCCGCAGGGTGGCTTGGCGCTCCCTTAGAGATAGGGTGAGGAGCTCGGTCACTCGGGAGGAGCTCGGAGTCGAGCCGCTGCTCCTCCACATCGAAAGGAGTCAGTTGAGGTGGCTTGGGCATCTTTTCCAGATGCCCCCTGGACGCCTCGCTGGAGAGGTGTTCCGGGCACGTCCCATCGGGAGGAGGCCCCGGGGAAGACCCAGGACACGCTGGAGGGACTACATCTCTCGGCTGGCTTGGGAACGCCTTGGGGTTCCCCCGGAGGAGCTGGGGGACGTGTGTGTGGATCGGGAGGTCTGGGCGGCTTTGCTTGATCTGCAGCCCTCGCAACCCGACTCCGGATAAAGCGGAAGAAAATGGATGGATGGATGGATGGATGGATGGATGTACGAGCAATGATTTATAATTTCGGTCACAGTATGGCAGGAAATGACTAAAACCAAAAGTAATTACCAAGGAATTAGCCAACAAGGGATTAACTACAATTTAATGTGTTACTAAAATATTTGGGTCGCATGGTGCGTTTCTGGGCATGAGGTCCTTCAGCACTATTTTTTAAAAACTTATACACCACATTACAAATCAATACTTCCAACTCTTTAACTTGCGGAAGTCCTGACAGTTATGATTTTTTTTTTTTTAATTTGCTCAGTGTTAAAGATAGGGATTTTCCTGACACTGCCCTTCGACCTATGACCTTGGAAATTGAATCACTTCTTGCCTATCAGGATATGGATCTTGAGTAAAAATTTCATAACAATATATGAAAAATTGTGGGCTCCAGGCTGTTTACAAACAGGTGCACAAACAATCAAAACTCCAACTTTCCTCCTCCAAAAGATTATCTTTGGAAAATCTGTTTACCAAATAAACCTTACTAGTTGTGTGACTACTTCTTCCTAAAACACACATTTTAACCATTTTGGTGTATTCACCGTCAAAGCCCATAAAAAACACTGATTTCACACTAGAAAAAACAGTTTTCCCCATTCATTTCAATAGAGAGCCTTGAGGGGCGTCACCTTACATGATGTCATCAAAGTCCACATTCCTCAAGCTTCATGTTCCTGAGCATTCATCAGCAGCAGGTGAAATCAGGGTAAGTTCCCCATGTTCATGACTTAACTTCTCAGGGCACATGGTACCAAAATAAAACAGTACATCAATATTTCCATAATTCTTCATTTAGAATAGTTGGCTCATTTGACATTTTATTTACCCCAGTGACTGGAGAAGGCCACGACCACGTTTCACTGGCTGGAACAGATAAATGTTTACTTCTGACAAGTGAGGAAGGGTTTGATGTCTGCCTGGGTGGTTGTCTTCCAGCACTTAAGGCATTTCTCTCGTGGTCGATGCAGTGGCACAGTGCATGCTTATACACTGGCTATTCACTCATACAGGTTGAAATGAGTCAGTGGGGTGATCAACGCCAACACACGTTGGTATTTTCGACAAAGGTGATGTAACGTCATGTTTCTTAATACCATCATGTCACTTATTTCATGTAATAACATTACGATTTGATCCAGATGTGTTGCCATAATCTGAGGCTGACATCGCTAAATAAGACACCTGTGAGGGAAAACGACCACTTACTGATCAAAAACAGATTCCTTTCTTCTTGCATATCTCCATGACATAATCTGCTTTTATCCGGAGTTGGTCATTGTGTATCGCATTTTGTTCGCAGCTTTTAGAAGTCAGCCTTTCCACACGAGCAGCGCGGTGACAAACAAGGATTACTACGAACTCTTAGGCGTCCCTCGTACTGCCTCACAGAAGGACATCAAGAAGGCCTACTATCAGGTCAGCCACATGCGCCTACACTTCATCTTTTTTTCTTTCTCTCTTTCTTCTTTCCGATAAAATATGATGAGAGACACAATAAGGGTGTGTGTATGTGTGCATGTAAAATTATAGAATTGTGTGTATGCAAGTCAGGAGTGTTAGGACATGCACTTTGTTTGTATTCTCCTCATTTGTCAAATTTGGCTTCAATCTTTGCTTATTTTGTTCTGCAGATGGCAAAGAAGTGGCACCCGGACACAAACCCAGATGACCCAGACGCCAAGGAAAAGTTTGCAAAGTTGGCTGAAGCCTATGAGGTAGAGGGAAAATCTGTTTTTGCTTTGTTTGTTTTTTCCTCTAACAGCAGTGACTGTAGCCTTTTAACTAAAAACAAAAAAGGAATTCCTGTTCCGTTGTGTATTTCCTCTCTTACTTTTCCATTTAGGGTTGGTGACCCACAGGGAGTGCACCTTTTTGTTGCCATAAAACACCAATATGAAGTCCCATTAACTTTTGAACTTAAAGTCTTAACCATTTATCTTGAACAGTTTGTTTTCCAAGGTGTGTGTAATCTCATCTGGAGTAGAAGTGTACAGTCTGGCTTCGCTCAAAATGTACCCCAGATTATACACCAGTCTAGGCTGTTTTGTCCCCTGGGGTACATTGAGGGTTAGGTCAGATTTTACAGTCTTGGAAGTGGATAACCTGAGCTGCCTCACTGGTTCCTGTTTTTTGTGAAGGTGCTGAGTGATGAAGTGAAAAGGAAACAGTATGATACTTATGGAGCAGCGGGCTTTGACCCAAACCATGCTGAAGCTGGCCAGCAGCAGTACTACAGGGCGAGTAGCACAACGATGGACCCAGAGGAACTCTACAGGAAAATATTTGGAGAGTTTGCTGGAGGCATGGGCTTTGGAGACATCAACAGCATGTTTGACCACAGACCTGAGGTAGGAACCGTGTCTCTGTAGAACCTAAATGAGACGTGTGTGTGGTTGTTTAATTAGAACTTTTTTGATGTTGTAAATTGAGGTATGCTAACATTTCCTCAGTTTGTGATGGAGCTGACATTCATGGAGGCGGCGAAGGGTGCCAAAAAGGAGATCAGAGTTAACTTTGAAGATGACTGTCCAAGGTGTGGGGGCACTGGCGGTGAGCCGGGCACCAAAGTGTCCAAATGCCACTACTGCAACGGCACTGGAATGGTGAGTTTGAGTCAGAGAGGTGTTGACAGAGTGTTGAGAATATTTGTCATTTACGCTGCTCCACACTCTGCTGGCCAACATGTGGGTCACCGCATCTTTACGGCAAACCTGATCTCGGTTGAACCTACGTCTCTCTGCAGGAGTCGAGCACCACGGGACCATTTACGATGCGCCTCACATGTCGGCGCTGCGGTGGGAAAGGCTTCTTCATTATCACACCCTGCGGTCTGTGTCAAGGAGCATGTCAGCTCATGCAGAGGCGGACGGTCACCGTGCCCGTACCATCCGGTAGGTTTTCTGGAACATTTGGCAAGTCAGAGTTTGTAGACGTAATAAAATTCACACCAAATACATTAATGCTGAAATCTTTGTTTTACTTCCCTCCTGCTCAGGAGTAGAAGATGGTCAGACGGTGGCTGTGACGGTCGAGAGTAAACAAATCCTTGTTACATTCAGAGTGAGTTTCTGTGATATTAAGACCCAATAACCATATTCTCTTTACTCATTTCTTATTCTCATCAAGTGTTTAACATGTAACGTATCCTTTGAAACAAACAAACGTAAGCGGAGTATCGCCACTTTAGAGGTTGACGTTGGGTCACGTTTGGTGCCTTCAGGTGCAGCAGAGTCCATTGTTCAGGCAGTTTGGAGCAGATATCCACTCCGATGTTTTTATCTCTGTGGCTCAGGCCATCCTGGGTGGCACAGTCACTGCACAGGGGCTCCACAGCACCATCAGCTTAGCGGTGAGCTAATAGCATAACACACGCAAAACATGTCCCAGGTTCTTCATCGGAATAACGTGTTGGCCGTGACACAGGCGAGTTAAAAGTTTTTACCTGCAGGTTTAGAACTGCACAGCGTTAGTATGGGTGTATTTTTGACATTTACTTGAGGTATCACTTACACTTCGTATCAAGGTAAAACTTGATGCATAAGGTTAGTAACACATTGGACATGAGGCACATTTCAGTTCCGATTTTGGCCAACGGGTGTCAGTCGACACAAATCCAGTGCACCATTTGTTTGTTTAAAGGTGTCATTTTTTAAAATGGCAAATTTGGGTCTAAACCACTTTATGTCCACATCTGTACCTGCTTTGTTAAACAGTTTGAATGAATAGTGGGAAATATCAGGATATTTGACTAATGAATCTAAATCAGTGACTATGTTGATCTCAGGAAAATGTCCAACAGAACTTGAAAGAGAGGTACTTTTTAAATGGACTACCAAAGGATTAAAATATTTAGGTGTCATTACCCCCCCCCCAGCTCTCTAAACAAGGTCACTGACCCTAAAGAGATTCCCTCCTTTGCACAGTGATCTATTCAACAATTCAGTGTTACAACCAAAACTATGATACATACACTTTTCTTTCCTTTATATTTGAGATCCTTGACCATGAAAACATGCCACTAGAACTTGGAATCACTTTTATGTCTTTATTAGTTCAAAGGTTATTGTATAAAATGATTTTTTTCGGTAATGGCGGTTTTCTTCTGGATCTAGCTCCATAACATTTGAAGCTACATCAAATTTGATGACACCTTACTGGATCAGTACAGATTCAGCTACAATTTGGTGTTAGTTGTGCATCTCTAGCTTCATTTGTCACCTCACACTGACACATTTTCTATTTTCCCTATATTTTTGCATATTCTGGCTCACCAGATCTGGAATCCGGATCCGATCATCACCAAACTTTGTTGTTTGATAGAACATTTGACTATGTTACACCCTAATTTTTTTCAAGCCTTTCTGCCTTGTTTTTGTGGAGCTAGAAACTAGAATGTCAAAATTCCCCCTATCCCGCAATGGTGAAGAATCCTTTAAAAAATTCCTGGATCCGGATAAAGTTACCTAATTTTAAAACATACTATTGGGCAGCACAATTTAGGGCTGTAGTATTATGGATTGCCAAAGAAACATACTGTGTGATTGGGAATGGAGCAAAATGCAAGTAAAAATGTACCTTTGGAAGCAGTTCCTTTCTTGATGGAGAAGGCACAGAAGAAAGCTTTGATACATAATGAATGGATCAGGAGAACACTGAAAATATGGACTTTAAAAATGTCAAACTCCATCTGTAGGGCTATTAAAATGGCAGCAAATCCAGAATTTTTACCATCTGTTATGGATGTAGCTGGTGACAACAAAGGGTTAGTGTACAGTAGTGTTCAGAATAATGGTAGTGCTATGTGACTAAAAAGATTAATCCGGGTTTTGAGTATATTCTTATTGTTACATTGAAAACAAGGTACCAGTAGATTCAGTAGATTCTCACAAATCCAACAAGACCAAGCATTCATGATATGCACACTCCTAAGGCTATGAAATTGTGCTATTAGTAAAAAGTAGAAAAGGGGGTGATCACAATAATAGTAGCATCTGCTGTTGATGCTACAAACTCAAAACTATTATGTTCAAACTGCTTTTTTTTTTTAGCAATCCTGTGAATCACTAAACTAGTATTCAGTTGTATAATCACAGTTTTTCATGATTTCTTCACATGTGCGAGGCATTCATTTTGTTGGTTTCGAACCAAGATTTTGCTCATTTACTAGTGTGCTTGGGGTCATTGTCTTGTTGAAACACCCATTTCAAGGGCATGTCCTCTTCAGCATAAGACAACATGACCTCTTCAAGTATTTCGACATATCCAATATGATCCATGATACCTGGTATGTGATATATAGGCCCAACACCATAGTAGGAGAAACATGCCCATATCATGATGCTTGCACCACCATGCTTCACTGTCTTCACTGTGAACTGTGGCTTGAATTCAGAGTTTGGGGGTCATCTCACAAACTGTCTGCGGCCCTTGGACCCAAAAAGAACAATTTTACTCTCATCACTCCACAAAATATTCCTCCATTTCTCTTTAGGCCAGTTGATATGTTCTTTGGCAAATTGTAACCTCTTCTGCACATGTCTTTTATTTAACAGAGGGACTTTGCGGGGGATTCTTGCAAATAAATTAGCTTCACACAGGCGTCTTCTAACTGTCACAGCACTTACAGGTAACTCCAGACTATCTTTGATCATCCTGGAGCTGATCAATGGGTGAGCCTTTGCCATTTTGGTTATTCTTCTATCCATTTTGATGGTTTTCTGTTTTCTTCCATGTGTCTCTGTTTTTTTTTTGTCCATTTTAAAGCATTGGAGATCATTGTAGATGAACAGCCTATAACACTATGTAACACAATTTTTGTTCCTGGCTTCTAAGTGTTATATTTCAACTGCTTATGTCTAAAGTCTATGGAAAAATGACTACATTCAGCACAAACTTTGATTTTATTTTTTTTAACATTCTAGAAAGTTCTAAAAGTTTCTTGAAATTTCTAGATAATTCTGGAAACTTCTAGAAAATTCTGGACAGTTCTAGCAGTTGAAGAATTTCTAGAAGACTACTCAGCAGTAGTGAAGCCGAATCGAGAATATTCTTGAAAACAGACAAATTTCAAAATATCATTGTCCTGATCACAGAAGCAAAGTTTCTGTGGAATAACAGCTATTTTCTATTTATTTAAGGCATAACAGGTTAGGAAAACACACTGTGTACCCAGGAACAAAACAAAAATAAAAATTTGTTACATAGTGTAATTTTTTTGCACCTGCGTATAAGTTTTCCCCTCTCCAATCAACTTTTTAATCAAACTATGCTGTTCTTCTGAACAATGTCTTGAATGTCCCATTTTCCTCAGGCTTTCAAAGAGAAAAGCATGTTCAACAGGTGCTGGCTTCATCCTTGAATAGGGGACACCTGATTCACACCTGTTTGTTCCACAAAATTGACAAACTCACTGACTGAATGCCACACTACTATTATTGTGAACACCCCCTTTTCTACTCTTTTTACTAATAGCCCAATTTCATAGCTTTAAGAGTGTGCATATGAATGCTTGGTCTTGTTGGATTTGTGAGAATCTACTGAATCTACTGGTACCTTGTTTCCCATGTAACAATAAGAAATATACTCAAAACCCGGGTTAATCTTTTTAGTCACATAGCACTACTATTATTCTGAACACTACTGTATGTAGCCCAACTGTTTAAGGAATGAACCACGAAATCCTTTGAAGAACTGAGAAAGGAAATTAATCTGCTAGCTCATGACTTTTTTTTATAACTATGACACAATCTCAGTGAAAACAAAAGTGGGAACTGGAAACAAATATAATAGAAGATGGAAAATGGGAAGAAACATTCAAAGCAGGTCTTAGACTAACAGCCCAACATGGAGGGAATTTGAGTGGGAAATAAAAATGGGTTACTTTAACACACCGTCTGTCACTTCAAAATACAGTAACACATCAGAACTATGTTGAAGGGGATCTACGAGGTCTGTCAATAAAGTATAGGTCCTTTTTATTTTTTTCAAAAACTATATGGATTTCATTCATATGTTTTTAAGTCAGACATGCTTGAACCCTCGTGCGCATGCGTGGGTTTTTCCACGCCTGTCGGTGACGTCATTCGCCTTTGAGCACTCCTTGTGGGAGGAGTTGTCCAGCCCCTTGTCGGAATTCCTTTGTCTGAGAAGTTGCTGAGAGACTGGCGCTTTGTTTGATCAAATTTTTTCTAAACCTGTGAGACACATCGAAGTGGACACGGTTCGAAAAATTAAGCTGGTTTTCAGTGAAAATTTTAACGGCTGATGAGAGATTTTGAGGTGATACTGTCGCTTTAAGGACTTCCCACAGAGCGAGACGTCGTGCAGCGGTCCCTGTGCCACCGCACCGCGCCGGCTGCGTCCCGACGCGCGGACCTGTCCGCACGTCTTTAATTAAAAAAATCTCCTTTAACAGTGGAATATCCGGATAAAATGCTGAAACCGACTTCTTCTGAAACTTCTCAGTTCTCACGACGTCCTGGATCGATAGAGCCTGAAATGTGGAGGTTTTCAGCTTGAAACAGGCTGACGACGGCGCCTGAGAGCACTGCGCGACGTCTCGCACCGTGGAAGTCCTTAAAGCGACAGTATCACCTCAAAATCTCTCATCAGCTGTTAAAATTTTCACCGAAAACCAGCTTAATTTTTCAAACCGTGTCCACTTCGATGTGTCTCACAGGTTTAGAAAAAATTTTGATCAAACAAAGCGCCAGTCTCTCAGCAACTTCTCAGACAAAGGAATTCCGACGAGGGGCTGGACGACTCCTCCCACAAGGAGTGCTCAAAGGCGAATGACGTCACCGACAGGCGTGGAAAAACCCACGCATGCGCACGAGGGTTCAAGCATGTCTGACGTAAAAACATGAATGAAATCCATATAGTTTTTGAAAAAAATAAAAAAGGACCTATACTTTATTGACAGACCTCGTAGATTAGTCAGGGACCACACACGCACACACATTTTGGGATTGTCCAAAGCTACTGTTTTTTTTTTTGGTTTTTTTTTGAAGGATATTCAAAAGGAAATTAAACAGATTTTGCATATCAGTTTTACTTTGGATCCAGCACTTTACATATAAGGAATACTTCCTGATGGTATGAGAAATGGAAAATTGATTTATGTGTTGTAAATTCTGCTTTTAATTGCAAAGAAAACAATAACTGCTACCTGGATGAAACCAGAAACTCCCAGTATAAGACCTTTATTCCAGAGACAGGATAAAGGTCTTTATTATGCAGAAAGTCACAGGTTTGCTGATATATGGGCACCAGTGATACAGACATTACCAGACCTCTAATCACCTGTTTTTTTTTTTTTTTTTTTCTCTCTCTCTCCTCTGTTGGTTTTATCATTTTAAGTGTTATTTTGTCTTGTATTTGTATTGATATCTGCTTCTTACGGAGCCCACCTAGGGACATGGTGGTTAATTTTTTTTGGCCTAGATTATTGCGTTCCCTCGCAATACTTTTGCATTCCCTCGCAATAACTTTTGCATCCATATTTCCAGCCTGGCGACACACAGGTTCGTTGAATTGTTTGGATGGCTTGCACATCATGGATAACCAGAACTTGATTAAGACTCTGAAGCGTATTTGAAAGAAAAATGGTCTGTTTCGGTGGAGATATGATGCCCTAGAAGATGCCGTGCGCTTTATTTGGGGGGAACTCCGAGGCTCTGGAAGCCTGCATAGCTACTGAGTTACAGGTGTTGCTACTTACTATCACTGTTGTATAAATAAACTGTATTACATATGGAGTCTTACAGCTGTTCAAGTTGCAGGAACTTACTCCCTCATCTCACGGGGTCCCATTCCCTCGTGAATCCTGGTGCCGTGTGAGTGTGTGTGTGCGCTCATATATGCGTTCATTCTCCCCCCACCTGACTCAATGTAATACGCTTCAGAGTCTTAATGATGTTCTGGTTATCCATGATGTGCAATCCATCCAAACGATTCAACAAACCTGGGTGTCACCAGGCTGGAAATATGGACTCAAAAGTTATTGCGAGGGAACGCAAAAGGTATTGTGAGGGGAATGCAATAATTTGGGCCCAAAAAAATTCACCATGTCCCTAGGCGGGCTCCGTAGCTTCTCTATGAAGGTATTTGTTTACTTTAACTTATTTTTGACATATGCGGCTCCTTTGTTGTTTTTGTTGTCATGTGTTATATTGAAAATTAAAAGTAAGTTTAAAAAAAAAAAAAAAAACACTTTTCAGTATGCCGGTGTCCAAAAGCTTTCAACTAGTTTATCAGAGTTTAAAAAAAAAAAGACTTTATATTGTTTTCCCAAGAATCAAAGCATTTCATAAAAAAAAAAAAAAAAAAAAAAAATGTTATTGGAGAATTCTTTTTTGACTATGTTGATATTTTCCCCCCTATGTCAGATTCCTCCTGGTTGCCAGGGTGACCAGGTGATCCGGCTGCAGGGAAAGGGCATTTTTAAGCAGTTAAACAACTACAGGAGCGCTTACGGGGATCACTACGCCCACATCAAAGTCAAGGTGCCCAAGTAAGAGCCCACCCTACTGGATTATATTACTGTAAGGCCTTTTTAATGGGTTTTAGAAGTGATACATCCCTTTTCTGATGGTTGAACCACAATCAGTTTGAGAGGAACCAAGGACATGCGTGTACATAGCTGAGGTCAGGCACCACACCAGGCTCATGGAAACTGCAAGAATCACTTTCCACTGTTTCTAAGTTTTTTGTTTTTAATAGAACCAGCACCTTGTAAATACATTCAGTGTTTGATAATTATTTTTAAATCAACAAAATAGCCAAATATGAATTTTTGTTAAACTGTTGGGTAAAGACTTTTTTTTATTATTATTATTAGTAACATCCAATCAAAGACCATCTTTCTCTTCTCAGTCTGTTCAGACCAAAAGAAACAGTTTACTCAAGTTCTGTGCCTCATACAATAAATAACATTAATTAGCCCGTTAGCTTCTGCTTGCTGATACATAATACACATTCATTTTGCTTTGTGTTGCTTGAAGCAATAGCACCATGTTTCAAAAATAAATGTAACTAATAGGCTGGTTCGATTTATGTGTGTCTTTGTTGTATTTTTTTCCTCTTGATTCATTGTTGGACAGATGCAATTTGTAGATTAGAAAATAGTTTTCATTTGTAGCATTATCACAAAATGAATCCAGAGGGTGGCTTATTATGTTTACAAATGACAGTTTTAATGAAATAGTCTGCTTATTATTCTTATTTTATTTTTTTTAATTATTGGACTTGATGGTCATTTTAAGGTTTTCTGTTACTTTGTACAAAGTAAATAACTCCTTAATTAGCCTCTTATTGTTGGGTGGCATTTCTGTGGAAATTGCTTTAAAAAAAGTCATAAAATGTTGACTGAAAATCAGTTCATCAAAATAAATAAGAATTAAATGGAACAAATACTGTGTGTAAAATCAGGACTATGAGCTGTTTGTGAGAAGTGATTGGGGGCCGTTTGTTTTTGCAGGAAGTTGACGCGTCGGCAGCGCTCTCTGATGTTGAGTTTTGCTGAGGAGGACACGGACGTCCAGGGGACGGTCACAGGCGTCAGCGCTTCTCAAGGTCCCGATTATAGTTCAACTCACCCACACAAGAAAAACATCAAGAAACATTTACTGCAGACATGATCTGTAAAGTCACTGAGCTGACTGTGTGTTTGTGACCAACAGGGGGCAGCAGCACATCAGGATCGAAGGTGGAGAAGCAGCAGGAGGAGGAGGCAGCAGCAGGAGGAGGAGGAGGAGGTTTCTTCTCTAAAGTGAAGAGACTGCTGTTTGGTTGACATTCAGGTGGGAGCTTCTGACTCCTTTCAGCATTGATGTATGCCGCCCCCCCCCCCCCCCCCCCCCAAAAAAAAAAAAAAAAAATCTGGTCTTCATCAGCTTCTGCTGAACATGTTTTTAGTTTAATTCTGTACTATCACAATGAGATCAGTGAATTAAACATATCATGGTTAAATTTCTCCAACTTTTTTTTTATTCATTCATTATGCATTAACTCAAGTCTGTTCAGAGGGGTATTGGTTTTTAACCATTTTAAGTGAATTTTGAAACTTTATAATGTATTAAATCACCCACACACTCTGACAGAATTTTTTAATATTTACTGTTAAAAATCAAATGGCCTAAATGTGATTCTGTCTTTATGGATCTGTTTAAAAGCAACAAAAAAGTATAATTAATCCAGTCACAGGTGAGTGCTTTGAAAATAATTATTAAATACATCTATCTTTAATATAAAATTCAAAGCCGAAAGTTGACGGTTAAGTCACCATGTCTTAAAGGGGTCATTGTGCAAAATCTTTTTTTTTCGTTATGTTTAAATACTCGTGTTTGGGGCTCCGTACTGAACATGTCCAACAGTATTTTATTTTATTATTATTATTATTATTTTATATATATATATATATAAATTTTCTGTGAGTTTACAACTCTTTGTCTCAGGGTGGATGTTGTTGCTATGACCTGGCCATCACAGAGACTTATTTTTCTCAGTAGCATGAAGAAATAATGGACAAACCATAATTCTCTGGGACCGTTTGATCGCAGCGGGACCACTGAAAGAGGGGAACGGACCTGACAGCCCCACATTTAGTAGCTTGTTCAAGGAGTGAAATTACATATATTTTGATTTAGACTGTTGTCTCATTCGTGCGTAAATATGACTGAAATTTAATTTGACCTCCTTCCAGTTTCCAGCATGTCTGAGTTATTTGAAATACTGAATTTACACTTAATCTTCAAAAATTTCATATTGCTATTACATTTTGTTAAACATGAACAGTTGTACGAAACATAATTTGTTAGTATTTGAACTGCAAAAAATGCAATTTTTAAATTTATTTATTTATTTGTGGTCCAAAACTGATATTTGTGTCTGGATCCTATCCTCGGTACACTATACAAGTATGTGGACTGATCCTTATTTTGTTTTTCTCAGGGAGGCGTAATGGCAGATGATTCTCGGCACGCTAGTACGCGTTGTTATATCATAAAATCTGTTGCTGCGTGAATCTGAATATAAGAAACTTTTACCAAAGTAAAACCAAAGTATTCACAGGACAAACTGATTTAATTTACATCAGATTTTCATTTCATCTGTTTGTCTCATCTCCAGGCTGAAAATCGCAACAACAAAAAAGCTTCTGCCTTCAGTTGGTTTGGGAGTTTCTTTTAAGGACGATGAGGCATTACGCGGCACAGCGTGCGTTGACGCAGTCACACGTCACTGAACAGACCAGACACCAGGACCAATGACTCAGTCCTCCAGGAAGTCCAGGAAGAGAAGCTCAACGGTGCCTCTAAAAGGGTGACCTGCAGAGGGTGCCACTGTGGCTTAATTGTTTCTTGGTTACTGTGTTTGAATATTTGTTGCTCAGTTCCACAAAGTGCAGTACAGGCACTAAAAGGTTCCCTAGAAAGTCCCGTTTTTTGCACTGGATTGTACTACAGTGATACAGAATGTACAACTGTTGACGGCCGTCTGTCAAGAAAACGCCAACCTCTGTGGATGCTAACAGAAGTGAGTGGTTTCTGCAAAGTGTTATAAGTTTTTGCCGCCATCTAGTATTGAGGTGTCAAATTGCAACCAAATCAATAGCTGCTTTTTACCCTTCGTTTCCACGACTGCAAAAGATGTCCTAGCGAATTCAACTGGATTCAACTTCCTGTTATCATGGATGCAGTTTTATGAAACGTACTGATAGAAACGCGTGAGAGAAAAATGCACGGAACGTGACGTTAGTCATGCACTGACACGTGATGAAGCTCAGGTGACATACAATCCACCAATCAAATGATAAGGATCTGTTTTGGCATCATAATGAAACTACAACCCCTGGCAAAAATTATGGAATCACCGGCCTCAGAGGATGTTCATTCAGTTGTTTAATTTTGTAGAAAAAAAGCAGATCACAGACATGACACAAAACTAAAGTCATTTCAAATGGCAACTTTCTGGCTTTAAGAAACACTATAAGAAATCAGGAAAAAAAAATTGTGGCAGTCAGTAACGGTTACTTTTTAGACCAAGCAGAGGGAATAAATTATGGAATCACCCTGTAAATTTTCATCCCCTAAACTAACACCTACATCAAATCAGATCTGCTCGTTAGTCTGCATCTAAAAAGGAGTGATCACACCTTGGAGAGCTGTTGCACCAAGTGGATTGACATGAATCATGACTCCAACATGAGAGATGTCAATTGAAACAAAGGAGAGGATTATCAAACTCTTAAAAGAGGGTAAATCATCACGCAATGTTGGAAAAGACGTTGGTTTTTCACAGTCAGCTGTGTCTAAACTCTGGACCAAATACAAACAACATGGGAAGGTTGTTAAAGGCAAACATACTGGTAGACCAAGGAAGACATCAAAGCGTCAAGACAGAAAACTTAAAGCAATATGTCTCAAAAATTGAAAATGCACAACAAAACAAATGAGGAACGAATGGGAGGAAACTGGAGTCAACGTCTGTGACCGAACCGTAAGAAACCGCCTAAAGGAAATGGGATTTACATTCAGAAAAGCTAAACGAAAGCCATCATTAACACCTAAACAGAAAAAAACAAGGTTACAATGGGCTAAGGAAAAGCAATCGTGGACTGTGGATGACTGGATGAAAATCATATTCAGTGATGAATCTCAAATCTGCATTGGGCAAGGTGATGATGCTGGAACCTTTGTTTTGTGCCGTTCCAATGAGATTTATAAAGATGACTGCCTGAAGAGAACATGTAAATTTCCACAGTCATTGATGATATGGGCTGCATGTCAGGTAAAGGCACTGGGGAGATGGCTGTCATTACATCATCAATAAATGCACAAGTTTACATTGATATTTTGGACACTTTTCTTATCCCATCAATTGAAAGGATGTTTTGGGATGATGAAATCATTTTTTAAGATGATAATGCATCTTGCCATAGAGCAAAAACTGTGAAAACATTCCTTGCAAAAAGACACATAGGGTCAATGTCATGGCCTGCAAATAGTCCGGATCTTAATCCAATTGAAAATCTTTGGTGGAAGTTGAAGAAAATGGTCCATGACAAGGCTCCAACCTGCAAAGCTGATCTGGCAACAGCAATCAGAGAAAGTTGGAGCCAGATTGATGAAGAGTACTGTTTGTCACTCATTAAGTCCATGCCTCAGAGACTGCAAGCTGTTATAAAAGCCAGAGGTGGTGCAACAAAATACTAGTGATGTGTTGGAGCGTTCTTTTGTTTTCAATGATTCCATAATTTATTCCTCAGAATTGAGTGATTCCATATTTTTTTCCCTCTGCTTCGTCTAAAAAAGTAACTGTTACTGACTGCCACAATTTTTTTTCCTGATTTCTTATAGTGTTTCTTAAAGCCAGAAAATTGCCATTTGAAATGACTTTAGTTTTGTGTCATGTCTGTGATCTGCTTTTTTTCTACAAAATTAAACAACTGAATGAACATCCTCCGAGGCCGGTGATTCCATAATTTTTGCCAGGGGTTGTAATCCTAATCTAATGTCCATATAAACAACAGGATAAATTGGACTGAAGCAGAGTCCACGCTGTTAGCAGCCCAAACCTCGCTAACGCCGCTCCTGCGTGTACAGAAACGTGCAGCATGCATAAACATTTTTCCAGAGCGATCTGACCCGCATCCTTTTCAAGAACGGAATTCAAGGTTGCTGGAATAATTGCATTCTGCAACCTTACTGCTACAATTCAAAATGCTGCAGCTAGAGTACTAACGGGGACTAGAAGGAGAGAGCATATCTCACCCATATTGGCCTCTCTTCATTGGCTTCCTGTTAATTCTAGAATAGAATTTAAAATTCTTCTTCTTATAAGGTTTTGAATAATCAGGTCCCATCTTATCTTAGGGACCTCGTAGTACCATATCACCCCAATAGAGCGCTTCGCTCTCAGACTGCAGGCTTACTTGTAGTTCCTAGGGTTTGTAAGAGTAGAATGGGAGGCAGAGCCTTCAGCTTTCAGGCTCCTCTCCTGTGGAACCAGCTCCCAATTTGGATCAGGGAGACAGACACCCTCTCTACTTTTAAGATTAGGCTTAAAACGTTCCTTTTTGCTAAACCTTATAGTTAGTGCTGGATCAGGTGACCCTGAACCATCCCTTAGTTATGCTGCTATAGACTTAGACTGCTGGGGGGTTCCCATGATGCACTGTTTCTTTCTCTTTTTGCTCTGTATGCACCACTCTGCATTTAATCATTAGTGATCGATCTCTGCTCTCTTCCACAGCATGTCTTTTTCCTGGTTCTCTCCCTCAGCCCCAACCAGTCCCAGCAGAAGACTGCCCCTCCCTGACCCTGGTTCTGCTGGAGGTTTCTTCCTGTTAAAAGGGAGTTTTTCCTTCCCACTGTAGCCAAGTGCTTGCTCACAGGGGGTCGTTTTGACCGTTGGGGTTTTACATAATTATTGTATGGCCTTGCCTTACAATATAAAGCGCCTTGGGGCAACTGTTTGTTGTGATTTGGCGCTATATAAATAAAATTGATTTGATTTGTAGGTGGAATTCTTTCCCATTCTTGCTTGATGTACGACTTCAGTTGTTCAACAGTCCGAGGTCTCCGTTGTCATATTTTTGCCCTTCGTAATGCACCCACATTTTCAATGGGTGACAGGTCTGGACTGCAGGCAGGCCAGTCTAGTACCCGCATTCTTTTACTACGAAGCCACGCTGTTGTAACACGTGCAGAATGTGGCTTGACATTGTCTTGCTGAAATAAGCAGCGACGTCCCTGGGGTTGTGCAAAGCAATGTATTCTGTGTCTACCCCCACCTCCAATCTGGGGTAGTACCCCCAGTTTCCATAGCAACCACAAGATAAGTGGCAGTCCTCTTGGTGGCCACCCGACCTATTTTGAAAGTGACGAGATAAATTTAAGTTACACACGGCGCATTTGCAAAGTATTCACAGCACTTCACTTTTTCCACATTTTATTATGTTATAGCCTTATTCTAAAACGGAGTAAATACATTTTTTCCAACTGCACTCAACAAAAATATAAATGCAACACTTTTGGTTTTGCTCCCATTTTGTATGAGATGAACTCAAAGATCTAAAACTTTTTCCACATACACAATATTACCATTTCCCTCAAATATTGCTCACAAACCAGTCTAAATCTGTGATAGTGAGCACTTCTCCTTTGCTGAGATAATCCATCCCACCTCACAGGTGTGCCATATCAAGATGCTGATTAGACACCATGATTAGTGCACAGCTGTGCCTTAGACTGCCCACAATAAAAGGCCACTCTGAAAGGTGCAGTTTTATCACACAGCACAATGCCACAGATGTCGCAAGATTTGAGGGAGCGTGCAATTGGAATGCTAACAGCAGGAATGTCAACCAGAGCTGTTGCTCATGTATTGAATGTTCATTTCTCTACCATAAGCCGTCTCCAAAGGTGTTTCAGAGAATTTGGCAGTACATCCAACCAGCCTCACAACCGCAGACCACGTGTAACCACACCAGCCCAGGACCTCCACATCCAACATGTTCACCTCCAAGATTGTCTGAGACCAGCCACTCGGACAGCTGCTGAAACAATCAGTTTGCATAACCAAAGAATTTCTGCACAAACTGTCAGAAACCGTCTCAGAGAAGCTCATCTGCATGCTCGTCGTCCTCATCAGGGTCTCGACCTGACTCCAGTTCGTCGTCGTAACCGACTTGAGTGGGCAAATGCTCACATTCGCTGGCGTTTGGCACGTTGGAGAGGTGTTCTCTTCACGGATGAATCCCGGTTCACACTGTTCAGGGCTGCATTGCTGCATTCATCTGCATTCATCTTTCCCTCAATCCTGATTGGTTCTTCTGCTCCACACAGGGCATGTACAGTAGTGTTCAGAATAATAGTAGTGCTATGTGACTAAAAAGATTAATCCAACAAGACCAAGCATTCATGATATGCACACTCTTAAGGCTATGAAATTGGGCTATTAGTAAAAAAAAAAAAAGTAGAAAAGGGGGTGTTCACAATAATAGTAGCATCTGCTGTTGACGCTACAAACTCCAAACTATTATGTTCAAACTGCTTTTTTAGCAATCCTGTGAATCACTAAACTAGTATTTAGTTGTATAACCACAGTTTTTCATGATTTCTTCACATCTGCGAGGCATTAATTTTGTTGGTTTGGAATCTAGATTTTGCTCGTTTACTAATGTGCTTGAGGTCATTGTCTTGTTGAAACACCCATTTCAAGGGCATGTCCTCTTCAAGTATTTTGACATATCCAAACTGATCCATGATACCTGGTATGCGATATATAGGCCCAACACCATAGTAGGAGAAACATGCCCATATCATGATGGTTGCACTACCATGCTTCACTGTCTTCACTGTGAACTGTGGCTTGAATTCAGAGTTTGGGGGTCGTCTCACAAACTGTCTGCAGCCCTTGGACCCAAAAAGAACAATTTTACTCTCATCAGTCTACAAAATATTCCTCCATTTCTCTTTAGGCCAGTTGATGTGTTCTTTGGCAAATTGTAACCTCTTCTGCACGTCTTTTATTTACAGAGGGACTTTGCGGGGGATTCTTGCAAAAAATTAGCTTCACACAGGCGTCTTCTAACTGTCACAGCACTTACAGGTAACTCCAGACTATCTTTGATCATCCTGGAGCTGATCAATGGGTGAGCCTTTGCCATTCTGGTTATTCTTCTATCCATTTTGATGGTTGTTTTTCATTTTCTTCCACGCGTCTCTGTTTTTTTGTCCATTTTGAAGCATTGGAGATCATTGTAGATGAACAGCCTATAATTTTTTGCACCTGCTTATAAGTTTTCCCCTCTCCAATCAACTTTTTAATCAAAACTATGCTGTTCATCTGAACAATGTCTTTCAAAGAGAAAAGGGTGATTTTTGAGCTCTTTCAGTTCTTTGTAACGTGACCACTGAACGCCATCAGGACCATCAGTGGCACCGCTGCTACACAGTTTATTACAACATACAAATAAGATGGATGTAGGCATTGCGTTGTTAAAGCTGCTAATTGAACCGTGTTTGCTTGTTAAATCAGCTGGTGAGATGCAGTGTCGCAACTCGACTGCACTCAAGAGGCCGTTCTTCAGGGAAACACAACCTTTCCCAGCACAATCACATGTGTACAGTTCATATGTCAGAACACGCTTGTATGCACTGCCTCCTGAGAACTAAAAAACAAGAACAAAAAAAACATACTACCGTGGATGTCATTTATCTCACACTCCTACACTTGTTATTCGTGAAACAAGCTCATCCTAAATTTCACACGCAAGTGAGATGATCAGCGAGTCGCTGCTGCTCTGTTTGTTTCCTCTTATGATCAATGTGGGAAACACAAGGGTGATTCTTAGACTACGGGCACTTATGTTCTTTGATCATATTGTATGAAAAACAGAAAAAAGGGGAAATTTCACACTTATCTTTACAATGAAAGTGTGTTAAGAAATTTGTTCTAGTAGTCTATGATGACTTTTTCACCCTTTTTCAGCATCATTATAAGCAAATATTGCCATTTTGTGCTTGTCCCACACCCAGACTTTTGATCTTCAATGATAAAAATAAATGGTAAAGAAACGTTTTTCTAATGTTTTAAAATATCTCTGAATAAAATATCAGTAAAATAATCAAAACATAATTGGGGTATTCAGTGTCATACAACTGTTGTGATTTTTTTAAACAAAATGTAGTTGTCCCACACTATTGCCGTAATTTCCACCACAACACTGTAATGTCCCTTTTAACAGTTTGTATGAAAGATTGTTTGGGTAGTTTCTATGGAGATAAACAGTGACATCAGAGCACATGTATATAGCGCCAAATCACAACAAACAGTTGCCCCAAGGCGCTTTATATTGTAAGGCAATGGTGTGGTGGAAATTACATTTACAAGGCCAATAGTGCCCGTAGTTAAAGAATCACCCAAAAGCATGTTCAACAGGTGCTGGCTTCATCCTTACATAGGGGACACCTGATTCACACCTGTTTGTTCCATAAAATTGACAAACTCACTGATTGAATGCCACACTACTATTATTGTGAACACCCCCTTTTCTACTTTTTTTTTTTTTTTTTTACTAATAGCCCAATTTCATAGTCTTAAAAGTGTGCATATCATGACTGCTTGGTCTTGTTGGATTTGTGAGAATCTACTGAATCTACTGGTACCTTGTTTCCCATGTAACAATAAGAAATATACTAAAAACCTGGATTAATCTTTTTACTCACATAGCACTACTATTATTCTGAACACTACTGTATGTCGTATGGAGCCTGAGTGCAATACACACATGTAACACAAATCAGATATCAAATATTAAAAAATAATAATAATGGCGTAAAAGACAAGACAAATAGTGCAAGATTCACATAACACTAAAACGGGTGTAAGACAGGTAAACGGTGTAAAACACAGATCACCTGGACAGCAGGTCAGAAACGATGGAGGAACACAACACCTGATTGAGGTACTAAAGTAAATAGTAATAATAAATAGAAATTCTCCTGTGAGAAAGAAAGGACTCAAAAAGGGTTTTGCAGGTGGTATAATTAAGAAATAACACGGCCCCCATTTAAAGTAGATTTGAGTCATTTTCATTGTGACCTTTCACCTTTTAATAATGAATAAAGGCACTGTTTGACATGTTTGTTTGAGAAAACCAATTATAAGTTGTTCACAAAGACGTCTGGGCACGAAACTGCAAAGAGCCTGAAAAACCAACACATTTGAGATTCAAACTTTTCATCCAAAAGTGATTTAAGAAAAAAACTCTACAGCTGTACATTAAGTCAAAAGTTGAGTGGGAACAAAGTGACTAATAAAGACCTTTTCAAAATGATTGACAAAGAGGCTGTTAAAATATGGATGGAAATGTTAACATAAAGACATCATTTGACCCGACGTGTTATATGAAAGCTGCGTCGACCCCTCGCTTTACAAACACACAAAAGCGTCCGTGTGCCAATCATGTGTGAGTGACATCTGGTTGCTATGAGTAACTGGGAAAAAGTAAGTGGGGATAATGGAGGGTAATAATGGTATTTCCTAGCCATTATGTTGAAAGCAGGGTGTTGAGGTTAATTGAAGTTGTAGCTGCGCTTGTCTTCTTTTTTCTGATGCGTAATTACACTGTCAGCCTGTTTATGGACAGAAAGACGACTATTCACCCAAACTGTGGCTGCACCTTAGTTTGTTCATGAAACTCTCAGAAAACATCATCTAGTGACAGTTTGTCACATTTAGGGTCCTCACGCTCGCAGAATCCTAAAACAGGCAGGGTTTATTTTAATTTTATTTGTCCTGCAGAGGAAACAGGGTTGTTTTTAAGTGGAAAGCTTTAAACAGTGGCGGCTCCAGAGGTTAATCTCAGTGTTGGTGATTTGGGGGTGGGAGGGGGGTCATGAATATTAATGGTGGGGTATGATCATTAGCGCCAGAGTGATGATACCCGCTGGTTTCATCTTGTGATCAGTATATCGCTAATGGCTGATTTACAAAAACAGTGAAAAATTGATTAACGTTGAAGAGGACCCCAGTCCTCGTCAGCGTTAATCAGTCAGGCAATGCTGACGTCCGTCGTGGTCCCATAAAAAATTTTCAACGTGCTTAAAATTTTCAACATTCATGCTAAAATGCCTGCAAGAGTTGAACTCCGCTACTGCTACATCACCTCCCCTAGTTACGCCAATACTGCTACTGTATATTTTACTTAGCCTCCACTGGCCAACGGTGCAGGCTTGACTGGATGCACCACCTCTGGATCCCTCTGGCATAAAGAAATGTGAAGAACCTGTCTCGGTAATGTACCAGTAGCATACTCAGTAGTTATACTGAGTTCATATCGACTATGACACATGACGTCTGAAATGGTGAATTCACGATCAGGTACGCTACTGCTCCTCTGACGGCAGAAGTGAAACTACATCCTGTGTGAGTCAGTGGACCATTTCCAAATGTTGAGCTCTGCCAGTACAACGGTGCCCTCTGCTGGGTTACATCGACCTGGTTGGAGACAGGAAATTTGGATTGCTGGAGTGTGTGTTTTCCGCCATTTCAGACATTTTTGTGAATCTGTCATGTCGACCAGCATCACTTCACCTCACAGTGTGACCCACTATTTTTGCTAAACTGAACAGCTAATTTATTTAATATTTTATTTTATTATTATTATTATTTTTAAATGTATTTATTTTTGCTAAATGCTAGTACAAATGCTCACTAAGGTCTTGTATTGACATCACACACTCAGGTGACTTTTTTCAGAATATAATTGCCTGCACCTGGTCATATATTCTGATGATGTCTGCACTCAAATACTGCACTTCAGTGCTGGAACTATTAGTGGCGCTGTAGTGCAAAACACACTAAAAACCAACCAGAAATAGAAGAAGAAAAACTCCAACACTTTGTTTTCAGTTGATGCAAAGAAAGCCCAAGTTGTATCGCCCCCACTTTCTGCGTGAACTAAAAACTAGCCTTAAGTCTGACACTTTTTCAGAGCTCATGAGTGTTAAAAAGTAAATTTTTTAAACTATTTCTATCATTTCTGGGTGATTTCCACAAAGAATGTGCCACCAGCAGTAGTGGAGGACCACTTGAGCTATAGATCCCCCAGCGGACGGTCCACCAGCGAGCCGCCTGACCCATGTTTGTGGGAAATAAAGCCTCATCTTTCCAGAAACAAAAGATTATCAGCAACTTTTAAAAAGCGCTCCCCTTGGGACGCGAACTCGCGCTCTTCTAACCAGAAGGTGAAAACCTAGGACTCTGACCTTGTGACCAGAGAATCCTTTTGAGCTGTTGGGAGTGAGGTTTTAGTAACTACATATGAACAGTGACACCTGCTGGCCTCCGTTATACTCACCCCCTTAAACTCACTCCCCTCCGGGTCACGGCACCATTGTAGCGGCTGCACTCTGCGTTGTGTTGTTACGACCCCGCCCATTCACTCCCCTTGGGATCGAACTCATGCTCCTCAGCATAGGAGTTGGACTCTCTAACCAGAAGGCTAAAACCCAGGGCTGTGGCCTTGTGACCAGAAAATCCTTTTGAGCTGTTGGGAGTGAGGTTTTACTAACTATATCTGCACAGCGACACCTGCTGGCCTCCGTTACATTAGCTAATCTGGTTGGGAGGAGGCCCCGGGGAAGACCCAGGACATGCTGGAGGGACTACATCTCTCGGCTGGCTTGGGAACGCCTTGGGGTTTCCCCGAAGGAGCTGGGGGAGGTGTGTGTGGATCGGGAGGTCTGGGCGGCTTTGCTTGAGCTGCTGCCCCCGCGACCCGACTCCGGATAAAGCGGAAGAAAATGGATGGATGGATGGATGGTTTGCATGTGTCTTATTGATTCTCCAAAAAGTGCTAAAAGTCAGCAATCCACATGAAATTATGCAGTGACTCATTCCACAATCACAAAGTCCAACCTCAGATTATTATTATTTTTTAAGTTATACTGGCTGCAGTCTGTAGTCCGAGGGGATCGATCTACATGAAATGCTGTTCCAGCTCAGAGTCTTTTCATAACTTCTCCAGAAACCATCACTCAGTGTGACTCTGTGTGAGACAAAGAGGCTAAAGGGTAACATCGGTTCCAGCCTGCTTCCCATTTCCCCTCAATCACAGGGACCCCTCTTCCAATTTCACCCCCCCCTCCCCCATCCTCGTCTTATTAGGCTTCCAGATCACTGCCACATGGACGTATATTTATGTCTATTTCAATGGGGTCAAGATGATGTTCCTGAACATGCTGACCTCAGATTTGGCACCAAATTACCAAATGTTTTCCATATGGAGTCTCCATATCATTCCGGGGAGTAGAGCTGATGTCCCAGTTCTCTCGCTTTCACCCATTTCCAAAGAAATGGTGAAACACCACGATGTAGCACACAGATGGATGACCTCATGCCCGCTAATGTTTTTCAGACACTTTCCTCAGATTTGTAACACTGACTGAGTTTTTGCCTGTTTGCTGTCAAGCTGGCTAAGAATTGGCCTAAAGCAAAATAGAATTTGAGGTTGTTTTTTTGTTGTTATTGTTGATTTATAGTCCTCCTATGGAAGAAAAAGGCCATCAGGGTGAAATCATTGGTTTGTTGGTTTTGTGCTTATTTTAAAACAGTGCTATCGTAAGCAGTCAGCCTTTTTAGATTAACCAAAACCACAATGTGCTGAAATGGTCTGGAACTGGATTGGGGCCATTTAAAATATACAGTGTTTTCATTATATCATCAATGTAACCGATCATTTCAATAGAAAAATCTGTTGTTTTTTTCTTTAATTTCTTGGTAGTTCTTTTAAGATGGACTGATTTTCTAAGGCTCCTACTGACATTGATCATAAATTCTGCATCTTATTTGTAAGTTTTGTGGCAGTTTGTAAGCCTACAAGTGCTATCTCTGTATGTTTAGCTTTACAGTACAAGTTCACATTTTTTATTATATTTAAACATTGTTAGCAAACAAGTCTCCGAGTGCTCGGTTCACTGTTTACATTTGCTTAGTTTGAGAGACATCCCTTTTTACTCCAAATTCCTTAAAAGTTGTAAATTCCTTTATAGTTGTATAGTTGCGTTGTAAATGCATTCTTACATTTTCTGACTGCTCATATTGTTGGTGATTTCATAAAACTTTGATAGGGACTATTTATGTACTTCCACGGTGAATGAAGATTCAGCATCTGGCTTTTTTGTTCATTGTTCAGTAAAGTTTTGGGGGAAAATAGCTGTATGTTGTTCATCGAGCAATTTTGTATTGCCTAAATGTTGCTTTAAAGTCATAGCGACCCATCACAACATTTTGGGAACCACGCTGGGTTGTCATGAAGTTGCCAACCAAGGGACCAAGAACTCTATGACAATGTGTTGCTATATTGTTACTGCAACAACATTTGAATGCCCCCCCACCAAAAAAAAAAAAAAAAAAACGAAAAAAGTGAGTGAATGACAAAAAAAAAAAAAAGTTCTCATAGCCCAGAACCGTGAACCACACTATTGCTTAATATCCAAATAATGAATGAGTTCAACGAATATTTCATGAGGTGAAAGATGGAACATTCATCTTTCACAGAGTTAAATATTGGTTCCATTGAAAGAATGTAAAAACAT
Source organism: Thalassophryne amazonica (assembly GCF_902500255.1). Taxonomy (NCBI): domain Eukaryota; kingdom Metazoa; phylum Chordata; class Actinopteri; order Batrachoidiformes; family Batrachoididae; genus Thalassophryne; species Thalassophryne amazonica. The sequence goes on from NC_047117.1 coordinate 10,270,637, forward strand.
TTTTTGTTTTATATAACGGCTAAAATAGATGATTGTCATTTTGATATTACATTAATTTAGAAATAACGGGAAAGGGACTTACATTTTGGTGTGGTGCTTTGACATAAACAGTCCAACATGAACTTTAAATAGGAGTCCAAAATTGTTCTCAAGTTGGAAAAAACAGATAGTCCCCGATTCTTCCAAAAAAAAAAGGTGTTTTGAGTGATGGACCATGTCTGAAGGATGTTCCGGAAAGATCTGGACTTCACGACTAAAGCAAGATTTCAAGACAATGGAACTAAACTAGCATATCTCCTGATTGGCCAAGACTCGCCCAGCCTAGATTTATCATCTGTGTAAAGAGCCAAAAGACCAATCAAATGACAACGATCCACTCAGTTGTTATATAATATGCACCAATATAATGAAATGTCCAACCATCCATCCATTTATTTCCACTTTATCCGGAGTCGGGTCGCGGGGGGGTCGCTGCATAATGAAATGTACTGTATGTGTGTGTGTGTGTATGTGTATATATATATATATATATATATATATATATATATATATATATATATATATATATATATATATATACAACCCCTGGCAAAAATTGTGGAATCACCGGCCTCGGAGGATGTTCATTCAGTTGTTTAATTTTGTAGAAAAAAAGCATATCACAGACATGACACAAAACTAAAGTCATTTCAAATGTCAACTTTCTGGCTTTAAGAAACACTATAAGAAATCAAGAAAAAAAAGATTGTGGCAGTCAGTAACGGTTATTTTTTTAGACCAAGCAGAGGAAAAAAAATATGGAATCACTCAATTCTGAGGAAAAAATTATGGAATCACCCTGTAAATTTTCATCCCCAAAACTAACACCTGCATCATATCAGATCTGCTCGTTAGTCTGCATCTAAAAAGGAGTGATCACACCTTGGAGAGCTGTTGCACCAAGTGGACTGACATGAATCGTGGCTCCAACACGAGAGATGTCAATTGAAACAAAGGAGAGGATTATCAAACTCTTAAAAGAGTAAATCATCACGCAATGTTGCAAAAGATGTTGGTTGTTCACAGTCAGCTGTGTCTAAACTCTGGACCAAATACAAACAACATGGGAAGGTTGTTAAAGGCAAACATACTGGTAGACCAAGGAAGACATCAACGCGTCAAGACAGAAAACTTAAAGCAATATGTCTCAAAAATCGAAAAATGCACAACAAAACAAATGAGGAACGAATGGGAGGAAACTGGAGTCAACGTCTGTGACCGAACTGTAAGAAACCGCCTAAAGGAAATGGGATTTACATACAGAAAAGCTAAACGAAAGGCATCATTAACACCTAAACAGAAAAAAACAAGGTTACAATGGGCTAAGGAAAAGCAATTGTGGACTGTGGATGACTGGATGAAAGTCATATTCAATGATGAATCTCGAATCTGCATTGGGCAAGGTGATGATGCTGGAACTTTTGTTTGGTGCCTTTCCAATGAGATTTATAAAGATGACTGCCTGAAGAGAACATGTAAATTTCCACAGTCATTGATGATATGGGGTTGCATGTCAGGTAAAGGCACTGGGGAGATGGCTGTCATTACATCATCAATAAATGCACAGGTTTATGTTGATATTTTGGACAATTGAAAGGATGTTTGGGGATGATGAAATCATTTTTCAAGATGATAATGCATCTTGCCATAGAGCAAAAACTGCAAAAACATTCCTTGCAAAAAGACACATAGGGTCAATGTCAATGAGCAGATCTGATTTGATGCAGGTGTTAATTTGGGGGATGAAAATTTACAGGGTGATTCCATCATTTTTTCCTCAGAATTGAGTGATTCCATATTTTTTCCCTCTGCTTGGTCTAAAAAAGTAACCGTTACTGACTGCCACAATTTTTTTTTCTTGATTTCTTATAGTGTTTCTTAAAGCCAGAAAGTTGCCATTTGAAATGACTTTAGTTTTGTGTCATGTCTGTGATCTGCTTTTTTCCTACAAAATTAAACAACTGAATGAACATCCTCCGAGGCCGGTGATTCCATAATTTTTGCCAGGGGTTGTATATATATATGTGCAGTGCCTATAGGAAGTATGTATTCCTATAGAAAAGTGGGAGCTTGATTGACAATCTTGTCGAAGCTGGTGCGTGTTCCACCTTGCGATAATAAAACAACAAGCATCTGTGTGTCTGTAATATGCATATCTCTCTGAATATTTGTGTATTTATTTCTTTAATTTAGTTCTTCCATCTCTCCCCCGTGAACGCGATATAGACATCTGTTGAAGGCAGAGAGTGATTCATCTTCGTCAAAGATGACTCAGAATGTTCCGTCTTGTGCCAGTGATGATCATTTCAAAATAAAAGTTTTGAAAATTAATCTAAAAAATTTTCAAAATAAAGGATACACATCAGAGAGAAAACTGACCCACCTTTCGTCAAAAAAGTGACAGCTGCCAATCAAAATCGGCCACGTCACTAAGCCCCGCCCCCTCTATGACGTCATAGCCAATCAGAATCGATGACGTCACTATGTCCCGCCCCTAAGCCCCTCCCCTAGTCCCGCCTCCAAGCCCCGCCCCTTATGACGTCACAGCCAATCATAATCGATGACGTCATTATGCCCCGCCCCTAAGCCCCGCCCCTGATCCCGCCTCCGAGCCCCCGCCCCTTATGACGTCACATCCAATCAGAGTCGATGACGTCAGTATGCCCCGCCCCTAAGCCCCGCCCCCAGCTCCTCCCCTAGTTCCGCCCCTGGCTCCTCCCCTAGCCCCACCCCCAAGCTCCTCCCCTAACCCCGGCCAAGCACCGCCTCCAAGCCATACCTCCCCTCCCACCCAGGGTCTAATATTTTAATGTCATTTTATTTCATGAATTAAAGAACGATTAAAAATACCTAGATCTTTTTAATGTATTAAAGAATTAACTAATTCTGAAATAATTAAACATAAATCACTGTCTATTATTTAATGACCCTTTAATATCTTTAATTCTTAAATTATTACGTTTCCTTTTCTGTTTTTTAATTCGTAAATTAAAGAAGGGGAACAAATACCCGTCTCTCTCGGCTGTAAGTCTTTGCAGCAAGACGGTCAAATACCCACGCATAGAGCCGCTCGCGGAAACATGACCCCACGGCTGTAAAACCTGTTGCAGACGCTGTGTCTGTGTGAGTGCGTGTGTGTGTGCGTGTGTGTGTGTGTGTGTGTGTGTGTGTGTGTGTGTGTGTGTGTGTGTGTGTGTGTGTGTGTGTGTGTGGCGGGACACCCGCTGAGCGGAGATGCTGCCCCGAGGTGATGAACCCGAAGAACAATAAACAATGCTCCTTATCACTCACGCCAGATGATGTTTTCTTTTAAGATATTAGCCGATCGATCATGGGGCGCGGGACACCCGCTGAGCGGAGATGCTGCCCCGAGCCCGAACAATAAACAATGCTCCTTATCACTTACGTCCCTGGGAACGAGTCAGCGAGCATTTCCACTACGACCGGTGAAGAGTGAAGATGCCTGGACCCCCAGCTATGGGTATAAAATAGAATAAATTTGCGGAAAAAATCCTGGAAAACCATGTTGTTTAATTAAGTTTTCTTGTCTTCGAGCAGAGTGCGAAAACCGCATCAGCTTTCAGGGTAAGTGATTTAAGTAATCTGTTTTGATAGAAATGAGTGTTTTTAAATGATGCACGCCGTCTGAAACTGTTTTTTTTTATTTTTTTTTTTTAGACAAAACCACGCAGACGGTCCAGAGCGCGTTCGGACCCGTCCTCGGTAATATATTTGAAATAGTACAGAATATCCGCTTGCGAGGGTGATGCTTTGTATTCATTTATTTATGTTAATTCTAGAAATCAAGTCAGAGCCCCCTGAAGAAGTTCGAAGGCTGGAAGCCCCGACTTCACCACGCAGATGTAAGTACAGCGATCGAGATTAAATCACGATTAAAACTCTGGAATAACCCGATTTTTTCTGTCACAGCCCATGGAGAAGCGGGTCAGTGGGAGAGACCCGTAAAACGATCCGCGGATGTACACGGTAAGGAGTCGGAGTTTATGTATTTATTTATTTTAAATATTTAATAACTAACGATTTTCTCTTTTTTCAGCACGCGGTGGAGGGAGACCGTCTATTTTCCACAGAGACGCAAGGCTCGAAGATATTCTGAGCTGGGATTAACCTCATCACGCAACTTTCTTGAAAATGTGTAGTCTGTTTTTATTTTTTTATTTTTTCTCTTATTCCGATGGAACGGGAGAATTCATTTTGAAGAGGTATATTAACTGAATTTCTTGAGGTAGATTCTTCCTGCTACAGATTTTAAAAGATGGAAGGAGAGAATTCACATCGGGAAAATAACTTCGGACGTGTATTGGATTTAAACGCTTCAATAATCGACTCAGCGGGGAGCGCTCCTGGAGCAGATGGTCCATTACCCGAGGCGTTAAATTCGCCGCCTCAAAATAACATCGAGTCCGGAGAGAGACTTTTAAGCCGTGTTCGTTTAACACCGTTAAATGAGGCTCTTAACAATTTAGCGGCTGAACGAGAATCGGAAGAAATTAACCCCTACATCATTTCTGCGATTAACGCTATAAATTCGACGGTCCAGTCTGATACTGAAGAGCCCCCTGACCCCCCGCACACCTCACCTCCAGACGAGTCCGGTCCCGCGGCGTTGAACCAGGTACGTCTGACTCCGTTAAATAACGCCGTAAACCTCCTCGCGTGTGAAGTTAATCCTCACGTCCAATCCGCGGTGGATGAATTAAATCAAACGCCTAACGACGCTCGCGCTTTTTCACCTTTAAGAAGTCCCTCCCCGCGCAATGCGCGCGGAGAAGAGATTTTAAACAGAGCTCGTTTAACCCCGATAAACGCGGCGATCTCTGTTTTGATGGAAGACGGAGATGATGCACGACCGGGACCCAGCCGACACTCTCCCATGACGGGCGGTGGGGCTGCTAACGTCATCAGGAGACCTGCTTTTAACAATATCGAAATCAGGCTGCCTCTCAATTTCCAGCGCGCCGACGAAATTCCCGACTACGCGGAATTTTACCGTAACGTCGTTGGGGCTCTTCATAACTCGGTCGAAAAGGCTTTAACACACGCCAGGGCCGGGGACTTTATCCAAATGGAGATTCGTGGGGACTCAGTCTACAACGAGGCCGCTTTGATCAGCTCATATAACGACGCTGGCGATGTGACGGGCTTCCAAATCTGTTAGAACGATTGATACAATCAAATTCCAACGTTTTAGCCGACGAGTCTCTGGAATTAGTGGTTCAAGTCATCCGCAACCAGAACGGCGCGGGGAAGCGCAGAATAGATGACCTCCTCCATCACGAGGTTCTGAGGAAAAAATCCAAATGCCTTAATATCGTGTATAATCCTGACAACAGTTTATGTTTCGCGATAAACCTCGTTCAGTTATTGAATCCTCATCTGAGTACGAACGAGGCGGAGCAGCGCGGACTGGCGTTACAAAATAGCGTCGGATTAACGGAAGCTACGCCGGTATCTTTAGAGCAGGTGGGAAAATTTGAAAACGCTCTGGGTTGTAAAATTGTGGTGTTTTTCAGAGCCGAAGGGGAGAGAAAGCTGACAAAATTCCAGACAGGAATACCGGCGCAGCAGAAAACTCTTTTCGTTTTTCTGTTTAATAATCATTTTTACGGAATCATCGATTTAAAGAGATTTTTGGGAGTGAAATATGTATGTAAGTTTTGCTTTGAGGGGTACAATAACCACGCCTCCCATAATTGTCCGTCATATTGTAAAATTTGTGAATCCACGCAGTGTTATGAGAAAAATAACCCTGTATTCTGCAGCGAATGTAACAAGGAGTGTCGCTCTCCCACCTGTTACAGCCTGCATAAACAGCCGAAGTATCGTCCTTCCGCCGGTAAGTTCGTTAATGTGTGTGATAACAGAAAAAAATGCTCTCGATGTAAACGTGAGTATTACATAGCGTTTTCTAAAAACAGCGCTCCGCACGTGTGTAAGCAGAAGAGGTGTCATATATGCGGCGAGGCTCTCCAGGAGCCGAGCGAGGGTCACCTCTGCTATATGACCCCGCTCAAAGCTGAAGAGACGCATTCAGAGAAATATGTTTTTTATGATTTTGAAACGTATGTCGATAATAACGGGGAACACGTACCGTTTTACGTCAGCGCTGTAACAAAGACGGGTGATTTTTGGAGCGCATGGGGGACAGACTGCGTAGCCCGCTTCTTTAAACATTTTAGAACGAGAAAATTCAAAGAATACGTGTTCATCGCTCACAACTCAAAAGGTTTTGACGGCTATTTGCTTCTAAAGTATTTAGTCCAGCAGGGCGTAACCCCCGCTGTGATTATGACCGGGAGTAAACTATTACTCATGACAGACGCCGCCTTTAAACAGAAATATATAGATTCGTTATCTTTCCTTACAATGCGCTTATCTCAGATGCCTAAAGCGCTGGGGATCCGGCTGAAAGACGAAATCATCCGCAAAGGTTACTTTCCGCACCTGTTCAGTTCAGAAAAAAATCTGAACTATGTCGGTCCGTACCCTGACTCAGCGGCTTACGGGGTCGCAAATATGTCAGAGGGAGAAAGAGAGGAATTTAACGCGTGGTACGTGCGGAAAAAAAACGCAATTTTTGATTTTAAAGCCGAGGCCGTTATGTATTGTGATAACGACACAAAAATCTTGGCTGCAGCCTGCTCCAAATTTATGTCTGAATTCATCGCTGAAACACTCGTGGATCCTTTTACCTGCGTTACAATCGCCTCGGCGTGTATGAAAGTCTTCCAAACTAACTTTCTTGCTCCAAAAACGCTGGCGATCCCCTCCGCCGACAATTATAGAACGAGGCATAAAAAATATTCGGACGTGGCCGTGCAATGGTTAGAATGGGTTGCTGAGACGCAAAACATTATCATCGATCATGCTCTAAACAGGGGCGAGAAAAAAATAGGAGGTTATTATGTTGATGGGTATGCTCAGATTGACGGCCGGATAAAAGTGTGGGAGTTTCTCGGATGTTTTTACCACGGGTGTGCAAGGTGTTTTACACAGCATGAAATAAACCCTCTCACAAACACCTCATTTGGAGAGCTCCACGCAGCGTGTCAGAAAAAAATAGCCTTTCTGCGGGCTATGCCGGGCGTCACCCTCAACGTAATTTGGGAGCATCAATGGCTTGAAATGAGGCTGAGGGATGAGAGCGTTCGGTGTTTCCTCGCCCGCAGGGGGTTACCGCCGCCCCTCGAACCTCGCGACGCTTTATACGGCGGTCGGACTTGCGCGGCCCGTCTGAGGTACACGGCTGAGCAAGATGAGACGGTCTATTACGTCGACGTGACCTCGCTGTATCCTTACGTTAACGTAAATTTCACATATCCCACGGGGCATCCGGAAATTATAGAGAGAAATTTCAGAGACCCCAGGACTTATTTCGGGCTCATCAAAGCCATCGTGTACCCGCCCCAGGGGCTAAAATTCCCCGTCCTCCCACACAGAACTCCTCACGGTAAACTGGTGTTTACTCTGTGTCGCACCTGCGCTGATGAAAATAATCAAGCTGCAGCGTGCACACACAGTCAGCAGCAGAGAGCTCTGTCTGGGACTTGGACGACCCCGGAATTCCACAAAGCTCTGGATACAGGCTATGCTGTAGCTAAGATTTTGAAGTCTGGCATTTTGAAGAAAAAAGTGATAAAATCTTTGAGGGGTACATAAACACCTTCTTAAAACACAAGCAGGAAGCCTCTGGTTTCCCTCCCGAATTTGATAAAGACTCCGAGAGCAGAGAAAAATACATCACGGACTACTGGCTGAATCAGAAGATTCGTTTAGACCCAGAAAAAATCAGTCACAATCCGGCAAAACGTCAGATGGCTAAGATCTGCCTCAACTCCTTCTGGGGGAAATTCGCCCAGAGGGCAAATCTGACGCAGACCGCGCTCGTTAAAAATGCTGACGATCTGTTCAGGTATCTGTTTTCTGAAGAGTACGAGGTCACATATCTAACATTCCTCAGCAGTCAGGCGGCTATGGTTCAATGGAGGTACGGCCCGCGGCACGTCAGCCGACCGGGTAAAACCGTCAATATTTTCATCGCGGCGTTTACAACGGCGTACGCGCGTTTGACCTTGTACGGTTTTATGGAGGCTGTGGCAAATCCTGACAGGATTCTGTATTATGATACCGATAGCCTGATTTACGTTTGTAGGCGGGGTGAAACCCCGCTGCCTACCGGTAATTATCTGGGGCAGCTCACCGACGAGTTGAACGGCGACGTCATCACAGAGTTTGCAGCGGCGGGACCTAAAAGTTACGCATATAAAACCGCACGAGGTAAAACGGTCATGCGTGTGAAGGGGATCACTCAAACCCACGAAAGCTGTCAGAAAATAAACTTTGACAGCGTCAAAGATCTGGTCGAGGGTTATATAAAAGATCCCGCCCTCGCTGCATCTATCATAACGCCGCAGCAGGGAATTAAACGTCATAAAAGCAGTTTCAGTTTGACAAACGTGTCATTTCAAAAATCCTTCAGGGTGGTGTATGACAAGCGGCGTCTTTTAAAGGACGGGGAAACCGAACCGTTCGGATTTTGAAACATGTCTCACTCTGGAAATACGGTGGAGATTGACCCCAGACTTCAGCTCCCATTCTCCTGTCTCATCGTTGGACCGAGTGGTTCGGGAAAGACTGTGTTTGTGAAAACATTGCTGGAAAATTGTAGCCACGCTATGAGACATGTGCCTGACAACATTGTATGGCTGTATACGTCTGAACAACCTCTGTATTCTGAACTGAAGAATAAAAATATTAAATTTGTAAGAGGACTCCCTGACTCATTTCTGGACGACAGCCTTTTCCCTGAAGGTCAGAGCCATCTGGTTATTTTGGACGATCTCATCTTTCAAGCAACGGATCATCCTGAAGTTGTAAGAATTTTCACCCAGTACAGACATCACCGGAATATGAGCGTCATCATGATCACACAGAACGTGTTTCATAAAGGGAAATACAGTCGAACCATCAGTTTGAATTGTAATTATATGGTGCTGTTTAAAAATCCCAGAGACAAGTTACAGATGAACATTCTGGCTCAGCAAATGTTTCCCGGCAGAAAACAATTTTTTTTGGAGGCACTTGATGATGCTACGAGCGTACCTTACGGGTATTTATTACTGGATTGCACGCAGGAGTGTCCAGATCAGTTCAGACTGAGATCGGGATTACTCCCGCACGAGTGGCCCACAGTTTATTTACAGAAAGATAAACGGATATGAGCTCTCTTTTAAAAAGGAACGCCCCCGCTCTTAAAGCGCTAATCAGAGCCGGGGCGAGGGAGCGTCACCACAGCCTGAAGACCTGCAGGGCGGAGCTTCTGAAAACTTTATCCGAGATCGCTTTGAATATATTAAAGGGGAATATCGCCTTGAGCGACTCTCAATTCCGGGCCTTGAAAAAACGAAAAAGAGTTTTACGTCTTCTGGCCGACAGAAAAACCAGTTATAAAAAGAAGCGGGGAGCGCTGATTCAGACGGGCGGCTTTCTCCTGCCTCTGCTCGCCGCGGCCCTGCCCGTTATAACGAGTCTAATAGTACCCAGAGGATAATGGCGTTCAAAGCGGCGCAAAAGATGTTTTTACTCACTCCACAGCAGATGCTTCAACTCAGTCATTCCGTTCCGCCGAGCGGAAATAACATCAGACAAACGGCGGAAAATGATTTAGACTCGCGAATGCGAGGTATACTGGAAGAACGTACTCACTCTCCTTATGAAAAAATTAAAAAGTATGAGGCTCTGCTGCAGCGCTATTTAACCCTGATCAAGCAGGGGGAACTCGAATCACGCGTTTCACCCCCGCAAGAGACTCGCGTCGCTAAGCAACCTGAGGAGGAGGGGGTGGAGGAGGAGGAGGAGGAGGATGAGACTGTCACAGAGGTCCTGAAGAATATCCCCTCCAGAGAGCGTAGAAACGCTGAATATATTATGAGGAAATTATCGAAGGGTGATACGCGCTGGAGTCCGTCGGGGGAATTTATTTACAAGGGGAAAGTCGTGAGGGGGTCTCACGCCATAGATCTTATGAAACATCTCGGATCCTCGTTCAAGAAATCAAGCCCTCCTACAGGCTGGGTGAAGTTCCTCAATATTTTACAGGAGCGGAACATCCCGGTGGCGTGCGTATCAAACCCGCAAGCCCGCGAGCAGCTTCAGAAGCTTAAAAAAGGCCGGAGCAGCTCGCCGGATGAATCCCTTCTTTTAACCGATTCGCCGGCCAGGAAGAAACTTAAGAAAAAAAAAGACTTCCAACGCTGGGAAGGTTTCTCACCATAAAAGGAGGGTATCGAATTAAAAACTGACTGGATATTATGATCAAGATTCTTTAAAATACATCGCAGTCAGTCACGTTTTTGTATATTGTTACTAATAAAACACAGACTGAAACTCATCTCCGGCCTTCATCACTTTTATTCGGTATACGGTTTAAAAAACAACTTTCAACACTTCTCTACTTAATAACAACGATGCAAAAACATTAAAGGTATGATCGGGGGTGCATTTTCTACACATTCGGAACATTTTTCACAAAAAACACATAAAAAAAAATCAAAGGTCAAAGGTCAAAGCTTCTTTCTACGTTTAAAAACGGGGGTTTACATCATGCAAACGCGATAAAACTTTAAAGGTATGATCGGAAGGCCGCTCTCACACATCCACCCCGTTTTCAGGCGAAAAAAAAACATAAAAAAATTTAGGATCAAAGATTAACACTTCTTTCTGTACTTAATAACAATGTTTTAAAGCGTGCAAACGCGATAAAACTTTAAAGGTATGTTCGGAAGGCCGCTCTCACACATCCACCCCGTTTTCAGGCGAAAAAAAACACATAAAAAAATCAAAGGTCAAAGGTCAAAGCTTCTTTCTACGTTTAAAACGGGGGTTTACATTATGCAAACGCGTTAAAACTTTAAAGGTATGTTCGGAAGGCCGCTCTCACACATCCACCCCCGTTTTCAGGCGAAAAAAAACACATACAAAAAATCAAAGGTCAAAGGTCAAAGCTTCTTTCTACGTTTAAAAACGGAGGCTTACATTATGCAAACGCGTTAAAACTTTAAAGGTATGATCGGAAGGCCGCTCTCACACATCCACCCCGTTTTCAGGCAAAAAAAAACACATACAAAAAATCAAAGGTCAAAGGTCAAAGCTTCTTTCTACGTTTAAAAACGGAGGTTTACATTATGCAAACGCGTTAAAACTTTAAAGGTATGATCGGAAGGCCGCTCTCACACATCCACCCCGTTTTCAGGCGAAAAAAAAACACATACAAAAAATCAAAGGTCAAAGGTCAAAGCTTCTTTCTACGTTTAAAAACGGGGGTTTACATTATGCAAACGCGTTAAAACTTTAAAGGTATGATCGGAAGGCCGCTCTCACACATCCACCCCGTTTTCAGGCGAAAAAAACACATACAAAAATCAAAGGTCAAAGGTCAAGGCTTCTTTCTACATTTAAAAAACGGGGGTTTAAATTTTCCAAACGCAATAAAACTTTAAAGGTATGATCGGGAGAGCGTTCTAAGACGGGGGTTACATTTTCACACGGAAAAACATAAAAAAATAGGAACGCCGGTTAACACAAGCCGTGACAATATTTAAACTCATGCAGAGGCCCTGCTAGCTGGTTACAGGAGGTATTGCAGCTTTTCTTAAGGCAATAACGATATCTTTTCACAAAATCAGAAACCAAATCATCGTTCGCGATAGTATTTTCGGAGTATAAAGACACCACGTCCCGGTACGACTTCCCACTGGCTCTGTTATACAGATAATACACGCAGTGTTGTCCGCATACGTCGGATAACTCGTGCTGAAGCTGCTTGTTGTGATACAGAATGTTTTTAACATCTGGGAGATTCTCCAGATATTGCAGGATGCTTTTAGGGTAGTAATCAAAGTCAGGGCTGAGGCCGAACGAGTCAAAAAATGTGGCTCGACCATTTTTTTCAACGGTGAGCGCTAACCAGTGTTCTCCCGGTAAATGTCTAGGGTGGGTGTTTACAATGAAATATACGGGAGGGCCCGGCTTGATCCGGAATAACTCGTCAGACGCAAAAACACCGGCAAACAGGTCTCCTATTAAGCCCCTCATAACTGCGTCCAATTCCAGGGTGTTCATCAGTAAAAATCCACAAGGACCTGTCGCTTGGAATTAATCTCCAGGAGAGAATCATAACACGCGTACACTATCAGCGTGGTGGTATGCGGAGTCGCGACTCTGAATCTCATTTCAAGTCGCAGGGTGCCTGTGGAGACGGGGCTCAGAGCGCCGCTGTCCTCCTCCGGGTTTAAATTGAAGACGTACAGTGCGTAGCCGCGCGCAAAATCCTCCCGGTCTATACAGAGAGGCTGGTCTTTGAGGTGTCGTCCGGTCGCGGTGTAGAGATTGTAAAACTCCCTGACAGAGAGTTCGTTGTTAAATTCAGGCTGGAAAGCTTTAGCCGGCAGCTGTCTCCCGTTTTGACTGAGTGCGAGGTACTCCAGGTCATAGTGTGCAAATTCAAACGGGGACAGATCTCTTCTCCCACTGAATGCATTGTGATTCACCATACCCAGAACCACATATTTGGGCATGGTTCCTAAAAACAGGTTCTCCTGGTTGCATATCCTGGAATGGCTGGGGATCACGTAAGTCTTAACGTTGATTCGTGATAACGGGTACACGGCGTTCCCTTTCATGAGAGCCGCGGAGTGGCCCAATCTCACTGCAGGGGATACGGTGACTTTCTTAACGAATAGGGATGCGCCCAGAATTTTCAGCTTGAAAGTGGAGGCCGCCAGCCCCATCAGGCAGAAAGCATCGCTGGCTCGAATTAATTTAACTCTTAGATCAATGTTATTCAGAAGAAGCCTCTCGCAGAAAAATATGTCCGCGTGCAGCGGACCCTGAACTTGAAATTCACGCGATTCGGCGCTAAAGCGCGCTCTGCTCACGAGGCCTTTATTCGGGCCCGCGTCATCCACAGCGGTCGAATTGTGCTGACCCGGGGTGTCCTTGTAAAACAAACCGCCCGTGAACTGCGATTTCAATGAAGCGGGGGAAAAGTTCAGCAGCGTCTCAATCATTGCCCTGTACGGGTGCGTCGCGCTGGACTGGGAAATCAGCCGGTCACCCAGAGTCACGTCGACTTGTGAGAAAATCGTATTGAGAGGATAATTTATGACGCCCACGCGGGCGTCATTAGCCAGGTCAGTCCCGTCGGCGTTTGTAATTTTCATTCGCAGATAAAGCAGCGTATTATTGAGGTCTAAATACCTCTCACCGTCTCCGGGGATAAAAAACTCGATAGGGCCCATGTCCGTCAGGGCTGATAACGGGCTGACTTCAACGTATTGGCTTTGCTCGATGGACAGCTGGGTCCCGGGGACGGCGAATAAATCCAATTCGCTCATGGTGCATTCGGGGGAATTATTTCGCAAAAGAGACATTGTTTAAGAGAAAATATCCCCGGACAACCTCCTCTTCTTATGCTTCCTTCGAACTGTTCTGCTTTTTCCGGGGGTCTTTCGCTTTTTAACTGTTTTGACCCGTTTCCCCGGGGGGCGTTTCCGGGGCCTTCTTGAGAGCACCATGATCCCGGACCCCCGCTGCTGCTCGGGCTCCTGACTCCGTCCGGCCCTCTCAACAACGCGGCTCACTACGTCGGAAGCGATGCTTCGGGCTGCGTTTTTCAGGTGAGGTTTGGCGATCGTGTATCCTTGTTTAATCAGCGGCGACACAAATTTGAACAGTTTCGAAAATATGTTCCCGAGCCCGCGCCCGTACATAACAGGAGCGCCGTGGAAGCCGTGAAGGCCATTCCCGACTTGATTTTCATAGTAAGGCACAAATCTATAAATGTCGGCTTTGTGCGCTGCCCCAGCCATTTTTTTTTTTATCCCGCCGGTTTAAAATGTAATGTCACAACCACTTTACCGTATCTGAAATCCACCGTTTGATCTTGATCGCTTTTGATTTCGATGCGTATTGTCTCAATATGTCTTTTGGAGACCGGGATGTAATAAGCGGGGTTGAATTTCTTTGTAATTATTTCCCCGAAACGACCTCCAATTTCGAACGCTCGGAGGAGAGGAGCAAAAGCGTCACCCACCGCCTGAGGCTGTACAACGTCTGTATAACAGAACAGGTGATACATCCCTGCTTTTATATCGGGGTAGCGGGGACAGCTCGTGACCCCGGGTCCGCATCTCAGCCATTGATTAGGGTGCATCCCCAGCATGTACGCCGTCGGGGCTTCAAAATATACCTGGCTGGTACCGTCTCCTTCCCACAGAAACTTTTCTGGATATCGTCATATTTTAAAGTCAGATTCGGATCTATAGTCTTCAAACGAGGGTTTATCAGCCCTGCAATAACCTCAAAGTTATCATAATATCCCGTGTCAAAATATCGCGAGTGAACGGCGAGTTTGTTCTTGCCCGTAATTTTCATCACCTGGAACGTACAGGAAGGCTTTTCCGGGATATTTAACCAGGTGTGCGGATAACAAATTTCCGTCAGCGCCACATCCCAGTCACCCTCTAGATCCAGGTGTCGAGCCAAGTCCACCTGGTAGCATGAAATTGTGTTGTCCGGGAATACTTTTAGGCTGGCGTTTGAAGGCAGAGTCATATAAAATCCGTGTTTCAGATCCCGATCCATTTCTCATATGTCGGTTGAAGATGGAAGTTCTCATATTTATACGGCCATCAGCTGGTCCGCGGGAACCCAGGAGTTAAATTTCTCGGGCCAATTTTTCCATCTGACAAATACAAATTTCTTTCCCTTGGTAAAACGTTCACGAATAATTTCTTGAACCTGATACGGTCTGTCTTTTGCTATTTTAACCTTCTGCAATTCCGGTTCATAGAATGAGCCTTCAATGATCTCACCGTCATAATCTTTCAATTTATAAACGGGCGGCGTACGTTGTATACATTCTGACACCGTGAACATTTCATCCGTAAAACTTTGTTCATATTTTTTATCAAAAACTCCCCTGAGCTTGGAGACCCTGACTATATCTCCGACCTTATATTTACACTTCACAGGCCTCCTGCGTAGGGTGGATGCCCCATACAAATTTTGAAACACTTGATCGACATTTCGATCATTAACCTCATTCGGCCTCATCTTAATGCTTTTATGATAACTCTCGTTATAAGCCGTGAGTAAAGACGGTAGGACGTCGATGTATCTTCTCGTGTTTTTAGCAGTAAAATATCTCCACATTCTCGTCTTTAGCGTGCGATTAAACCTCTCGACAACCGAGGCTTTCAGATCACTTGCGGTGGCAAAATGTAGAATCCGGTGTTTTTTCATTAAATCCTTGAACGATTTGTTAAAAAAACTCTTTCCCGGCATCAGTCTGCATCTTCAGAGGCACCCCGCTCTGCTTTAAGAGTGAGGCAAAGGCCTGTGAGACTTCGCGCCCTTGCTTTGACTTCAGAGGTCTGGCATACGCTTTTTTTGAGAAGATATCGATAACGGTCAGCAGGTACTTGTACCCGTCGTTAAAATCTGATAACCCCTGCATGTCGCATAAATCCGCCTGAAATTGGTTAAGCGGGTTTGTGACAAATACTCTATTTCTTGGAAAATGCGTCCTGGCAGGTTTGTGTAATGTGTATGCATCTTCCCCCGACAGGAAATCTCTGATATGCTTCATACGAATTTTAGAGCTGTGTTGATCATGCAGAGCCCTGCGTAAACGCTCCGGCCCTCCAAAACTCCCCGGATTTACCGGACTATAATATACATCCTTCATTAAACCCTCATCACCCATCTTTTAAGACGGATCTCTTCAGAATGATGAACCGGATAGTCCTTTTGCATTTTTATATGTTTTAGCGACCATAAATATTAGTCTTTTGTTTTAAATTGAACTCTGATTCAGCACCGCGGAGAGCGCTCACAGAGCAGCCTCGAGCTTTTAATAAGACCGTGTTAAAACCCCTCATTAATTCATACGAGCACCTTTTTTCCACCAAAACCTCGTTTGTATGACTCTGTCTTGCAATATGAAGCGCCTTGAGGCAACTGTTTTGTTGTGGTTTTGGCACTATATAAATTTGATTTGTAAAACATTTCACCCTTTTTCAACAATATTATAGGAAAGAACACAGGCCGTATAAGGTTTAGAATATATGCTTTATTACATTCATTAAAGTCACGCACAGAGAAAAAAGCAATTGTTCATGTTTATTAAACACAACATGTGTGAAGGAAAAAAGTATACGTTTTAAATAGGAGCTCTTGGAAACGTTAAATTGAACTCTGATTCAGCACCGCGGAGAGCGCTCACAGAGCAGCCTCCAGCTTTTAATGAGACCGTGTTAAAACCCCTCATTAATTCATACGAGCACCTTTTTTCCACCAAAACCTCGTTTGTATGACTCTGTCTTGCAATATGAAAAACATTTCACCCTTTTTCAACAATATTATAGGAAAGAACACAGGCCGTATAAGGTTTAGAATATGTGCTTTATTACATTCATTAAAGTCACACACAGAGAAAAAAGCAATTGTTCATGTTTATTAAACACAGCATACGTGAAGGAAAAAAGCATACGTTCACGTACAAAACTGGAAAACTCTCAGTAATACATCTCCCCCGCATTTACGGTTTATTTCAGTATTCAGCTGTAAAAGTGTAGGAACAATCTCCCCTCTGGACACCCCCATCTGTTTCACCCGGCACGCTATCACATCCACAAACAGAGTGTATAATGTAAGCAGATGCATCGTATTACACCGTGTAAAATCGTCAGTGGTCAAAACAGAGATTTTCAGTAATACGTTGTACAGAGATTTTTCAGATGAATGGAGAGCCGCGCTGTAGATATGATCTGTCCAGACTCCGGGCCCGGGGCGACGTCTGATAACGTCGAAAACCCTCTCCATAGCGCATGAAGGCGGGGCGTCTGGGATCTCCAGCCTGCGAATGACTACCCGCTCCAGCTTATACGAGAGTCCACGTATAATATAAACTTCCCGCAAGCTTTGAAAGAGAATCATCACACAATTACCCATGACTGTAAAACAATATAATGATATTTAAAAAAAAAAAAAACAAAAAAAAACAGGTTTTTCTTCAGTCGTCTGGGTTATAGACGGCTACCATCCCCTCCAGGTCGAGATCTGCGTCTTCACCGAAACATGTGTACAGTTCGTTGATCTTTGCTTCAAAAGTATCAGTGTATTTCAGCTCAGTGAGGATGTTTTCTACCACCCCCTGAACCCTCGCAGCCGATGGGTTGAGGAAGCGCTGGGCTAGGAGCTTTACCACAGCCGGGATGAAGGTCGGTCTCCAGAGTCTCACCATTAATCTCTCAAAATGTCCGGTAAAGAAATATTCATTTAACGGGTCCAGGCACTCGTGCTGGCGCTGGCTGGGGTGATCGATCTCACACCCGTAACAGAGTTTTTGTCTGTAACTTTTGATCACAGCCAAAAGTAAGTGTGCCACGCCGACTTTCACCGTTTTCAGGAATTCCTCTGACAGGAACCCGTCAGGCCGGTCAGATGCGAAAGATGTGGCGTATTTCTCAGCCGGCTCGAGGTCTTGTACCTCCCGCGGACTCGCGGCCTCCGTGACAGCGGGAAGAGACCCCACGCCTCCCGGGCTGGAAAGCGCGTGAGAAGGATGGATCTCGCCCCAGACCGCCTCGAGCTGAACTCCCCACGGGCTCTCGTACCCACCGCGGGTCCGTGAAGCCTGGCTCAGGGAGGGCCGGTCTCTTCCACAGTCGAGCGCGCAGTCACAAGCGATGTCGTCGGCCGCTGCAATGGGAGAGGTTGAGGAGCTCATGCTGGTTCGTCGTCCGATGCTTGAATGAGATGTGGTCCCCTGGTTTTTATAGAAATCCCCGTGCATGCGGGGAGGAGCTACGTCAGAGTTTTTTTTATTTTTTTTATTTTTTTTTATTTTATTTTTTATTTTATTTTTTTTATTTATTTTTTTTAAGTAAAAAGAGGGGCCAAGTTTTTTCGGACTTCGATAACGTCCCTCCAGGCCAGGCACCTTGTAAAGAGGCCCGTAATCCTGTCGTTGCAGGTGTTGAACATCTCATGCCAGCTCTCAGCCGCAGCTGTGACGCTTCTGACGTGGCCGCTGGCACTAACCCGCTCCAACTTAATTTCACCCTCAGAGACAGTGTCAGGAGGTCCACGCTGGAATATCACCCTATAGCGAGGCCCCTGGGCGCTGAGCCAGGTGAGTTGGAAGCGTGTTTTCTTCTTTTCCGGCGTCCGATCTCCTGGAGGTTCAGGGTTGACCGTGTCGCGAATCATCGAGCCCGCCGCCGCGGAGAAGACACCCCAATCGGCGGAAGTAAGCGCCACCCGTGGGGTTCCTCGAGTGGCAGTCTCACCCTCGGCCAGAGTGAAGAAACTTACTTGGGCATAATACGGGTCGAACGTGTAAGTTAAACGTTCGTGCCCCTCCAGGCTGTACGTCAGATCTTCCTCCGGTATCGGCTGGCTCAGACGGCTGACGTACATTCTCGCTTTTTTTGGGGTAAGCGAGCCTTCTGTTGTCATGGTGATGTTAACCGGGGTCTCGCAGATGTAGCGGAGGATCGGAGTTCGTCTCGCCATGGTGAATGCTGTATGTCACTCTATCGTCGAAAGGGGATTTTTAAACCCTTCTTCGTCCGCTCTAAAAACACCGTTTGGCGTAAGTGATAAGGAGCATTGTTTATTGTTCGGGCTCGGGGCAGCATCTCCGCTCAGCGGGTGTCCCGCGCCCCATGATCGATCGGCTAATATCTTAAAAGAAAACATCATCTGGCGTGAGTGATAAGGAGCATTGTTTATTGTTCTTCGGGTTCATCACCTCGGGGCAGCATCTCCGCTCAGCGGGTGTCCCGCCACACACACACACACACACACACACACACACACACACACACACACACACACACACGCACACACACACGCACTCACACAGACACAGCGTCTGCAACAGGTTTTACAGCCGTGGGGTCATGTTTCCGCGAGCGGCTCTATGCGTGGGTATTTGACCGTCTTGCTGCAAAGACTTACAGCCGAGAGAGACGGGTATTTGTTCCCCTTCTTTAATTTACGAATTAAAAAACAGAAAAGGAAACGTAATAATTTAAGAATTAAAGATATTAAAGGGTCATTAAATAATAGACAGTGATTTATGTTTAATTATTTCAGAATTAGTTAATTCTTTAATACATTAAAAAGATCTAGGTATTTTTAATCGTTCTTTAATTCATGAAATAAAATGACATTAAAATATTAGACCCTGGGTGGGAGGGGAGGTATGGCTTGGAGGCGGTGCTTGGCCGGGGTTAGGGGAGGAGCTTGGGGGTGGGGCTAGGGGAGGAGCCAGGGGCGGAACTAGGGGAGGAGCTGGGGGCGGGGCTTAGGGGCGGGGCATACTGACGTCATCGACTCTGATTGGATGTGACGTCATAAGGGGCGGGGGCTCGGAGGCGGGATCAGGGGCGGGGCTTAGGGGCGGGGCATAATGACGTCATCGATTATGATTGGCTGTGACGTCATAAGGGGCGGGGCTTGGAGGCGGGACTAGGGGAGGGGCTTAGGGGCGGGACATAGTGACGTCATCGATTCTGATTGGCTATGACGTCATAGAGGGGGCGGGGCTTAGTGACGTGGCCGATTTTGATTGGCAGCTGTCACTTTTTTGACGAAAGGTGGGTCAGTTTTCTCTCTCACATCATTGTGCCATGCGCAAGCCACACCCGAAAGGGTGAGGCCGATCTGACAAACAGAGAGACATGCGGGCCACATACCCACAGATGCGTCTTGCTTTATAGATATAAAACACTTAAACAGATTGTTGTCATTTGATTGATAGACTGCGTGTCACATGGCATTGATTATTTGTCCCATTGTATAGAAAAATCATCTGTATGATTTGCTGTATGATTTACATTATTTCATGTGTAATTTGGCTCTACTTACCGTTGATTTGTCGTTCCATACATTTTGCTCTATTGAATGACTCCACTGCCTTTTCAAAAAACGTGTCCATGATATGATGAAGCTATTTATAGTGCGCGGACATTTTACCTTGACTATCGTTTTTGGTGTCATATAAATCAAATAATAGAATATTCTATCTTTTGACTCATTAAAATTCTCTTACCATTGCACTCAAACATTCATTATTTGTATGTTATTACATGTATTTTATTTTTGGATACATTCCACTAATGTACACACAGTACTGCAAGTTGGCAGAATGTGGGCACATTTTTGTGGCACTAGGACAGGTGCATGGTAGATATAAATATACACCTCCCAGGCCGTATTAGATACCGCCACTGCGGTGCAAGGATTATAGAATTCATCATATGATTATTTAACACAAAATCATTGCAGATCTAAGATGTTTCTGATGTACGTCTGTAGCTCTCGTGAGCTCAGAGGGCATCTACCTTCTTTTTGTGGGTCAAATCAAGGAGAATTCCAATGTCTGAGTTTCCAAGTGTATTGTACCAGCTGCCAGTCCATCACAGATTTTATTTATTTTTCATTCTAGTTATTTTGTTCCACTAACGTGCTGAGAATTGCAAAGTAGTTATTTTTTTTTTTTTTATTCCTATTTTCAGCATACGCTGGAGTTTTGTAGCTCCTGGGACATGTTATTAAAAAGGATTTCTTGCAAACAAATCCATTGTTAAGCATGAGCAGAGCACACACGGGTTGGATTGATGGAAATGTTTTAATGTGACTGTGGTTGTAAAAAGGTGAACATACCCTGTGACATCACTGCAGCCTCACAGTCTGTGATCACAGTGGGCCGTGCACACAAATCAGAGGAAAAAAAAAATCTCCCCCTGCTGTCTTTTCCACCCACTCAGTCCCCAGCCAGTCTCCTGTGGTGAATTTATTCAACCTCACGGCAAACAACCCCATCTATAAATCACACGGTTTCAGCAGCAGTGTGTTCTGCAGCGAGCACAGTGTGGAATATTATTACTGACTGCTACCGCAAATGGGAAAAGTGAAAAATGTGACTGCATGCTATTAAGTGTTTAGCTGATATGAATACATCTGCAATATCGGTGGCATACGTTGTCTTTACAGAGCTGATGGAGCATGACAGCAGTAAAGCATGATGGGCAACAGGCTCTTCAACCATATGTCTGCTTTTTATTTAACTACCTCCACCAACAAAGCTCTAAGAGGTTATGCTTTCGCCCCTGTTTGTTTGTTTGTTTGTTTGTTTGTGGACAGCCTGGAGCCCACAATTTTTCATATAAAATTATGCAATTTTTACTGAAGGTTCATATCCTGATAAGCAAGAACCGATTCAATTATCAAGGCTATAGGTCAAAGGGCAAAGTCAGGAAAAATCTTGGAATATTAGAAAAATCCCTATCTTTTAACATTGAACGAACGTTCAGAAATTCATAACTCTGCCAAAAAAGATCACATTTCTTTCACATTTGACACCATTATGTAGGATGGTATCCTTTATTGGCTGACAAAGTTTGATCGGGATCTGATCCAGATTGTGGATTTTGTGGCATTTAAATTTATCATTGAAAATCCCGTTTAATATATATTTTACATTATAGCTTAATCAAACGTGCCCCAATCACTCTCATGTTTGAAAGCAAGGTGCAGACTGGGACTCACTATCACCTGACAAAGTTTGATCAGGATCTGATCCAGATTGTGGATTTTGTGGCCATTTAAATTTATCATTGAAAACACTGTTTAATATATATTTTACATTATATCTTAATCAAACGTGCACCAATCACTTTCATATTTGAAGGTGAGATGCAGACTGGGACTCACTATCACCTGACAAAGTTTGATTAGGATCTGATCCAGATTGTGGATTTTGTGGCATTTAAATTTATCATTGAAAATCCCGTTTAATATATATTTTACATTATATCTTAATCAAACGTGCCCCAATCACTCTCATATCTGAAGATGAGGTGCAGACTGGGACTCACTATCACCTGACAAAGTTTGATCAGGATCTGATCCAGATTGTGGATTTTGTGGCCATTTAAATTTATCATTGAAAACACTGTTTAATATATATTTTACATTATATCTTAAACAAACATGCCCCAATCACTCTCATATTTGAAGGTGAGGTGCAGACTGGGACTCACTATCACCTGACAAAGTTTGATCAGGATCTAATCCACATTGTGGATTTTGTGGACGTTTGAGTTTAATATTGAAAAGCCCATTTGGTGTATAGTTTGCATTTATATCTCAACCAAATGTGCCTCAATCACTGTCATTTTTGACAATGGTGTGCAAACTGAGACTCTCACTGAAGAGACGAAGTCTGATCTGTATGGCAGATTTAGCGGATATTTGGTTTTAACATTGAAAAGCCCTTTTGAGCTATATTTGAGCAAACATTGCTGAAATTGTAATATGGCGATGCAAAAACAAATTGCCAAAAGTGAGGAAAACAGAGCAACAGCAAAGTTTGTTTCTTAGCCCATTTGTTTCTCTTCCACCAAGTTCCAGTCAAATCAGTCCATATGTTTTTGTGTAAAACTGATACTGAAACAAACACATTAGTTTTCACTTATTCTTGACCTCCACTGGCTCAACTGAGGCCAGAAGAAGGTGCCAACAAACCAACTGCTGCTGCTGGTTTCACCAACATCTGGTGCCAGCCCAACTGTTTTGAGTGATGGACCATGTCTGAAGGATGTTCCTGAAAGATCTGGACTTCACGACTAAAGTAAGATTTCAAGATGATGGAACTAAACTAGCGTATCTCCTGATTGGCCAAGACTCGCTCAGCCTAGAAAGAGCCAGAACTTTTCTTTTGGGTCAGGAACAGAACCCAACCCCATCTGCTCATTCCCATGGTACAGGTGTGGTTCTGCTACAACCCAGCTGGAATTTCTACTTCTTCTTTTTAATGTATTTGTCATAAAGGCAATTATGGACTAATTATTCCTAATGACAGTCTGGCAGGAAGCACAGTGACTGACCTTTTCGGGAACATGTGAGGTTAAAGGCTCTAAAAGACAAGGAAAATAACACCAAAGAAACTAGTCCAGGACTCAGCAGAGTACATAAGATAAAAGTTGTTCTCCAGATCGGAATACTGGGTCTCGCCCACAGCACGCGCAGGCATTCATAGGATCCTGAACACTCACCTTTGATCCTGATTAATCGCATTTGTTTGATTGCTGATGTGTGATCCTGATCACTCTTCTTTCGTCATGATCCTGATTGTTGAACCTAGATCGTGATCACTGAGCTTTGATCTTGATTGCTTGAACTTTATCTCTGATCCCAATTGTTGAGCTTTGTTTCTGTTCACTCAACTTTGATCCTGATTGCGCTGTAAAACTGAACATGTTCAACTCAAATGTGCAAATTATTTTAAAAATTCCCTGTTAACAAGAATAACAAGGAATTTTATGCAAGATAACATTAAGTCATGTGAGAAGAACAAATCCTATGTTTTCGCTTAAGTTAAAATTTTTTACTCTGCTTTTTTCACTTGTATTTTTGAGTTGAACCACATGTTCCGTTTTACGCAGTGCTGAGCTTTCTTATGAATTTTTGTCCTTGCTTGCGAATGCTGACATTTGAACTTGAAGCTAAACTATGACCCCAGTTACTGCACGTTGATCCTGATTGCTGAACCGTGATCTAGATTCCTGATCTTTGAGTGTGATTGCTGACAATTGAACTTGAAGCTAAACTATGACCCCAGTTACCGCACTTTGATCCCGATTGCTGAACCGTGATCTAGATTCCTGATCTTTGATTGTGATTGCTGACATTTGAACTTGAAGCTAAACTATGACCCCAGTTACCGCACTTTGATCCTGATTGCTAAACCGTGATCTAGATTCCTGATCTTTGATTGTGATTGCTGACATTTGGACTTAAAGCTAAACTATAACCCCACTTACCGCACTTTGATCCTGATTGCTGAACCGTGATCTAGATTCCTGATCTTTGATATTTGAACTTGAAGTTAAACTATGACCCCAGTTACAGCACTTTGATCCTGATGCTGAACCGTGATCTAGATTCCTGATATTTGATTGTTTGTTTGAACCTGAACCTACATTTTGATCCTGTTTGCTGAACTGTCACCTGCCCTTTGATCAACATTCATGCCAAAAATCAACAGTTTCTCCCTCGGACCTCGCCCCAACAACCCTGCAATCTTAATTAGAATTGTTCTTTTTAACAACAAATGTGTGATATATGGTATATAAGTCACACTGGAGTATAAGCCGCGGGGCCTTCCATATTATTTTATTAGTTTTCCAAATCCTTATCTTGGAATATTACCCCTGTACCCTCCTCTGCAAGTTTATTTATTTTTACCTACGTCACAGATTCTGAATAAGAAAATTGTAAAAATTCTACAAAATGTATAACATGTGGAAAGCTTTATAATCTCAACCCTATAAACACCAAAATGTTGTATAAAAGCAAAGTCTTCTAATGTTATAGGAGAACAAACAGTCTCTTATCTATTTTAGTAACTTCATTGCCCTGTTTTGGGTTTCTCTTCATTTTCAAGTTTTAATTAGTGACCTCGGAGCCAAACATGCCGCCAGCCTAACCAATGTTTGTGTCCTCACTATTCACAGCACATGGAAGTCTTGCTTCTTTTATCCCGACTTTGTGTTTAATTATGGGACAACGCGAAGACATCGGCATCTGTAATTACACAAATTAAAAATAGTCTCTGTGTTATTTGAAATAGATGATTGAAGATGAAGGTCACAGAATATAGAAGATACAGATTCCAAAATGATAAATAACTTTCTCGTTTTGGATTGTGAACCCTATCATTTGACAGTCAGGCATGAACAAATGTTTAATTTACCAGCAGAGTCACATGCAAATTAAACTCTTGTCAAGAGTATTTGGACTAATCAGTTCCCAGCCTGCACACAGGGTTTTATTCACTTTCATGTTTAAATGTACATATTATTAGAGGTTTTTTTAATGTTGTGCAAATATGGTCTATTCTTTAAAACTTGCTGTAGTAATGTGTTGTAATTTTGTGCCATTTTGTAAAATCACATTTTTTTTTTGTAAATAAATATGTTATGGGCGTGAGGATCACATGGACAGAGTCGCCTAAAATAACTGTTTTTTTTTTAACCCTACAAATGACCTTTTGCTTTGACTTGCTGCTCCATGACCAGTCATACATCAACAGTGGGGAAAAAATTGAAGGCCGCTGATCCAGATTAGACCCTCAGATCAGAAGGTCAAATTGAGGAGTGCTGGTTTACAGTTTTATACAGAAAGGAAGTGGGATTTGGTGGAAACCTGTTTCTCACTGTGACACAAGGAGGCTAAGTCAAACTAACAACAGGAAGATAAATCAACCAAACATAAACCTGAATATAAAGTTAGCGTAATATAAAGCTAACTGAATCTTAAGTTAATCACATATAAAGGTAACTCAACAGAATGGCTAACTGATTCTCAGGAACTTCCCGCTAGTCCCAGTATTAAGGAGAGCATGTTGAAGTTCAATTAAATGTATTTTATTCATATAGCTCCAAATCACAACAATGCTGCCTCAAAGCGCTTCACACAATCAAAGTCTAACCTTACCAACCTCCCTGAGTAAGGACACAGGCGCAGTAGTAAGGAAAAACTCCTTCTGGTGATAATGAGGAAGAAACCTCAAGCAGACCAGACTTAGAGGGGTGACCCACTGCTTAGGCCATTTTAGCACTTACAAGGTCTTTACACATTTTACAAGAATTTCTTAACGAACAGAAAAAAAACAGATCAACAAAAACTGTCTTTAATCTTAGTGCATCCAATTCCGCAACACATGGGGCTTCCAACACGTGAAGTTGTTTTTACATTTATGGTAGGTTATATGTTGCTGGGGGAGGTGATGGTCTCGTGGTTAAGGTGTTGGGCTTGAAACCAGAAGATCCTCAGTCCACTGGAAAATCACTAAGGGCAATGGCAAGGTCTTTAATCCTCTATTGCTCGCAGTGTGTAGTGAGTGCCTTGTATGTCAGCACCCTCACATCGGGGTGAATGTGAGGCATTATTGTAAAGCGCTTTGAGCAACTGATGCAGATGCAAAAGTGCTATATAAATGCAGTCCATTTATGTTGCACTAACGTAGGTTAAGTAATGTTACAAAATGTTATTTGTTAATTCAACAGATTTATAGACA
This sequence comes from Thalassophryne amazonica, assembly GCF_902500255.1. Lineage (NCBI taxonomy): Eukaryota > Metazoa > Chordata > Actinopteri > Batrachoidiformes > Batrachoididae > Thalassophryne > Thalassophryne amazonica. The sequence continues at coordinate 10,296,852 of NC_047117.1, forward strand.
ACAGTACCATTAAAGGTGATTAACGGTGTATGTCAATAGGATCATGTTTTATTTTTGTAAATGGAACAAAACTGGATCTGGTTTGTTAGCTATTTGAAAATATTACATTTATTTATAAAGTTTAAAATCAGTTTGAAGGTATATTGACAGACAAATACATGCATTTATATGGTCAATTTAAAGTTTTCAGTCCATGCATGTCTTCAGAAGTTGGAGGAAGCTGGAGCATCTGAGGGAACCCAGCAGACAGGAGAACATGCCAACTCCACATAGAAATGGTGGGAAGCAATCCGACAACCTTCTTGTTGTGAGACATCATTGTTACATATTGCATGATCCTTTGCAACTGTGTTTGTGTGGTATTTTACTGGCCAGTGCACTTACAAAGAAATTATTATGGTCTTTCTTTTGCTTCTTCTTGAATAAAGATATAGTTCACATTTTCACTTTTGTTGGAACTTATTTTGCCCTGCGACAGACTGGCGTCCTGTCCTGGGTGTACCCCGTCTCATGCCCTATGACTGCTGGGATTGGCTCCAGCCCCCCGTGACCCTTAATTGGTCTAAGCGGTAGAAGATGGATGGATGGATGGAACTTATTTTGTGTTGACGTGCCAATAAAAAAGGGAGGGGAGGCATCAAACATACTTTTATTATAACTGGAGATGTTTGAAACTTTTGCACAGCACTCTGTATGCTTCATCTGTAATCACCCAGGTCAAAGGACAGGTACTATACATGTCCCAGTGACTGGCCCGCTCACTTCTAGTATGTACCAACATGGCTATAGTGAATTCAGAAACAATGTTAAACAAGATTTAATACATTCTGAAGCAGTGTCTCAAGTTAGATATTAATTTGTACTACAGGCAAAACATAGTGTCACTATCCCCAGTCACACGTTCTATCCATTTTTTAGAGTATGTTGCACCTTCTTGTTCTTGCCTATATTTTTCTCCAGTATTTGCACACATACTGGGCAAATGGTGTTTCTCCCTGGGGATGCTATCTTGCTAGCTGGGAGGCTACACACAAGGAGCTGAGGTTCAGTGGGTCTGGTCTTGCTCTGTTCTCCTGTCAGATTTTACGGCACATGAGCGGCTTCGTTTTGGCTCTCTGGAATGCACTGCCGTGTTTGTTTGGGATGAAAGTACACACGTTGTCATCATGATGAAACAGAACAGGATTCTGGGTCCGTGGGGTTCGGGTCAACGAGAGGTGAGATGTGACAGCAGACACGAGCAGTTTTTATGAGCCTCCTTTTTACCGTTTTAAACAATTCTGCTGACTGGGCACATACTGGTTGTTTGTTGTGTTGCCAGGTCTGCTCATTTAAAGTGATTTTCTGCTTATTGTTGGAAGGTTTCTTGCAAGTTTTTTTGTTTGTTTTTTAGGTTGTTCCCAAAAGGAATTTGCATGTCTGGGATTTTTATGGTAAACCATGAACATAAACTAACAATGTCACAGTGCAGTTTGAGAAACATTTGTCTGTTTGTTCCCCTACTCCTCCTGATTTCTGCCAAGCTTGATATGTGGACAAATGTCAACTCCAGAATTGCCCTTAACAGGTTTGTTTTTGAAAAGTCCAAGGTCATTGGGATCAAAGGTCAGAAGTTTTTCACTCCAATGCCCACCAAACATGGCACTCGTGTTGGTTGGTTCTGGAACTGCCCAGGCCAGATCAAATTTAGCAAAGGTCAATCTTTGGGGCCAAGGTCAAGTCTTTTTGTTGGTCTACTCCTTCCAGGTCCTTTTACTCATTTCTACCAAACGTCAATGAAGGTTGACCCCAAAATTGCACTTGAATAATAAATTTTGGCAAAGTCTGATTTGGATCAAAGGAGGCACACACTTAGGTGGATTCCAGAATGGTCCCAGGAAGGTCAACAAGAGGGTACACTATTTGGGGGAATGTCAAGGTCAGGGGAGCCAAATGTCAGATTGCCACAGCCCTACATGTCTTCATGCACACATGTGGCACTCTGGTGGACATTCCTGCCATCAGCATGCCGACTGAACACTCCCTCAAAACTTGCAGCATCTGTGGCATTATGCTGTGTGATAAAACTGAACATTTCAGAGTGGCCTTTTATTGTGGCCAGCCTAAGGCACACCTGTGCAATAATCATGCTGTCAAATCAGCATCTTGATATGCCACACCTGTGAGGATTAGCTCAGCAAAGGTGAAGTGCTCACTAACATAGATTTAGACAGATTTGTGAACAATAGTTTGAGAGAAATAGGTCTTTTGTGTGTATAGAAAATGTTTCAGATCTTTGAGTTCAGCTCATGAAAAAAACTCCATCATTTGGGGTTGCCCAACCGTTGAACCAGGCTAAGGATCTGTCAAGGACCATGTGTTTGTCACTGTACAATGACATTCCCACCTTAAACAAATCCACACACAGGTGCCTCTAGATTGACCCTGGATGTAGATTTTCCTCCGCATCTTCCCTCCTGTCCATGAATTGATCAAGAGACAATCATCCTCATCCCAGATTGATTCCCAGGACTTGTTAGTAGTATCTTAGTAAATCAGTGGTGTTTGGCCCTGAGGTCCGCTCCACATTCTGTAGCATGAAGTTGATGAGGGACCACGACTTCCTGAAGGCCGATTTCACCTGAGTGGATTGAGACCATGCAGGTGAAGTGTCTTACTTCAGGACACACAGGTAGTGTGACCAGGATTCGAACCCAGATCTACATACCCATAGCCAAACCCACTGAGCTACCTGCTCGAAGCTCGTGTGCAGTTTAAAGAAAACATTTCATTGGCAACTGTGCAAAAATACTTGTCTCTTTCTTTGTCGACTGGACACTCCCACACAGCCGGTGCTCCTTCTCTCTGACAGCTTTTGTCTGTCCTGTTCGGCACAGATGCTCCAGACATGCAGATGGCTTTGGCTAGTGCGTGTGTGTGTGTGTGTAATGTACAAATGACCCTGTGCATGAATAAATTATTGTATGAGTGTGCAGAACATCCACGGAGGAGTAACATTTTGACATTTGTCCAACAGCGCCTCTGCGGGTCAGCACTGAGGGCCTGTTAGGCGAGACAGAGAAGCTCAAAGAAAGGCGGGGCCGAGGGTACGAAACGTGAGTGGGAGTGCGAGAGAGTGAGTGGGTGATGCAGAGCGGGAAGGCAGGAGGTGTGTTTGGAGAGAACGCTGGTACTGATTAAAACATCATCAGCATTTCTGTCACAAGACAGAAAACAAAAGTTCAAGCTGATTGTTTGGAAACCGTATGATACTTGGTTTTAGTCCATTTTTAAATGTGTATTCTTTCAATTTTTCATCTTGACACTTGATACTCAGGATTATTTCAGTGACTGGGTTTTGAAGTGTTGGGTCAGGTTGTGAAAACCAGCATCTTATGTGCTTTTGTTGGCTGTGAAACACTTACTGACCTTGACTTCGTGGATGATGTGGTGATGTTTGTGTAGTCGATGGATATCCTCGTTGCAGCACTTGAGTAGCTGTGTGTCTGGGTTTGCAATTGTCCAGGATCAAGACAAAGCTCCAGTCTTTTAATGACTTCTTAGATTCGGCCATCAGAAGTGTATCTGTATGCGGTAAAAGTGTCAAACGTTTAGAGACATTAGCTTGTCTTAGGCAGGACATTCATGTCTCTGGGTCCTCTGGCTTAGACATCGGGAGATGCGTGGGAAGAGCTTATGGAGCCATGAGGTTGCTGGACAGAATTAAGTGTTTGGTGATGCTGATATCTTTGCAGGAGAACAAAGGTCCACGTCTTTAGGGACCCAGGGCTTCCTGTCTTACTATATGGTATAAGACTTGGACACTAATCAGTGACCTGAGGCCATGGCCTGGATGTCTTTGGTACTGGATCCTTGGGTACCACTGGCATGACTTTGTGTCAACTGAGCAGTGACTGAAGTAGACTCAGATGAGGTGTACATCGTGAGGGAGTGTCAGCTATGACATTTTGGCCATAAGGTGTATTTCTCTGCATGATCCATCGTGCTGGTGCCTCACTAATTTAGCAACATAATTACTTTCATAATTGGATGTCAACATTTGCTAGAAAATGCAGGTAAATGTGGTTTTAACTTCTCCTTTTCTGTTTCATGGTTTGCAAACTCATTGTCAATAGGGATGCACTGATGCCGATACCGATACCAGTATCGGGTATCGGCCCGATCCCGTATTCATTTACCCCTACTTGTAATCATAAAATGTCTCTGATACTCCGACCCGATACCACTTTACAGCCACGTGAATTCAACCTCTCAATGTGGGATTTTCACGCACAGTCTCTGAAATTTCCAGACTATAAACCGCTACTTTTTTCATACGTTTTGAACACTTCGGCTTTAACAATGATTTAGCTCATTTATGGATTATTACAGGCTTTGATATAGTTTGCTCATAAGTCAAATATGTCCGTCCATGCTGTCCACTGTTGTCCATCATGCGGAGTAAACTCACATACAGTAAATAAAAAGTCTTACCTGTTCATTTCAGTGGAATTCATCATCATACGAGCTTGAAGAAAAATAATCCACACAAAGCCTCCTGAGTTAATTGGAATAGAACATCTGAAAAAATACTTTAATTCCTCCTGTGGCTGAAAAAAGCTCCTCTGTGACTTCGTCACTTTTCACAAGTTCCTCCATCAGAACTCAGATCAGAGCTTCAGCGGTGGAGACTGTCCATCAGGTTGGTGAGTTTCAGCCCTTGGTATGGCTGTCCAGGCCGATGGGAGATCAGCTTGGTCCGCAACAGGTGTGTAATCCGTTTGTGAAATGTCCGTGGGGCGTTCAAAACCTCCACTTGCCTCCACGAGCTGCAGTTTGGGCCAGAAGTTGAGTCACTGCTCCTCGTTAACGGCTCATTTACCACAAGCAACGAGCATTAAGGAAATTGAGGAAATTATTCCATGATCCACAAAGAAAAAATAAAATAATGTTGAATTACAGCATTTGGCCTCAGCGTGTCGAGGAGAAGCCATGCAACAGTGTGTGTGCGTGTGTGTCTGCGGGCACACATGCTCATCAATATTACACGTTCCACCTTTGAAAAAAAAACATTTACGGTTTGTATTTGTGTATGATACCTGTATGTATTTAATTCAAAGTTAAAAAATAGTGTGGAGAGTGAAAAACTGTTTAGCTCAGTGTCACACATTGTAGATAAAAAGAGCTAATAACACATAGAAGCTTCTTTTCATCAAAATGAATCTGTCCCTCACATTTAAAAAAAAACTTTTAGTCCTCACAGACATAAATAGTTAGTGATGGACAGTTTCAGTTCTGTTCCGGTGTTGCGTATTTTACAGTTTACAGTGTGATGTCTGGCAGTGTCATGTTTGTTAAGAAACACACAGTTAACGTTAAAGGACAATTTGTTGTAGTCAAAAAGTCAAGTTACATGATTTAAGTGAAATGTTTGAAAATGAAAAACAAAGCTAATGATATTGGTAGCACTTACAGTCAAAAAGTAAGGAACAACTGATGAATAAAACATGTTTTCAAAGTCATCATAAAACTGTAATGGTATCATTAAGTATTCATATCGGTAATCGGTATCGACGAGTACCAAATTGTTTGTACTCGTACTTGTACTCGGTCTGGAAAAAAGTGGTATCGTTGCATGCCTAATTGCCAATAATGTAAAGTTTGCTGTAATTGTATTTTTTGGACTTGAACAACAGAACGTATTCTTCAAATGGATATTGCAGCAGTTTAAACTGATGCCGCTGAAATATTAAACTTCTACACTTCAGCGCAATTGGAAGTGCTATCTACAGAGCGGATTCTGTATGAGGTTTAAAACACTTTATATGATGCCTGAGTAGATCCTTGTCATTTGACTGGTGGCTTATATGTCACATGATATCAATCATTTGTCCCATTTGCCATTGTGCTCCATTTACAGTGCAAATTTGGTTCCATTAAGCGTGCAAATTTGGTTACATATGTGTCGTACCATTGCACTCTGCGACCACCGCGCATGCACACTAGTGGTGATGGCGCTTAGCAACTTATTGAGTACACCATAAGTTGTCTGGAGGTATTTGCAATATTTGCTGGGCTGTAGCTCATTAAGTACAACTTCTGTCTGATGAAGAGCTCAACAAATTTCTGTCGCAAATTTTCGCTGGACTGAGAAAAGTACATGTACAGTCTGTACAAGGCATCAGCTACGGACTGCATTGTCAGGATTGTTTTCGAACTGTTTTTTGCAAGGTGACTGAAAACAATTTTGGACTGGGTTGGACTGTTTGGAACCTGTTGACGTCAAAGGACCAGTGATGAACACCAAAATGTAAGTTCCTTTTCTCTTCTTTATAAATTAATAAAATATCAAATGACAAGGACCTGTTTTAGGCGTCATATAAAACAAATAATACATTTTTTTTTCATTTATTCAGTGGATAGACTCAGCTCCACCTTATTCAGTGGAACATTCCATCTTTCACCTCATGAAATATTCTAACCACTGCACTCATAAACATTCATTATTTGTATATTATTTTCAAGAGGAATTAAACACTGAAGATTAATCCATCCAGTTATTTGTTTTTCCTTGACAGTTTGCCTTTTCTGTAGGACTAAACAGGCTCAAGAGAGCTGTTCTTCGAGCAATTAGTAGCAGTGTGGATCAGTGTGAAACTCGGAGTGATGCTGCACTCTGCCTACAGTCTCTGACAGGCAGAGAGAGAAACACAGATCCATGTGACCTTCTCTGGGCTCCAGGATTGGCTATGTATGAAAGCTCAGCTACAACAGGGATTGAAATAGGAGGTGACACTCCGTAGTTTCATGAAGTGGTCGAATGAAGTCTCCAACATTCTGTTGCTGATCTACAAATAGAAATATGATGAATAACAGAGTTGGATGCGCCTTTGCATCCATCGACCCAAGAGAATTGAGAGTTGTGTGACGTGAGGGATTAGGCAGCAGAGTACAACGTAAGCAGTCAGCAAAGTTCTTTAGACAAACAGGCAATCAGACCAGGAAAGTGACTCCAAAAGAGCTAGATGAAGAAGAAGCTGGAATGCTGGAACAAACACCGGGTCACAACAAGAGATCACTAGGAAACTGAAACGCAGGTAAACTTAGCAAAACATGTAGGACATTCTGGCTCAGAGGCCCACGAGAGAACACAGAAAATAACAAACAGGTGTCCACTAATGAAGATGGAAGCAACACAAAAACCGACATGGGACGTATGCATTAAAATAAAAGAGGAAGTGACCGCTGAAACAAAAAAAAAAAACAGTGACAGGAACATTCTTCATTCTGCCTTCAATCTCTGAGGGATTTGATTAAGAACAAATTGTGTGTATCGACTAAAATACAAACAAACCAACAAACATTGGTGAAAACATTACATCATCAGCTGCCGAAGTTTCCTGTGATTAGTGGTCTTAAAATGTGAATTCTGATGACATTAAAATGTGTGATCGCGCAAAAATGACACAGAAATCGCCAGAAAAAAAAAGTGATAAAAGGGCAGAAACAAAGGCTCATTCACACTACTTGGAGTCGGATCTGAGTCATACTGGGAGAAAATGTGATTTTGGCAACTTCAGATTGTAATGTGAAACTAATTGTGCATCTTGGAAAAAAGGGGGGGGAAACACAAAGGAATAAAGAACGGAGAGAGGACAATAAATGTGCTGCACAGAGGGCGGCTTTTTCTCTTTTGTTGTAACAGCTGTCTGCACGCACAAACCTGGCTCCGTGCGTTCACCTATCACAGCACTTTAAATGATACAAGCGTTGACAGCCTTGATTGCACGTAACTAGTAGAGGGGAGGACGTGCACGAGCTTCCTGATGTGCATTCCTGCAAATCCCAGCAGCCTCCTGATTTCAGCTTTCCAAATAGAGCCTGCAAGAGCTACGTGGTAATTACTCGCCGAGATCCCAACGAGGGACGGCCGACGTGACGAAATGGAAAGCAACAACAACAACAACAAAGATTTTCAGCCATAACAAATTCCCTAAACTACGTCTTCAGTCTCCAACCGTGACCTTGCAGAAAAGCCGACTCAGGTTTTTCCGTCCCGACATAAGTTACACTCAAGCTGGATCACTGCCAGTTTCTTGAATCAACTCAAATATTTTTCTGCTGTAATCAGGAAATTGTCAGTGTGATATTTGTTCAAAATCTCTCTGTTCTCCCACAAAGCACAAATCTTTCCACATGCGTTACCTTGCTGATTTTAGAGGGGAACAAATCCCCTGTTCCCTCTGTGTCCTTTCTTTTTTGTATTTTGCAGTTACAAATATGCTGCTGCTTCATGCATCTTCATTACTAGAAGCAGTTCATCTTCCATAATGAGAAACATTTGTGCTTCATGAAGATTGTAAAAAACACTCTGTCTTTACAACTTACATCTTGAAAACACAAAAGTATCCATTAATTCTGCTGAAACAACATCAAGAGGTAGATTATTGCTCACACAGAAAGCCAACATTCAGAGAGTTGAAAGCAATTTCTTTCTCTTTTTGTTTGACACATCTGGACCAAATAGTGTCAGCTTTTTAAAAAAATAACATTTGTCTCCAATGCCCCCAGTTATAACAAACCTCTGACAGAAGAAGACAGCAAAAATGACGCCAGGAATTGTGCAACAGGCTTGCTGCCAGTATTTGTCACGGGTTGAATACCTGGGGTCCAAAAGCACACATGGGATGACAAGTCACATTGGGTCTCAAGGCACACAAGATGACCAGGCATACAGGGTCCTAAAGCATATGAGATCAAAAAGCACATGGGGCTCCCAAGACTTACAAACTCACAAGGGACATGGGGTGCCCAAGGCACATCGGACTCCCAAGGTTTACAAACTCACAAGGAACATGGGGTGCCCAAGGCACATCGGGGTCCCAAGGTTTACAAACTCACAAGGGACATGGGGTGCCCAAGGCACATCGGGGTCCCAAGGTTTACAAACTCACAAGGGACATGGGGTGCCCAAGGCACATCGGGGTCCCAAGGTTTACAAACTCACAAGGGACATGGGGTGCCCAAGGCACATCAGGGTCCCATGGTTTACAAACTCACAAGGGACATGGGGTGCCCAAGGCACATGGGGCTCCCAAAGCTTATGAATTCACAAGGGACATGGGGTGCCCAAGGCACATGGAGCTCCTAAGGCTTTCAAAATCACAAGGGGCACGGGGTGACCAATGCACATGAGGCTCCTATGATACAATGGTTCCCAAGCCATGCAACATCACAAGGCACATGGGGGTCCCAGAGCATATGAGATCCCAAGACACACAAGCACACCACAAAAACACTGTCAAGACTTAATGAAAAAAGCAGGAATCAGTGGGCGATAAACGTGCCTTCACGTTCTTGTATTCTTGCACTCAGTGGCGTGCATTAATCCGAGCACGTTTCTACTGCTGATGCAGATATTTTTTGTTGCTTTGCACACATTACTTAACATTTCTAGCATTAGCCATGCCACTGAATTGACTACATTAACTATCTTTATTTTGGATGTCAAAGTTTTGCTGTAACAAACAAGACAGAATAGAGCCTTTATTGTGATTGTACATATGTACAGCAAAATTTGTCCTCTGCATTTAGCCCATCCTAATTACAATAAGACACAATCCAACCACTAGGAGCCGTGGGCAGCCACAGTCCAGCACTCGGAGACCAACTCCAGATATAGACATTGCCTAAATAACTGTGTTTGACAGCTGACAAATCCCTATGCAGACTTGTTTTGTCTTTTCATCTTAACTTTTTGTCAACCTTCTTTGTGAAATGAAGACGCACTTTAGTTCTGCTTGAGGTTTCTTCCTTAATATCATCAGAGGGAGTTTTATTCTTACCACTGTCGGCTGTGTGCTTGCTCTAGGGGTTGCTAATGTTAGTCCTTACTTGTGTGAAGCGTCTTGAGGCAGCTTATTGTGATTTGGCGCTATATAAACTAAATACATTGAAAAATAAATGAATTTAAATTTAGAACTGTTCTTCCTTTCTGCTCTGGCTCTTCCTTATTGCAAGTTTCCAGTACTGTAGTATGGAGAGGCAATGTTCGAAGTCATGATGCATGAGTTTTTGCAAGGCAGAAGTGATAAAAGTGATCAATGAGCTCAGATGAATATGATGTGGAGATGCACCGGGGTTGAGGTGAGAACTGAGAAAGGACCTATTTCAGTGACTAATCTAACATCAACACAATCACATTAAACTGTTGTCGATTTTACTGGAATTAATCATTACCTCCCAGTTGCCTTTTCAATCATCTGTCAATGTGAACACTGGACTATTTCATATAATTTCATTTTATTCATTTTATATGGTGCCAAATCACAACAGAGTCGCCCAAGGTGCGTCACACAAAACAATTCATAAAACAATAAAATGAATTAAAAGATTAAAAAAGCACAGTAAAAAAGTAAAAAGCATAGTAACATACTATGCCAGTATACTAGCCATACGAAAGGGAAAATAAGTGCGTCTTAAGTCTGGACTTGAGTCTCTACAGAATCTGACTGTTTGATTGATGCAGGGAGATCATTCCACATAACAGGGGCATGATAAGGGAAAGCTCTATGACCCGCAGACTTTTTATTCACCCTAGGGACAAAAAGTAGTCCTGCATCCTACGAACACAAAGCCTGGGTCGGTACGTAAGGTTTAATTAGATCAATTAAGTATGAAGGTGCCAGTCCGTGAATAATTTTAAAGACTTGCAGAACCTTAACTATGTATCACTGTATGTGATTTCTTAGCTGCAACATTTCTGAAATTGCTTGTTCTGTACTATTCCCACAGAAAAACAATAAGCACTGCAGCCAGAAGATTGCAGTGTCTGCTAATTTTTCAACTTCACTTGATGTCATCACGTAATGTCATAGACATCACAGGTCTGGTAGGATGGTTTGGTAGCTCCACTAGAGCAGAGGTCTCTGCAGAAAATTGTGCTTCAGTATTTTGTATAGTTCCTGAGATATGGCCATGAAGGTATTTTAGAGGATGACCTCTGATTTTGACATTAATCTTAGACCTTTGACCTTGACATGACCTGTGTTTTGAGAGGACTGTCCACTGAGTTTATCCACCAAGTTTGAATGAAATTGGTCGTTACTTTTTGAAGATAACACAGACAGACTGTCCTATTGCATGATGGGAACTGCTACAACTCAGGACATAATAATACTGCATACTTTTGTTTATTAAAGCAAAACATTTTAAATTATATACAACTCAAAATCAAAATGTTCAGATGATATTGAAAATGCAAAGACAAACAAATAAATAAATAAAAACACAAAAAACAACAAATGTTCCGTGATTCTTTTACATTTATTTTGACTTCTTTCTCATTGCAAATACTATGAACAGAAGATATTTCATGTTTTGTGAGACCAATTTCATTTCATTTAATATGCATCCATTCCTGCAGCACATTCCAAAAATTTTGGGGGGAGGAGGCTATTTATCCTATAAATGTAAGGATGACTTGTTTGGTTTGTTTTTTTAAATTAGCTTTTTCTGTATTGTCCCAGTTTCCTGATTTGGAATTACACAATGTTTAAGGGCATGCTGAAAAAGTGTTTAAAGTGATATTTTTGCATATGTATACGAGGTCTATTAGAAAACTATCCAACCTTATTATTTTTTTTTCAAAAACCATATGGATTTGAATCACGTGTGATTACATCAGACATGCTTGAACCCTCGTGGGCATGCGAGAGTTTTTTCACGCCTGTTGGTTACGTCATTCGCCTGTGGGCAGTCTTTGAGTGAGGATTCGCCCACCCTCTCGTCGATTTTTTCATTGTTTAGGAATGGCTCAGACTGCTGCTTTGTTTGATCAAAATTTTTTCAAAACTGTAAGGCACAACTGAGTGGACACCATTCGATAAATTCAGCTGGTTTTCGGTAAAAATTTTAACGACTGATGAGAGATTTTGGTCTGGTAGTGTCGCTTTAAGGACGGCCCACGGTGCCTGACGGCAACCTGCGCTTCGAGGCGGCAGCGTCTCGCCGTTTCAAGTTGAAAACTTCCACATTTCAGGCTCTGTTGATCCAGTAAGTCATCAGAGAACAGAGAACTTTCAGAAGAAGTTGGCATGAGGAGTTTATTTGGACATTCCATTGTTAACGGACATTTTGTAATGAAAGAACGTGCGGGCAGAGTCGCATGTCGGGCTGGACCCAACCGCGGAGGGGTCGAGACAGGAAAAACACCTCCGTTGGAAACCTTAACGGGCAAGTTGGAACATGCCCAAGCTGCTAAACAATTTCTCAGTTACTCACTTGTTGAAAGCCATCAAAAGCCGCCTGAATTTTACAAATTGTTTTCAACACGGAGGTGTTTTTCCTGTCGCAGCGCACACAGATTTGCGAATTTGCGCGCACGTCTTTCATTAAAAAATGTCCTTAAACAGTGGAATGTCTGCATAAAGTCCTCATGCCGGCCTCTTCTGAATCTTCTCTGTTCTCTCACGACGTCCTGGGTGAATTAAGCCTTAAATTAGGATGTTTTCAGGTCGAAACAGGCCAATGACGGCACCTGGAAGCGCTGCAGGATGTCCTGCTCCGTGGGAAGTCCTTACAGCGACAGAAACACCCCATAATCTCTCATCAGCCGTTAAACCTTTCACCGAAAACCAGCTTAATTTCTCGAATAGTATCCACTCGGATATTCCTCACAGGTCCAGAAAAAAGTTTGATAAAGCAACGCGCGCCGTCTCGAGCAGCGTGTGAAACAAAGAAATTCAGCCGAGAGGGCAGGACCACATCTCACTCAAGGCCTGCCCACAGGGAAATGACGTCACCGACACGCGTGAATAAAATCATGGATGCGCACGAGGGTTCAAGCATGATTGGTGTAATCGCACGTCATTCAAATCCATATAGTTAAAAAAAAAAATAAAAGGGTCGGTTTATTATCTAATAGACCACGTATATATATTTGTTTTTAAAAAGGAAGCTTTTAAAGTGGAGGGAAGTTATTTAATACTTGGTGCTGTTCACCTGTAGTCCATCCTGTAATTATGGTGGCATTTAAGGGCCCAGACACCAGTACAACCAGAGGCCCCCTTGGCCACTTGAATGGCGTTCCTTCTTCTTTTGTTGCCCTAAACACCAGCAGTTCTCATGGCTTAAACACACTAAAAAGTTTACAGTGTCTCTTTCCTGCATTTACCGAGGTGTTGTAATGTTTGCTTTGGCACATAATCCATGTTTGACTTGATGTCAGACCACACGCAGGTGGGATTATTGATGATGCGGTAACAGTGTCTGTCTTGAGTGCTTCTGTTTGCTGATGACATTATTTGATTCCCTTCAGAGGAAGCTGTGACAGGTACAGATACAACAGGACAAAGACAACAAAATGGCAGTCCATCAACAGGTGGCATTGCCTCAGATTTAAAAGAGGAACTGCTTCAAAGAAACTTTGAGATGAAACGAGTCAAACGTGTTCAGAGCTGTGAGTCGTCAGCATGTTTGCACAGCACAACCCTGACTTCAATGCAATAAAATGCTTGATTCCAGTGTGTATAAAAATCCAGGTACATTTAGCTTCTGTAAAACATTCTTTCTCAGTTAAAGTTAAATGCCTTTATAGATGACAGTGTTGAAAACTATGAATGTGGGTGTGGTGCCATGCTGGTTTGATTTTCTGTTATTACTCATTTAAAACATTGTGAAACATTTGACAATTACTTTTTTGGATTTCCATCATTAACCTCCAATTTATTGGTCTGTTGCAAATAGAAATACATATATTATGTAAAATTAACTTTTGTGAAAAGTAATTTCTCCCATTTAGAAAAGAAAAAAGAAAAACATCCAGTTTTGATTTTTGAAAGCGTTCATCCATCACAGTCATTTAAAATCCCAACAAAGCCACCAAAGAGGAAGGGAGGTCATATTTTAGGCCTATAATTTGCTAATTGCAAAGTCAGAATTGTGCGACACTGAGGATATTTAACATGAAACACCAACCATATTTAACTGTAAAAGCAACTCCGATGGATTATGGATAATGTGACACTTTGTGGAGGAATGAGCTAAAACAAACCACGTTTTCACAGCAGGGCCTTCCTCGTGGCTAGCTTGAAAATGACGTTCTTGGTCCTGCTTGTGAAAAACAATTTGTGATGTGTATATCTGGCAACATACAGGTAACCTCAATGTTGTGACGTCACATGAGATTCTCACTCATGACTCCATGCTGGCAACATAATGACTGCAATAGGATGCTACGTTTAAAAGCGTCCAGTCCTGCGCATCCCGTTAATCCCTAATATGACCACTGCCTGCGACACTAAGTCTGTCCAGATGTGATGGTTTCTCTTCTCCACTGTTCATCTCATTCACTCTCTCCATATTCCTTTCCTTTTTTGGTAAATGTGTACACTTTTTTTTTTCCTAATCACCCTTTTCCTTTTGGTAAGCATTTTTTGCAGTACCACAGAACATTATTTGTATGGCGGCTAAGTGATGGGCAATCAGAGGACTGTGTCAGCAATCTTGGTTAAAAACTGCTGGTAACATTTAATTCTACAATGAATGTGTGTTTGCAGTGGATGTTCACATAGTAACAGGCCTGTTGCCACAACTGATCCAGCTCATTTCCTCTCCTCAGAAACTCATCTATCATTTAATAGGCGTGCGCTCGTGGTGTGCATCTGCTTTCAACATGCACTCAGTTTGCACGTGTGATTAAGATGTGTCCAATATATAAACTGAACAAAAATGTAAATACTTTTTGTTTTTGCTCCCATTTTTCATGAGTTGAACTCAAAGATCTAACATATTTTCTACATGCACAAAAGGCCTATTTCTCTCAAATATTGGTCACAGATCCCCCCCCCCCCCCCCCCCCCCACAGGTGTGGCATATCGAGATGCTGATTAGACAGCATGATTATTGCACAGGTGTGCCTTAGGCTGGCCACAATAATACACTTTTCACTCATGGTAACAACAGCATGACACTTAACTAAACTGACTAAACCAATTGAGCTACAAAAACACAATAAATCAATAACACTAACAACACTGTTAAACTAACATGAATTACATTAACATTTACAACCCCAAACGCCCATAGTGCATTACAGCCCAACGTCCATTGTTTGCTGGGTAGCTAAAATTGATAATTTCTCCAAAAATATTTGTCCTATCAACTTTTTGTTTTCAGCATTTACCCTTGACCCAAAATACATAAGCAAGTCAAACGGCAAATGTCAGCTCTCGCCGGTTTGTGTGTGATCGAAGCCACGCACGCACACACACGCACACACACACACACACACACACACACACACACACACACACACACACACACACACACACACACACACACACACACACACACACACACACACACACACACACACACACACACACACACACCACTTGGCCATTACAATTTAGATGATAATGACAGCGAAGCACATTTAAGTACAACGAAATGTGTCAGTGTTTAAATTTTACAATTACTGTCAAACTGTTTCTGAACTAAATGTTTGTTTGTTTTTTGTGGTTGTGGGTGATTCTTTAACTATGGGCACTATTGGCCTTGTAAATGTAATTTCCACCACACCATTGCCTTACAATATAAAGCGCCTTGGGGCAACTGTTTGTTGTGATTTGACGCTATATACATGTGCTCTGATATCACTGTTTATCTCCATAGAAACTACCCAAACAATCTTTCATACAAACTGTTTAAAGGGACATTACAGTGTTGTGGTGGAAATTACGGCAATAGTGTGGGACAACTACCTCAACAAAAATATAAACGCAACACTTTTGGTTTTGCTCCCATTTTGTATGAGATGAACTCAAAGATCTAAAACTTTTTCCACATACACAATATCACCATTTCCCTCAAATATTGTTCACAAACCAGTCTAAATCTGTGATAGTGAGCACTTCTCCTTTGCTGAGATAATCCATCCCACCTCACAGGTGTGTCATATCAAGATGCTGATTAGACACCATGATTAGTGCACAGGTGTGCCTTAGACTGCCCACAATAAAAGGCCACTCTGAAAGGTGCAGTTTTATCACACAGCACAATCTCACAGATGTCGCAAGATTTGAGGGAGCGTGCAATTGGCATGCTGACAGCAGGAATGTCAACCAGAGCTGTTGCTCGTGTATTGAATGTTCATTTCTCTACCATAAGCCGTCTCCAAAGTCGTTTCAGAGAATTTGGCAGTACATCCAACCAGCCTCACAACCGCAGACCACGTGTAACCACACCAGCCCAGGACCTCCACATCCAGCACGTTCACCTCCAAGATCGTCTGAGACCAGCCACTCGGACAGCTGCTGAAACAATCGGTTTGCATAACCAAAGGATATCTGCACAAACTGTCAGAAACCGTCTCAGGGAAGCTCATCTGCATGCTCGTCGTCCTCATCGGGGTCTCGACCTGACTCCAGTTCGTCGTCGTAACCGACTTGAGTGGGCAAATGCTCACATTCGCTGGCGTTTGGCACGTTGGAGAGGTGTTCTCTTCACAGATGATGCGAAGGAGATGTGTTGCACTGCATGAGGCAAATGGTGGTCACACCGGATACTGACTGGTATCCCCCCCCAATAAAACAAAACTGCACCTTTCAGAGTGGCCTTTTATTGTGGGCAGTCTAAGGCACACCTGTGCACTAATCATGGTGTCTAATCAGCATCTTGGTATGGCACACCTGTGAGGTGGGATGGATTATCTCAGCAAAGGAGAAGTGCTCACTATCACAGATTTAGACTGGTTTGTGAACAATATTTGAGGGAAATGGTGATATTGTGTATGTGGAAAAAGTTTTAGATCTTTGAGTTCATCTCATACAAAATGGGAGCAAAACCAAAAGTGTTGCGTTTATATTTTTGTTGAGTATACATTTTGTTTAAAAAAATCACAACAGTTGTATGACATTGAATACCCCAATTGTGTTTTGATTATTTTACTGATATTTTTATTTACCATTCATTTTTATCATTGAAGATCAAAAGTCTGGGTGTGGGACAAGCACAAAACGGCAATATTTGCATATAATGATGCTGAAAAAGGGTGAAAAAGTCATCATAGACTACTAGAACAAATTTCTTAACACACTTTCATTGTAAAGATAACTATAAAAGTGTGAAATTTCCCCTTTTTTCTGTTTTTCATACAATATGATCAAAGAACATAATAAGTGCCCGTAGTCTAAGAATCACCCTTGTGTTTCCCACGTTGATCGTAAGAGGAAACAAACAGAGCAGCAGCGACTCGCTGATCATCTCACTTGCGTGTGAAATTTAGGATGAGCTTGTTTCATGAATAACAAGTGTAGGAGTGTGAGATAAATGACATCCACGGTAGTATGTTTTTTTTGTTCTTGTTTTTTAGTTCTCAGGAGGCAGTGCATACGAGCGTGTTCTGACATATGAACTGTACACATGTGATTGTGCTGGGAAAGGTTGTGGTTCCCTGAAGAACGGCCTCTTGAGTGCAGTCGAGTTGCGACACTGCATCTCACCGGCTGATTTAACAAGCAAACACGGTTCAATTTGCAGCTTTAACAACGCGATGCCTGCATCCATCTTATTTGTATGTTGCAATAAACTGTGTAGCAGCGGTGCCACTGATGGTCCTGATGGCGTTCAGTGGTCACGTTACAAAGAGCTGAAAGACCTCAAATGACAGTGAATGCCTTTTATTGCCCATTTGGATCTTGTTGAGGTCACGGTTCGTGGTTAACAAACATTAGACGAGTCTTTGCCTTAATTCGGCTCTTAATTTGGGACAGGAAGTGTTGTTTTTGCAGTTTCCAAACACTCACCTTCATACTCCCTCAGAAATAAATAAAGCTCAGTAAAATAAAGGGTAGCTATAGATCACATACCTGTGTCAAAACCCAACGTTCTCCCTTTATTTGTTCTTAAAGGGGTTCATATTTGACTAAATAAGAAAAATCTTTAATATTTTGGGATTTTATCCTCAGTTCTATGACTATGTATGCAGAAATTCCTCTTGTGTTCACAAAATTAGACCTAAACAGCTCATTTCAGACTGACGTGATGGATGTCACGGCATTCAGTACCTCGACTGCAAAAACTGTCCTCAAAATAAACCAAATAATCCAAAATCTAGCCAAATTGTCTTGTAATAAGCAAAAAAAAAATCTGACAATGGGGTAAGAAAATTTTACTTGGTTAGAATTCTCAAAATTAGCAAAATGTCTATGCACCGAATAATCAAAATGTGCCATAAAAGTTTACAGAATTCTTACATCTTGTTCCTTTTGCTTGGATGATCTGAAATCCATTGCCTTTGTTACTGGTCAAATACAGCTTGATATTAGTTGGAAAAACTTACTAAGAAAAAGTGAGATACACTTTCCCAAAATAAGACTTTTTTATGTAAAAATTGCTTGACAAGATTATTTTTCTATTTAGACAAATATTAAGCCAATTTTTCTTTAAACAAGTCTTTTTTTTACTTTCTTAGATATGTTTTTGTAGTGTGGACTGAGGGTCGACCCTGAAAATGGGCAGGAACACACACATTTACACAGATGTGCACATGATATTCACTTGTCACCACATACTGAAGTTTATAAGTACATACTCGAATATCCGAATCATAGAAATTTGGGTGATGTGGGGATGTCTGTTGAGACCTCAAACTCTACCAGCAGAAAGAAAGGAGGTGATGTGTTCCCATCCTCCTTCATGCATAACCGCATCCAGGACACCCCAGGTTGGTCTCCGCAGCAACCTCGAAGTGGGACTGCAACCTCTTGCTCTGCTCATGAGCCCTTCTTTTTTATTGCCACAAGGAGCGGACTGTCATCGGAAAGTGCACGTGGTTGCTCTGCAAGTTTTTTTTTTTTTTTTTTTTTGCTAAAGAATACGTAAATAAACAGTGCACAAAACCAACATCAATAGCGTGATCTTGCATTTGTAGTCAAACATATGTGCAAACTGCTGCACCATCAGTGGTTAGTACTTGTAATATTGCAATGACACTGATCATATGCATTACTTTACAATAACAGTACCACCCCTGAGTAAATAGTTACTATAGTTGTGTATCCTAAGATCTGAGAATGTGTTAATTATGCAGTTTTAAGAATCATAAAAACACGGTTTGAGTTCACCAATATTGATCAATATATCTGGTATTTATATTTGTATATTTATCTTTGCAAACTGTTTTTCTTTTTTCCACTTTTGATACTCTGTGTGCTTCTTACCCTGTGTGCTGCTATACAATGTTGCTCGAACCTCAATTTCCC
Source organism: Thalassophryne amazonica (assembly GCF_902500255.1). NCBI lineage: Eukaryota > Metazoa > Chordata > Actinopteri > Batrachoidiformes > Batrachoididae > Thalassophryne > Thalassophryne amazonica. The sequence goes on from NC_047117.1 coordinate 10,316,096, forward strand.
TGAGAGTCTTTCCAAGGGATCAGTAAAGTTCTATCTAATCTAGTCTAATTTAGTGCTCTGGAAAATGTGTCCTGTTGATATCTTGGAACATTTTGTGTAAAAAATGGATTTATGCCATTTGGTGAACAGAGCACTCAGAGGTTTGATTGTTAGTATTTTAATATGACTGTAATTTAATATTTACATTTTTAAAGATGCACAACCTGGATGCATACTCAAAGCATCATGTGCAAATACTCTTTGCACCTTAAATGAAAGTGCACCAACTGCAAAGGCTCCTGGGACAAAACTGTTCTTTGAGTTGAACACAATATTCGAGCAGCAGAAACATGATGGTTTGCATTTCTTCCTAAGCTGCTAAAAATACCTGTGCATATGAGAGTGGGCAGTCTGCTGTGCTAATACGGTGCCCCGTGCCAGAGCTCCTTTCTCACCGGTGTTGTGTTTCAACAGTTGGCATGAGGCCTTTAAGTCGACCACCGGCCTCATACTGCTGAGTCAAAGCAATCAAATGCTTCTCATTTCGTTTTCACCACACTGACCTCAGTCAAGCCCCATGAGTATGTCGAGGTGTGTGCAAAGACTCTTACGAGAAAAGAGCCAGTGGAAAAAAGTGTGTTGGTAAAGTAAGCAAAAGTAACACACGTACAGTGTGTCTGTGTGAAACCACACAGATTAATCATGTGAGGACCAAAATCTGCTAAATGTCATACTGTGGACGCTCACTCCAGTTCAGGGTTCAAAAAGGGCAGGTTTGCAGATTTTGCACTTTTACTGTTGGATTATTGTTTCTCAAAATGTCCTGGGCTCACCCTAAATATGTCACCACATGTGGTCCAAATTATTGGCTAAAGGTGCAGCCACATGTAATAATGCTCCATCATTTAAATATTCCAGGCTCACATGCAGAATGTGGATGCTAAAAATTAATATGTCCATAAATCAGAATTCTGAATCTGGATGATTTCCCAATTGTTGCTGTGTTATGTTCTGTATTGTAAACCTTTTTGGTAGCATGACCGAAGCAGAGGGTCACCCCTTTGAGTCTGGTCTGCTTGAGGTTTCTTCCTCAATATCATCAGAGGGAGTTTTTTCTTACCACTGTCGCCTGTGTGCTTGTTCTACGGGTTGGTAAGGTTAAACCTTACTTATGTGAAGAGCATTGAGGCTTTGTTGTGATTTGGCGCTATATAAACTAAATACATTTAAATTCCTGTACCTGGTGCCATGTTGTAATTTCATTCCTGACCAGTTGATGTCTCCACAGTTTTTTCCAGACTGGAGCAGTGACAGCTCCAGAGTGTTTTTCTTTTCTCTTATTGGAGTTAGATGGAGGTGTTATGATTCATCCACTCCATGAGTTCACTGCAGTGTCATGATCTGGCCCTTTAGGGTCATATGTCATTCGTCTGGAAAATTTCTTCCTCCGTGCTCTGAACTTGGTTTGATGTTTTTTTTTTTTCATGTCAGGTTATTGTTGGTTTTGTTTCATTTATCATCTGTGTATTATTTGCTGGTCACGTATAAAGTTTTGCTTTATTTATTGTTTGCTTTCACTCTTGGTCCCTGAGGTTGCTTTAGTCTTAGTTTAATTATGTTAATCATATTTATTCTATTATGCTTTAGTCACTGGTTTTGGTTATTTTTGCTCTTCAAGTGTTTCCTACCTGATTATGTTCCGTTTGTCACTTATCAGTTAGTTCCTTTTATTTATTTCACTATTTTGTAGTCTGTGGTTTTGTCGTTCTGTTCTTTTATGTTGTCACGCCACTACTGGTTATTGCATGTCCTTTTATATTTTAATCTGTCTCACCCCGGTTCTAGTAGTGATTATAATCATTGATCTCCTTGTTTTCCGCCATTTACGTAGTCATGCTCTGTCAGGTCTTGTTAATATATTATTCTGTTTTAGCTCTGGTCATAGCTCGCTGTTTCCCTCACGCCCATCCGAGTATGTTCCCAGTCCACATCACTGCACCAGCCATTGCGTCTTTGTCTCACACTTTGATTCTGTCTGCTTTGTATTTTCATTCACTCCCGCTCTTGCACCTGCTCATGTGTCTTTGTCTCTCATCACGCCACTCTGTTTTCCTGCCTTCACTATCTTGCACCATGCATAATCTTTGTTCACTAGTCACACCCCCTTCCAGAACTTTCACTAACACCTGTGTCCTGTTCCACTAATTACACCACCACTTATTTAAGCCCTCACAGTCTCACTGTTCGCTGTCAGATTGTTGAATGTATTTCACTTCCAGCCCTCACACCTTGCCTCATTTTGTCTTGTATTCAGCCTGCCGGTATTAGACCTTGTTTTGTCCTCGACCATGTTTTTGTCTCTGTCTTTGATTGCCACCACGCTGTGTATTTTGACCTCAGCCTGTTTGTTCGACCATGCCTCAGTCTTACGCCTGTCTGTACCTTTGCTTCATTGCTGGACCACCTGTGTACCGAATCCCTGCCTGTTACAATGATTAAACCTAATTCTAACTGCACATGCTATGAGTTTGAATTTGTGTCCACCTAGTTTGTTGCATATCCTGACATGCAGTTGTGATCTGCTTTGTAAATTTATTCACAAGTGTAAGATGTTTGTCAAGAGAAATTGCTGTCCTTCCATCTGTCCCTCAGTCCATCTGCACAGGAAAACATTCTGCATCCTAAAACTCAAGAACTGTAAATTTCTCAAAATTGAACTTTTTATACATTAATACTGGGAAGTCAAAGATCTGCCTGCCTGCCAAAAAAAAAAACCAAAAAAACAAAAAAAAATCATGCATTTCTGACATTTATAAATGCCTTTATTTCCTGAATTTTGGGTTTCACGCAGGAAATGTACCAGAAGCTCTGAAATGCTCATACTGGTCACTCAGTGGTGACAAAAGCTGCTCAAATGTGCAACAAGGTGTTGAAGTTAACTTTGGTTGAACAAAAGATGGGCTGACAGCCGAAAATCATCTTACAGTTGTGTCTCGTGACCTTATGGGCAATTTACTTTACTTACTTTATATTTTTGAGAAGATTGTGCATTTTTGCTAAAATAGTGTTTATCAGTATGATGGACATAGAAAAAGTGCAGTTTACATATCGAAACATAAATATTGACATCAAAATCATAAAATCTGTAAAATTATATATTGTATATTATGTATAAAATGTCCAGATCATGTAAAAAAAAAGCCATCATGGATTTTTGTTTGGTCAGCGCTGTTTTATTAATTAAGCAACACATGTTGCATGCATGTGCCAGTTTTGGGGCTTGTACAACCACTTAAACAATCCAGGTGATATTTACATTTACAGTATCTGCCCCACTATTATACTGGAACCACCTGTGGAGTGAAGTACAGAAAACTGTATATGTGTATGTTGAAATAAACTATAGTTTGAAGATACTGAAAGAAGAAGCAAAGATCTGCAGTTGTGACTGAATGGGAATTTATTTGCTTTCTGGCGAAAAGCAAACAAAACTAAAGCCGCAGTGTCAGAAAAGCTAAACTGTATTGAAATAGCTTAGCTATCTAGTCTACACCGGTTTTGAAACCTGCAGAGTTTATGTGTCCAGATGTCAGGGATTTTTCAAACATGCAGGAGTTTTTAAGAAATAATGTCTTCAGACTAATTTAGAATCATTTTAGAATCTAATTTATTGCTCATCTGCACCGTTGGGGACTTTCCCTCATCCTTCTCCTTCATTCCAAGCTCCATCCTGGTTCACGATGAACCTCCCCTGTGGATGTGGATGCCTCCTTCTACCTTCCACCCACACAGTGCATCTACCCCCTTTTTCAAAATGATTTTGTCCTCATACAAAAAAGCCATTCACGAGTATGAATTGCTCAACATCAAGATGTGAGTGTGTGTGCAAAAATTCTGCATAAATTCCCATGCACCGTGGCTGATCTTACACCCAGTGCACAGCCCAGTGCGTCATGCTGGTTTCCAGGAACAGTTGCCATTTTTTTTCATGCCTACCGCCCACATTTTGTACAAAAGAAGCTACACAGAAATGAACACAGATATTTCAGATATCCCTCACATCAGTGGCAACCAAGGGCAGATCTAGATTCAATCAATCAATCAATCAATTTTTTTATATAGCGCCAAATCACAACAAACAGTTGCCCCAAGGCGCTTTATATTGTAAGGCAAGGCCATACAATAATTATGTAAAACCCCAACGGTCAAAATGACCCCCTGTGAGCAAGCACTTGGCTACAGTGGGAAGGAAAGGATTCAGGTGAAGTGGCAGGGTGGTGGGGGGGGGGGGGGGGGGGGTGTGACTTGGTTGGGTCAACTCCACAATTTAAAACAATCTATAGCATTTTCCCCACATTCTAAAGCAATTTGTGAAGCGGAATAGTGATGCTCTCGTCATCATTTTTTAAACACAATTTCCATTCAAAATGCTGCAAACCTTCTGAGGACGGTGACTTTAGGCAAACTTAATGGACTGGCAAAAGTGTCTCAATTCAATTTATTTTTCATTTTTATATATAGCGCCAAATCACAACAGAGTTGCCTCAAGGCGCTTCACACAAGTAAGGTCTAACCTTACTAACCCCCAGAGCAGCAGTGGTAAGGAAAAACTCCCTCTGAGGAAGAAACCTCAAGCAGACCAGATTCAAAGGGGTGACCATCTGCTTGGGCCATGCTACAGACACAAATTACAGAACAATTCACAAAACGAATATATAGGAAAAGCTGTTGGTGCACAGGACAGGAGGGTCTCCAGCACAAATACCACATCCATCTCTGGATGGAGCTGCACCTTAAACAGAGAAAAAACAGAATCAGGCAGCAGAAAGACAAGAAATACAGTATAATTTGTCAGCATTAAACAACAAGAAAAACAGGAAATACTAAGGTGATCACTGGCCACTAGCCCTAAGCTTCACTAAAAGACCCAGAATTTAGGTAAAGTTGAGTCCGCGGCAGGCTCCATTTCCTAATGAAATTAATTAAAAGATTAAAAAGTGTAGAACTATACTATGCCAATATGCTAGCCATACGAAAGGGAAAATAACTGTGTCTTAAGTCTGGAGTTGAAAGTCTCCACAGAATCTGACTGTTTTATTGATGCAGGGAGATCATACCACAGAACAGGGGCATGATAAGAGAAAGTAGTCCTGCACCCTGAGAATGCAAAGCCCGGGCCGGTACGTAAGGTTTAATTAGGTTAGCTAGGTAGGGAGGTGCCACTCCGTGAACAATTTTATAGTGTGCGCTGATATTCCAGGTGACACGCATGAACATCTAACACCGCTCACATGGCACTTAGAACATGTGTGGCCAGTTGCACTCTTGGCCCGAAAACACACTGCAGACAATCGCTGTTGTACTTGCAGTGAAATTTGTCAAAAAGTTCCCATGAGTGTGACTTTGCAAACACACACTGACACGTGGGTGTGTGCGCTCCACTGACAGGAGGCGTGGCTTCCAACAGAAGCAGCTCTGTAGATCTGTCATTCTGGAATTCCCAGCTGGAGAACACCTACTGTTTTTGGACAGACATGGACTAACAACTGTCCACTGTGAGGCGCGTGTGTCTGATTGTTGTACTTACGTGGACATAAATAAAAACATATATCGCCGTGTTGGCAATAAGCTGCAGTGAGCAAGCATGCGCACGGAGCGAACACTGACAGCCTGCCAGGTTGAAACGTCACATCAGATCAGGACATGCAGCGGGCGGGTGACTATGACGTCACCCACATGAGCTCTGTTTCACATGACGTGGTGTCTGTGCTGCAGCGTGCTGTCCACAAGACATGCATGTTGGGCAGAACACACACGCAGGGTGACTGGATGCACCAGACCAGTAGGTGTGGACATGATCAGAGCACACTGCTTCTCATTCATGTCATTTCATGACTGTATGTCTGTGGTGGTGTGGTGTTTTTATATGGTGTGGGATTTAATTTTATTTTGTAATACTTCCATGTCCTTCCTGATATGAGGTAGATTCCCACAGCTTTCAAAGGACAGCTCTGTAGCTCAGTGGTAAAGTTTCTGACTGGCAATCAGAGCTTTTGTAAGGCGTGGATTTGAGTCCTGTGGGATGTTTTTTTTTTATTCTACATAAGCGGCACGATGTGGTCTCACAGGTACCAGCTGGTTTTTATTTATTCCACATAAGCGGTGCAATGTGGTTCCACAGGTACCAGCTGGTTTTTATTTTTTATTCATTCCACATAAGCGGCGTGATGTGGTGCACCTCGCGCTGTTCCTGCTCAAAAGACACCGTCACGTGCATGAACTCTCGCACCGGGATCGTGCACGCCTGCCCGTCGGCACGATGTTTCGTGGTGTGCTAATTCGAACTGTTTTGCCGTATTTGGCCAAACGTCACACTATGTGTGAAGGGGCCCTGAATGAACTTTTGTTCTAAAGGTTCACTAGAACCTCGGCATCACAACTAAGAACCTGAAGGAACTAGAAGGATCAGAAAGTGCCACAGCACCCCCTCCCAAATTATGTCCAATATCTCATCTCTCTATCTCTCACTTGTGTCTTGCATCTCTCAGTTGGCCTCACTGCTACTGAACATCAAGAAACACTTAACCCAACCGCCTCAGTAAACAACCCAGTGTTTCCTCTCTGGACTCAAGCACAACAATAGGAAGCTCACGGTCACCCTGAGGTGCACTGTGAGCCAAATAAAGTCTGCCTCATGATGCTATCTAGCAGAACATTTTCAGCAATCATTGGACAACACTAAAGTACTTAAGATATAAATCAAAATGGTAAAAAATATTGTGCCAAATTAAAAAAATTAAATCAGGCAGTAGACAGATCTGTATTTTCCTAGAGGTTTTAAAGACAGGCCCAGTCAGGAATGGGACCTGAAAGAACTGCTTTAGGTATGAAATGATGACCACCCAGCCATGCCTGCAGCTCCTCCTCCATCCATTCATCCATTTTCTATATCCACTTACTCCAGTAAAGGGTCACAGGGGGGCTGGAGCCTATCTCAGCAGTCATGAGGCTGGGTACACCCTGGACAAGATTCCTGTCTACCACAGCAGCTCCTCCGTATTTCCTGAAAATAACTACCTACCTGTTACATATGTGACTCCTAAGCCAAAGGAGTATTTTCCAAAAGTGTCATTGCGAACACCATTAGCAACATGCAGGGTTGCAGCTGTGCAGATGAGAGGACAGCGTTTCGCAAAACAATCAGTTTAACTCCGGATGTTATTACATAAGTAAGGATTTGTTCAGCCTGCTAGATCAAATCAGATTTACTGCACGTCTGGTTAAAATCTGATCTCACTGATTGATTGTCCACATTATATATTGCAAGTGACCAGATCAAATCTGTGGGTCTGTGTTGCAGTCCTAAACTAATTCAGTTAAATTTTTTTGCATAGTGCTAACTCACAATGTAAGATGCCCCAAAATGCTTCACAAGGGGAAGGTTTAACTTTACCAACCCCCTGAACAAGCACATAGGCAATAGTGGCAAGTGGGAGAACTCCCTCAGGTGGAAGAAACGTAAAGCAGGCCAGACTCAGAGGAGTGACCCACTATTTTAGCCACACTAACAATAACAAAGATCAAATCAAGTCCCTCAAAACAAGAATTTCCCAATCCCAGAATTTACTGTAGATATGATCTGCTACATCACCTTATGTACTGTTGCTATAGTAATAAAGGTCAAACACATGGAAACAGTCACATGACTGCTGGCGGGCATGAATAGAGTTCTATGACTGACGGGATATGGATTGGATTATGAAAAGATGGATTATTAAAATAACCAAAGGTTATGGTAAGTTTATATATATTCATATCTTTCTATTTTTAGGTTTATATGTTATAAAAAGCATTTGACAGTGAGTGTGCTGTCTGGTGACCATTGGATCAGCCAAATGAGCCTTAAAAAAGCATACGTGTACGTGTGTGCACACAGTGTGCACAGAACGTGCAAACTGAATGTGCACTCTAAGGTTATAGCCTAAAAATCAGTCACAGAAAAATTGTGGATTAAAAGGTTTTAACAAAGACAGATGATGTGGAAAACATTCAGCAGCAGCTGATATGCTGCTGGGTGTAAATATACAAACACACGAGACTCCTGTGCATGTGACGTGTGTGATGTGACATACAGTCTGTTTCAGGCGTTACAGGTGTAACAAGCACACCCAGATTCGGCTTCCTCCCACGTCCAAAGACATGCAGGTTAGGTGAATTGGAAATTTTAAATTGTCCTTCGGTGTGTGTGTGTGTGTTTGTTTTTGTCTGTATGTGGCCTTGTGACAGCCTGGCGCCCTGTCCAGGGTGTACCCCGCCTCACACCCTGTGACTGCTGGGATAGACTCCAGCCCCCCGTGACCCTTGATTGGAGTAAGCAGGTATTGACGGTTTTAGAGTATCCCAGAATCCTTTGCACGCTTGGGAGGAAGGCTTGATAATGGCTCAGTTTAATGTTAACTTTAATATTGAAAATGCCATAGACATGCTATCGCGTTAGCATCAGTCCCGTTTTTAAGTTATAAAATACGTCTATCAACTGTTTCAGAAGATCATAACAGGTCGGTTTAACATAAAAAAGGTAAATATTACTAACAGACATATGTTCTTTAGGGTTTTAGCAGGGAAAAATTAAGATAAAGCGAAGTAAAACAAAGAACCAACAAAGCAGCAGATCGAAGATCGAAGCACTGCTTCACTGGTTCAAGGTTCAAAGCAAAGTCGCGCTGCAGAAACGTTTGATTACATTTGATCTGTAATCAATATAGAGAAATTACAGTTTTCCTGACAAACACCCCGAAAAACAACGGCCACTTTGAAGGACCGATAAGGGAATCGTTAAGCAAAAAAGGTATTGATGTCAATGGATCAAATCATTTCTTAAGGATACCCGAAAAGAACCGGTTCATGACATGCAACCGTAACAGCAACATATTTTATTTAAAATAAAACTCACATTAAACACTCACGATGATCTTAGTTAAACACCTAAATACATATTTTGGTTGAACTCACCTCCATAACAACGCAATGTTGCAAACAAGTTGCCGCAAACGCTTGTTTATACTGACAACGAAATCTTGGACTCCCCATCGAGAACGTGATTACGCGCGAGATTTGACACCGCCAATAGAATTGGATGGATTTCATACATTCTCTTCAGACTGCAACATGAAACCAGATTCAATTCGGATATGCACATAAATCTGACTTTTAGTGGCGATCTTAACAAGTTCTTCATAGAACAGCCGTCATTAAGTGGCACAGGTGTTTCCAAAAACCATACCTCAACACAGTGTTTGGAGACACTGGCTGTTAAGCCGTGTATTCAGATGTGATGAGTCATCAAGCATGTGTGAAGCCACCGGCTTATTGCCAAGATTTAGGAGAACTTACAAATGTTTGTTTGTGTTTGTGTGGGATGGGGGTGAAAGGACACGTCCTCCTCTCTTCTCCCCTCTGATGGACGAGGGTGTCCATTCTGCTGGTTCCCTGCCAGGCAGATCGTGGGAAGACACCCCTGCATAAAAATCCCACAAGAAAATGAAATAAATAAATAGATTTAACCAGGTTTGTCCCATTGAGATTGAGGCCTCTTTTGCAAGGGAGACCTGGATAATTTAAAATTTTCCAATTCACCGAACATGCATGAAAATTCAGTAGGGTATATCTTATATATTATATTCCAATTCTAAGGTGGAACTATGCTAGTATGCTAAGGTATATTTAAATATCTAAAAAGGAAGAGTAAAATAGAAGAGTAGAAAAGAGTAGGGTAGAGCCACTTAGGTGCCTGGTCTTGAGAACCATTGATGGTAGGTTGAAAAACTTTTTTATCCCATGGGAACTCTCCCTACCCACCCAAGAACTCGCTCATTCACCAGAATCCATGATTAGTTACACAAAGACGTTCAGTCTATGTTCAACAACTAACGTCACAACTGCAGGATAAATTAGTAATGCAGCTTGCACACCTGGCTGAGTTTGGTGCTCATTCGGGCTGAGTTACAACTCATCAGGTCTTGGATGATAACCCCAACTGGGAGTGAAGCAGCATTCACACCTGGCCCAAGTTTTCCACAGTAGAAACTCGGCGTACTTGGTTTTGAAGACATACACGAATCCCTGAATTTAACTAAATGTATTTGTCGTGACACAGTGGCGAGAAAGACCGTCTGTGGTCGATTCCCGGATGGGATGGTGGACGCAATGAAAATCTCTTCACATCTTCAAACTCTCGTAAATGTTCAAAATTCAGCACAAGGTCTGGGTGAGGCTCCCGCACAGGCCCAGCGCCAGAAAAAAAATATTAAGGGGGCGATGAGTTTATCACAGGGGCGGGGTCGCCTTCCCCCCAAAAAAGTGTGCACCGGAAGGGACGTGCCTCTGAGCGTGCATAATGAATTGGGTGCGCTCCTAGAAAGCTTCTGTATTTAGGCTACACCGTTGTAAGAGAATGACTAAGAGTAAAGAGTGATGACAGTATTTTTTAATAATTATTTGAACGTATAGACCCTCGGTCAAGTGATCTCCTGCATACCACAAAACCAAACCAACAACTGATTTGAGAAATGACACGAGACAGTAGATTAACCCCACATACAGCCCTCCATCACAAGCGCAATCACAGCGCAACTGGGCATGACAGTCACACAACGGGTCAAAGATAAACCTTTCATGTAGATGTACAGTGGTCCCTCGTTTATCGCGTGAGTTACGTTCTAAAAATAGCCTGCATTAGGCGAAATCCGCGAAGTAGACAGCGTTATTTTTTACAATTATTATAGATGTTTTAAGGCTGTAAAACCCCTCACTACACACTTTATACACTTTTCTCAAACAGGCATTAACATTTTCTCACTTTTCTCTCGTGTGTAAACACTCTCAAAGTTCAAACCTTAGTAGAAAAATAAGACCAACGTGTTTTCAGGCCCAAACATTTGTTTGAGAAATAAAAATAGAACGTTTTCCTATAAATAATTATGATGGCTTTTAGAACTAACGAATTTAATTTTAACGATCAACCTCCGAGGGTTAGGGACACATAAGAAATTATTAATAGTGACTGATCAGTATTTCACAGTTCCTCTGATCGCGTCTCTTCGTCCTGGTGCCGCGCCACTGTCGCACCTTTTTCCACTCACACCTCGCTGCAGGTGTCTTTTTCCGAGTGAAGAACACAGTTATGGGTAGTTGTTGGCGCTCTTTTTTCTTCTGGGCGAGAAGATTCTTATAAACAGACACGCAGAACACAATGCGCGTGCTCTCCCTTCGCGGTGCCGCAACAGGTGTCCCGTCATCTCGACAAAACACTGGCCTGCTTAATGAGGACGCAGAGCACAATGGGCTGTAAAAAAAACAAAAACAAACAAAAAAAAGCATGCAAAATTGGACTAAAAAAATCCACGAAACTGCGAGGCGCTATATTTTCCAGTATTTCTTTTTGTTTCTTTTTTATTTTTATTTTTGATAACTCTCACATCCGAGGGGGCGAGGTTGATGATGTGAGGGGGCGTCGCCCCCAAACGCCCCCTCATGGCACCGGGTCCGCGAGTCCCGCACATCAACGTCGCGTCTCGTAGCGGTGCGCCTCCTCAGCTATACAGCAGGGCCAAATCATTGCAAAATATAGAAGCAAATTCAGAAGTTCAAACATAAAAAAAATGTAAACAGATTTCAGCACCTGGGAATGAATGTTACACAGTAAAAACAGTTGTCCTCCTCTTCTTCTGGGCCTCCACACTTTCTGTGGTGCTGCCTCCAGTGGTGAACAAAAGCCAAGCAGAGGAACCAACAGTGAGCTGCGGTACAATAGTGAGCACCTAAAGATCCCGTTTTGTAATTTTTTTGCGAAATATATATTTGATGATAAGCAGTGTCACTTTTGGCTTATTCTGTGTTAGAAGATGAAAGTCTACATTAAACATAGCATTTGATCATTTTGAATTTGATCATATCACACTGAATCCAATTGTACCAAACTGAATTATTCCATAATAAGTATTATTATATGGCTGCGACAGTACGTTCATTCTGATTGGCTGATTTCTGCTTTGATATTTTCCCATATCGGACCAGTTACCATGACAATCGGTCCGGAACGCATATCACATTTGTTACAGACCAGAAAGAGAAAAACACGATTAGAAAAACACACTCCATAAATATCTAAACAGCATCGGAAAAAAGACACAAATTGAAATCTTACCAGCTAACAACCAGACCATCTGTTAGCAAGTTCTTCATAGAGGTGAACAGGTCTGACTACGAGCCCAAAATTGTCAGCAGCTTTCATATTCAGGCAATACCATAAGTTTGCGTGTTTATATATATAATAGCCATAAAATAAATTAATTATTAATCTTGTATGCTCGGTCTGTACGGGAATATCAGAGCGAGGTGTTAACAGTACGAAAAACACTGCGAAAAACACAGAGGTCCCGTACGGACCTCGCACTCAGTTAATAATTCTTTATTATTCCTGAACTTTATTGTAGCCCATGTATAAAAATACAAATCTGAGTATTTCATAAGGGAGAGAGGCACATCTCTACTACCGTATTTTCCTGAGGATAAGTCACACCTGTTAAAATATGGCTCTTGAAGAAGAAAAAACCATATATTAGTGGCACTGGGGTATAAGTCGCACCCAATTTCTGCTTTATCAGCTCTTTTATTTGGGATTTTTGTGCACTGCTGTGGTGTACATCTTATTATCAGCATTTATTCTTTCATTAATAGAGTTTATTTTGCTTCCTTTGATTAGGAGGTCTGTCCATAAAGTATAGGTCCTTTTTATTTTTTTCAAAAACTATATGGATTTCATTCATATGTTTTTACGTCAGACATGCTTGAACCCTCGTGCGCATGCGTGAGTTTTTCCACGCCTGTCAGTGACGTCATTCGCCTGTGAGCACTCCTTGTGGGAGGAGTCGTCCAGCCCCTCGTCGGAATTCCTTTGTCTGAGAAGTTGCTGAGAGACTGGCGCTTTGTTTGATCAAAATTTTTTCTAAACCTGTGAGACACATCGAAGTGGACATGGTTCGAAAAATTAAGCTGGTTTTCAGTGAAAATTTTAACGGCTGATGAGAGATTTTGAGGTGATTCTGTCGCTTTAAGGACTTCCCACAGTGCGAGACGTCGCGCAGCGCTCTCAGGCAGCGTCATCAGCCTGTTTCAAGCTGAAAACCTCCACATTTCAGGCTCTATTGATCCAGGACGTCGTGAGAGAACAGAGAAGTTTCAGAAGAAGTCGCTTTCAGCATTTTATCCGGATATTCCACTGTTAAAGGAGATTTTTTTAATGAAAGACGTGCGGACCACCGCGACGCTCCGCCGCAGGAAAAACACCTCCGTTGGAAGCCTTAAGGACAAGTTGGAACATGTCCAGCTGTTAAACAATTTCTCATATACTCACTCCACTGAAAGCCATCAAAAGCCGCCTGGATTTTACAAATGGTTATCAACACGGAGGTGTTTTTCCTGTGCCGCCGCTCCGCGCCGGCTGCGTCCCGACGCGCGGACCCGTCCGCACGTCTTTCATTAAAAAAATCTCCTTTAACAGTGGAATATCCGGATAAAATGCTGAAACCGACTTCTTCTGAAACTTCTCTGTTCTCTCACGACGTCCTGGATCAATAGAGCCTGAAATGTGGAGGTTTTCAGCTTGAAACAGGCAGATGACGCCGCCTGAGAGCGCTGCGCGACGTCTCGCTCCGTGGGAAGTCCTTAAAGCGACAGTATCACCTCAAAATCTCTCATCAGCCGTTAAAATTTTCACTGAAAACCAGCTTAATTTTTCGAACCATGTCCACTTCGATGTGTCTCACAGGTTTAGAAAAAATTTTGATCAAACAAAGCGCCAGTCTCTCAGCAACTTCTCAGACAAAGGAATTCCGACGAGGGGCTGGACGACTCCTCCCACAAGGAGTGCTCACAGGCGACTGATGTCACCGACAGGCATGGAAAAACTCACGCATGCGCACGAGGGTTCATGCATGTCTGACGTAAAAACATATGAATGAAATCCATATAGTTTTTGAAAAAAATAAAAAGGACCTATACTTTATGGACAGCCCTCGTACTTTAACTCCCCCTCTAGCTGCCACCTTATCGTGGTGGGGGAGTTTGCGTACCCAGATGATCCTAGGAGCTATGTTGTCGGGGGCTTTGTGCCCCTTGTAGGGTCTCCCAAGGCAAACAGGTCCTAGGTGACGGGTCAGACTAAGGGAAATTCAGAAGCTCCCATGACCAGTAAAAATTAAGGACCAAGACGTCGTCCGGTATGGCGGAGCCGGGGCCCCACCCTCTAGCCAGGCCTGGGGTTGGGGCTCGCGCACGAGCGCCTTGTGGTCGGGCCTTAGCCCATGGGGCCCGGCCGGGCTCAGCCCGAAAGAGCGATGTGGGACCACCCTCCTGTGGGTTCACCACCTGCAGAGGGGGTCATGGGGGTCGGGTGCAGAGAGGACTGGGTAGCGGTCGAGGGTGGGTGGCCCGGCGGCCCGGTCCGTGCTCACAGCCCCTGGCTGTTGGGACATGGAATGTCACCTCACTGGGGGGGAAGGAGCCTGAGCTTGTGTGGGAGGTTGAGAGATACCGACTACAGATAGTCGGGCTCACCTCCACGCACAGCTTGGGCTCTGGTACCCAACTCCTGGAGAGGGGCTGGACGCTCCACTTTTCTGGTGTTGCTCGTGGGGAGAGGCGGAGAGCTGGGGTCACATTGCTTATTGCTCCCCAGCTCAGTCGCCATGTGTTGGAGTTCACTCCGGTGAACGAGAGGGTTGTGTCCCTACGCCTTCGGGTTGGGGATAGGTCTCTTGGTCAGCCTCAAAGAAATTCTGGCAAACCGTCCGACGCCTCAGGAGGTGGAAGCAGCTCTCCACCAGCACTGTCTATGGTGCGGGTGGGGAGCTGTTTACCCTGACTGGGGATGTTGTTGCGCGGTGGAAGGAGTACTTCGAGGATCTCCTCAATCCCATCGTCACGTCTTCCAAAGAGGAAGCAGAGACTGGGGACTCAGAGGCAGACTCATCCATTACGCAGGCCGAAGTCACCGAGGTGGTTAGAAAGCTCCTCGGTGGCAAGCCTCTGGGGTGGATGAAATCCATCCTGGGTACCTTAAATCTCTTGATGTTGTGGGACTGTCTTGGCTGACACGCCTCTGCAACATCGCGTGGCGGTTGGGGACAGTGCCTCTGGATTGGCAGACCGGGGTGGTGGTCCCTCTGTTTAAGAAGGGGGACCGGAGGGTGTGTTCCAACTACAGGGGGATCACACTCCTCAGCCTCCCCGGTAAGGTCTATTCCAGAGTCCTGGAGAGGAGAATTTGACCGATAGTCAAACCTCGGATTCAGGAGGAGCAGTGTGGTTTTCGTCCTGGTCGCGGCACACTGGACCAGCTCTACATGCTCCATCGGGTGCTCGAGGGTTCATGCGAGTTCGCCCAAGCAGTCCAAATGTGCTTTGTGGATCTGGAGAAGGCGTTTGACCGTGTCCCTCGGGGCACCCTGTGGGGGGTGCTCCAGGAGTACGGGGTCCGGGGTCCTTTGCTAAGGGCTATCTGGTCCCTGTACGACTGCAGCAGGAGCTTGGTTCGCATTGCCGGTAGTAAGTCAAACTTGTTTCCAGTGCACATTGGCCTCCACCAGGGCTGCCCTTTGTCATCGGTTCTGTTCATTATCTTTATGGACAGAATTTCTAGGCGCAGCCAGGGTGTAGAGGGGGTCTGGTTTGGGAGCCACAGAATCTCGTCTCTGCTGTTTGCGGATGATGTGGTTCTGTTGGCTTTGTCAAAATCAGGACCTTCAGCAAGCACTGGGGCGGTTTTCAGCCGAGTGTGAAGCGTCCGGGATGAAAATCAGCACCTCCAAATCCGAGGCCATGGTTCTCGACCGGAAAAAGGTGCTTTGCCCTCTTGAGGTCAGTGGAGTGTCCTTGCCTCAAGTGGAGGAGTTTAAGTATCTCTGGGTCTTGTTTACGAGTGAGGGACGGATGGAGCATGAGATCGACAGATGGATCGGTGCAGCATCTGCAGTGATGCGGTCGCTGTATTGGATCATCGTGGTGAAGAGAGAGCTGAGTAGGGGGGCAAAGCTCTCGATTTACCGATCGATCTACGTTCCAATCCTCACCTATGGTCATTAAATTTGGCTCATGACCGAAAGAACAAGATCGCGAGTACAAGCGGCCGAGATGAGTTTCCTCCACAGGGTGCCTGGGTGCTCCCTTAGAGATAGGGTGAGGAGCTCGGTCACTCGGGAGGAGCTTGGAGTCGAGCCGCTGCTCCTCCACGTCGAAAGGAGTCAATTGAGGTGGCTCGGGCATCTTTTACGGATGCACCCTGGACGCCTTGCTGGAGAGGTGTTCCGGGCATGTCCCATCGGGAGGAGGCCCCAGGGAAGACCCAGGACATGCTGGAGGGACTACGTCTCTCGGCTGGCTTGGGTGCCTTGGGGTTCCCCCGGAGGAGCTGGGGGAGGTGTGTGTGGATCGGGAGGTCTGGGCGGCTTTGCTTGAGCTGCTGCCTCCACGACCCGACTCCGGATAAAGCGGAAGAAAATGGATGGATGGATGGATGGATGATTACTTTAAAAGTCCTATATAAATAGTGCTTATAGTTATTCTTATTCACAACAAATGTGTGATATTTTGGTATATAAGTTGCAGGGCCTCTCAACCATAAAAAAAAAAAAAACACTTGTACTTCAGAAAATACAGTACTTGGTTTAACTTGACACAAGCCAGGAACAGTCAGTTTAATTTCTACCAGTTGTGGATTTGTTCAAAAAACTTTATGAACTGCATCAAACTCCATTTTTAGTTTACCATCCAATTATGTAGCTCCCAGTCAGCTCACAGTTAACTCTATATAATTTATATTAGAGGTGGACGATACCAGGAATTTTGGTATTGATCCGATACCAAGTAAATACAGGCCCAGTATCGTCAATATCGATACCAATACTTTTTCATATTTAAGCTTCATAGATCCAAAGGATCCAAAAGACCTACTATAGAATTTCACCAAACATTGTACGTGACAACAAAATACTTTATTATCACAATCAACATTTTTGTTTAAAAAAAATATCACTCAACACAACTTAAAACAAAATCTCCTGAGGTAGAGGGCTGACAAACCACAATACAAGGGTGCGCTGCTCTGTGCTGTGTGACACAGCGCAGCGCTGCTCTTACAGACAGAGAGTAGACTTTGATGAATCTGCGTGCGCAGCAGTCAGTGCGTGTGGGACAGAAAAAAAGCTTGAGTATTGATCTTTTTACACAAGGATCGTTTAATATCAATACCAGTGTTGGTATCGATATTATCGATCGATTACGATTGATCCGCCCACCTCTAATTTATATCCCATGTCCGAAGATTTGGATTTATTATTCTCACATATGTTTGGATTGAGGCTCCAGTTGTGCAGCACAACTACCTCTAACAGGTCCAAACCGACATTATTCCCAAATCTACCACTAAAGTACGAGGTCTATTAGAAAAGTATCCGACCTTATAATTTTTTTCAAAAACCATATGGATTTGAATCACGTGTGGTTGCATCAGACAAGCTTGAACCCTCGTGCGCATGCATGAGTTTTTCCACGCCTGTCGGTTGCGTCATTCGCCTGCGAGCAGGCTTTGAGTGAGGAGTGATTTGGGCTTTTTTTCCATCAGAATTTTTTCAGAAACTGTTAGAGACTGGCAGCTGGAAACCATTCGAAAAATTTATCTGGCTTTCGATGAAAATGTTACGGGCTTGGTAGAGAATAAGGAGTGTTACTGTCACTTTAAGAACAGCCCCCAGCGGCTGTGGGGCGCGCCGCGCTCCGAAGCTGCCATCGACAGGCTGAACGACCATTTAATTTCTAAACGGATGGCTGTCTGGATCCGTGACCATCGTGTGCCATTTCTCTGGTTATCACAAGAGCTGGACATCAACCATTTTCTGGCAGATTTCACTTTTAACAAGAGATTTTGTCATGGAAAGCCGAGCGGAGGCTTTGCGCGTCACGATGGATTCGCTACTGTAGCGAGACAAAACCACCTCCGTTTTAGTCTCACAGGACGGCTTTGAGATGGCGTTCAGACAGCTGTCGGTGGTTTTTCCATCAAGTGATTATCCGAGAAATTGTGGATGTGCCTGGACATGCCAGAACATGTCCCGTGAGGCTTCATCACGGCGTTGCTGTGCGCCATGCGGCACCGTCACGACGTGCGAAGCCTCCGCTCCTCTTTCCATGACAAAAACTCCTGTAACAGTGGAATGTACAGTTCATTTCCAAACTGGACGCTGTGTTTTATCTGGGACGTCATCTGACTAGCACAGGAATTGTGAAAAGATGTGGACATCAGCACTTTTTCGGCACATTGAGACAGACGTGCGGAGGAATTCCGCGCATTGCGGCTGTGCCACATGGCACAAAGCAATGCCGTGATGAAGCCTCATGGGACATGTTCTGGCATGTCCAGGCATATCCACAATTTCTCGGATAAACACTCGATGGAAAAACCACTGACAGCTGTCTGAACGCCGTCCTGTGAGACCAAAACGGAGGTGGTTTTGTCTCGCTCCAGTAGCGAATCCATCGTGACGTGCGAAGCCTCTGCTCGGCTTTCCATGACAAAATCTCTTGTTAAAAATGAAATCTCCCGGAAAGTGGTTGATGTCCAGCTCTTGTGATAACCAGAGAAATGGCACACGATGGTCACAGATCCAGACAGCCATCTGTTTAGAAATTAAATGGTCGTTCAGCCTGTCGATGGCAGCTTCGGAGCGCGGCGTGCCCCACAGCCGCTGGGGGCTGTCCTTAAAGCGACAGTAACACTCCTTATTCTCTACCAAGCCCGTAACATTTTCACCGAAAGCCAGATAAATTTTTCGAATGGTTTCCAGCTGCCAGTCTCTAACAGTTTCTGAAAAAATTCTGATAGAAAAAAAGCCCAAATCATTCCGCCATTTCCTGACAATGAAAATCCACCGAGGGGGTGGACCACTCCTCACTCAAAGCCTGCTCACAGGCGAATGACGCAACTGACAGGCGTGGAAAAACTCACGCATGCACACGAGGGTTCAAGCTTGTCTGACACAATCACACGTGATTCAAATCCATATTGTTTTTGAAAAAAATAATAAGGTCGGATACTTTTCTAATAGACCTCGTAGTCCAGCCCGAGCTGTAGCTGAACTTATAGCTCCAAGGAGATGTGTAGGATCTTGTGGTCTGACTGGCCCGTGTGAGGTGGAGAAGTGTGAAGACTGATTTGTACTTTGGAGGGATTTGAGCAGGAAAAGTTTGTGAGGTTGCCAAGGAAAGAAATGAAGCAGGGACGAAATAATGTGGAGGCAAAAGGAGGCTGGTTCCAGCTGTGGGAGTGGTGAAACAAGGATGTGAATGAACAAAATTAATCTTTTACGGAAAGAATGAGCTCTTTTAGGAACCGAGAGGGGAAGATGAAACAAAACCAGCATAGCTTTTGGAAAAAAGCAGTCTAGGAAGGAAAAAAGGGGAAAAAAAAACAATGAGCAGAGGATGGTCACTCCATATTCTAATGAAAAACCCTCTGGCTCGTTTCTAAAATAGCCAGGTTCCCACCTACAGATCACGGTTTGAGTGTGCATGAGCCGTGGGGAAAAGCGTGGGTGTCGGAGGAAAGAGAGAACTTTCAACAGGAAGCAAAATGAGGACACAAATAAGGGAATAGAATATGAACTGACGGAGTGAGGTTGAGAGAGGAATTAGGAGGCAAGAGAGAGCGAAATCTACATACTGAGTGAGCGCATGAACCATCACATATTCAAACACAATGCACATGTGGAAAAGACGATAAGGACGGGTGTAGAAAAAAAAACGTTTACACATAAATAAACCTCATCCTCATTAAAGCAACAGAGGAGGTTTTCACTCGACTCTGTCTGCAAGCAGGCTTTCTTAAAGCAGCCAAATTGGGCAAAATTTGGTTTTATCTTCCAGTTACAAGTAAATACGGTTGGGGTTTAGTGGTATAACGGACCACAGTTGATCCATGATCAGTATGGACCACCCACTCAGTGCAACACACACATGAACCGGTGATTAATTGCAAAGTTTATAGTGTGAAATAGAGATTTATTTTCATTGTTTCTAAAGTAATAATTGCTGTACATTTCGGTGCAGAGTTCCACTACAATCAAAGCAGATGTGCATTCATGTGAATGACACTGGCGCCTTGTGATTAGCTCGACACATGCCAGGGTCCAAGCATGGAAAGAATCATTCCGAAATATCAGGAGTTGATGATGGGTGTGCACGCTGTGTTTTCCCTTTGCCATCCAGAGTTCGCTGAGGCCAGTGCAGAGGGAGTAAAGGTGGCTGGAAGTCCACTGAGCTCCGACGGGAAAATCCTCACTTTTACTGACTTTTGTCGAGCAGTGCACTATTCAAAATGTAAAGTACTTTTTTTGCTGATCCGAATAATGATTCAATGCTTGACTAAAATCTGAGTTTTGTGATCCGTTGCCCTCTAAATGGGGTTTAAAATCCTACATTTCTGTTTGTGCATGTAGAACCTCCCCTACTTTATGGAAAACTTTTTAGACTTCTGTGACAGATGTCATAGAAATCCATATCGGAACATCTGTTGACCTTGTGTGACACACCCACACACTGCATAGGAGAAGGACTCAAGGATGCCCTGCTGTCAAAAGGGAATAGGGGCATGGCAAGCTGCAGCTCCTTTACTTATAAAGCAACTAGGGCAGAAACTAATCGTTTATTGGGGGTTGGCCTACCTGTGACCTGATCTACTTGGACTAACTAACTAAATAAACTTCTACTTCTTGTTATTCCAAGCATGTGCACAGTGGTGCCTCGAGGTACTAACTTCAGTACGGCAGATGGCATCCAGCAGATCAGGATGGCTTGGGTTTGAATCCATGTCTACTTAAGTTTCCAGTAGAGAGTAATAATAGTAACCCCAGTCTAACACAGGACCCTGAATGTCAACATGTCCCTGAGGAACAGTGTTTGTCCTCGTCGTATACGACAGCGGAATACAAGTTTTATTTAATGACACATAAATTTGTAATGATATTAGATAGAAATTTCATAAGAAATTTCTATCTAGTTTCTGGGCCTCCGCGATGCTTTGTTTTAATTAAACAGTCGGATTCCCCTGGTCGGCACCAGTTCTAAGTCAGCTGCTAGGCGCCAGCCGAGGTGACAGCCTGAACAGAAATTGATTTGAGATGTGGCATGAAGACCAACAAAATGCATAGACCATTTTGTATATATTGTTCAAAATGTGTATTTGTGTTTAGTGTTAGAACCTTTTATTTTGTACATTCTTTTGTACAAGACTCCAAACTACCTTTATAAAGTGTCAAAATAGCTGTTTATTATAGTTTGCTATGTGTTGTAAATAAACAAGTGTGAACCGTATTTCCGCTTTATTTTTTCCTTTCTTATTTCTGATTGTAAACCTTTATTACAGTTATAAAACACCACTATAGCATATACATTCTGAAAGTACAGGTTGTCCTGAAAAAAAGAGACATACTACTTGATTGTGGGTTGCAGGGTGAGCTTTTAACAGCAATAATAAAACATTTATGCCAGGCGAGTGAATATCCAAAAAATGCCCTCAGACCGCAGGGGGTTTGTTACAACACATTATCCCCACATGAATGTAGGGAAAAAGATGGCTAGGCAAGAATGATCTAAGCCCAATTACAGATGGAATATTTCTTGGGTAGAATTTGTATCTTTTCTCCATGTATGCCTTGGTTATTCTCAGGTAGTCCAGTTTTAGATGATGCTAAGTGACTGATGACTGATATGTGAGGAAATGACTGTTTGTCTGAAGAGTCATGGAGTCATGAGGTCGCTGGACAGAGGTGTTTGGTGATGCCGATATCTTTGCAGGAGAACAAACGTCCAAGTGTTTAGGATCCTAGCGCTTCCTGTCTTACTAACCAGTGACTTAAGGTGATGACGAGATGTCTTTGGTACTAGGTCTCGTCAGAGGATCCTTTGGGTACCACAGGACTGATTTCATGACAAATGAGCAGAAATCATACACAGTCAAAAAATACATAAATAAACACCATTATTTGAGCCCATATCAGCCCTCTAATGCCTTTCATTTTGTCCTTTTTGTCACCTCTGTCCTTGTGTGCTTCATTTGCGTTCCACCAGCCTGGAATCCTTCAGGGCGACTCCTGATGAAGGACACGAGCCAGGATATTTTAAAAGGCTTTTCTTTCACATTGAAAGTCGGGGCGTTTTCTCTCTTTATCCTCCTCCCACTCGCTCTCTCTCTCTCTCACACACGCACACACACACACACGCATGCTCCCGGTGCCACACGCCTCCTCTCAGCGGGCCACACAGAACCACATGCCGAGCCCACATGTGCTTCAAGAATCCCAAATTCAAACCATCCACCTACAAACACAAACACATCGACACACATGCCCGAGCACAAACGCCTGCACCTAAATACACACGGCGTCAGCCAAACTCAACAGTCTCTCGCACACATGACGTGCTCTCGCGTTCACATGCACACACTCAGAGGCCCTGGACGGCCCGCGAGGGGATTTCCAGCCAGATGCTCCACAGCTGTACGACGGCACCCAACACACCGCCAACCTGACGCAGAGTGATGACCTCATTAAATGGGAGTAGCTGTGTAAACATACTACACACGAGCAGAAGCAGAGCCGGATGGATCCACGATAATGTTGGAGCAAAACGAAAAAATACATCAGGTGTCAAGAACAAGACATTAGCCGCTATTTGACAATCCCGTCAGATCTCAGAAGCTAAGTAGTGCAGGATCTGGTTACTACTTGGATGGGAGACTTCTTTGGAACACCAGCGGCTGTGTGTGTTTCTCCAGGTAAAACTGGAGTTGCATCGGGAAGGACATCCGGCATAAAACTTGTGCCAAATACCAATGCAGATCTGGCTCCATCCGCTGTGGCGACTCCAAACAAAATAGGAGCAGCTGAAAACACCACAATGCTCTGATCCCAGCTACAAACATTAGAAAACCTTTCTCCCTAAAGCACCATTTTCATTCTTGCGGATATGCATCCCAAGAGGTCTATAACCATGACAAACTGGCATTGGAAGATCACAACTGCATGCGGTTAGATGACACAGTACATCCTACTTGTTCCATGGGACAAAGTGCACAAAAACAACCGCAGCACAACATTACTACAACTTTAGCACAATCATCACCTCCTGGTAATGTCTTATTTTGTACAACAATATCACGCGCTTCACTAAAATGCAATGGGGGACAAAAGTATGTCAGAGTTCACAATGGTAAACCAAATTTTCAAAGACCCTGAAAATCCTGCCACAGTTAAAACAAGCCCATTCCCCAGTTAATTGCGGACACCCGACAAAATCCTCTGGTTTTCCAAAGTATGAACATGGTTTCAAACTACAAACTTCTGGGATCGTTTCTGTGAAAGTGGTGCCCACAGTTCAGCTAATCAGCTAATTAGCAAAGCTAACTTTGTTTTTATTTGTGGATTTTCTTTTCAGCTAACTTTGAAGATCATGAACAGGCCCCTTAGCTTCCGGCATCACACAGATAAAGGAGCATTACAACCGGATTGGGACGAAGCTGCAATGGCATTAGGTCTTCCACCATTCAGAAGATTCAGACGGCTTTCGGTTGCTTTTTAGTCGAGTGAGTATCCGAGAAATTGTGGAGAGCTGGGCATGTCACAACATGTCCTGTGAGACTTCCAACACGGACTTGCTTTGTTCTCCGCCATTGCGGCTTCGTCCCGATGCGTGAATGCCTCTGCATGTCTTTCATTACAAAATCTCCTGTAACAGTGGAATCTGACGAAAAATGGCTGATGTCCACCTTTTCTGCCATTTCTCTGGTAGTCACACGACGTCCTGGATCAACACAGCCTTCACTTTGGAAATGATCTGGACATTTCAGCCTGTCGATGGCCGCTCGAAGCGCTGCATGCCCTCAGCTGCTGTGGGCCGTCTTTAATCCGGTTGTAATGCTCCTTTATCTGTGTGATGCCCATAGGATTTTCACCAAACGCCATCTGAATTTTCCGAATGGTTTCCACCTGGCTGTCTCACACAGTTTCTTGAAAAATTTGATGCAGCGCTGCTCCAGCCGTTCAGACATTTTCCTGACAATGAAAATCCGACTAGAGGGCTGGACCACTGCTCACTCAAAGCCTGCCCACAGGAGAATGACGCAACCGACAGGCGTGAAAAAACTCACGCATGCGCACGAAGGTTCAAGCTTGTCTGATGCAAGCGCACATGATTCAAATCCATATAGTTTTTGCAAAAAATAAAAAGGTCCGATACTTTTGTAACAGACCTCGTATAAACATTACAAAACAGCGTAGAAAGACCGCGGTTGCTCATGATATGATCCAACATGCAGGCTGATGATGTGCACCATGCGATATGTGTAAAAACAACCATAGCATGATTCTCATTGAATTTTTGCACATCCACCTCTAAGGTTTTCCAGGCTAAGGACAAGATTTCAAACAATGACAATGATAGAGTCACTACAACTGCATAACCTTAGTTGGCTGCCTGAACACGGACTAAATGCAGACTCCTTCCATTTATTGGAAAACGTACATCTTCCGTGCATCACTTTCAACAGAGAACATTCAACTTGACATTTCAGTAGTAAAAAATAAGCCATTTTTTTGGTGAAAACAATCTTAATAACACAGAAGATCCATTGCAACCACAAGGTAGTTGTGGTTTAAGTCGAAGGAATTACTCAACTGGAAAAACTCCCTCACTGCTTACATCACTGTGTAAGCAACAACCTACTTCAGCAAGTAGCTGAGGTTTTTTTGGGAAATGGAGAGACTTACTAACAGTAGTGGTGTCAGAGGCAGGTTGGAAAGTGGCGACATTCAAACAGTAAGACGTCTTTCCAAATTAACTCTTGCACGAGCCTCCATGGTAGAAAAGCTGACTTAAACCAGGAATTTCTCCAGGGAAGTGGCTCGGTAGCAGAGTGTGGTTGTGCATCATCGCCTCCCAAACAGAAGGTCCCCCCGGTTTAACACCACCCTGTTCATCCCCAAGTTCACACAATGTCTAGTGACCCTGAGTTCTCAGTTCCATCACATCTGCACAAATGAAACCATCAGCGTAGTATCAGAGGTTAATATGGGCACTCACCATGATCAAACTCATGATTAGGTAAGATTTTGGGGCCGTTGATGCTTTTGGCCAATGCGCCGAGGAAAACACTGAGTCTATTATAGACGTATAGACGTTACCAGTTAGTATCAACAACCTCGGGACAGCGCCGAGAAGAACAGACTGAGCACAGTCACAAAAATATACCAGGTTTGTTGATACAGGCTGCATGACGAGATGAAACAGATAACGGGTTAGACAAAAAAAAAAAAAAAAAAGAGTAGTAAAAATAAAAGAAGTCTGAAACAGTTAGAGAGATTGGAGAAAAGAAAACAAAAGTTATGTCATGGAGACTTTGGACAGAGTCCTTGATCACCAGACGAGGGTCTAAGTGTTATTAGCTGTGCTCACTTTTCCAAAAAAATTCACACACACACAAAAAAACATGTTTAGCTATAAATAGGTTGGCGCACTTCCTGGCAAACCCATAAATGGGTAAAGAGGAGGAGCATCAGCAAGACTCTGGATGATCTGGGTGGGACACATGAGGTCCAAACACAGCCACATCCCAGATTTACCTATCCAGCTACAACTAACAGGCTAACCTTGGTATATATGTATAATTCAAATCCAATTACATTTTTTTCCGCAAATCTGATTGGTTAATCGTGTGAGATTTCAACCTGGTCTCACGGCAAGTTGTGCTTCAGCAGCACGATATATACATTAATCTATTGGTTCCTGATATTGTGATGAAAAGCAGCTCATTTTCGTCACGGCATCACAAATTCATTCTCATTCATTCTGTGATGGCTGCATGAAAATAAAAGTGAAGCGGGGGGGGGGGGGGGGTCGGGGTGGTTATGGTTAGGGTGGTTGGAAGGAGGAAGATTAGGTTATGGTTAAGGTTAGGGTTGGGGTGGGAGTAGGGTTAGGAATAGTGAGTTAAAAAAAAGCTCCGTCACGAAAACTGGACTCATTTCGTCACGAGAACATGAAAAAAAAAACGTGAGACTGGGCTGGAGATTTCAGACCGTATAATATCCGGGTAACAGTGGCAAAATATTTGACCCTTTCACATTTGGATGTATTACTCCATGCCCTGACTGGTGTTTTGAAGAGATGTTAGTCCTGTCCTCCAAAACTGCGTGAAGGACACAACTGCGCATGCATGTGCAGTATTGTCGGAATGCAGAACTGTTGATTTATGTGCCGGGATGTACAGTTCAACAGAACATCGGCCATGCGCTGCTAGCTGTTAGCGCTGTTAGCTGAGAGCGAGAGAAAGTCGCGTACCACCGCTGCCGAAATGGGTGAATTTAAGCTACCATACGAAAGTATCAGTGTAGATTCTGATACAGAATGACTGTTTCAGCATTTGATGGATTACTCTGCGCCCTGACCGCTGTTGGAGCGACGGTGCCTCACGTTAAGCCTTGCCGACCAAATTGCCTACAGAAAAATAAACAAATAATGGAATTAGATTAGAATGGGAATAACCCTGTTGTGTCTGATGATTTGCAGACATTCATACTGGTTATACGCTCCCAAAATGAGCTTTATCGGTGACGTGTTACCATGAACTTCCACTCATGTTCAAACATCTTTATGGCTCCTTCACACATAACACGAAGTTTAGGGAAAGAAGCAGGAACGGCCGAAAAACCATGAAAAACAAACGAAATGGGGAACCGTGAAACATTCCACCTGCTGTCGGGAAGGAAGGGGAGCACACAGCCGAACATGCATAAACAATACCACGGTGACGGTTTCTGTAATCTCACATCCACCAATTGACACCCAAGTACACTGCTAGCATGCTATAAATCACGAGAGGTCACTTGAAGTGCTGGAAGCAGAAAATGATTGCACCATAGGCAATCAAATACCTGCTCTGAAGTCCAGTTCAAAGTATTTGAGGTGTATATATAAAGCGAAATACATTCAGACACACCTTACATAACTGAGTTCATGACACATGTACACCCTGCATACGAGGTCTGTTAGAAAAGTATCAGACCTTTTTATTTTTTGCAAAAACCTGATGGATTTGAATCATGTGTGCTTGCATGAGCAAACCTTGAACCTTTGTGCGCATGCATGAACTTTTTCACGCCTGTCGATTGCATCATTTTCTGGTAAGCAGCCTTTGTGTGGGACGTGTGTTGTTTGCTCGGCGGGTTTTCATTTCAAGGAAAAAGACGGAACGACTGGAGCAGCACCGCATCAAATTTTGCCAGAAACTGGGCGACAACCAGGTGGAAACCATTCGGATGATTCCGATGGCTTTCAGTGACTTTTCAGTCGTGTGACTATCCGAGAAATTGTGGAAGTGGTGGGCATGTCACAGCATGTCCTGTGAGACTTCAACACAGAGGCGCTTTTGCGCAGCGTCAGCAGCAGCATAAATTTCACAGTCACTCTTTTCATGGCCAAATCTTCTGTCACAGTGGAATGTACCGAAAAAGTGCTGATGTCCACCTCTTCTGCAATTTCTTGGATAGTCACATGACGGTCCCACATCACCACAGTGTTCACTTTGGAAATGATCTGGTCATTTCAGCATGTTGATGGCCAACCGGCCAACCGTTGTGTGGACGTCTTTAAACCGGTTGTACTGCTCCTTAATCTGTGTGATGCCCATAGGATCTTCCGAATGGTTTCCACCTGGCTGTCGCCCAGTTTCTGGCAAAATTTGATGCTCCAGTCATTCCGTCTTTTTCCTTGAAATGAAAATCCGCTGAGTGCACAACACACGTCCCACACAAAGGCTGCTTACCAGAAAATGACGCAATCGAAGGTTCAAGGTTTGCTCATGCAAGCACACATGATTCAAATCCATCAGGTTTTTGCAAAAAATAAAAAGGTCCGATACTTTTCTAACAGACCTCGTATATGCACAACAAAGTTAACTTGAAAACAACCACTAAATGAAATACAAACACGTACTCATACAAAAAAAAAAACATATTTCTGTTACATTGCTTCCCCTCAGGGAGCTTTGGTGGCTGTTGATGCACTCTTGAGAGGTTATTGTAGATCACTTGATTTCACTTTCTCAGTAGAAGGGTGATATACCTGGTGTACTCCGGATCTTAAAGGGCATGATATATAGCACTCTGAGTGGGTCATTTCATGTCCCAAAACACACCCATGACTAATTTGCACCCATGATTACACACCCTCTAGATAACAAGACGTCCACCTCAGAATCCATTCCTATCCTTCCAGCAGAGTCCATGTTGTTTGTGCCCCAAGAAGAGGTCGACCGTGTTTCTGTATTTTTGTGCAAATCATGAACCAGCCTTTGGTGCCACATGGCATCAAAAAAGAGGCATCATGCATGCTTACAAAATGCAACTCACGCAGTTTATAGTGTGTGAGGCAGAATGTGAGGTAATGTGCTTCTTTCACAATTTGATAGAAATCTCAAAGTATAGAAAACATGCACTTCAACCATAAACCACAGAGTTCCAGCAAAGGCACATTTACAACAAACATCTTTTCAACAAATGTAAATTTCTTCTTCTGTGTTTGACTCTTGGGATTTCTTGTTTCATTGTAAACGCATCAATATGGTGTAAACGCACAAATCTGGAAAGCGTTTAAACCTGTGAATACGCTGGTGTGTTTCTCATATTTTCTTAAAGGTGTTATTACATATTGAACAGAAGCCAAGTTAAGCAGCATTGGTCCGTGTATGTTGTATCTGGGAACGTAGTTTCTTTTCCAGTCAACTGCAGATAAGAGAAACCTGAGCAAGTGCACCGGGCTGAGGCTGAAATCCATGTACATGACAGAAGAACACAGTGGGAGATGGAGGTGGATGATATTCAAGTACAATTCTGATTTCTGCTGCCAAAAGAAAATGACTGTTGCAGAGATATTGCATGTCAATTTTCAAAGCATTCCTGGGGTGCTTTTTGTTAGTACCTCTGCCAAGGAGATTTGTCTGTTTATGAGAAGGATTCTGCAAAAACTGCTACATTGATTTTAATGGGCCATAGGGGAGGGATGGAGCATGGCCCAAGAACGAGCCCATTAAATTTTGGTACCCGTCTAGATCAAAGGGCAGATCTGGGATTTTATTTTATATTTTCTTCCCCTTCAGTTTCATAATCATTGCTAGATAGGGTCGATGGGATCAAAGTTTAATCATTAATTTACTTATTTAATTTAATTATCAAAGTTCAAGATCGAAATTCACTGATCACAAGCAAAGAGAGGGCATTGAACAGGATCAGAGAACAGTAATCAAGATCAAATTTTAGTGATCAGCATTCATGGCCAAATTTCAGCCATCATGATCTAAGATCTGTAATTAGGTGTCAAAGGTCAGGTCAGATTTAGGATCAAAATTCTATGATAGGGAACAAAGATCAACAATCAGGGTCAAAGGTCAGTAAACAGGGTCAGGATCAGAAAACAGTAGTCAGGATCAAAGTTTAATGGTCAGGATCAAGGATCCCAGCTTATCAAAGTGCATCAGTCATGGTCCAAGTACAGCATTTGTGATCAAAGATTTGTAATTAGGGATAAAAGGTCAGCAATCATTAGAACCAAAGAGTAGCAATTATGGTCAAAGATAAGTGAAAGCCATCAAATTGTAGCCCTCAGGATCAAAGACCTGTAATTAGGGATCAAAGGGTAGCAATCACTATCAAAGGTCAAGATTCAGGATCAAAATTTGCTGTTCAGGGTGTCAAAAGTCATTTGGCAGGATTTTTAAAAAATGATCAGGATCAAAGTCCAAACGTTATGCTAAAAGATATAGATCACGTTGTGTGAGGAACACAGCGGTGGCTCTGTGTCAACCTCAGGTGTGTCCACAAGAAAATGTTCAATTAATCACATTCTGTTTGGACTTGTAGAGGAGCAGAGTGAGGAATGCCCCTCCCTGGATGACAAGCAGACAGAGGACCACCAGAATCTGCAAAGGAAAAAATGAGCTACCTTTCAAACTCTATATAAAATAACCTTTTTAAAACACTGTATTAAAGAATTGCTTTTAAAATTGTGAACTTCACATTTTTTTCCATCCTGTGGAAGCTGCTCTGCCTCTTTAGCTCCTATTTCCTGTGGCGCAAAGCCAGTGCATCAAATCTAAATCACAATTAAAACAAAGATTATTGTCATACAGTAATCTAAGTGCTGACTGTGTTTCCAAAACTGTCCTAATTTTGGGGGCAGTGGCAGTAATGTTGCTGTACTGGTCGTATATTTGCAGCAGGGAGCTGGATGAGGTCAGTCGCTGCTCGGGGAGTATGAGGTTTGACCGCCTCGTCACACTGATGTTTCTTAAAGGGTTTTTCCAAGAAAACAGTTCTGCTATCCGGTTTGAACGATGTCTGTGATTTGTTTTATCAAGATAAAAATAGACCCCTTTTTTTCCTTTGTTCATTCAGAACAAGTCATTCTAACCTCCTCACCTCTGGTTCTTTTTTAGAATCTGCCAGAAACACTGCGGCTCCGGTGCTGCAGGCGGTAAAACCATCAGCTTAAACATGTTGTTGGCAAAGCAAAAGGTTGTGGAATGGATTTCTGAAATACAAAACTCTGTACGTGTGTGTGTGTGTGTGTGTCTGTGTGTGTTTCGTTCAAACTGTGCTGCAGTTTCCGTTATCTTCATGCAATTGTTCATGAAAGCATTGTGTACAGCTCCAAATAATATGAAGAATGTTAAAGGTGTCATCCTTTCTTTTTTTAAGGATTTAAGTCTTTAAAATAATTGTTTTTTGTACTCCTATAATTTTGTTCCTTAGGGTCATATCCCACTGGGCTGTGACTGTGGGAGAGTAGTTGGAGACGTGAATCTGCGATCAAACACGCAAACGAGCAGTGGTGAGCACAGTTCCGATAATCCGATAACTGATAATTATCAAAGATAAAGTTTTCATTATCGGATTATCTTTTCAGATAATTTTGAAAACCATTATCGGACTAATTATCTTCCGATAAATTTTTGTCCGATAACTTTTAGACCGTTAACGTGGTAAACATAAGTGAACAGATGTGTAGTTCTACCCTCTCCAAACAGAGGAGAGCTGCTTCTAGAAGAAACCGCTCTATCCTCTGCAGGCAAAGGAGAACTGGTCACCAAAAAAATATATATATCATTTTTTTAACCCTATATTGATACGCGGCCAATATCACCCAAGTTATCCAGAGGCATACATTTTTAACTTATGGTTCAAATTTTAACCAAACTTATTTCGGACAAGTTATTTAAATTAACGTCACTTCTGAAGTTTTATAAATTGAAAATATCAGATAAATGAGTGACAAGTCGCAATTGGTATCTCACTGAATTTGGTCCAGAATGTCTCCAGAATGCCGGGCGAATGTCAACCAAATATCACACAGACTCACAGCGAAGACGTCCGCATACATATTCGTGTGAGTGCCACTCGAATGCCGCACAACACTCTCATGAATGTCGAGCACAGCCTTCGCAGATGCAAGGATCTGCACAGCACTAACATCACTCCTGGCTGAAATGCTGACACCTTTGCAGACAAAGTGCTCACCTGATATTATCCTACTGTTATGTGAATAGATGCTGTGGAAATTCCCCCAACTATACTCTGTAAGGATCAGCCCTGTAAATAACAATAACATTAAATTAATAATAAAATTATGAATAAATAATAAATTATATTAAGTAAGCCTAGCCTGGCTCCATGAAAGAGAAAAAATACATCAGGAAGAAAACTGTGAAAAGGGCACCCACCCACTTGTAAAATAATTTCCCGCAGGATAAAATATGTAATGTCCAGAGGTCCACACTATCGAAGAAGTCCTCGCTGCCACCATCATGCACAGATAGCACGTGATCTCCAACCACAGGATGAAATATGCAATGTCCTGTGGAGAAGAGCGCCTGGCTGTCACCATCACCCATGGATTGCCAGCCACAGACTGATATATGTAATGTCCAGCAGTCCACACCATTGAAGAGGTCCTGGCTGCCACTATCACGCATGGCTTGTGCTCCTGTGTACAGATGTCCTCCTCAGTTCTCAGGAATGACCAGTATTTGTCCATCACTCTGGTGAAGCCCACCTCTGTGCTCCTGGCTCCTGCTGTGGTCTTCTACATAAAAAAGCACTATATCGCTCCAATCATCTCTGCTATTTTGGTGTGCTCCCAGGGCAGCTCATGCATGTCTTCCACAGGGAATGTCAGATCCCCATTGTTGTCTCCAATCACTCACAATATACACTGAAAAAAAGAATGTTTGAACCAACTTAAAAAAAAGTGTTACAATTTGTAAAAAAACCCCTGAATGAATTAAGTTGTTTGAACTTAAGTTTGAAAGTTAAATCAACTAACTTACAAACTTAAGTTCAAACAACTTAATTCATTCAGGTTTTTCAAACGGTAACACTTTTTTAAGTTGGTTCAAACATTCTCTTTTTTCAGTGTAGTTTCATATGTTGTCAACCCCTCACAAAGTTCACAATTCTGGCATGTTATGAGTTACAGAGACGACATTCAGAGGGCTTTCTGATGCCTGAGATGATTGTGGGTGTGTGTGGGACTGTGTGGTGAGGACCCATGTCACCTTGCATTCTTTGAACTGTTCAAAATGCAGGTGAGATATGTGCGATGCCCTGCAAATGTCGTGAGAAATCAAGTGAATACCCATGCAACTGCTGTTTGCACACTGTCACAGCCCAGTGGGATAGTACCCTGGGTACTATACCCTACTTTTTCTAGGTCAGGCTCAAAACTTCTCAATCACCCTTTGTAACATATAATGTCTAGATTACAACATGAAGTAAATTTTGTCAGTTTTGTGGAAAATTCAAAATGATTACACTTTTAATTAACTTACAAAGAAGTGGCCTTTATATAATCCAAAGAAAAAAATAGTCCAACTATCAAAGAAAAACACACTGGATGGGGAGAGGGAGTCATTTTACGGTATTTACAAAAGTCTGAAACTGTGAACAAGTAACTTTTGAAAATAAATGCAAATAACGTGAGCAATTTTTACCTTCACGAATACATCATTCATTTTGATTGATAGAAGTACATCATGTGTTTTGGGCTGTCCTGCACTTTGAAGGCAGAGCAGGTGCCTCTGTGGCATCTGAGATGAACTACCAACTTAAAGACCAAAGTTCAGATCCAGATTTAAGGTTGTTCCATCTCCTTTGTTCCAGTCCACTGAGTTGTAAATGGGTGCCAGTCTTGGCTGGGAAAGTAACCTGTGATGGGCTGGGATCCTGTCCAGGGGGAATTGTAGAGCCTCACCCACTTCATGGTCCAAAACCCAGAGCTAATCAGTGCCTGGTGCAGACAGTGGTACTTTATAAAGAGATTAGGCTCTATTCTATCAGATTTTTCCCCCTTTCTTAGCTTTTTAATTATTAACTGTATATCCATGTGTTGTCAATACGCAACATTATACATACCAATAAATAAATAAAGGTTTGTAACCACATAATTGTGACTTATTTTGTTTTTTAAACAAATCTTGCAACTGATTTTTGTTTGTAAAATTCTAGTTGGAGCACTGATGATGAGGAAGTAAAAATGTCATTAAATGACATTTTAATCAAAATTTTAAAGGTGCTGTAAGGTTTCGTATGGAAACATTTTTTAACTAAAAAACTGACTCTGGATTTCCATCTAAGAAACATATGTAGTCTCGATTAAATTAAATAAAATTATATTGCATGGATGTGCTTTTTTGGAGATGGAGCTACATATATTTATTATATGAAAATCCTGCACATAATTGAATTGAGTTCATCCAATGAGTCAGTTATTATTAATTATGAATTATTTATAAATTAAAGGTTGCAGGATTGCACTGACCGCAGACACCCGCTGATTATCTTACTGGAAGTGTTTAATCATTTCATTGCTAAGTTGTGTATAAAAGTTTGACTGATATAGTTAAAAGAAAAAAACAAAACAAACAAAACAGTAATGAGCCCAAAGAAATATTTGGTTTTCCATTGTTGCTGTCAGATACTGGGGGACTCTATTCATCATGTTTTCGTTGAGACCAGGCGAGAGTGTAAAAGGCAAATCCCTAAAGTCAGTCTGAAGATGATTTATTAGCTTTCATATAAAATATGAATATTTTGCAATTTGTCTCCGTAAACCCAGTTTAAAATGAGATGATGTGTTGGACTTTAACAGTTACACAAGTTAAAAATAAATACAATTATGTATTATCTCTCTTGGGTTTAATACATTCATACCAACAACATTAAAATTAGTCAGGAAATCAGCCTACTGCCAGTTAAGTGTTGGGACAATTCCCCTGTAATGGTTCCCAGCCCTGTGCAATCATTCTCTGACGTTATGTTGCCAGATCATCAGTTTTATAGTTAGTTTTCTTTGGACAACTCAGGGGTTGAATATTCGAATTCCAAGTCACTGAATGTGTCTCGGACTTAATTTCCATTAATGATACAAACAGTATTGTACTGGAGGGTAAATCTGAATTCTCAAAAACTGAGGGATTGTGTAAGGAGGAGACAAGTGAGGGAAGCCACCAACACACCCAGACAACTCTGAAGGAGTTACAGGCTTCTGTGACTGCAACTTTTATCTGCTGGAACAACAGTTATATTGCTTCACGGTGGAGTGGAACAGAAGATTTTCTTGAAAAGAAGTTACAGAATTTCTTCTGAAGTTTGCCAGAAGGCACATGAGAGATATGTAGATTTGCTCCATTTTTCTTGAATGAAAGTCTGTCTTTGTTCCATCCCACCACAAAGCTCTGAGTGGTCATGCAACAGACAGAAGTTGCGCTATGAACAATTTCTCCAATTACAGCCACAGAAGCATATAACTCCTTGTGTGTTGGTAGCTTCCCTCACCAGTCTCCTACTTCCAGGGTCATTTGGTTTTTGAGAACTGTCCGCTCCAGAGAGATTGACCATACAGCATCATTCTGTTGGTTTTTCTTAACCAAGACATATTCAGTGACTTCGAAATGCTCAAACGCATCCGATGATGCAACACGAAGATGTGAAATTTCACTTATTTGATAATGAGCCAGATCTTTTTCAGAAAAAAAAAAAAAAAAAAAATGAAAGGATGATATTAATGAAGCTGGAAGACCCAAAGCTACAAACTTGTTGGTCCTAATGCAGAATTCCAGCTGTTTTTTTTTTTTTTCTTTGGCGGAGGTTATGTTTTTGCCCCTGTTTGTTTGTTTGTGAACATCCTGTAGCCCACAGTTTTTCATGAATTATGAAATTTTTACTGAAGATTCATATCCTCATAGGCAAAAAGTGATTACATTTTCAAGACCATGGGTCAAAGGTCAAAGGAAACATCTTGGAAAATTGGAAAAAATCTCTATTTTTAACACTGAACGAATTTTCAGAAATATGTAACTCTGTCCAAAAAGATCAAATGTCCTTCATATTTGAAAGTATTATGTAGGATGGTATCCTTTATCAACTGACAAAGTGTGATCTGGATCTGATCCAGATTACAGATTTTCTGCCCATTTAAATTTAACATTGAAAACCCCATTTAATGTATATTTTACATTATATCTCAACTAAACGTGCCTCAATCATGCTCATATTTGAAAGTGAGGTGCAGACTGGCACTCACTATCACCTGACAAAGTGTGATCTGGATCTGATCCATATTGTGGATTTAGTGGACATTTTAATTTCATGTTGAAATGCCCATTTGGTGTACATTTTGCATTACAACTCAATCAAAAGTGCCTCACTCACTCTCATTTTTCTGCTATGGATTTACCTACACCACCAAAATTGGATGGAGGTTCCATTTTATGCCAGTTTTTCTATCTTCCAGTTCTCAGTTGGAAACCAAGTGCCAAAAAGCAACGACAAATTGTGCATAGCAAAGATAAACAATGTTCTGGGAAAATTATCTCAATTTTTTTTTGGAAAAAAAAAAACTGACACCACAAAAAAACTTTGATTCAAGTGCATGAAGTAAATACATACTCCTGATATTTGATCACATGTAATTTATCTTGTGAAAAATTACTTCTTAACAGGACTTTGATCTTGAAAATTTTTTCCAAGGTAAAATTTTGTAGAATTGCAAACGACTGTTGGCGGAGGTTTGCACTCTATGGTGCTTTAGTTTTTGTTTAGTTTTTTGTCTCTTTTTTTGGCCTTGGCCATGGTCTGCACTCTCGCGGTGTTCTTCTAGTTGTTCTTGCTGCTTAAATCACAGACAGGTGGCGTCTCAGGGTTTATTGATGACTAACCTTGAAGGAAGCTGCTTTCGTTCAAATAGTAAAAGTGCAAATACAAAGTGTAGTTCAGAGCCTGCGGCTGAAAATTAGTCATCGTTTTCCCTCTGGCATTTAAAGGTCAGTTTTTATGGCACATTTATTAAAAGACGCCCTTGATTCTGATGACTTACATTGAGGTTGAGGAGGAAAAAATATTACAGAGCCTCATGAAACCATAAAAACATGGATGTGAGCATTAAGGAAAAAAATATGAGTTTTAGATTATTGGGTATAAATTCAACAGGACAGGTTACAGACCTCGGAATTGTTTTGTCATCACCATAAAAACTTCCACAGGGTTGCGCAAATTACGACAAGAGCCTTGGCTCTCTGAGCCGGTGTGCCATGAATCCACCTTTCTTTACATTGAAAGATTATCTGAGGGCCACTGGACAGGTTCTGTCCTCTCAGGGGACCACAATTTTATATATATATATATATATACACAGTAGTGTGTAGACTAAAAAGATTAATCCAGGTTTTGAGTACATTTCTTATTGTTACATGGGAAACAAGGTACCAGTAGATTCAGTAGATTCTCTCAAATCCAACAAGACCAAGCATTCATGATATCCACACTCTTAAGGCTATGAAATTGTGCTATTGGTAAAAAAAAAAAAAAAAAGTAGAAAAGGAGGTGTTCACAATAATAGTAGCATCTGCTGTTGACGCTACAAACTCAAAACTGTTATGTTCAAACTGCTTTTTTAGCAATCCTGTGAATCACTAAACTAGTATTTAGTTGTATAACCACAGATTTTCATGATTTCTTCACATCTGCGAGGCATTAATTTTGTTGGTTTAGAACCAAGATTTTGCTGGTTTACTAGTGTGCTTGGGGTCATTGTCTTGTTGAAACACCCATTTCAAGGGCATGTCCTCTTCAGCATAAGGCAACATGACCTCTTCAAGTATTTCCACATATCCAAACTGATCCATGATACCTGGCATGCGATATATAGACCCAACACCATAGTAGGAGAAACATGCCCATATCATGATGCTTGCACCACCATGCTTCACTGTCTTCACTGTGAACTGTGGCTTGAATTCAGAGTTTGGGGGTCATCTCAGAAACTGTTTGTGGCCTTTGGACCCAAAAAGAACAATTTTACTCTCATCAGTCCACAAAATATTCCTCCATTTCTCTTTAGGCAAGTTGATGTGTTCTTTGGCAAATTGTAACCTCTTCTGCACATGTCTTTTATTTAACAGAGGGACTTTGCGGGGTATTCTTGCAAATAAATTAGCTTCATACAGGTGTCTTCTAACTGTCACAGCACTTACAGGTAACTCCAGACTGTCTTTGATCATCCTGGAGCTGATCAGTGGGTGAGCCTTTGCCATTCTGGTTATTCCTCTATCCATTTTGATGGTTGTTTTCCATTTTCTTCCATGCATCTCTGTTTTTTTTTGTCCATTTTAAAGCATTGGAGATCATTGTAGATGAACAGCCTATAATTTTTTGCACCTGCGTATAAGTTTTCCCCTCTCCAATCAACTTTTTAATCAGACTACGCTGTTCTTCTGAACAATGTCTTGAACGTCCCATTTTCCTCAGGCTTTCAAAGAGAAAAGCATGTTCAACAGGTGCTGGCGTCATCCTTAAATAGGGGACACCTGATTCTCACCTGTTTGTTCCACAAAACTGACGAACTCACTAACTGAATGTCACACTACTATTATTGTGAACACCCCCTTTTCTACTTTTTTTACTATAGCCCAATTTCATAGCCTTAAGAGTGTGCATATATATATATATATATATATATATATATATATATATATATATATATATATATATATATATATATATATATATATATATATTAAGGAAAGCAGAAGGAGAGAGAGAAGGTCAGACCTTCCCACACCAGTCCAAAGAATCAGTATCAGGGCTGATTCAGGATTCCACCACAGAACAAACTTAATACAAAAATGGAACTACAAAATGTCTAAACATTGCATAATATAACTGGATGTACAAACCATAACAGGAATAAAATCATTTTCAAATGCAGTTTTACACAGAAAGTGAAACATGGACCAACTTTGTAAAAATTTATGTAATTTATATACTAATGCTGTTTCTCTTATCGTTTCTTTCAGGGTATATCCATAATTTACGGTTTAAAACCGTATTTTAAATATAGTTTGTTTTGTAATTCTTATGGCTAACATGTTGTGTTAGTATGCATTTTTATACATACGTACACACACACATATATATCACTTTTATTGTGCTTTTTAAAATCTTTTAATTGTGCTTTTAATCTTTGAATTCATTTTATCTCGTTTTTTTGTTTGTTTGTTTGTTTTGTGTGAAGTGTTTCCTGCCAGCAGTACCCGATCTGACAGCTGGAGAAGGTGGCCACCTGAGGACTCAGCACTTGGCGGCTCTGGAGTGTTCCAGATCTGTTGGCGGTGGAAATCGTGTGGGTCCCGACTCTTCTCTGGACGGGCGTCTCCTATCCTCGAGCCTGCAGACACAACACCAACTTTATAATTGACCGTAGTATTGAATTGTATCTGTATCCATTGTGCACATTTCACAACATTAAAATTGTTACTTCATATTTCCATTGACCATTCATTTATGCCCCCTGTTGTGGGTCCGTGTCATCACACTTTTCACAACAGGATTTTTTGGCCAATGTCATGGATCCCGAGGGGCGTCTACCATCAGGTGAACCACCAATGGAAACACAAGGTGCACAGGGGCCAGCAGGAGGCGTATTAGGTGAGCTACAGCACATCTTAACCGCCTTCACTGCTCGGTTGGATTTGGTAACTGAGCAGAACATTATCCTCAATCGGAGGATAGAGGCTCTCACCACTCAGGTGGAAGCGCACGTGCAGGGCACTGCTGTGGCACCTCCTCCTGCTGCCCGAGTGCCAGATACAGATATTCCAGTGGTTGTTCAACGAACCCCCCCCCCCCCCCCGTCACCTGAAGCATACATAAGCCCCCCGGAGCCGTACGGGGGTTGTGTAGAGACGTGCGCAGACGTTTTAATGCAGTGTTCGCTCGTCTTTTCACAGCGTCCTGTTATGTACGCGTCTGATGCTAGCAGGGTGGCTTATGTGATAAACCTGCTTCGAGGAGAGACACGCGCCTGGGCTACGGCGCTCTGGGAGCAGAATTCACGGCTCCTAACAACATATACTGGGTTTGTGCGGGAATTCAAACAGGTGTTTGATCACCCCAATAGAGGTGAGACCGCTTCGAATGTGCTGCTGTCGATGAGACAGGGGCGTCGGAGTGCAGCCGACTATGCAGTCAACTTCCGCATCGCGGCTGCGAGGTCCGGCTGGAATAATGTTGCACTCCGCGCCGCCTTCGTAAATGGACTGTCTCCGGTCCTGAAGGAGCATCTGCTATCGAAGGATGAATTGCGGGATTTCGATGGGCTTGTTGATCTGGTTATACGGTTAGACAACCGATTGGAGGAACATCGTCGGGAGCAAGGCGAAGGGCGTGGCCGGGCACGAACCGTCCCTCTCTCTTCCGGGTCCAAAAGGGTGCCGCCGTCCCCCCGCTCCACTGCCAGAGAGCTCCGTGTGGCAACAGCTTCCCCTGCTGATGAAGCTATGGACACGAGCAGGGCTAAAGTAAAATCAGAAAACAGACAACGGAGGCTGGCCCATGGGGAGTGTTTTTTCTGTGGCTCGAGTGAGCACATACAGAAGAATTGCCCCAAGCGGTTAAACTACAACGCCCGCCCTTAGAGACTGGGCTAAGGGTGGGCCATAACAATCACGAGGGGAGATTTCGAAAATCTGCGCGCATCCCAGTGACGATCCTGAGTGGGGATCTCACCCTTCACGCCCCAGCACTGGTGGACACGGGGTCAGAGGGGAATCTGCTGGATAGCAGATGGGCAAGGGAGGTAGGGCTCCCTCTAGTGGCCTTACCGTCAGCTTTGTCGGTTCGGGCACTAGATGGCACCCTTCTCCCACTAATCACACACCAGACACAGCCAGTGACATTGGTCGTGTCTGGGAATCACAGGGAGGAGATTGTGTTTTTTGTAACACCGTCTACCTCCCGGGTGATTTTGGGT
The DNA here is from genome assembly GCF_902500255.1 of Thalassophryne amazonica. Lineage (NCBI taxonomy): Eukaryota > Metazoa > Chordata > Actinopteri > Batrachoidiformes > Batrachoididae > Thalassophryne > Thalassophryne amazonica. The sequence goes on from NC_047117.1 coordinate 10,356,539, forward strand.
TATCCCTGGATGTTAAAGCACAATCCCCGGATTGATTGGCCGTCTGGGGTTGTAACGCAGTGGAGCGAAACATGCCACCGGGAATGTTTAGGATCCTCGGTTCCACCTGGTGTAATAGCTAAGGAGGAGGTTCAAGTCCCCCCCAATCTCGCGGCGGTGCCAGCTGAGTACCATGATCTTGCTGACATCTTCAGCAAGGATCTGGAGCTCACACTGCCCCCGCACCATCCGTACGATTGTGCCATTGATTTGGTACCGGGCGCTGAGTACCCGTCCAGCAGGTTGTACAACCTCTCACGTCCAGAACGCGAATCAATGGAGACCTACATCCAGGACTCCCTAGCTGCCGGGTTGATACAGAATTCCACATCCCTGATGGGGGCTGGTTTCTTTTTTGTGGGCAAGAAGGACAGCGGACTCCGTCCATGCATTGATTACAGAGGGCTAAACGAGATCACGGTTCACAACCGATACCCGTTACCTCTGCTGGATTCAGTGTTCACGCCCCTGCATGGAGCCCAAATCTTCATAAAGTTGGATCTTAGAAATGCATATCACCTGGTTCGGATCCGGAAGGGAGACGAGTGGAAGACGGCATTTAACACCCCCTTAGGTCATTTTGAGTACCTGGTCATGCCGTTCGGTCTCACCAATGTGACCGCGACGTTCCAAGCTTTGGTTAATGACGTCTTGCGGGACTTCCTGCATCGGTTCGTCTTTGTATATCTTGACGATATTTTCATCTTCTCCCCGGATCCTGAGACCCATGTTAAGCATGTACATCAGGTCCTGCAGCGGTTGTTGGAGAACCGGCTGTTCGTGAAGGGCGAGAAGTGTGAATTCCACCGCACTTCTTTGTCCTTCCTGGGGTTCATTAGGGTCAGGCTGCACCAGAACTGGTGCAGCCTGACTCTGATCGCCAGTTTATTGCCGAAGTGGATGCCTCTGACTCAGGGATAGGAGCCGTGCTGTCCCAGAGTGGGGAGTCCGATAAGGTTCTCCATCCTTGTGCCTACTATTCCCGCAGGTTGACCCCGGTTGAAAGGAACTATGACGTCAGCAATCGGGAACTTCTGGCGGTGAAAGAGGCTCTTGAGGAGTGGAGACACCTTCTGGAGGGAGCCACGGTTCCCTTCACTGTTTTCACGGACCATCGGAACCTGGAATACATCCGGACCGCTAAGCGTCTGAACCCCAGGCAAGCCCGTTGGTCACTGTTCTTCGGTCGGTTTGACTTCCAGATCACGTATCGCCCCGGGACCAAGAACCAACGGTCCGATGCACTGTCCCGGGTGCATGAAGAGGAGGTCAAGCCAGAGCTGTCGGATCCACCGGACATCATCATCCCCGAGTCCACTGTCATCGCAACCCTCACCTGGGACGTGGAGAAGACCATCCGGGAGGCCCTGACTCGACACCCGGACCCCGGAGATGGACCTGAAAACCGGCTGTACATCCCACCCGAGGCCAGGGCTGTGGTCTTGGACTTCTGTCACGGTTCTAAGCTCTCCTGCCACCCAGGAGTGCGAAGAACCATGGCAGTGGTCCGGCAGCGCTTCTGGTGGGCGTCGATGGAAACCGACGTCTGGGAGTACGTCCAGGCCTGCACCACCTGTGCCAGGGGCAAGGCAGAACATAAGAAGGCCCAAGGACTCCTCCAGCCGCTGCTGGTGCCTCGTCGCCCCTGGTCCCACATAGGCCTGGACTTTGTCATGGGTCTCCCTGCGTCCCAGGGAATGACTACCATCCTGATGATAGTGGAGCGGTTCTCCAAGGCGGCCCACTTCGTGGCCCTCCCGAAGCTCCCGACGGCCCAGGAGACTGCAGACCTCCTGGTCCACCACGTCGTGCGTCTGCATGGTATCCCCACGAACATAGTCTCGGATCGTGGTCCCCAGTTCTCCTCACAAGTCTGGAGGAGTTTCAGTAGGGAACTGGGGGCCATCGTGAGCCTCTCGTCCGGGTACCACCCTCAGACTAATGGACAGGCAGAGCGGGCGAACCAAGATCTAGAGCAGGCCCTGCGGTGTGTCACCTCCGCACACCCGACGGCCTGGAGTCAACATCTGGCCTGGATCGAGTATGCCCACAACAGTCAGATTTCCTCAGCGACCGGCCTCTCCCCCTTTGAGGCGTGTTTGGGGTACATCGGACAATCACCAAAGTCCTCAGTCCAGCCGCAGTGAAGCTGAGGCTGCCAGCTTCACTGCGGATACATCCAGTTTTTCACGTGTCCCGGATAAAACCATGTCACTCCTCCAACCTCTGCACTCCTGGACCAGCGCCGCCTCCTGCCCGAATCATCGATGGAGAGCCTGCGTGGACCGTCCGCAGGCTTCTGGACGTTCGTCGACGGGGCCGGGGATTCCAATATCTGGTGGACTGGGAGGGGTACGGACCCGAGGAACGCTCCTGGGTGAAGCGGAGCTTATCCTGGACCCGGCCCTCCTGGCCGATTTCTACCAATGACATCCCGACAAGCCTGGTCGAGCGCCAAAAGGCGCCCGTTGAGGGGGGGTCCTGTTGTGTGGGCCGCCCGAAGAGGAGGTACTGCTGGCCCAACGCCAGAGGGCGCCCTGCCTGAAGGCAGTTTTCTGGCACCAGAGGGCGCAGTCGCCGCCAGGAGCACCAGGAACTTTGACAGCTGTCACTCATCTACTCATCATGCCTCACCCATAAAAGCCTGGAGAAGACACCACACCTCTGCCGGGAAATCGTCTAAACCGTTCAGGTAGACACTCAGCCATATTATTCAGCAAAGTTAAGTTGTGACGTCTTTCATATCTGTGCTGGTAGCTATTGCACCTTCTGAGTTTGCAGCTTCTCCACTGACAGCCGAGTTGGATGGAGTGGTAAGAGTTGGCGTTCTCCACTCTTCATTCTTACACTTGTGTAGTGGAGTCTGCACGGATAACCGGAGGAAGTAGTAAGATAAGGAGGTGGTGTTTTCTCCCTCCACCAGGAATAATCAGCTGACTGTTTTACTGGGTGTGTGCACACACACCCACTCTTGACTGTTTCTGTTTCCTGCCAGCAGTACCCGATCTGACAGCTGGAGACGGTGGCCACCTGGGGACTCAGGACTTGGCGGCTCTGGAGTGTTCCAGATCCGTTGGCGGTGGAAATCGTGTTGGTCCCGACTCTTCTCTGGACGGGCGTCTCCTATCCTCGAGCCTGCCCACATGACACCAACTTTATAATTGACCGTAGTATTGAATTGTATCTGTATCCGTTGTGCACATTTCACACACAACATTAAAATTGTTACTTCGTATTTCCATTGACCATTCATTTACGCCCCCTGTTGTGGGTCCGTGTCATCACACTTTTCACAACAAAAAATGGCCCTATGACTAATCCTTGAGGTACACCAATAGCTTGCAGCACACAGCACATAAAAAAGTGAGAAGCCGAAAGAAATGAGCAGTGCCAGAGTGTTTGTTTCAACTCAGTGTGTCATCTGAAGAGAATTCACGATCCATCCATGTAAACTGTACCATACTTGAACCAGTTTCCTGTATTTTTTCTGGCAGGGTCTTCACTGCAGTGGCTTTCTCCCATGAAGGCACTCATTAATTAAGACCTGCAGCAACATCTCACACTCAAAGAATGATTTCTGATCCCCTGGAGAGCAGGAAAACTGGACGGACCTGACGATCTGAGAGAAAGTGTTTGATTTCATCCTGCAGGTATTTTGGAATTGAGCATGAGGCAGACGCCCGGGGAAAAGACTCCCTTTTGTGTAAACATGTCACAGTATGAAAAACGGACAACATTCATTTCTGTTTAGGTAGGAGGCCGCACAGTGGAAAATCAGGGGGAGAGCGGCGAGTGTGGTTTTGATTATAAATGATGTGAGGTACCGCAGAGAGTGTAGCGAAAGCATTTGGCACGTTCTTAATTCCAGCCGTCAGTCAACACTCAATGTGAAACACAGGGATGCAGAATGAGAAAAACAGCCCGACTGAGTTCAAGCTGCAGGAATGTTACTCACATGCTCCCCGCGATTAGCAGAGCAAGCACAGGATTAATGGAGTCAGTGAGTGAGTCAATGGGTTTGAAAACTTTCTGCAACTCCGTAAAAACTAACTACATATTCAGCTCTGAAGCTTTGCATTCTGGTAGATCCATATGAGGACCAGTGATCCTCCTATTTTGGGCCACCCTTAGCAAAAAGTAGTATACTTAAAGTTCATTCTATTAAGTATGCTTCAGTATAAGTACAAGTATAACAAGTATACTACAGACCGTGTGCTGCTAGTATACTAGAAAGTACACAAATTTAATACTTTTTCTGACTAAATTGGAACATTTCAAGTTTATAAAAGTATATTTTAAAGTTCGTTTTAAGTTTGCAAAAGTACACTTTAAAGTATACAACAAGTACACTCATCTATATATTATCAATGTACTAGTTGTATACTTTGAGTCCCTATTTTTAGTTTATTATCGTATACTTAAAGTATACTGTTATACACATTGGTTATTTCACTATTTTACTTTTTATACTTTAATTTTGCTTGGCATATTACTTGTACCTTACTATTTATATACTGAAAATATACTCCTTAAAGTTTACTCATACTGTATGTACACAAGAGTGTGATGCATTTAAAAAATCACAAGACAGAATGTTGAAAACAAGTTTGATATATTTTCAAACATTTCAAAAACAAAGACCTATGAAATCAAGTCCTTCCTTTGTGGAGAAAATTAAAGGAAAAAGTGCATGTAAAATGTAAACATAATGGTCTCTCCAAGATCAAGTCCTTATTTGTAAAAATGTAAACATAGCATCTTCAACTGAGAACTAAAGTCCTTCCTTGTCAAAAAAAAGGTAAAAGAAAAGTGCGAACCTTTGGAACCAAAAATAAATAACTACATAGAAAAAAAAAAATTCTGTACTTTTATGACTTCTTTTCAGTTACTTGAGTCAATGGCTTGACTTAGTATATCTTGCTCCAAGTGCATAATAAGTGTTTGTACTTTGTGGTCGAAAGATGTAAAAAGTATACTAAATTATAAGTTTTAGTATTAAAGTATAAGTGTAAGTCTTAGTATTAATGTACTTAGACTTAGACTTTTGTTTATACTTTTCAGTATAAGCCAAGTATACTTCACTATACTATTCTTAAGTATAAAAATATAGTTTATAAAAAGTCACCTTCAAGTATACTTCCTCAATTTTAGTAAAAAATAAGTATACTCATAGTACACTTGAATAAACTTCTTTTTGCTAAGGGCATGTTGGTATCTTCTAACATGCCAAATGAAAATAAAAGCATGAAATAGACAGGGCCAATGCTAAAACATGAATTAGACAGGGCCAATGCTAAACCATAGCACCCCAAGCAAAAAAATCATGTTACTGTAGCGGGATGAAGGTCCCGGGTCCTGATTTAAAAGATGTTCACACTCGCTTGGCTAGCGGCTAGCTTGGTCCTACGGTCACAATCTGGCACCACGAACAGGATGTGGGTAGTCACAGAACATGCTTAAATGCACCTGTGACTTCGGGACAAAGTCAAAAATGGTGGTGAGATATGTAGCGGGATGAAGGTCCCGGGTCCTGATTGAAAAGACGTACCCGCTAGCTTGGCTAACGGGGAGTTCCCCTTTGGCTGACTTGATAAAGGAATGGTCTTTAGTGTGAGCTGTCCAGGTTTGATCCCACCGCCGGCCTGGCCACAAAGGTCCTACAGTCACATTTCTGTATAAAATGTAAGATAGGTTTTTTTTTTAATAAAAAGAAGTAATTCTTGGAAAGAATGACAAAACTGTGACTTCTTGTCTGTCCTCATTTGCCCTCTTTTCGCTAAGGTTCATTTGAAACCTATCAGCTGACATTATGCAAACTTTCAGGCGCTGTGTGTTACGTAACCTCAAAATAACCAAAAACAAAACAAATACAGCAACAAAACAAGCCAGGGTTGTAGGAACAGGCTTCAAGCAGTCAGAGAATACAGCTCATGAACATGACAGAGAATAATGTGTGCGCATGTGGCAGTTTAATGGCCTTGGACCTGTCTATTTACTGGACCTCTGAGACAGACATTCATTGTAGCAGTGAACACAGATGAGTTCCTGCAATGTGCAGAAGAGGGAAAAAAAAGGATCAGCGGACTCAAAAGGACAGGAAAAACATGAGTGAGGGGTTTAAGTTTTATTAACATTTTAACATCTCCTTGTGATTGCATCATAAGAGTTGAAGCTGCAGCTATGTTTTCCATTAGCTTGTCTTGTGCAACACAAGCTTATGTTCCCGTGTTGGTGCTTTAATCCTTCCACTCTTCTTATTTCCAAATGCCTTACTGCGTTTCACAACACACCTTTCAGCTGTTATGTAGTAGCACAGGATTGAGGGATATCAGCTGACTGAGAGCGCTGAGCTGAAGGTCAGGAGGTCATGTTTTGTGACAGAATCACTGTTGTGTGTGGGCCGCTGAAGAGGAGGTACTGCTGGCCCATCACCACCAGAGGGCGCCCTGCCTGGAGTGCGGGCTCCAGGCACCAGAGGGCGCCGCCGCCTGATGAGAGCAGCCAGGGTGACAGCTGTCACCCATTACCGGACACAGCTGACTTCACTCAGTACGGAGGTATATCAGCAGGACAGCGTCTCCACCTCAGTGCCGAGATATCGCCTTGAGTTAAGGTAATCACCTCAGCAGCATATTCTGTGACAATATCTGATAACCCTTTCAGGACAGCAGACTACTGAAGGCCAAGTGTTTGGATAAGTACTCACCTTTCCTGCTTAAGTGTGACAAGAGGTGGAGGCGGCTTTGCCCCTCTCCGTCTACTGGGTGCGGTCGCATCCTACCTGTGTGTTTGTGCTCTTTTCCGCCAGCAGTACCGGATCCGACGAGCGAAGGCAGTGGCCACCTGGGAATTCGGGACTTGGCGGTTCCAGTACTTCTGGGTTTCGGTGGCAGAGGAGATCTGGGTGGTTCCGGTTCAACTAGGACGGACGTCTCCTACCTTCGAGCCTGCCCACACGACACCAGCAGATTTCGGCTTACGCCTCCAAATTGTTAATTGTTGTATTAGTTGTGTTCTTCTCACAACAGTAAAACTAATTCTTTACTTCTCTCCATTGTCCGTTCATTGCGCCCCCTGTTGTGGGTCCGTGTTCCAACACTTTCACAACAGGAGATCTCGGCCAGCGTCCTGGACCCCGAGGGGCGTCAACCGGCTGTTGAACGGCCAATGGAAGACCAAGGCGCGGCGGAGGCTTCGGGAGGGGTAATCGGTGAGTTGCAGCGGATCCTCACCGCCTTCACCTCTCGGATCGATTTAATGACAGAGCAGTACGTTCTCCTAAACCGCAGGGTGGAGGCTCTCGCCGCACAAGTGGAGGCGCGCCCTTCGGGCGCCGCTGCGGCTTTCCCTCCCGAGGACCCTGCGCGTGAAAGTGACGTTCCACTGGTCATTCAACGGTCCCTTCCTCCGTCCCCAGAAGCATACATAAGCCCTCCAGAGCCGTACGGAGGCTGTGTGGAGACGTGCGCGGACTTTCTGATGCAGTGTTCGCTCGTCTTCGCACAGCGTCCCGTGATGTACGCGACTGATGCTAGCAAAGTAGCTTATGTGATAAATCTGCTTCGCGGGGAGGCACGCGCTTGGGCTACAGCGCTCTGGGAGCAGCACTCGCGGCTCCTTCATACATACGATGGGTTTGTACGGGAGCTCAGAACGGTGTTCGATCATCCCAACAGAGGAGAGTCCGCTTCAACCGCACTACTGTCCATACGACAGGGGCGTCGGAGCGCAGCTGCCTATGCAGTCGCCTTCCGCATCGCGGCGGCGAGATCCAGCTGGAATAGCACTGCCCTCCGCGCTGCCTTTGTAAACGGACTGTCACTGGTCCTAAAAGAGCACCTGGTGGCCAAGGACGAACCGCGGGATTTAGATGGGCTCATCGATCTAGTCATACGACTCGACAACCGGTTAGAAGAACGCCGCCGGGAACGAGGCGAAGGGCGTGGCCAGGCACGCGTCGTCCCTCTCCCTTCCGGGTCCGATCGAGCTCCGCCCTCCCCACGCTCCTCTGTTCCTGCGCTCCGTGGGGTCACAGCTCCCCCTACTGACGAAGCTAGGGACACGAGTAGGGCAACATTTAGGGCACCAGATGCACAGAGGAGATGGACCCACGGAGCATGTCTTGTTTGTGGTTCAATAGAGCACCATGTGAGAGACTGCCCCGAGCGGTCAAACGCCAAACGCCCGCCCTTAGAGACTGGGCCAGGGGTGGGCCAAAACTTTCACGTGGGACACACCCACATTGCTACACGACTCCCAGTCACAATCCTGTATGAGGATTCAACCCTGAAGGCCCCAGCACTGGTGGACACGGGCTCTGAGGGGAATCTGCTTGACAGCAGATGGGCCAGGGAGATAGGGCTCCCTCTGGTGGCTCTTACCTCGCCTGTGCAGGTTCGAGCACTAGATGGCTCCCTACTCCCACCAATCACACACAAGACACCTCCAGTAACTCTGGTGGTGTCAGGTAACCACCGGGAGGTGATCGAGTTCTTCGTGACTCAGGCCACCTCCCGTGTGGTTTTAGGGTTTCCATGGATGCTTAAGCACAATCCCCGGATTGATTGGCCGTCCGGGGTAGTGGTGCAGTGGAGCGAAACCTGCCATCGGGAGTGTCTCGGTTCCTCGGTTCCTCCCGGCTCCCAAGCTAAGGAGGAGGTCCGAGTCCCGCCCAATCTGAAGGCGGTGCCAGCGGAGTACCATGACCTCGCTGACGTGTTCAGCAAGGATCTGGCTCTCACGCTTCCTCCCCACCGCCCGTACGATTGTGCCATTGATTTGGTTCCAGGCAGTGAGTTCCCGTCCAGTAGGCTGTACAACCTCTCACGGCCGGAACGCGAATCAATGGAGACCTACATCCGGGACTCATTAGCCGCCGGGTTGATCCGGAATTCCACCTCACCGATGGGCGCAGGTTTCTTTTTTGTGGGTAAAAAAGATGGCGGACTTCGTCCATGCATTGATTACAGGGGGTTGAACGAGATCACGGTTCGCAACCGATACCCGTTGCCCTTGTTGGATTCAGTGTTCACCTCCTTGCATGGAGCCAAGATTTTCACCAAGCTGGATCTTAGGAATGCGTATCATTTGGTTCGGATTCGGAAGGGAGACGAATGGAAGACGGCATTTAACACCCCCTTAGGTCATTTTGAGTACCTGGTCATGCCGTTCGGTCTCACTAATGCTCCCGCGACCTTCCAAGCGTTGGTAAACGATGTCTTGCGGGACTTCCTGCACCGGTTCGTCTTCGTATATCTAGACGATATACTCATCTTTTCCCCGGATCCTGAGACTCATGTCCGGCATGTCCGTCAGGTCCTGCAGCGGTTGTTGGAGAACCGTCTGTTTGTGAAGGGCGAGAAGTGTGAGTTCCACCGCACTTCTTTGTCCTTCCTGGGGTTTATCATCTCCTCTAACTCCGTCGCCCCGGACCCGGCCAAGGTTGCGGCGGTGAGAGATTGGCCCCAACCCACAAGCCGTAGGAAGCTGCAACAGTTCCTCGGCTTTGCTAATTTCTATAGGAGGTTCATTAAGGGCTACAGTCAGGTAGTTAGCCCCCTGACAGCCCTGACCTCTCCAAAAGTTCCCTTCACCTGGTCGGACCGGTGCGAGGCCGCGTTCAAGGAGTTGAAACGGCGCTTCTCGTCTGCACCAGTTCTGGTGCAGCCCGATCCTAGCCGCCAGTTAGTGGTTGAAGTGGATGCCTCGGACTCAGGGATAGGAGCGGTGCTCTCCCAGAGCGGGAAGACCGATAAGGTCCTTCACCCGTGTGCCTATTTCTCTCGCAGGTTGACCCCCGCTGAACGGAATTATGACGTCGGCAATCGGGAACTCCTTGCTGTGAAAGAGGCCCTCGAAGAGTGGAGACATCTGTTGGAGGGAACAGCCGTGCCATTCACGGTTTTCACTGACCATCGGAACCTGGAGTACATCAGGACCGCTAAGCGTCTGAACCCCAGGCAAGCCCGCTGGTCACTGTTCTTTGGCCGTTTTGACTTCCGGATTACCTACCGCCCGGGACCAAGAATCAAAGATCGGACGCATTGTCCCGGGTGCACGAGGATGAAGTCAAAACGGAACCGTCGGATCCCCCGGATCCCATCATCCCGGAGTCCGCTATCGTGGCCGCCCTCACCTGGGACGTGGAGAAGACCGTCCGGGAGGCCCTGACCCGTGTCCTGGACCCCGGAAACGGACCAAAGGACAAACTATACGTCCCACCAGAGGCTAGGGCTGCAGTCCTGGACTTCTGTCACGGTTCTAAGCTCTCCTGTCACCCAGGGGTGCGAAGGACCGTGACAGTCGTCCGGCAACGCTTCTGGTGGGCATCCCTGGAGGCCGACGTCCGGGACTACATCCAGGCCTGTACCACCTGCGCCAGGGGCAAGGCTGACCACAAGAAGACCTCAGGGCAGTTACAGCCACTGCCCGTGCCTCATCGCCCCTGGTCCCACATCGGCCTGGACTTCGTCACGGGTCTCCCGCCGTCCCAGGGAAACACCGTCGTCTTCACGATAGTGGACCGTTTCTCCAAGGCGGCCCACTTCGTGGCCCTCCCGAAGCTTCCAACGGCCCAGGAGACAGCGGACCTCCTGGTCCACCACGTCGTCCGTCTGCATGGCATCCCATCAGACATCGTCTCCGATCGCGGTCCCCAGTTCACCTCACACGTCTGGAGGAGTTTTTGCCGGGAACTGGGGGCCACGGTCAGCCTCTCGTCTGGGTATCACCCCCAGACCAACGGGCAAGCAGAGCGGGCGAATCAGGAATTGGAGCAGACACTACGCTGTGTGACAGCCGCGCACCCGACGGCCTGGAGTACCCACCTGGCCTGGATCGAGTACGCACACAACAGCCAAGTGTCATCTGCCACCGGCCTCTCCCCGTTTGAGGTGTGCTTGGGGTATCAGCCCCCCTTGTTTCCGGTGGTCGAGGGGGAGGTCGGTGTGCCCTCGGTCCAGGCCCACCTACGAAAGTGCCGTCGGGTGTGGCGTGCCGCCCGCTCTGCTTTGTTGAGGGCCCGGACGAGGGCGAAGAAACATGCAGACCGGCGGCGGGCCCCGGCTCCCACGTATCGTCCTGGGCAGGAAGTGTGGTTGTCCACCAAGGACATTCCCCTTCAAGTGGACTCCCCCAAGCTCCAAGAACGATACATCGGCCCCTTCAAGATCCTCAAAGTCATCAATCCCGCCGCAGTGAGGCTTCAGCTTCCGGCCTCGCTGCGGATTCACCCAGTGTTCCACGTCTCCCGGATAAAGCCCCATCACACCTCACCCCTCTGCACCCCGGGTCCGGCACCGCCTCCTGCCCGGATCATCGACGGGGAACCGGCTTGGACCGTGCGCCGGCTCCTCGATGTCCGTCGAATGGGCCGGGGTCTTCAGTACCTGGTGGACTGGGAGGGGTACGGCCCCGAGGAACGCTCCTGGGTGAAGAGGAGCTTCATCCTGGACCCGGCCCTCCTGGCCGACTTTTACCGTCGCCATCCGGGCAAGCCCGGTCGTGCGCCAGGAGGCGCCCGTTGAGGGGGGGGTCCTGTTGTGTGTGGGCCGCTGAAGAGGAGGTACTGCTGGCCCATCACCACCAGAGGGCGCCCTGCCTGGAGTGCGGGCTCCAGGCACCAGAGGGCGCCGCCGCCTGATGAGAGCAGCCAGGGTGACAGCTGTCACCCATTACCGGACACAGCTGACTTCACTCAGTACGGAGGTATATCAGCAGGACAGCGTCTCCACCTCAGTGCCGAGATATCGCCTTGAGTTAAGGTAATCACCTCAGCAGCATATTCTGTGACAATATCTGATAACCCTTTCAGGACAGCAGACTACTGAAGGCCAAGTGTTTGGATAAGTACTCACCTTTCCTGCTTAAGTGTGACAAGAGGTGGAGGCGGCTTTGCCCCTCTCCGTCTACTGGGTGCGGTCGCATCCTACCTGTGTGTTTGTGCTCTTTTCCGCCAGCAGTACCGGATCCGACGAGCGAAGGCAGTGGCCACCTGGGAATTCGGGACTTGGCGGTTCCAGTACTTCTGGGTTTCGGTGGCAGAGGAGATCTGGGTGGTTCCGGTTCAACTAGGACGGACGTCTCCTACCTTCGAGCCTGCCCACACGACACCAGCAGATTTCGGCTTACGCCTCCAAATTGTTAATTGTTGTATTAGTTGTGTTCTTCTCACAACAGTAAAACTAATTCTTTACTTCTCTCCATTGTCCGTTCATTGCGCCCCCTGTTGTGGGTCCGTGTTCCAACACTTTCACAACAATCACAGTGAAATCAAGTTCGAGAGTTTCATGAATAGCATTGGTTAATGTTCTGAACCATCTCTTGATTGTTAATCTGCTGACGATTTATACTTTACCACATTATGTTGTTTAAAAAAATTGAGACCTGATGTATTTTGTCATGAAAGGAGAGTGAGACCCAAATGCAGGACGCTCAGATGTGCAATGCAACAAACAGAGGTGGGCGATACCAGGAATTTTGGTATCGAACCGATACCGAGTAAATACAGGCCCAGTATCGCTGATATCGATACCGATACCGATACTTTTTCATATTTAAGCTAGGATCCAAAAGACCTAGGATAGAATTTCGCCAAACATTGTACGTGACAACAAAACACTTTATTATCACAATCAACATTTTTGTTTTAAAAAATATCACTCAACACAACTTAAAACAAAATCTCCTGAGGTAGAGGGCTGAAAAACCACAACACAAGGGTGCGCTGCGCCGTGTTGTGTGACACAGCGCAACGCTGTTCTTACAGACAGAGAGTAGACTTTGATGAATCTGCGTGCGCAGCAGTCAGTGCGTGCAGGAGAGAAAAAAAGCTTGAGTATCGATCTTTTTACATGAGGATCATTCAATATCGATACCAGCGTTGGTATCAATATTATCGATATTAGGATCGATCTGCCCACCTCTAACAAATAGTGATGGTTTTACAAAGGTAACTAGGTCTTGATGATGCATTCACAAAAAAGAACGATTTATGTAAGTTTTTGGTTGTTTACTTTTTCACGTGACATACTTACGCTCTGTGGAGCATCAAGCTTAAAGGGGAAGCTTGAGATTTTTCAACCTGGGCTTTATTTTTAGAAGATGCACCTTCATCACACAGGTGCTGTGCTCATATTGAAATTGGGTGTGGTTTTATTTATTTTTTATTTTGTTTTGTTGTTGCGATCCCATCGTAACCATAGAATTTATATATATACTGGACAAAATCTGCGTGACGTCACTAATAGGTTTTCTACAGAGACCTGGAACAGCCAATACGAAGAAGCCCTGATTTGGGCATCGCCATGTTCACAGCAGCAGCACAATGAACTCATTAATGCATAAAGGGGCGGAGCGTGGGCGGCTCCATGTGTGACAAAAGAAGCCTGAACACGCCCCTCTCTTTGAGTTCGAACCGCCTAAGCTAACAGGTTAATCTCATTTTTGGTGTTTACTAAATCATATTTTTGGGGATTGAACTGTGGTTTTCCTAATGATTTACTTTGGTGTTTCCATTAAAAGTTATAGATGTTTCATCATACAACAAGCCAGATTTTTCCAGGCGTTTGTCATAAAATACTTGAAACGGCCAGCGTCCCTAACAGCGAGCAGCCACATCAATCAGAGCTGAAGAAGCTACAAGTGATGGAGACAATCGGCTGAGCCGCTGTCAGTCATAGTGACCACGCCCCTAATTTTACAGGACTAATAATTTAGACAAAATTTACCCCGTACAGTTGTCACGAAGAAGGAAACTATCTACAGAGACCAAAATTGTTTTTTTGTACCAGGCTGTTAACATGTTTATTTCTGCTCTAAAGTTGGACATTTTAACATGGACTCCTATGGGAATATGCTCTCTATTGGAGCAAGCCTCAACTGGTCAGTCAAGGAACTGCAGCTTTTTCTTCTCCCAGGCTTCAGGCTTCATCTGAGGCCATCGAAGTTTATCTCTTGGCTGTAACATGTTTTTGCATTACATCATTGTGTAGTGAGTGGCTGCTTTAGCCTTGTGATTAAAAGTTTGGGTGCACCCCAGATTTTCTGATTTAAAGTGGGCCCCGGCATTTTTAAGTTTGGGAACGGCTGATGTATCCGTTTCACTCAAACGCTTTCTTGCTGATTTCTCCCAGACAACCTTCAGACTCACTGAAACCAGCTCATCACTGTTCTAGTATGAGACCGTCTCATATCTCTGCTCTGCAGGATCCACTCAGGATGCTGCTGACTTTTAATGTGCACTCTATCACACGATCTCTAATCTCCCCCGGTGATAGCGATGTGTGTCAGCTTGTGCTGTGTTTGGCAAAGATCACACTTTTTCTCCTAAGCCTGTTTTTATGAATGTTGATGATGAAGGTTACTGAAGTTGGGACTTTTTGATTAAACTGAAGCAGCATCACATGTTCTGCCCTCAAGGAAATAAGTGCCAAATGAAGAAACAAACTTGAAAATGAAAAACAATTGCAGCTTTTCAAGTGTTTGGTTTGATAATCAGAAGCTGCACCCACACCTTCACATCCATCCATTTCTTTTCTGCACGAAACTTCTCCATTTCCTCTAATTTTCAGCATGGCAATCCAAAGGTCACGTGAAGTGACAGAGAAGAGTGTGCTGTTAGTGTGGTTGCAACTGAGCTGCGCAGTCTGGTCTCCACGGTGAATCAGTGTGCGATCAATGGCCTGCACCTGCTGACCAAGTCCAGTCTCCACAGAGTCTAATGAGGTGAAATAGTTTGCCCCACTTTATTTTAATAAAGTGGGTTTTTGTAGCAATACGCTCAAATATACTCAAAAAAATATAAATGCAACACTTTTGGTTTTGCTCCCATTTTGTATGAGATAAACTCAAAGATCTAAAACTTTTTCCACATACACAATATCACCATTTCCCTCAAATATTGTTCACAAACCAGTCGAAATCTGTGATAGTGAGCACTTCTCCTTTGCTGAGATAATCCATCCCACCTCACAGGTGTGCCATACCAAGATGCTGATTAGACACCATGATTAGTGCACAGGTGTGCCTTAGACTGCCCACAATAAAAGGCCACTCTGAAAGGTGCAGTTTTGTTTTATTGGGGGGGGATACCAGTCAGTATCTGGTGTGACCACCATTTGCCTCATGCAGTGCAACACATCTCCTTCGCATCATCCGTGAAGAGAACACCTCTCCAACGTGCCAAACGCCAGCGAATGTGAGCATTTGCCCACTCAAGTCGGTTACGACGACGAACTGGAGTCAGGTCGAGACCCCGATGAGGACGACGAGTATGCAGATGAGCTTCCCTGAGACGGTTTCTGACAGTTTGTGCAGAAATTCTTTGGTTATGCAAACCGATTGTTTCAGCAGCTGTACAAGTGGCTGGTCTCAGACGATCTTGGAGGTGAACATGCTGGATGTGGAGGTCCTGGGCTGTTGTGGTTACACGTGGTCTGCGGTTGTGAGGCTGGTTGGATGTACTGCCAAATTCTCTGAAACGCCTTTGGAGACGGCTTATGGTAGAGACATGAACATTCAATACACGAGCAACAGCTCTGGTTGACATTCCTGCTGTCAGCATGCCAACTGCACCCTCAACTGCATGCCAACCTGCTCCCTCAAATCTTGCAACATCTGTGGCATTGTGCTGTGTGATAAAACTGCACCTTTCAGAGTGGCCTTTTACTGTGGGCAGTCTAAGGCACACCTGTGCACTAATCATGGTGTCTAATCAGCATCTTGGTATGGCACACCTGTGAGGTGGGATGGATTATCTCAGCAAAGGAGAAGTGCTCACTATCAAAGATTTAGACTGGTTTGTACAATATTTGAGAGAAATGGTGATATTGTGTATGTGGAAAAAGATTTAGGTCTTTGAGTTCATCTCATACAAAATGGGAGCAAAACCAAAAGTGTTGCGTTTATATTGTTGTTGAGTGTAGATCAAACATCACAGAGGCAAATGCATATAAAAAAATTACATACGCACGCGCGTACACACTGTAAGTTGCACCTGTCAAAAATGCCCCTTGAAGAAAGGGGAAAAAAGTATGCAGTGCATCCAAAATGTATTCACAGCACTTCACTTTTTCCACTTTTTGTTACAGCTTTATTCTAAAATGGGTGAAATTCATTTTTTTTCTTCAAAGGTTTACACACAGTACCCCATAATGACAATGTGAAAAAAGTTTTTTGAATTATTTGTTAATTTATTTTCAAAAATCTAAGAAATAACATGTACATAAGTATTCACAGCCTTTGCCATGAAGCTCGAAATTGGAGCTCAGGTGCATCCTGTTTCCACTGATCATCCTTGAGATGTTTCTACAGATTAATTGGAGTCCACCTTGGGTAAATTCAGTTGATTGGAGATGATTGGGAAAAGGCACGCACCTGTCTACATATAAGGTCCCACAGTTGACAGTCAGAGCACAAACCAAGCATGAAGTCAAAGGAATTGTCTGTAGACCTCCGAGAGGATTGGCTGGAGGCACAAATCTGGGGAAGGGTACAGAAACATTTCTGCCATTTTCAAGGTCCCAGTAAGCACAGTATCAGTTCAGATCCACCAAGACTCTAGCTGGCCACCCGTTTAAACTGAGTGATCGGGTGAGAAGGGCCTTAGTCAGGGTGGTGACCAAGAACCCAATGGTCACTCTGTCAGAGCTCCAGCATTCCTCTGTGGAGAGAGCAAAAGCTTCCAGAAGGACAACCATCTCTGCAACAATCTACCAATCAGGCCTGTATGGTAGAGTGGCTAGACAGAAGCCACTCCTTAGTAAAAAGCACATGGCAGCCCACCTGGAGTTTGCAAGAAGGCACCTGAAAGACTCTCAGACCATGAGAAACAAAATTTTGTGGTCTGATGAGACAAAGATTGAACTCTTTGGTGTGAATGCCAAGCATCATATTTGAAGGAAGCCACGGATCATCCCTACAGTGAAGCATGGTGGTGACAACATCGTGCTGTGAGGATGTTTTTCAGTGGCAGGAACTGGGAGACTAGTCAGGATTGTGGGAAAGATGAATACAGCAATGTACAGAGACATCCTGGATGAAAACTTGCTCCAGAGCGCTCTTGACCTCAGACTGGGGCGACAGTTCATCTTTTAGGACAATGACCCAAATCACACAGCCAAGATATCAAAGAAGCGGCTTCAGGACAACTCTGTGAATGTCCTTGACTGGCCCAGCCAGAGTCCAGACCTGAATCCGACTGAACATCTCTGGAGAGATCTGAAAATGGCTGTGCACCGACACTCCCCATCCAACCTGATGGAGCTTGAGAGGTGCTGAACAGAGGAATGGACCAAACTGCCCAAAGATAGATGCACCAAGCTTGTGGCATCATATTCAAGAAGACTTGAGGCTGTAATTGCTGCCAAAGGTGGATCAAATAAAGCATTGAGCAAAGGGTGTGAATACTTATGTTAGTTTTTATTTTTAATACATTTGCAAAAACTTTTTCATGTTGTCATTATGGGGTATATTGAGGGGGAAATTAATTTTCTCCATTTTAGAAAAAGGCTTTAACATAGCAAACTGTGGAAAATGTGAAGTACTGTGAATACTTTCCAGATGCACTTATTTTAATCTGCTCTTTAATTTGGGACTTTTGTGCACTGTTGGACAATATTTTTTGTTATTGTTTTTTTTTTTTAATTGGGTTTTTTTGTTTACTCTTATTATAATCATATGAATGATATTGTGTTTTGTGTGTACATATATATATATATATATATATATATAATTTTGAAAAAAATGTTGCATCTAGTTGTTTGACTGATTTAATGCTGGAAAAAGTATTTTTTGCTCAGTGAAATGAAAAACAATTTCCGATTTATTGAAGGACAGTAAAAGAGCACATTTTGCTTGTAAAAGTTTAGGGAACAGCCTGACTTTTATGAAATATTGGAAACATGAGACAAACTCCACCCTGTCATTTCCTGCTGAAGTTCAAAACGTCTCCTGTTGTGACTGTTCACAGACACATTCAGATCGGATCACAGTCAGATCCTGTTTTTTTCTCCACCTCACCTCCACGAAGCAGCACTGGGGCCGCAAAATGCCGGCGTCGCCAGCACCGCTGTAGCAAAGAGTGATTGTGGCGAAAGCAAGCCCACGGTGTGGCCTCAGAAACCACAAAGAAAAATATAATCCTCCCTGACTTAGAAACTCTGGAAAGTCCAAAGTGCACAGAAGAACCCGGCCAGAACTCACCGGAATGAGCTGGTCACAGTTAATCTTGGCGTGAGAGTTGCATCGGGGAGCGGGGAGGGGGGGCAGTAAAAGCTGCTGCTTGTAAGAAAACGGATGTTTACTGATTTGGCTCAATGAATTTTAACAAAAGTGACATTGTTTTTGGAGTTTTTCATTGATTGATTTGTACTTTATTTAAAACACTTAAAGGTGTAGTCCGTTTTGTATTTTTCACAAAATTGACTTCATGTTGAAAACACTCAACAAAATTATAAATGCAGCACTTTTGGTTTTGCTCACATTTTGTATGAGATGAACTCAAAGATCTAAAACTTTTTCCACATACACAATATCACCATTTCTCTCAAATATTGTTCACAAACCAGTCTAAATCTGTGATAGTGAGCACTTCTCCTTTGCTGAGATAATCCATCCCACCTCACAGGTGTGCCATATCAAGATGCTGATTAGACACCATGATTACTGCACAGGTGTGCCTTAGACTGCCCACAATAAAAGGCCACTCTGAAAGGTGCAGTTTTATCACACAGCACAATGCCACAGATGTCGCAAGATTTGAGGGAGCGTGCAATTGGCATGCTGACAGCAGGAATGTCAACTAGAGCTGTTGCTCGTGTATTGAATGTTCATTTCTCTACCATAAGCCGTCTCCAAAGGCGTTTCAGAGAATTTGGCAGTACATCCAACCAGCCTCACAACCGCAGACCACGTGTAACCACACCAGCCCAGGACCTCCACATCCAGCATGTTCATCTGCAAGATCGTCTGAGACCAGCCACTCGGACAGCTGCTGAAACAATCGGTTTGCATAACCAAAGAATTTCTGCACAAACTGTCAGAAACCGTCTCAGGGAAGCTCATCTGCATGCTCGTCGTCCTCATCGGGGTCTCGACCTGACTCCAGTTCGTCGTCGTAACCGACTTGAGTGGGCAAATGCTCACATTCGCTGGTGTTTGGCACGTTGGAGAGGTGTTCTCTTCACGGATGTATCCCGGTTCACACTGTTCAGGGCAGATGGCAGACAGCGTGTGTGGCGTTGTGTGGGTGAGTAGTTTTCTGATGTCAATGTTGTGGATCGAGTGGCCCATGGTGGCGGTGGGGTTATGGTATGGGCAGGCGTCTGTTATGGATGAAGAACACAGGTGCATTTTATTGATGGCATTTTGAATGCACAGAGATACCGTGACGAGATCCTGAGGCCCATTGTTGTGCCATACATCCAAGAACATCACCTCATGTTGCAGCAGGATAATGCACGGCCCCATGTTGCAAGGATCTGTACACAATTCTTGGAAGCTGAAAATGTCCCAGTTCTTGCATGGCCGGCATACTCACCGGACATGTCACCCACTGAGCATGTTTGGGATGCTCTGGACCGGCGTATATGACAGTGTGTACCAGTTCCTGCCAATATCCAGCAACTTCGCACAGCCATTGAAGAGGAGTGGACCAACATTCCACAGGCCACAATTGACAACCTGATCAACTCTATGCGAAGGAGATGTGTTGCACTGCATGAGGCAAATGGTGGTCACACCAGATATTGACTGGTATCCCCCCCAATAAAACAAAACTGCACCTTTCAGAGTGGCCTTTTATTATGGACAGTCTAAGGCACACCTGTGCACTAATCATGGTGTCTAATCAGCATCTTGATATGGCACACCTGTGAGGTGGAATGGATTATCTCAGCAAAGGAGAAGTGCTCACTATCACAGATTTAGACTGGTTTGTGAACAATATTTGAGGGAAATGGTGATATTGTGTATGTGGAAAAAGTTTTAGATCTTTGAGTTCATCTCATACAAAATGGGAGCAAAACCAAAAGTGTTGTGTTTATATTTTTGTTGTATCATTCAGCCCCCCCCCCCCCCCCCCCCCCCCACACAGCACACACAATGTGCGTGAAAGTGTCTTGTTGCTGTATTTTAACCCATGTGGGTCAAAATTCTAAATTGTTTCCAAACTCACATAATTTTGATCATGTTGGCAAAATACGGTGATTGTGACAAAGACTAAGAAACAAAAACTAGAGTTAGACAACGCCGGCCTCTTCTGAGCCGTTACAAGTCGATCAACAGTTGATCCAGCAACAGCAAATGAGCAGGATGCTGAGGTAAGCGGCAAACTGTATGGCGGCTAATTCTAAAAAGATTCTTTTACATTTAGTGAGGTGACTGTGTACCTCCATAAGGATCCTCTCCATGCTACCAGAAACTTCTAAAGACATTTACACCCATTCAGTTACAACAAGAATTGGTTTACCTTGAATGTTTTTAGCTTTCACCATACAATCACATTATGTAACTTTATGCAAACATTGTTTGCATTAAAAAATTAAGCCCAGGTTAAAAACGCTGGAGTGCTTCTTTAGCTGTACTGAAGCACAGTACTTCATGGACTATACTTTGGCTACTTTGCACTAATGGGCTGGTTCATGCAGACAACTCGGGCTGTTTATTCATACTGTCTACATAATCCACTAAACACTACTCCCAATTTGGGTGGGCAATTTAAGAGGTAAATTTAACCAGACGCCGTCCCCCACCTGTCAAACTCTGCCACTGCTACATCATGTCACTGCTCCACCCCAACCTCCACCTGTGACCTCTGATTGGGGAAATGTATTTATCTAATCATGACTTTTGACCCAGACTCTTGATTTATCTAAAGTCTGGGTCTGTTAGTGAAGCTTAGGGCTCGTGGCCGACAATCTCCTTAGTATTTCTTCTGCTTTCCTGTTGCTTAATGCTGACAAATTATACCTTAAATGTAGTTTTTCTGGCTGACTGATTCTGTTTTTTTTCTCTCTGTCCGAGATGCGGCTGAATTGGATGAATTAGGAACAGATTCAATGATTGACTCCCCCTCCCCAATCTCCCTGAAGGTGAACTGGACGCCTGCATGGGCTCTCGTCAATTGTTGTTGTGTTGTGTTCTGTATTGTACACGTTTTTGGAAGAATGAACTAAGCAGAGGGTCACCCCTTTGAGTCTGGTCTGCTTGAGGTTTCTTCCTCAATATCATCAGTAACTTTTTTAAGTGGGTTCAAACATTCTGTTTTTTCAGTGTTGTGTGAAGCGCCTTGAGGCAGCGTTGTTGTGATTTGGAGCTATATAAATGAAATAAATTTAAATAAATTAATCAACCCTTCCCAACATCACAAGCATGAATCTACAGGAAGTGATGAAATCAGACCCTCGATGGCAAACTCAAACTATGTTCTGCTGCAGCAGCAAATATGCTTAAACTTGAGTTGACTGACCTGCTGGTTGTGTTTTTTTTCTTACTGAAATCTGAAATCAACATGTTTGATATTATCTACAATCATGTCCTCCTCCTCCTCAGTCGCCCTCTTCCTTCCTGTGAGGTCATGCCAAAACCTGCTTCACATCAGGCCTGACAAACACCAACAAAGCCGAGCGCTCATTGTGGGGGTGGCAAGGCAAATAGCTCAATTGCATCAATTTAATGAGGGGAGTGGAAAAGCCTGGAGGTTTACCAGGTTTTTCCTGAGGAGGGGAAAAAAAATAATAATGAAAGAGGAGCCAGAGACGTAAAGGTGAGAAAGAAAGTGGAAGGTAAAAAAATGATAAAAGGTAAAAGTTTGCTGTAACTTAAAACACTGAAAAGGAAATGACTAAAAGGCTGAGACAAAGATTTAAACAAAGAAGCGTCTCATGAAAAATTCAGTCTGGAATGAGACACTGCAAAGAAAATTAAAAGCAGCAGATGGAGAAAAGGAATGAAGTAATCACAGATGACAAGGAGACAGATGAGTTACTGAAAATAACCAAACAGCCCAAACACCCCTGCTGCAATGAGCAGGCATCGGGAGCCTCAGCATTAACTATTCTGGACAGGGGTGAAAGGTCACCTGTTGGGGGGCCAAGAGTCAAAGCAGATCAGGTCCACCAGCAGTAGAGTCCTGCAGATTAACATTCTGAGCAACACCTCCAAGCTGCTCAGGTTCTTCATCAACATTTATACTTTTGTGTTGGCAGCTGTCAGTCACATTGACGATGGTGTCGCACCAGAAGAAGAAGTAGAAGATGAAAATCATCGTCTTTTGTGGCTACATGAGACCGTTCTGAGAGAACATTCCAGCACCCAACTTTGAGCACTGTTTTCTTCGGTTTCTTTTTTTTACTTGTTTGGTGCAGCAGTTGTTGCCCACATGACCACACACCTGGTGGGGCAGGCGCCCAGTGACAGAACAACACCTTATTGGCTGTGGGCCGCCTGACTTAAGGCGGGCGGTAGTCGTCCAATAAAGTTAATTAACCTCTTCCGCCAACAAGAAAGAGTCCAGGTGCCCAAACTGAGTTGAACAGATTTTTTTCAGAAAGTCCCTCTTGGTCAAACCCAGCAGTGGTGGGTACAGCTAACCTGAACGTTAGCTTAAATAACCGCTCATCCACTAATAATATGCT
This sequence comes from Thalassophryne amazonica, assembly GCF_902500255.1. NCBI lineage: Eukaryota > Metazoa > Chordata > Actinopteri > Batrachoidiformes > Batrachoididae > Thalassophryne > Thalassophryne amazonica. Next base: position 10,379,212 of record NC_047117.1, read on the forward strand.
AAACCAATAACACCACAAACAAACTTTTAACTGAAGCGACCGCTAAATGCTAACTTCTATGATATGAATTGACATACCCAGCATTATGGGCGGGTATGTCAGTTGGGACCGCCCTGGATGGACGAGTCTATCAGTCACCCGTCAACAACAAAAATAAATAAATAAATAAAAATCGCAGGCTGCCATGATTACAATTTGTATACATTTCCAATATAGGTGATTCATATAATATTGATAAACAGACTGTGCTTTGTCTGATTTTTACTAAAATAATTGTGAAAGATTGAATGGTTCATGAAATGATCTGGTTAAAATGAAAACGTAACGGAAAGAATGTGTATAGAGTGTTGACTACTCAGCTGTGAAAGAGAGTGAGAAGTGAAAAAAACTACGCTGAACTAAAAGACTGATATATGACGTTTCTTTAATCCAGGACCACAGTGGGTCCTAAAAGCAGGGGTGCCAAAAAGGAGAGAATAAGGAGAAGGATTCTCTGGGCCCATGATTGACAGGGGCCCAGAAAGACCCCGAATACAATTCCATCCATCCATCCTGGCATCCGTCCATCTTGTTTTTTGCTTTTTTGTTTGTGTTTGTTTTTATACACTTTTACAATTCAATTTCAATTTATTTAATTTATATAGGCGATTCACACAAGTAAAGTCTAACCTTACCAACCCCCAGAGCAAACACACAGGCGACAGTGATAAGAAAAAAACTCCTTCAGATGATTTGAGGAAGAAACCTCAAGCAGACCAGACTCAAAGGGGTGACCCTCTGCTTGGGCCATGCTACCAATACAGCTAATACAAATATACAGAAATTTTTTGTCTTTTGTTTCTGCACCTGTACCAATGATATCAGTCCAATGCACGAGTGATACAATTCTAATACTGACAAAATAACCTGGTGGTGGCCCAGTAAGATTTCCTTTCATGGGGCCCAAAATCCCTGGTGGCACCCCTGCCTAGAAGAGAGTGAGTTAAACGCTGAATTTCATCATTATGGATAACTCACGTTGGGTACAAGTTTCATGTCCTGCTGGTAACAATAACAAACCATCTTTGGTGCATGAAATGTTTAAATCCTATTCAGTAGCCCAACATTAGAGGTGCAGTTAAACTGCGCTCACATGCGTTTATCCTGCACTTGCGCTGCAGTTCTTCTCTGCATGAACAAGACAACTGATGCTCGTGCATGATTTGTGCTCCTGCACACTATGTGTAATAGGCACTTACGCATTGCACTGAAGTCCAGAAAAAAGTTATGAGAACTTGATAATCCCAGCTCTGTGCAGAATTATCTCCTGCCACAACAATATCCCATCCGGCCCAGAGGACCTATTGTTGTGAGGCTAAAAATCCTCAAACCCAGTCAACCCTCAACTGCTGCTTCTGTTAACTGCAGCAGCACAATCCCCTTGTGTACCTGCATCGTGTTTCTGCTGCTTCACTTGTAGTTGTTTCATATTTTTTTAATCTCTCAGCCTGCTGAGATTCATTTTGAAAACTGGTTGCACAATTGTGTGTTCCTCCAGCCCAGTCTCACGTTTTTTGTTTTTTTTTTGTCCTCCCGTCACGAAATGATTCAAATGTTCACTATTGCTAAACCTACTCCTACCCCGTAACCTTAACCATAACCACTCCTGACCCCCCTGCTGCACTTTTAATTACGTGCACCCGTCACGGAATGAATTAGAATACATTCATGCTCCTATGATGAGAATTTTGCACTTTTTGTGACAATATACTTACAGTAACCAATATATTAATGTATATTATTAATGTTGCTGAATCACGACATGCATGAGACTGCGTTGGTTCCCCTCTTTTTTTGCTCATTATTTTCATACAGTTCCAGTCATCTATGTGTTTATCCTGCATTGTATATATATATATATATATATATATTCAGCCTTGGAGAATGTGGAAGCCATTAAGGCCCCGGGTAAGGGGAGAGCTTTGGGGTCTGCACTCAAACAAATGGCAATTTAAAGTTAATTCAATTAAACCTTGTACTGGCTTTCAGATGAGTTGTTCTTAAACAGCTTTTGTCCACTGCGCTGTTCTCATGAGAGTCAGAAACATGAGCTGTTACTCCGTTCTGGAGATGAGTCCAGAGTCGGTCTGCTCGTGTCTTCGTTGAGTTCAGCTCTGGATTTGATTAATTTTAATATAAAGGCAGTGACGTAAACACGTGTAATATCTTCTGCCTGCTTTTTAAAGTGCTATTCTGTGAAATTAAACATTTAAATATGCAGAAAACACATTTTTACAAGCCACTTTACTGAACAAAAATTAGATGTAAATATATTTCCAACGTGCGTGCTCATGCATGTACAGATCCTCGTCATTCATTTGTGTTTTACTGAGTTTAAACACTAGAGGGAGCTAATTACGTCAGAGATTTTGAAACATTGAAACAAGTGAGGTGACATGATGAGGCCACATCTAGCACAGCACACGATGTCTTCATTTTCATGCGGACTCTGGAACAATGTGCCAAAATGTGTGCTGCAAAGGTTTCAAACATTCTGCGATAGTGTTTCGAGTTAGCCGTCACTAATTTGCGGTATTGAGTAGGAGTGCAACAAAGCATAGTAATAATCATATTGTGATGCCTATATTGAAGTGGATTTAAAAAAAATAGTACCATGATACTGTGAAATGCCATCTACTGCACAGAAGAAACAACATTGCACAAAAAAAATCATAAATACCTTCAAAAATAGACAAATAGGAAACACACAACATCAATGATTACAATTTATACTTCAAAATCATTTGTTTCTTTAGCGTTAAAACATTCACCACAGATTATTTCTAAATAATTAGCAGGAATGGTGATGTAATGATGTATAATCATATGTGTCAAATCATGATATGTTGCGTATCGTACAGCTAGCGTATCGTTACAGCTCTAGTATTGACAAAAAGTTTTGGTATCATCCCCAGCCACACATTCTATCCATTCTTTAATTCTGTTTTTACTTTCCTGTCATGCTCTCTTGGGGAGGGGGAGTCACTCACTGGATCTTTAATTCTGCTTTTACTTTCCGGTCATGCTCTCTATTTCATCCTGTATATGCAAATATATTTGGCATCATGCTTCTCCTCACAGTTGATAACGTATTCACTGATGTTGACGTGTCAATGGGTGCACAGATGAGCACGTGACTTGCTCAGTGTTGACACGCTCAGTGTTCAGCAGGTGCCAAACAAACTACATGTAAAATTCAACCACAACTATTTGTAATTTTTCACAATTCCCCGTGTCCACTAACCATCCAGCAGGTGGCAGACACGTCTATGAGACATTTATTTATTTATTGATTTGGTGCATCATTTTTTTCAGAAGATGCAAAAGGGTTTGCCATTATGTTGTTTTAACCGGCTATTGTCTCACTCACCCACTGACTCACTCACCCACTCATCTACATTTTTGCTGTACAAGCCCAGCACTGTTACCTGTGCAGGAAAAAACCTTTCATGCCTCCTCTAATAATAGAGAAGCTTGAATCCTCGACTGGACGGGGTTGCTGTCCCTCCTAATGATGGGACTGACGCCTCTCCTGACAGCTCTCCTGATGACGTGAATGACTCATTACCATGGAGCGAGTGGAGAAGACAGCCTTGACGTCTTTCACGGGCATCTCTCCCAGTCACTGGTTCAGATATGTTGATGACACATGGGTTAAAATCAAGCAACAGCAAGTTGAGGACTTTACAGAACACATCAACTCGGTGGACGCCAATATCAAGTTCACACGTGAGGATGCCAGAAACAACCATTTAGCCTTCTTGGACTGTGATGTTATGATTGGAGAGAACAGGCAGCTCCAGACAGGGGTTTACAGAAAACCAACTCACACTGACCAATATCTGCTCTTTGGCTCAAACCAGCCCCTTGAACACAAGCTCGGGGTGATCAGGACGCTTCAACACAGAGCCCTACAGGTGCCCACAACTGCAGAGGGAAGGGTTAAAGAACAACAACGTGTCCGGAAAGCCCTCACAGTATGTGGGTACCCACGATGGTCCCTGGACAAAGTGCAGAAGTCCCAAAGAACAAAGAGACCAGATAGACAGGAGATGGAGACAAGAAGAAGAGGAGTGTCTCTCCCTTATTTAGCAGAAGTAGGGGAAAAACTACAGAGGATCTTCAGACAGCACAAAATCCCATTTTACTTTAAACGGGTTAACACCTTGAGACAGAAATTAGTTCACCCTAAGGACATGATCCCTAGTTACAAACAGAGCAATGTAGTGTATCATATCAGATGTCAGGAAAACTGTAACGAACACTACATAGGTGAAACGAAGCAACCTTTACACAAAACGCTATACCAGCACCGCAGAGAGGGCGCCAGTGGACCTCAGTCTGCAGTTCATCTCCACCTTAAACACACTAACCACACGTTTGAGGACAAGGAAGTTAAAATATTAGCCAGAGAGAAGAAATGGTTTGAGAGAGGGGTCAAGGAGGCATTCTTTGTGAAACGTTTGAAACCCAGCCTTAACCGGGGAGGGGGTCTGAGACACACTTTATCCCCTGTTTACAATGGGGTACTCAAGCCAAAGGAGTTTCAGTCTTTTGTTCATGGTAATGAGTCATTTACGTCATCAAGGGAGCCAGCAGAAAGTCATCCATCCCATCATTAGAGGGACAGCTGTCCTGCCATTAGGTGTGCTAACTAGAGCACAATAGTTGCTAATTAGAGCTATTGTTTAGTCACTAGCCTATAGCAGTCTGCCTCTCAGTAGGAGGGGTCTGGTTAGGTTTAAAACTCCAGCTTTTGTTGGCTTCTGTTTTATTCTTCTCTACAACAGTCAGACAGAAGTCAGACTTCCAGAGCAAGAATTTTAGCTGAGGAAGCTTCTGCGATTTGAAGCAAAACGTCCTCGCGTCAAGCAACCCAGTCCAGTTGAAGATTCAAGCTTCTCTACTATGGAAACCACCTGGACAACTGAGAGCCTACACAGAAGCATTACCATGAACAAAAAACCGAAACTGCTTTGACCTGAGTTGGGCTCTGTAGTGGAGTGTTTCGGTCTTTTTTCATGGTAATGAGTCATTCACGTCATCAGGAGAGTAGTCAGGAGAGCTGTCAGTCCCATCGTTAGGAGGGACAGCTACCCTGTCATTAGGAGGGTGCTAACTAGAGCACAATAGGTGCTAAATAAAGCAATTGTTTAGTCACCAGCCAATAGCAATCTGCCTCTCAGTAGGAGGGGTCTGGTTAGGTTTAAAACTCCAGCTTTTGTGGCTTCTGTTATTCTTCTCGACAAGAGTCAAGACAGAAGTCAGACTACCAGAGCAAGAATTGTAGCTGAGGAAGCTTCTGTGATTAGAAGCAAAACGTCCTCACGTCAAGCAACCCAGTCCAGTCAAAGATTCAAGCTTCTCTACTATGGAAACCACCTGGACAACTGAGAGTCTTCACAGAAACTCCTCTAATAAGGAAATACTGCTGACGCGATGACTATCTCCAAAAAATGACAAAGGATGGCAGTTAGAACACGCCCCCGCCCTCCGCCCCCATCTATACCATATGTTTTTACTGTATGAGAATTTTTTGTATCAGACACCATATAAATCTGTCAGTACTAAACAAGTACTGTGTCTCTGTGATTGAATACCTGTATGATGTCATGCTCCATTTTTGATGTCATAAAGAAAGTATTTTACATGGGCTCTGTAGCATACAGTCTAAAACACATAGCACATATGCCTTTGGGGGGGAGGGGGTCCAACTTTACTTTGCAATTTACACAGCATGTAATCTGAGCGTAAAATAAGACACAGGGTGCAAAAGAGCTGTATTTTCTCACTTAAAACAATCAACCTTCTTTCAAAAGAGGAGGCAGGTGCCGTCCCAGAGAGTAAATTGCCAAATAATTTCAGGAAGTGGGTGTGGTCATGAGTCACGAAGACTCTAGAACACTGGAAACGCATTCCAGAAAATAACAAAACATCTCCGTTAATAAATGGTCCGCAAAAGGTTCAGTGTGTTCATGAATCATTTCAAAACGTGTTACTCACTCCAACCAGCTGTTTTTGGGCTTGAATCTGTTCTCCAAAACTCAGAGAGAAAGATATGTGGCAGCCTAAATGGATTGCAGCTGGAATTTATGGTAAATACAAGGACGTACGCACACACGTACAGTGAGCTGGGGGTTAAGAGGATAGAGGGGACCTTTAAACCATTATCGAGGCCAACAATCTGTCTGCAGCTGGATTTCACCCCATTCACTTGTCCCTCTTGCCATTTTTCTCTCTCCCTCTCTCTCTCTGTGTTTCCACACCCAGCAAGTCCTGGCTGCTTTCATTACATCCAGATTGTTGAAATAAGTCAAGGCTGGCCCTCCTCGTCTCTTTGGTTTCCCTCAGCAGGCCGTGTGGAGGATGGTTGCTAAATGAGAAGCACATTGTGCAGCTAATGAGGGTGATGGGCTGTGAAGTTGGGGTTTGTTTAGGCTCATTGTGGCTCCAAAGGCTGTTGTCTATGAGTTGACTCTGTACTGACTAGTTTTGCTTGTATTAAGTGGATTAAAATGGCACAGATGAAGAAAAAAATGTTTTGTGTTGCCATTTTTTTTTATTTTTTTTTTTGAAGGTTTCAAAACTGGAGATTTTTGTCTGATGGGAATCTCGTCTTCCAGTGTGGTTCTGATTAAACCCATGTTGCGTTGATGATGCAAGCGCCAATTTTGGTATGAATACCACTGAAAAGTGCTTTTCTTCTAAAATGCCATTAGCCGTGTGAAATTTTGTGGGGTTATAATGTTAAAGTCATTCTTTAACTGCTTCAAACAGTCCATTCTGGAAGTTTCCAGTCTTCGTGCACTGAAGTGGAGCAAAACAAACTCTATCACAGAGAATCTCTCTGTGTGCTAAACGCAGGCTTGGGGAGTAACGGAATACACGTAACGGCGTTACGTAATTAGGATACAAAAAAAGGTAACTGTATTCTGCTACAGTTACAGAAAAAAAGACGTATTTAGATTACAGGTATATTTCGTAAAAATGGGGATTACTTCGCAGGATTACAATTTTAATGCCTTTTATGATATTATCTGTATATAAATTTTTTTTTTTTCTTTGAAACGAAAACGTCCCTTCATGAACAGCAACATGACGTCTCCTAATCGGGCAAAATATTGATGAAGTACACGGATGTTAATGCATTTTCAATGGAGATTCGTGACTGAACACACTCAGAAAAATGCTCGCAAAATACGTGTTAAAAAAATGCCATTTTGACCTGGATATCGAGCCAGTAAAATTAAATGACATTAAATTATATCAGGAAAGTATTAAACCTACTCGGACACTCACACATTCCCAAATATTAGTGTTGAAAGTGACACGGATCTGCGCTGTTTAAGCTGCTGAGGCGTCCTGCTGCAGCTGCTGTTCAACACAGCGCGGCTCCTAAAACCATTACAATACATTTATATATATATATATTATATTTTTACACAATTGTCCTTTATTGACCGAGTTTCATTCATGAAGTCAGTGGTGTGTGTGTGTGTGCACATCTCTATGTGTGGGTGTGACTGTGAGCGGCACAGCGTGGGTCATTATAATCTCATTATTTTAAGGTGCAAATTTAAAAAAAAAAATCCCCAGTCTTGTTGAACAATTTTAATCACTAACGACAAGTATTTTTACTAGACATTGGTCTAGCAGTGGACAAATATCAACTCTACATAAGTGAAGAGTTAATGGTCCGTGTCATAGGGTGACACGGGTACGGCAGGAGACATACAGCTGTTTATCATCCAAATATCACGGACAAAGTGACAAGAAGAACCAAAACCACTTACTTATGGAAGGAAATATTGTCTCTCTTGTTCCTCCGTTTGTGGCTTTGCCAACATGCGCAGCTTTCCGGCATGTTCCACCTGTTTCTTGAACTTCTATGCACCCAAATCACTAACTTGCCCGGAATTAAAATGGCGATCACGCCTCCTTACTGACAGGATTTACTTAATGGTTTTCATTATGCTTTTGTTCTTATTTTGAAAGTTCAATAAGCGGACTGATATGTTAAACATGGTGCAAATTTACTGAACAAGTAGCAGACTTTTTTTTGTTGTTTTCTATATTGTCCTGTAAGCCACTTTTAATTACAAATTCATCCTCACACGCCTGAGTCTTCATTATCCTTCATTTGTTTGGCATTTTTTGTTGAGAATTTAGCAGGTGAACACTGGGTGTGTTTAAAACATTATTGTGGTGCTCTTAATTCATAATGTGAAGTAAAACAGAGCATGCCATGTAAAAGAAACTGTTTTATTTTGGCTTAATAAACTGTACTATGTAGTCAAGACTATTTTTATTTAGTTTATTTTGTCTGTATTAGCATATTTGATATTGGAGTAATCCAGAAGTAATTGAAAGTAATCAAATTACATTACTTTAATATTATGGTACTTGGATTACGTTACTGATTACATTTTTTAACAGGTAACTAGTAACTGTATCAGAATACATTTTTAAAGTAACCCTCCCAACCCTGGCTAAACGTAGCTAGTTTAGCCCGCAAGCTAATGTGGTTTACTGTGTGTGGCCATTGCTGTGCACAAGCCACTACCTGGACCCACAGGTAAGAGATAGTTAATCAGTGAGGACTAGAGACATGGATGACTTTTAAAGCAAAAGTCCGTTGGCATTGCGGGTGAACTCCTGGAAGGAAATTCTTTGTTTTTTTTGTGTTGTTTTTTTTTTTTTTCATTGAACCCACAGATCCAACACGCCATCCCCCCCCCCCCCCCCCCCCCCCCCATCCCACTATGCTATTATGACACATTATTAGATTCATACTTCTTTTGCTGTTTGCCAAATCCCAAAAAAAGAAAGTAGTTCCGTTGGTGTAAGTTATCGTGCGCCATGTGAGGTAACACCTTTCAAAAATGGTTCATGTTTAATGGACAAACAAAGCGGCGAAAGAAAAATATTTATCTTCCATATAATTTTCTGTGGATTTCATTATGATACTCTCTAAAAAAAAAAAGTAAAAAAAAAAAAAATGCCCAGCTGTCCGAGCCGCAGAGACTGCTGTCAGTCTTCCAGCACTTTAAAGGAATGCTTTAAAACTAAAGGGGTGTAATCTGTCCCATGGTAAGTGTATATAATTAGATATTTGTGTTTTGTGTTGTATTTTCTGAGGTTTTACTGGGTTTTACTGTTTGCCAGCCTGAGACAGACGGAGAAACACTGTCCTATCCCATACGAATTGTTGGAACCATGTTCCCAAACTGTAGGTCGGGTGCAATGGTGAAGAACTGAGTGTGGAATGACTGATTGTCTTCTGAAGAGTCCTCTGCTGAATCCATGTCACCAACCACCATGTGTCCTGATCTTATTGTTGCCCTATTGCTTGATGACCTCACTTTGGATGGATCCATCTTGAGCAAAGGAATTATTATACCTAATTTTATCACACTGTGAGAGTGATTGGGACACGTTTGATTAAGATATAATTAAAATATGCATTAAATGTGGATTTAAATGTTAAATTTAAATGGCCACAAAAACCACAATCCAAATCAGATCCAGATCAAACACTGTTAGGTCATAGTGAGTGACAGTCTGCACCTCACTTTCAAATATGAGAGTGATTGGGACACGTTTGATTAAGATATAATGTAAAATATGCATTAAATGGGGTTTTCAATGTTAAATTTAAATGGCCACAAAATCCACAATCCAGATCAGATCCAGATCAAACACTGTTAGGTGATAGTGACAGTCTGCACATCACTTTCAAATATGAGAGTGATTGGGACACGTTTGATTAAGATATAATGTAAAATATGCATTAAATGGGGTTTTCAATGTTAAATTTAAATGGCCACAAAATCCACAATCCAGATCAGATCCAGATGAAACACTGTTAGGTGATAGGGAGTGACAGTCTGCACCTCACTTTCAAATATGAGAGTGATTGGGACACGTTTGATTAAGATATAATGTAAAATATGCATTAAATGGGGTTTTCAATGTTAAATTTAAATGGCCACAAAATCCACAATCCAGATCAGATCCAGATGAAACACTGTTAGGTGATAGGGAGTGACAGTCTGCACCTCACTTTCAAATATGAGAGTGATTGGGACACGTTTGATTAAGATATAATGTAAAATATGCATTAAATGGGGTTTTCAATGTTAAATTTAAATGGCCACAAAATCCACAATCCAGATCAGATCCAGATCAAACACTGTTAGGTGATAGGGAGTGACAGTCTGCACCTCACTTTCATATATGAGAGTGATTGGGACACGTTTGATTAAGATATAATGTAAATATATACATTAAATGGGGTTTTCAATGTTAAATTTAAGTGGCCACAAAATCCACAATCCAGATCAGATCCAGATCAAACACTGTTAGGTGATAGTGAGTGACAGTCTGCACCTCACTTTCAAATATGAGAGTGATTGGGACACGTTTGATTAAGATATAATGTAAAATATGCATTAAATGGGGTTTTCAATGTTAAATTTAAATGGCCACAAAATCCACAATCCAGATCAGATCCAGATCAAACACTGTTAGGTGATAGTGAGTGACAGTCTGCACCTCACTTTCAAATATGAGAGTGATTGGGACACGTTTGATTAAGATATAATGTAAAATATGCATTAAATGGGGTTTTCAATGTTAAATTTAAATGGCCACAAAATCCACAATCCAGATCAGATCCAGATCAAACACTGGTAGGTGATAGTGAGTGACAGTCTGCACCTCACTTTCAAATATGAGAGTGATTGGGACACGTTTGATTAAGATATAATGTAAAATATGCATTAAATGGGGTTTTCAATGTTAAATTTAAATGGCCACAAAATCCACAATCCAGATCAGATCCAGATCAAACACTGTTAGGTGATAGGGAGTGACAGTCTGCACCTCACTTTCAAATATGAGAGTGACTGGGACACGTTTGATTAAGGTATAATGTAAAATATGCATTAAATGGGGTTTTCAATGTTAAATTTAAATGGCCACAAAATCCACAATCCAGATCAGATCCAGATCAAACACTGTTAGGTGATAGTGAGTGACAGTCTGCACCTCACTTTCAAATATGAGAGTGATTGGGACACGTTTGATTAAGATATAATGTAAAATATACATTAAATTGGGTTTTCAATGTTAAATTTAAATGGCCACAAAATCCACAATCCAGATCAGATCCAGATCAAACACTGTTAGGTGATAGGGAGTGACAGTCTGCACCTCACATTCATATATGAGAGTGATTGGGACACGTTTGATTAAGATATAATGTAAATATATACATTAAACGGGGTTTTCAATGTTAAATTTAAGTGGCCACAAAATCCACAATCCAGATCAGATCCAGATGAAACACTGTTAGGTGATAGTGAGTGACAGTCTGCACCTCACTTTCAAATATGAGAGTGATTGGGACACGTTTGATTAAGATATAATGTAAAATATGCATTAAATGGGGTTTTCAATGTTAAATTTAAATGGCCACAAAATCCACAATCCAGATCAGATCCAGATGAAACACTGTTAGGTCATAGTGAGTGACAGTCTGCACCTCACTTTCAAATATGAGAGTGATTGGGACACGTTTGATTAAGATATAATGTAAAATATGCATTAAATGGGGTTTTCAATGTTAAATTTAAATGGCCACAAAATCCACAATCCAGATCAGATCCAGATCAAACACTGTTAGGTGATAGTGAGTGACAGTCTGCACCTCACTTTCAAATATGAGAGTGATTGGGACACGTTTGATTAAGATATAATGTAAAATATGCATTAAATGGGGTTTTCAATGTTAAATTTAAATGGCCACAAAATCCACAATCCAGATCAGATCCAGATCAAACACTGTTAGGTGATAGGGAGTGACAGTCTGCACCTCACTTTCAAATATGAGAGTGACTGGGACACGTTTGATTAAGGTATAATGTAAAATATGCATTAAATGGGGTTTTCAATGTTAAATTAAATGGCCACAAAATCCACAATCCAGATCAGATCCAGATCAAACACTGTTAGGTGATAGTGAGTGACAGTCTGCACCTCACTTTCAAATATGAGAGTGATTGGGACACATTTGATTAAGATATAATGTAAAATATACATTAAATGGGGTTTTCAATGTTAAATTTAAATGGCCACAAAATCCACAATCCAGATCAGATCCAGATCAAACACTGTTAGGTGATAGTGAGTGACAGTCTGCACCTCACTTTCAAATATGAGAGTGATTGGGACACGTTTGATTAAGATATAATGTAAAATATGCATTAAATGGGGTTTTCAATGTTAAATTTAAATGGCCACAAAATCCACAATCCAGATCAGATCCAGATCAAACACTGTTAGGTGATAGTGAGTGACAGTCTGCACCTCACTTTCAAATATGAGAGTGATTGGGACACGTTTGATTAAGATATAATGTAAAATATGCATTAAATGGGGTTTTCAATGTTAAATTTAAATGGCCACAAAATCCACAATCCAGATCAGATCCAGATCAAACACTGTTAGGTGATAGTGAGTGACAGTCTGCACCTCACTTTCAAATATGAGAGTGATTGGGACACGTTTGATTAAGATATAATGTAAAATATGCATTAAATGGGGTTTTCAATGTTAAATTTAAATGGCCACAAAATCCACAATCCAGATCAGATCCAGATCAAACACTGTTAGGTGATAGTGAGTGACAGTCTGCACCTCACTTTCAAATATGAGAGTGATTGGGACACGTTTGATTAAGATATAATGTCAAATATGCATTAAATGGGGTTTTCAATGTTAAATTTAAATGGCCACAAAATCCACAATCCAGATCAGATCCAGATCAAACACTGTTAGGTGATAGTGAGTGACAGTCTGCACCTCACTTTCAAATATGAGAGTGACTGGGACACGTTTGATTAAGGTATAATGTCAAATATGCATTAAATGGGGTTTTCAATGTTAAATTTAAATGGCCACAAAATCCACAATCCAGATCAGATCCAGATCAAACACTGTTAGGTGATAGTGAGTGACAGTCTGCACCTCACTTTCAAATATGAGAGTGATTGGGACACGTTTGATTAAGATATAATGTAAAATATACATTAAATGGGGTTTTCAATGTTAAATTTAAATGGCCACAAAATCCACAATCCAGATCAGATCCAGATCAAACACTGTTAGGTGATAGTGAGTGACAGTCTGCACCTCACTTTCAAATATGAGAGTGATTGGGACACGTTTGATTAAGATATAATGTAAAATATGCATTAAATGGGGTTTTCAATGTTAAATTTAAATGGCCACAAAATCCACAATCCAGATCAGATCCAGATCAAACACTGTTAGGTGATAGTGAGTGACAGTCTGCACCTCACTTTCAAATATGAGAGTGATTGGGACACGTTTGATTAAGATATAATGTAAAATATGCATTAAATGGGGTTTTCAATGTTAAATTTAAATGGCCACAAAATCCACAATCCAGATCAGATCCAGATCAAACACTGTTAGGTGATAGTGAGTGACAGTCTGCACCTCACTTTCAAATATGAGAGTGATTGGGACACGTTTGATTAAGATATAATGTAAAATATGCATTAAATGGGGTTTTCAATGTTAAATTTAAATGGCCACAAAATCCACAATCCAGATCAGATCCAGATGAAACACTGTTAGGTGATAGTGAGTGACAGTCTGCACCTCACTTTCAAATATGAGAGTGATTGGGACACGTTTGATTAAGATATAATGTAAAATATGCATTAAATGGGGTTTTCAATGTTAAATTTAAATGGCCACAAAATCCACAATCCAGATCAGATCCAGATCAAACACTGTTAGGTGATAGTGAGTGACAGTCTGCACCTCACTTTCAAATATGAGAGTGATTGGGACACGTTTGATTAAGATATAATGTAAAATATGCATTAAATGGGGTTTTCAATGTTAAATTTAAATGGCCACAAAATCCACAATCCAGATCAGATCCAGATCAAACACTGTTAGGTGATAGGAAGTGACAGTCTGCACCTCACTTTCATATATGAGAGTGATTGGGACACGTTTGATTAAGATATAATGTAAATATATACATTAAATGGGGTTTTCAATGTTAAATTTAAGTGGCCACAAAATCCACAATCCAGATCAGATCCAGATCAAACACTGTTAGGTGATAGTGAGTGACAGTCTGCACCTCACTTTCAAATATGAGAGTGATTGGGACACGTTTGATTAAGATATAATGTAAAATATGCATTAAATGGGGTTTTCAATGTTAAATTTAAATGGCCACAAAATCCACAATCCAGATCAGATCCAGATCAAACACTGTTAGGTGATAGTGAGTGACAGTCTGCACCTCACTTTCAAATATGAGAGTGATTGGGACACGTTTGATTAAGATATAATGTAAAATATGCATTAAATGGGGTTTTCAATGTTAAATTTAAATGGCCACAAAATCCACAATCCAGATCAGATCCAGATCAAACACTGTTAGGTGATAGTGAGTGACAGTCTGCACCTCACTTTCAAATATGAGAGTGATTGGGACACGTTTGATTAAGATATAATGTAAAATATGCATTAAATGGGGTTTTCAATGTTAAATTTAAATGGCCACAAAATCCACAATCCAGATCAGATCCAGATCAAACACTGTTAGGTGATAGGGAGTGACAGTCTGCACCTCACTTTCAAATATGAGAGTGATTGGGACACGTTTGATTAAGATATAATGTAAAATATGCATTAAATGGGGTTTTCAATGTTAAATTTAAATGGCCACAAAATCCACAATCCAGATCAGATCCAGATCAGACACTGTTAGGTGATAGTGAGTGACAGTCTGCACCTCACTTTCAAATATGAGAGTGATTGGGACACGTTTGATTAAGATATAATGTAAAATATGCATTAAATGGGGTTTTCAATGTTAAATTTAAATGGCCACAAAATCCACAATCCAGATCAGATCCAGATCAAACACTGTTAGGTGATAGGAAGTGACAGTCTGCACCTCACTTTCATATATGAGAGTGATTGGGACACGTTTGATTAAGATATAATGTAAATATATACATTAAATGGGGTTTTCAATGTTAAATTTAAGTGGCCACAAAATCCACAATCCAGATCAGATCCAGATCAAACACTGTTAGGTGATAGTGAGTGACAGTCTGCACCTCACTTTCAAATATGAGAGTGATTGGGACACGTTTGATTAAGATATAATGTAAAATATGCATTAAATGGGGTTTTCAATGTTAAATTTAAATGGCCACAAAATCCACAATCCAGATCAGATCCAGATCAAACACTGTTAGGTGATAGTGAGTGACAGTCTGCACCTCACTTTCAAATATGAGAGTGATTGGGACACGTTTGATTAAGATATAATGTAAAATATGCATTAAATGGGGTTTTCAATGTTAAATTTAAATGGCCACAAAATCCACAATCCAGATCAGATCCAGATCAAACACTGGTAGGTGATAGTGAGTGACAGTCTGCACCTCACTTTCAAATATGAGAGTGATTGGGACACGTTTGATTAAGATATAATGTAAAATATGCATTAAATGGGGTTTTCAATGTTAAATTTAAATGGCCACAAAATCCACAATCCAGATCAGATCCAGATCAAACACTGTTAGGTGATAGGGAGTGACAGTCTGCACCTCACTTTCAAATATGAGAGTGACTGGGACACGTTTGATTAAGGTATAATGTAAAATATGCATTAAATGGGGTTTTCAATGTTAAATTTAAATGGCCACAAAATCCACAATCCAGATCAGATCCAGATCAAACACTGTTAGGTGATAGTGAGTGACAGTCTGCACCTCACTTTCAAATATGAGAGTGATTGGGACACGTTTGATTAAGATATAATGTAAAATATACATTAAATTGGGTTTTCAATGTTAAATTTAAATGGCCACAAAATCCACAATCCAGATCAGATCCAGATCAAACACTGTTAGGTGATAGGGAGTGACAGTCTGCACCTCACATTCATATATGAGAGTGATTGGGACACGTTTGATTAAGATATAATGTAAATATATACATTAAACGGGGTTTTCAATGTTAAATTTAAGTGGCCACAAAATCCACAATCCAGATCAGATCCAGATGAAACACTGTTAGGTGATAGTGAGTGACAGTCTGCACCTCACTTTCAAATATGAGAGTGATTGGGACACGTTTGATTAAGATATAATGTAAAATATGCATTAAATGGGGTTTTCAATGTTAAATTTAAATGGCCACAAAATCCACAATCCAGATCAGATCCAGATGAAACACTGTTAGGTGCATAGTGAGTGACAGTCTGCACCTCACTTTCAAATATGAGAGTGATTGGGACACGTTTGATTAAGATATAATGTAAAATATGCATTAAATGGGGTTTTCAATGTTAAATTTAAGTGGCCACAAAATCCACAATCCAGATCAGATCCAGATCAAACACTGTTAGGTGATAGTGAGTGACAGTCTGCACCTCACTTTCAAATATGAGAGTGATTGGGACACGTTTGATTAAGATATAATGTAAAATATGCATTAAATGGGGTTTTCAATGTTAAATTTAAATGGCCACAAAATCCACAATCCAGATCAGATCCAGATCAAACACTGTTAGGTGATAGTGAGTGACAGTCTGCACCTCACTTTCAAATATGAGAGTGATTGGGACACGTTTGATTAAGATATAATGTAAAATATGCATTAAATGGGGTTTTCAATGTTAAATTTAAATGGCCACAAAATCCACAATCCAGATCAGATCCAGATCAAACACTGTTAGGTGATAGTGAGTGACAGTCTGCACCTCACTTTCAAATATGAGAGTGATTGGGACACGTTTGATTAAGATATAATGTAAAATATGCATTAAATGGGGTTTTCAATGTTAAATTTAAATGGCCACAAAATCCACAATCCAGATCAGATCCAGATCAAACACTGTTAGGTGATAGTGAATGACAGTCTGCACCTCACTTTCAAATATGAGAGTGATTGGGACACGTTTGATTAAGATATAATGTAAAATATGCATTAAATGGGGTTTTCAATGTTAAATTTAAATGGCCACAAAATCCACAATCCAGATCAGATCCAGATGAAACACTGTTAGGTGATAGTGAGTGACAGTCTGCACCTCACTTTCAAATATGAGAGTGATTGGGACACGTTTGATTAAGATATAATGTAAAATATGCATTAAATGGGGTTTTCAATGTTAAATTTAAATGGCCACAAAATCCACAATCCAGATCAGATCCAGATCAAACACTGTTAGGTGATAGTGAGTGACAGTCTGCACCTCACTTTCAAATATGAGAGTGATTGGGACACGTTTGATTAAGATATAATGTAAAATATGCATTAAATGGGGTTTTCAATGTTAAATTTAAATGGCCACAAAATCCACAATCCAGATCAGATCCAGATCAAACACTGTTAGGTGATAGTGAGTGACAGTCTGCACCTCACTTTCAAATATGAGAGTGATTGGGACACGTTTGATTAAGATATAATGTAAAATATGCATTAAATGGGGTTTTCAATGTTAAATTTAAATGGCCACAAAATCCACAATCCAGATCAGATCCAGATCAAACACTGTTAGGTGATAGTGAGTGACAGTCTGCACCTCACTTTCAAATATGAGAGTGATTGGGACACGTTTGATTAAGATATAATGTAAAATATGCATTAAATGGGGTTTTCAATGTTAAATTTAAATGGCCACAAAATCCACAATCCAGATCAGATCCAGATCAAACACTGTTAGGTGATAGTGAATGACAGTCTGCACCTCACTTTCAAATATGAGAGTGATTGGGACACGTTTGATTAAGATGTAAAATATACATTAAATGGGGTTTTCAATGTTAAATTTAAATGGCCACAAAATCCACAATCCAGATCAGATCCAGATCAAACACTGTTAGGTGATAGTGAGTGACAGTCTGCACCTCACTTTCAAATATGAGAGTGATTGGGACACGTTTGATTAAGATATAATGTAAAATATGCATTAAATGGGGTTTTCAATGTTAAATTTAAATGGCCACAAAATCCACAATCCAGATCAGATCCAGATCAAACACTGTTAGGTGATAGTGAGTGACAGTCTGCACCTCACTTTCAAATATGAGAGTGATTGGGACACGTTTGATTAAGATATAATGTAAAATATGCATTAAATGGGGTTTTCAATGTTAAATTTAAATGGCCACAAAATCCACAATCCAGATCAGATCCAGATCAAACACTGTTAGGTGATAGTGAGTGACAGTCTGCACCTCACTTTCAAATATGAGAGTGATTGGGACACGTTTGATTAAGATATAATGTAAAATATGCATTAAATGGGGTTTTCAATGTTAAATTTAAATGGCCACAAAATCCACAATCCAGATCAGATCCAGATCAAACACTGTTAGGTGATAGTGAATGACAGTCTGCACCTCACTTTCAAATATGAGAGTGATTGGGACACGTTTGATTAAGATATAATGTAAAATATACATTAAATGTGGTTTTCAATGCTTAATTTAAATGGCCACAAAATCTGTAATCTGGATCAGATCTAGATCAAACTTTTTCAGATGATAAAGGATACCATCCTACATAATTCTCTCAAATATGAAAGAGTTATGAATTTGTGAAAATTCATTTAATGTTAAAGATAGGGATTTTTCCAATTTTCCAAGATTTTTCTTGACTTTGACCTAGAAAATTGAATCAGTTCTTGTCTATCAGGATAGAAAATTCAGTAAAAATTTCATAACGATATATGAAAAATTATGGGTTTCAGGTTTTTCATGAACAGACAAACAGCCAGGAGTGAAAACATAACCTTCTCCAAACTTTGTTGGCGGAGGTAAAAATAAAACCTCAGCACTGAATTACCCATCATGCTCTTCTCTACACTGACAAGCACAAGAGTGAAAACAGGCCTTTGCTAATCTGATACGTAACTCTCTGCATTGCAAGTGGGGCTAAAAAAAAATTGATGTACGTATCCCAGACCTGAATAATTTCCAAACTCTCCCCCCTCAGTCCTAAAATCAAGTGCTGCAAAGACCAAGAAGTTGATTCAGATGGTTCAATCAGTTGGCAGTGCAGCTCCAGTTTTGCAAGGTTTTCATGATCGGGGTTGAGATTCGGGAAGCACGAGGTCAGAGTTTCAGCTTGGTCAATCGAATATCCAACAGTGAAGGAAAAAAAATCTGATCATTTTTATAGGTTTATGTTTCAGTTTTTGTTGCAGATGATTGTAAAACGTGAGTTCAGCTGAGTTATGATGAAAACGATTGTTGGCAGTAAAACCGTGATACCGAGCTGGAAACTGTGAAATGTTGTAATATTTTCCACTGATATCATTCTTGGCCGTTAGTGAAGAACACTGAAAATGACATTTCTGCACAAACCAGTGTAACGTCACAAAGTTGCAGTTGAGACTGTTTATTAGTGTAATAAGCGAGGCAGGCTGCGAATTATTAGCTTCTACTGAAGCTGGAAGTCCTTTTCCCACTTGTTTTTGCAGTTGTTATGTAGATTTTAGCTGATTCAAAGCCTCAAATTGGCCCAAAATTCCTAAAACCCAAAAGCATGTGACGGCGTCTGTGCCATTATAAACCCAAGTAGAGTTTTATCCAACACAATCCTAAAAAGGAAGCACAAAGCAGGCGTGTTCACGTCAGATCTTTTTAAAACTGCTGTTCCTCCACCAGCATTACTTTTCTGTCAAATGTACACAAAACATTTTGTATTATAAAGAAAAAGAGTTTTCCCAAAATGAATTGTGAAGGTTAAAAATATTTCAAGCGTTTCCTGCCCCCTCGCTGTCTGCAGACATACAGAGAGGTTTCCAGTCAATACATTAAAGCAGAGCGGATATATGAGCATGTGCATCTGTTTATTCTGGAATAGTGACAGATGACGTAAATTGGTTTTGGACAGTGCTGGAGTGTCCAGCACGGACTCAAATATAAAACAGAAAACGTCTCCTGTGTATCAAACATAAGGCCTTTTAAAATCCTTTTACATTGCTACTAAGTCAAATTAATGTTGCGTTTGAGGCAAGTGACAACCTCCAGTGATGAAAAATGAAGCCAACATAGAAGTGAGAAAATTTGCAGTTCCTTAAATGGCCACTTGAGGCGTGCTGCAAAAGAGGGTCACTCTGATAGACTGTATACATACTGGACTAAGCTTTCATGACATCACACATGGGTTTTATATAGAGACCCAGAGCAGCCGATATGAAGCCCTTATCTGGGCGTCGCCATGTTGGCAGCCCCTCCCATGTTGACTCACGATGTACTCATTAATGCATAAAGGGGTGGAGCATGGGTGACTCAATGTGTGACGAAAGAAGCCTGAACACTCCCCTGTCTTCGAGTCCGAACCACTTAAGCTAACAGGCTACCCTTGGTTTGGGTGTTTATTAAATCATAGTTTTGGGGACTGTGCAGTGGTTCTACTAATACGTAATTTGCTTGCTTGTTTTTGCAGTGATAAGGGCATCTGGAAAGTATTCACAGCACTTCACTTTTTCCACATTTTCTGGAACTGACATTCCTCAGACTGGGGTGACGGTTCATCTTTTAGGAGGACAATGACCCTAAGCACACAGCCAAGATATCAAAGAAGTGGCTTCAGGACAACTCTGTGAATGTCCTAGATCTGAAAATGGCTGTGCACCGACGCACCCCATCCAACCTGATGGAGCTTGAGAGGTGCTGCAAAGAGGAATGGGCAAAACTGCCCAAAGATAGGTGCACCAAGCTTGTGGCATCATATTCAAGAAGACTTGAGGCTGTAATTGCTGCCAAAGGTGCATCAACAAAGTATTGCAAAGGGTGTGAACACTTATATATACTCAACAAAAATATAAACGCAACACTTTTGGTTTTGCTCCCATTTTGTATGAGATTAACTCAAAGATCTAAAACTTTTTCCACATACACAATATCACCATTTCCCTCAAATATTGTTCACAAACCAGTCTAAATCTGTGATAGTGAGCACTTCTCCTTTGCTGAGATAATCCATCCCACCTCACAGGTGTGCCATATCAAGATGCTGATTAGACACCATGATTAGTGCACAGGTGTGCCTTAGACTGTCCACAATAAAAGGCCACTCTGAAAGGTGCAGTTTTGTTTCATTGGGGGGGGGATACCAGTCAGTATCTGGTGTGACCACCATTTGCCTCATGCAGTGCAACACATCTCCTTCGCATCATCCGTGAAGAGAACACCTCTCCATCGTGCCAAACACCAGCGAATGTGAGCATTTGCCCACTCAAGTCACTGACTTGAGTAATTCCTGTTAATTCTAGAATAGAATTTAAAATTCTTCTTCTTACTTATAAGGTTTTGAATAATCAGGTCCCATCTTATCTTAGGGACCTCGTAGTACCATATCACCCCAATAGAGCGCTTCGCTCTCAGACTGCAGGCTTACTTGTAGTTCCTAGGGTTTGTAAGAGTAGAATGGGAGGCAGAGCCTTCAGCTTTCAGGCTCCTCTCCTGTGGAACCAGCTCCCAATTCAGATCAGGGAGACAGACACCCTCTCTACTTTTAAGATTAGGCTTAAAACTTTCCTTTTTGCTAAAGCTTATAGTTAGGGCTGGATCAGGTGACCCTGAACCATCCCTTAGTTATGCTGCTATAGACGTAGACTGCTGGGGGGTTCCCATGATGCACTGTTTCTTTCTCTTTTTGCTCTGTATGCACCACTCTGCATTTAATCATTAGTGATTGATCTCTGCTCCCCTCCACAGCATGTCTTTTTCCTGGTTCTCTCCCTCAGCCCCAACCAGTCCCAGCAGAAGACTGCCCCTCCCTGAGCCTGGTTCTGCTGGAGGTTTCTTCCTGTTAAAAGGGAGTTTTTCCTTCCCACTGTAGCCAAGTGCTTGCTCACAGGGGGTCGTTTTGACCGTTGGGGTTTTACATAATTATTGTATGGCCTTGCCTTACAATATAAAGCGCCTTGGGGCAACTGTTTGTTGTGATTTGGCGCTATATAAAAAAATTGATTGATTGATTGATTATGACGACGAACTGGAGTCAGGTCGAGACCCCGATGAGGACGACGAGCATGCAGATGAGCTTCTCTGAGATGGTTTCTGACAGTTTGTGCAGAAATTCTTTGGTTATGCAAACCAATTGTTTCAGCAGCTGTCCTAGTGGCTGGTCTCAGACGATCTTGGAGGTGAACATGCTGGATGTGGAGGTCCTGGGCTGGTGTGGTTACACGTGGTCTGCGGTTGTGAGGCTGGTTGGATGTACTGCCAAATTCTCTGAAACGCCTTTGGAGACAGCTTATGGTAGAGACATGAACATTCAATACACGAGCAACAGCTCTGGTTGACATTCCTGCTGTCAGCATGCCAATTGCACGCTCCCTCAAATCTTGCGACATCTGTGGCATTGTGCTGTGTGATAAAACTGCACCTTTCAGAGTGGCCTTTTATTGTGGGCAGTCTAAGGCACACCTGTGCACTAATCATGGTGTCTAATCAGCATCTTGATATGGCACACCTGTGAAGTGGGATGGATTATCTCAGCAAAGGAGAAGTGCTCACTATCACAGATTTAGACTGGTTTGTGAACAATATTTGAGAGAAATGGTAATATTGTGTATGTGGAAAAAGTTTTAGATCTTTGAGTTCATCTCATACAAAATGGGAGCAAAACCAAAAGTGTTGCGTTTATATTTTTGTTGAGTACATGTGATTTTTTTTTAGTTCACTTTTAATAAATTTGCAAAAAAAAAAAGTTTTTCATGTGGTCATTATGGGGTGTTGTGAGTAGAATTTTGAGGGGAAAATGAATTTACTTCATTTTGAAATAAGACTGTAACATACAAAATGTAGGGAAAAAAATAAAGCGCTGTGAATACTTTCCAGATGCACCGTATGTTGGATGATGGAAAGCAACAAGCTTTCTTAATGCAGAACTCAAGTTTCTGGTGTTTGATTTGATTTTTTTGGAGTCAAGATTTTGAAAATAGCACACATCTAGTTGCCATCTGTAAAAACAATGTTTTATTCTGGAAATACACATCAGTATATAATATGACAATGATGTGTTCACATTCTTGCGACCTTGCACTTTGTGCACCGCCGTAGTCCGTACATACCGTTACCACCCCAGAACTGTCAGTGGCGCTAAAACATTTCTTTTTTTTGCTTAATTTGCTAAACACTCTTAGCAGTCAGACTTTAAACTATTTTTAATGCAAACCCAGATTTTAAACACACACACAAAGACATCATACAGAACTATACTGCTTGCATTTCTTAATGATCGATGTAGTTGGAGTCCAAGACATATTCAGTTACTTCAAAAAATTTATGAATCCATCCCCAATTTCTGGAAGTAAAACGAGGTAAAAGTGATGATTTACTGTAATTTTTCCAAAAGGTGCCAATAACAGTTTCACATACGTTTTCTGTATGTATTTTTAATACACAATATGAAATAGAGGTGTAATACTTGCAACTACATCAATGAGGTACTATGAACCGGTAGGGTTCACAATTTTAAATATATAAATCAGTTGAGTTATGCTGTTGCTATTTCCAAATCTTCAAACACTCGTAAAACTCCAGATTTGTGCAAGACTTTATCGAGACTGGCCACAGGAGTGTTAACTTTGTGATATATAATCAAAATCAACAGATAAATGTACCCGTGTGAACTTTATGTTCACTTCAGAATTTGTTAATAGTGTCGTACAGGGTCAGAATGCGAAAGATGTGTTATCTATGCTTAGCTAAGAATTAGAGGTGGGCGGATCGATCCTAATATCGATAATATCGATACCAACACTGGTATTGATATTGAACGATCCTCGTGTAAAAAGATCAATCCTCAAGCTTTTTTCTCTCCCGTACGCACTGACTGCTGCACACACAGATTCATCAAAGTCTACTCTCTGTCTGTAAGAGCAGCGCTGCGCTGCGCCACACAACACGGAGCAGCGCACCCTTGTTTGTCAGCCCTCTACCTCAGGAGATTTTAAGTTGTGTTGAGTGATTATTTTTTTCAACAAAAATGTTGATTGTGATAAAGTATTGTGTTGTCGCATACAATGTTTGGCAAAATTCTATCCTAGGTCTTTTGGATCCTTTGGATCTATGAAGCTAAAATATGAAAAAGTATTGGTATTGGTATCAATATCGGCGATACTGGGCCTGTATTTACTTGGTATCGGATCAATACCAAAATTCCCGGTATTGCCCACCTCTACTAAGAACCGCTGGCTTCTTCTACACTGTGCTTTCTGCAACTGTATCTGGTGCTGCTCCCAGTAGTGAACAAAAGCCAAGCAGAGGCAGTGCCAACATGCTGCAGCACAGCAGCAAAAATCTGATTTTTCGTAAAACATGTATTTGAAGGTTGGAAATGCTGCTTGTGGCGTATTCTATCGTGGAAAATTAATGTCTACATTCAACAAAAAAATGGGATCATTTTGCATCATCATCATAAAAGGTATTGTGCCAGAATTATATCCTATAATGAACGTATTTTTATTGTTGAATACTTTTGCCCATTTTATTATGTATCCCGATTACACAAAATTGGTTAATTTGCATTCATTTACAGAAATATTTTAAATTATGTTCTTACAATTCAAAGACGCTACAAATTTTGACCAGAACTGTGATTTTTTTTTTTTTTTTTTGTAGTAACTCTTAACATGTTGGACTGAAAAATCAAACAAGCAGTATGGACCTTTAAGATTGAAGTTTGTCATTAAGGAAAACATAATTAATAATAATAATAATAATAAAAAAAGCAGACAAGAAGCTGAATTCCCAGCATCAAACAGAAAAACAGACTAAATAATCAGACGACACACTCGGCCTGCACATTTCACAGTCTGCTTGGCTGTAAACATGTAAAACGTTCTCTAAACACACAAACCAATAATTACTGTTGAGAGTCTGGGAGAGTCAACACGGCCGAGTTGTACGTCACACACGATGTGGTCAACGGCCCAAAAAGAAAGGAGCGTCTACGGTCCAGCGACGCGCACAGCAAACGGCCTCAAAGCTCCATCATCGTGCTTTCTTTTCTTGCTGAGCATGTTACGCTTTATAGGAGAGGCCTCTGTGGTAAAACGCTTTTGAAGACCATTTAGGGCACTTTAGTGGTCAAAAACAGTCTGAAATGTATCTTAATGACATCCGTATGGAGCGCTGACTGAGCGGAACGCGACGCCTGCGACGCTTGGACTTGGGGCGTAACAGCTGATTCCAAATCACACTGTACTTTAAGCAATATTTGTCTGTTTGTTGATTTTCACAACGACACTTCACTCCAAACTTGGGACACATATACTCAACAAAAATATAAACGCAACACTTTTGGTTTTGCTCCCATTTTGTATGAGATGAACTCAAAGATCTAAAACTTTTTCCACATACACAATATCACCATTTCCCTCAGATATTGTTCACAAACCAGTCTAAATCTGTGATAGTGAGCACTTCTCCTTTGCTGAGATAATCCATCCCACCTCACAGGTGTGCCATATCAAGATGCTGATTAGACACCATGATTAGTGCACAGGTGTGCCTTAGACTGCCCACAATAAAAGGCCACTCTGAAAGGTGCAGTTTTATCACACAGCACAATGCCACAGATGTCGCAAGATTTGAGGGAGCATGCAATTGGCATGCTGACAGCAGGAATGTCAACCAGAGTTGTTGCTCGTGTATTGAATGTTCATGTCTCTAACATAAGCCGTCTCCAAAGGCGTTTCAGAGAATTTGGCAGTACATCCAACCAGCCTCACAACCGCAGACCACGTGTAACCACACCAGCCCAGGACCTCCACATCCAGCATGTTCACCTCCAAGATTGTCTGAGACCAGCCACTCGGACAGCTGCTGAAGCAATCGGTTTGCATAACCAAAGAATTTCTGCACAAACTGTCAGAAACCGTTTCAGGGAAGCTCATCTGCATGCTCGTCGTCCTCATCGGGGTCTCGACCTGACTACAGTTCGTCGTCGTAACCGACTTGAGTGGGCAAATGCTCACATTCGCTGGTGTTTGGCAAGTTGGAGAGGTGTTCTCTTCACGGATGAATCCCGGTTCACACTGTCCAGGGCAGATGGCAGACAGCGTGTGTGGCATCGTGAGCGGTTTTCTGATGTCAGTGTTGTGGATCGAGTGGCCCATGGTGGCGGTGGGATTATGGTATGGGCAGGCGTCTGTTATGGACGAAGAACACAGGTGCATTTTATTGATGGCATTTTGAATGCACAGAGATACCGTGACGAGATCCTGAGGCCCATTGTTGTGCCATACATCCAAGAACATCACCTCATGTTGCAGCAGGATAATGCACGGCCCCATGTTGCAAGGATCTGTACACAATTCTTGGAAGCTGAAAATGTCCCAGTTCTTTCATGGCCGGCATACTCACCGGACATGTCACCCATTGAGCATGTTTGGGATGCTCTGGACCGGCGTATACGACAACGTGTAGCAGTTCCTGCCAATATCCAGCAACTTCGCACAGCCATTGAAGAGGAGTGGACCAACATTCCACAGGCCACAATTGACAACCTGATCAACTCTATGCGAAGGAGATGTGTTGCACTGCATGAGGCAAATGGTGGTCACACCAGATACTGAGTGGTATCCCCCCCCAATAAAACAAAACTGCACCTTTCAGATTGGCCTTTTATTGTGGACAGTCTAAGGCACACCTGTGCACTAATCATGGTGTCTAATCAGCATCTTGATATGGCACACCTGTGAGGTGGGATGGATTATCTCAGCAAAGGAGAAGTGCTCACTATCACAGATTTAGACTGGTTTGTGAACAATATTTGAGGGAAATGGTGATATTGTGTATGTGGAAAAAGTGTTAGATCTTCGAGTTCATCTCATACAAAATGGGAGCAAAACCAAAAGTGTTGCGTTTATATTTTTGTTGAGTGTATATAACGGCATTCCGGAATTGCCAAGGCGAGATCAAATTGACCAAAGGTCAATCATTGATGGTCAAGGTCAAATTTTAAGGGGTTTTTTTTTCCACTCTGATTTGCACCAAACATGGCACACACACAGTTCTGGAATTGTTCAGGTGAGGTTAAATTTGCCAAACGAAAGTACGGCGCATTTGGCATTTGGGTTTGGGGTCAACTTCAACCAGAACTGGAACCACCAGTTTGACATTGACTTGTTTCTGTCAAATAAATGAAACATTACATCACATTCAAGTCTCCATATTAAAAAAAATAGCATTTTTTTAATCCATCCTACAATAACCACTGTAATGTTGTAAAATGGCCCAGTCCCAATGACTTTCCTTGGATATAGAGAATGTTTTACGAAAATAAGATAATTCATGTTGCCAGATGCTGTTGTTTTAATATAAAACACATGTCAAAATCTGTGTGACAAAACACATGAATATGTATATAATAACACATTTACTGCACTCTATGACTGATCAGTAATGGAATGGAAATACATGTGGGTCATTTTGTGATACTTTTCATCCTCAGTCTACAATATGTACACTCTAAGAAATAAAACGTTGAATTTAATTGATAAAGTTAAGGTAACGTTTTCCACATAACATTGTCAATTAAGTGCAAAACAATATTGTAGCTGAAATTAATTAAGTCAAATGAAACATTATTACTTAAATCCCTAAATTAACAACTGCAAGTATATTGAAAATAATAGTATTAATTACATTTTAAACCCCTGAGTTTCATTTCTTAGAGTGGACTTGAAATTAGAATAGGAATTTACTCCATCCATGGTGTAATTCTTCACTTTATTATTATTACTACTCACTTACTTACATACTCATTAATTTACTTATTTTACTGGTTTGTTGCAAGGAGCTCTGGAGTTATGATTAAAATGTAACCTAAAACACTGTAATCCATCATGACCTCAACTGGTATGTTCATTAAAAAGCCGTTAATAATGATTCTTTAAAAAAGTGACAGATAACAGCAATACTGAGCAGACAACAACAGAAAAACCCCAAAGAAACCAATAAGTATTAAAAAAAAAAAAAACAATCAGATACTATATCAAACATCCATGACGATACCAAACAATCCAGATTAATGTTAATTTTCTGCAGTTCTTCATTCAGTCCATTTATTTTACACAGCAAATATATTTTCCATGTAGACAACAGATTTTGGCTGTGAAAAAATGTTTGTACAACTGTACACACCAAAGGTTCTAAACCAACAATACTTGCAATTCCGGTTTAGATCAGATGATGGCAACAGCAAAAATCTAGACTTGTGAACCCTGTCCCTGCTGGTACCACTTCTGTGTTTTTCTGTGGTCAGTCTGTTCTTAGAGACACTCTGGAAAGGAAATCAATCTTTGTTTTCAGTGCAGTTGTTTTTTTTTTCTTAGTAATTCCCCATTGTCCCATTCGGGTTTACCAAAACCCTGTTTTGTACCAGGACTTGACGTCCAGCTGAGTCTACATTCGTCATTATTTTCATCGACTCACTTTCCTCTTGTTCTGTAGCTTAAATGGTACGACACACTCCTCCATGTCTCCCAAATCCAGCAACAAGATTACAGCTCACTTACATGGCAACTTTTAACAACAAGCCAAGAGTCAAAGGTGTCAATGCAAAAAGCACGTCCATTATGGATCTGATATAGACCCTCCTAGGAGACTGCACTTGGTTAAGTTTGACCAGTATCAAACTTATGAGATGACTTTAAACCACATCTTCTTTGGTTGTCCTACAGCAGTTTTATGATGATAATCATATTTCCAATATGCTATGATCATCAAAAACCCTCTTTTAGTGTCTCTAGGAAGAATCCAGTCTGTGTAGGTACATCTGGACATCAGAGGAAGCTTAAGTGCCACATTTCAAACTATCGATATCTGGCACTGGAATGAAATTGGTGACTTTGTGCACCAAGAAGGCCACATCAGCATGCTATGATCCTCATTGGACAAGTTCATGTTTTTCTGAATATCTCCAAGAGTTCATGCAGAATTGCATCTTAAAAATAAGATGGTTTTTAAGGCGGGCTACATTGTTATTTGAAGGAAAATGTCCTTGCATCAATGGCACCTCATATTCCAAACAATTTTGTTGCAAGGGTGGAGGGAGTTGAGGTGTGTGACAGCGCTCAATTTCAGACTGTTTGTGGGGTAGCGTACCATTTTCCCCATTGTCGAAGCATGCCTTGACCCCTTCCAGTTCTGTGAGGTCTGGATCAGTCGTTCCCAGCTCCAGTTCCATTCCAGCCTTTGCCTGTCTCCTCCTTCGCAGGCAGATGACCGTCCCAGCTAGTACAGCCAACCCCACCACCAGTGCCAGTGCAGCCAGGGTAGGTATGAGCATGTACGTAAGCTGGCTCTGTGTCTCCACCCTGGGCTCTGAAAATGTAAGGGGAACCTCTGAGGTGCGAGCCTCTGTACATGACGCCATTTCTGTAGAGTTATTACTCTTCAAATTGACTCGTTCACCTAGGGGGCTGGCACAGACTGAGTAGGTACAGTTGGGTTTCAAGCCACGAAGAGTGTATTCTGGGTAGGATGCCGGCACACTCAGGATCATGGGGCGTCGGTCAGGACCCGAAAGGTTACGATAAGTGAGCCTGATACCACGGATGTGTGGCCGTGTCTCAATGAATCGATGCAGGTCAAGAAGGACAGAAGTGGAGGTCACCTGTCTCGAGCTGATGGCTTCTAGTTCTGTATGTATTGCAGGGGCAACCACGGAGACCTCTGTTGCTAAGGGCTTAATTTTCTCAGGAACTTCATCCACATTCTCACAATAGAGGCCAGAGGTTCCTGAAGCACAGACACAGCTCAACTGTCCCATAAAATCAAAATGGCAAGTGCCACCATTGAGGCAGATGTTTGCTGGGCAAATGTGTTGCTCGTATTCTGTACTTGTGGAGCTAGGGGAGACAGGAGGCTCAGGTGGAAGAGGGTAACTGTCTGTTTTTGAAGAGACTGGCTCCTTGTTGGGTGGAGGAGGAGGAATGGCATTAGTATGAATGGATTCTGGTGATGTAGTAGGCATATGGGGCACAGGTGTACTGCCAATGGAAGAGCCCATCATTATCATGGTGGTCAAAGGACATCCAAAATCTTTGTGCTCAAGCTCTGCAAGCATTTTACCGGCATTAACTGGGGGGAAATGGCATCTGGTTTCCTCAGGCCTCCCAAGACTCACATTCTTCTCCTTGAGCCACACAGGGAACCATGATAATGGACACAAACAGTTGAATGGATTCTCAGCTGCTGTTAGGGTCATCAATCTTGTAAAGATCTGGAAGAAACCCTGTGGAAAACCTTGCAAATTTAGTGTACTTAGGTCCAGTTCTTGCAGTCCCGAAAGCTTCTGGAAGTCTTCCACTCTGAGCTCAACCATGGGGGTTGGCAGCTAGGTTGAGCTTAGTTAGGCCCTTCAAGAGTATTGCTTTAAGGCTTCAGGAACTCTGATAGCATGTTTAATGAGATATCCAACTCATGAAGGTTCCCATGGAGGCTATGAGGTCCTTATTCAAAGAAGTAAGCCCCAGAGAGGCTATTTTCAGAGCTTCCAGGTGGGAGTCTGGAGGTCTGATGGTCCCAGGGTTGGGATGTGGTTGTAGCTGAGATCTATAAGCAAAGATAGGGGAAATGAAGGGCTGGGAGGGAGGTGAGCTTGTTCCCCTGGAGCTTGAGTTCCAGTAGCATTTTTTAAATCCTGAAAGGCTTCCGAGTGGATGCTTTGGATACGGTTTTCATGGAGATACAGCCTCTCTAGCTGTACAAGCCCAGCAAAGCTTGCTTTGGATATGTGGCAATGATATTAGAGGACAGATCCAAGTTCTTGAGCTCGGACAGAGTCTCAAAGACACGGTCTGGGACTTCTGCCAGCTCATTCTGGCTCAGATCGAGCAACCCCACTGCTCCAGGCCCCTGAGTCATCGTGGGCTAAAGTGTTGATGCCGTTCGGAACACATAGAGATTCTTGGTGACAGAGGGGACACGAGGCACAGTGCTGACTTTCGTTGATAACAGAATATTGAGTCCTTGTCCACGCAATGTGCAGTCAGCTGGGCAGTCGATGGATGACACCAGCTGAGATGACAGGAGGGAAACCAGGACGAAGGGAAGCATGATGACAGCAATCCTGAAACTCTGAAAGAGAAGCAGAAAATATTTGTCTTCAGTTCCAGAGCATTTTCTTTAATCTGTGTTTCTGTCAACACACACACACAACACACACACACACACACACACACACACCACACCACACACCACACACACACACACACACACACACACACACACACACACACAAAATGTCCCCACACTGAACCACGTAGACATATACAGTTAACATACCGTACAACAGATTAAAGAAGAGCATTTGAGATTTCTGACGTCCCCCAAGGGTTGACCGAGGACTCAAAATAACAGATATGTGATTCACATCGTGATCCAGACTTTACCTCAATCCAGACTCCACAACACAACGCAAATAATTACATAATGATCCAGAATGGTCCGACTGACTGATCAGACGTTCTAATCTGATATTTAATTCACAAGCTGAAACAAAACGGTGTTGTCCCGATCTGGTTTTACATCGTGATGTTGTATCCGTGAAGTAGTTTTGGCGTAATCCTTAAAAGTCTACAAAGTAAAATCCTGATCCAGAATCCAGATCCAGATCCAGAGCAACTTGCCGAAAATTTAATGGAGTCCTGCGAGGCTAAACACCAATGTGTGGCTGAAAATGTGGTGAAAATCTGTTAAGTAGTTTTGACATAATCCTCAAAATATGACAAAGCGAAGCATACAATTGAAATCCAGATCCAGGATCCAGATCCGGATCACCTCCAACTACAGTGGAGTTTTCCATGGCCTAATATCTATCTGTGTGTAAATTTGGTGAGAATCAGTGAAGTAGTTTTGAAGTAATCCTGCTAAAAGACATGTCAAATAAATAAATAAATGCCAATAATTTTATTATGTCCTTGGAGATCGCAAAACCAGCACACATATACAATCAAGACTATTTTTGTTTGGTTAGTGGACTGATGTCTTGTAGGTCCTGGCTTTACTGTTATAACAAATTTCACTCAAAAACAAATAATCAAAACAATATCCAACATTACCAAAGCAAGCTTAAATTATTCAGTTTATTCAAGAAAAACTAAATGAATAGTAAATGTATGTAATCATAGAAATAAACATTTTTTTAAACAGTAATTACGAGGTCTATTAGAAACGTATCCGACCTTATATTTTTTTCAAAAACCATATGGATTTGAATCACGTTTGATTTACATCAGACATGCTTGAAACCTCGTGGGCCATACGAGAGTTTTTTCACGCCTGTCGGTTACGTCATTCACCTGTGGGCAGTCTTTGAGTGAGGAGTCGTCCACCCTCTCGTCGTTTTTTTCATTGTTTAGTAATGGCTCAGAGACTGTTGCTTGTTTGATCAAACTTTTCAAAACCTGTAGGCACAACTGAAGTGGGACACCATTCGATAAAATTCAGATGGTTTTCGGTAAACTTTTAACGGCTGATGAGAGATTTTGGTCTGGTAGTGTCGCTTTAAGGACGGCCCACGGCGCCTGAAGGCGATCTGCGCTGACGGCAGCAGCGTCTCGCCGTTTAAGTTGAAAACTTCCACATTTCAGCTCTGTTGACCCCAGTAAGTCGTCAGAGAACAGAGAACTTTCAGAAGAAGTCGGCATGAGGAGTTTATTTGTACATTCCATTGTTAACGGACATTTGTAATGAAAAGAACGTGCGGGCAGAGTCGCATGTCGGGCTGGACCCGACCGCGGGGGGTCGTGACAGGAAAAACACCTCCGTTGGTGGTGTTGTTGTGTTGTTGGAACATGCCCAAGCTGTTAAACAATTTCTCAGTTACTCACTTGTTGAAAGCCATCAAAAGCCGCCTGAATTTTACAAATGGTTTTCAACACGGAGGTGTTTTTCCTGTCGCGGCGCACCACAGATTCGCTGAGGTCGTCACGGAAACACTCGGCGAATTTCGCGCACGTCTTTCATTAAAAAATGTCCTTAAACAGTGGAATGTCCGCAATAAAGTCCTCATGCCGGCCTCTTCTGAATCTTCTCTGTTCTCTCACGACGTCCTGGGTGAATTAAGCCTTAAATTAGGATGTTTTCAGCTCGAAACAGGCTGACGACGGCGCCTGGAAGCGCTGCGCGACGTCCCGCTCCGTGGGAAGTCCTTACAGCGACAGAAACACCCCATAATCTCTCATCAGCCGTTAAACTTTTCACCGAAAACCAGCTTAATAGTGTCCACTCAGATATTCTTCAAAGGTCCAGAAAAAATTTTGATAAAGCAACGCGCGCCGTCTCGAGCAGCGTGTGAAACAAAGGAATTCAGCCGAGAGGGCTGGACCACATCTCACTCAAGGCCTGCCCACAGGGAACTGACGTCACTGACATGCGTGAAAAAACTCACGCATGCGCACGAGGGTTCAAGCATGACTGGTGTAATCGCACGTCATTCAAATCCATATAGTTAAAAAAAAATAAAAGTGTTGGTTTCTTATCTAATAGACCTCGTATATGCCACAACTAAAATAACACAGCTACAAGTCCACACAACCCCACAGAAAGGATTTAGTATGTGGTGACCCCAAGTGAGAAAAGAGAGAAGAACTTACTCGGGGAGGTGGACAGAAATGGACTTAATCTCAGAAAACAAGTATTATTTTGTTAGTTTTGTTTTAACCACAATTATGTTCTAAAATTTAAATGACTTACAACCAAGGTTGGGTAGGATTACTTTGAAATGTAATCCAAAAGTAATCAGATTACAAGTAATCCAAATGTATGTACATACATACATGTAATCCACATGTATTCTTTCAAAGTAATCCTAACCCAACCTTGCTTACAACTCTGCAGAAAGGATTATGTAGCCACGAAAGAGAGATACAGTGAGAGATGTGGACAACAATGGACTAAAATCAGAGAATCATTAACTGCATGGCAGCATGCAATTTTGTACGATATGTAAATCCGCTTTAGCAGAATAATTACTTGCTTGTAAACATGCTCAATAAGTCTTTTTGTGTCAGCTGCAGAACATAGAACAGAATAGAATGGATGTTTATTGTCATTGCATTTCTGCAATGAAATTCTGGGGGCACTTTCCAAACAGCAGCACCTTAAAAAAAAAAAAAAAAATTCAAAACAGTGGCAAGCTGTTTGATTAAATAAGTTGATTGAAATGAATTTGTACCACACTATATCAGCTTGCTTGGCAAAGAGTTTGGTTTAACGGAGGTTAGGGTTAGGTGACATGTACAGCTAGCTAATGTGATACTAGTTTGTGTGTCACGGCTAGCTAATGTGATTTTGGATATAGTGTCTGCTTCCACTGGCTAACAAGTCAGCTATATCAAGACAACATTGGATCAAAGTTCACCAGACTTGAACTCAACATGAATATCTGTGCAAACCCAATGAATATTTGCTAGCGTCTTTGAGCTAGCATCCAGGGTTTTCATATAGCCCATAATCCCTTGTGCGCCAGAGAGTCGCTGCAGTCAAAACAACATAGAGAATCCACATGATCACAATTGTAAATGAATATTATACTACAAAACGTATTTTTTATGCTTTTCGTCACGTTAATAAGAGACTGCTGCATGATACCCTGAAAACTTGCTAAAACAATTATAACGAATAATCCGTGTCTGTTACGTTTAATCTGCGTGGAATTTAATAAACACAAACTGAGTTTCAGACATATTATATATATTAGTCTGGAACAAAGAGGACAAACAGTGTTGTAAAGAACAATAATCAAGACGTTAAAGAGCAAACTTCATTTTCCCCCAGAAAGACATGATCAGGAAGCGATTGTAGCTCACAGCAGCTCCCACTGAAAATAACGGAGAGACAGCCTGTGATTCTCATATGTTTACATAAAACAAACGCCATAACAACGTCTATCAACCCAGAGAATATATTCATGAGAGTTTTAGGCACAATATAAAAATTGTTTTATGTTGCGATGTTAATGCTGTTGTCCATGTGCAATGGTTAAAGTGCTGCGTGATCAGAGTGTCTCAATGCAGTTCTCAATGTTTACTGAGATCTCGCAGCGCGGCGAACTCTCCGAGGTTTTTGCGGGATTTGAAAACCTGAAAAGAGCGGATGGGATATTTGCTGAAATGAAGTGAAACTTGATCTAAAAATTCACTGCCAAAAATGCTAGCGTAATGTGGTGTGCTCTAATTTGCTGTTTCATGTCCTTAATCATCAGACACCCTGGGATCACAACCGACAGGCTGAGGCAAAAGGTTAACCCGGCCCACCCGGGGTGACCCTTCCGGGTTAAGTGATAAAGTCATTCAGCCTCTTGGCTGTGTTTATGAGACAACCGTCAGCCCATGACATGGAGCCTGCAGTAACGTAGCTGGACACCCACAGATGCACGGCTACTACACATAACATATCCAAGGCAAATATCCTGTACGTGTGAAGGCGCACGTACGCACACTCACTCGAGGTCACGTGTTTACTCACTCAAAAACCTCAGCAGCTCCCAAAAATGAACTCCAGCCAGTGATAATGGCCAAAAAATGATGTGGAAATTGAGTGAACACATGAAAAAAGAGGTGCTAGACAAATACTCAAATTAATAGGTTGATCAAACTAATCTACAAGTACAATTTATGCAGACTTAATTTGAACTAAGTTATTTTGCGTGTTACCATTTATTAAATGGTGCAATGATCAATATGTTTTTCTTTACGTGTTACTCAAGTGTATTGATGTATTGTATGCAGTACAAATGGAATGATTTTTTAGTGGTAATTTGTGCCATTTTTGGTGTCACCTACTCTTTACTTCACCCTAAAAAAAACCCAAAACATTATCTTCAAGAACACGTGAAATACCTTATTACGTACATAAATAACCAACAATCACGTACAATCCATTTCAATCTTATAATTAATCAAAAACCCAGACAGAGCTTTAATTTATTTGAAAGCTTGACTCTTAGTCTGTCCATCCAAATTGGAAGTCCCAAAAAACAGTTTTATTGTTATTATCTATCGTCCACCTGGTCGTTACTGTGAGTTTCTCTGTGAATTTTCAGACCTTTTGTCTGACTTAGTGCTTAGCTCAGATAGATAATTATATGGTCGATTTTACATCCACACAGATGCTGAGAATGACAGCCTCAACACTGCATTAATCTATTATTAGACTCTATTGGCTTTGCTCAAAAAGTAAATGAGTCCACCCACCACTTTAATCATATCTTAGATCTTGTTCTGACTTATGGTATGGAAATAGAAGACTTAACAGTATTCCCCTGAAAACTCCCTTCTGTCTGATCATTTCTTAATAACATTTACATTACTCTGATGGACTACCCAGCAGTGGGGAATAAGTTTCATTACACTAGAAGTCTTTCAGAAAGCGCTGTAACTAGGTTTAAGGATATGATTCCTTCTTTATGTTCTCTAATGCCATATACCAACACAGTGCAGAGTAGCTACCTAAACTCTGTAAGTGAGATAGAGTATCTCGTCGATAGTTTTACATCCTCATTGAAGACAACTTGGATGCTGTAGCTCCTCTAAAAAAGAGAGCTTTAATCAGAAGTGCCTGACTCCGTGGTATAACTCACAAACTCGTAGCTTAAAGCAGATAACCCGGTAAGTTGGAGAGGAATGGCGTCTCACTAATTTAGAAGGATCTTCACTTAGCCTGGAAAAAGAGTCTGTTGCTCTATAAAAAAGCCCTCCGTAAAGCTAGGACATCTTTCTACTCATCACTAATTGAAGAAAATAAGAACAACCCCAGGTTTCTTTTCAGCACTGTAGCCAGGCTGACAAAGAGTCAGAACTCTATGGAGCTGAGTATTCCATTAACTTTAACTAGTAATGACTTCATGACTTTCTTTGCTAACAAAATTTTAACTATTAGAGAAAAAATTACTCATAACCATCCCAAAGACGTATCGTTATCTTTGGCTGCTTTCAGTGATGCCTGTATTTGGTTAGACTCTTTCTCTCCGATTGTTCTGTCTGAGTTATTTTCATTAGTTACTTCATCCAAACCATCAACATGTTTATTAGACCCCATTCCTACCAGGGCTGCTCAAGGAAGCCCTACCATTATTTAATGCTTCGATCTTAAATATGATCAATCTATCTTTGTTAGTTGGCTATGTACCACAGGCTTTTAAGGTGGCAGTAATTAACCATTACTTAAAAAGCCATCACTTGACCCAGCTATCTTAGCTAATTATAGGCCAATCTCCAACCTTCCTTTTCTCTCAAAAATTCTTGAAAGGGTAGTTGTAAAACAGCTAACTGATCATCTGCAGAGGAATGTCTATTTGAAGAGTTTCAGTCAGGTTTTAGAATTCAATCATAGTACAGAAACAGCATTAGTGAAGGTTACAAATGATCTTCTTATGGCCTCGGACAGTGAGACTCATCTCTGTGCTTGTTCTGTTAGACCTCAGTGCTGCTTTGATAGTTGACCATAAAATTTTATTACAGAGATTAGAGCATGCCCATAGTATTAAAGGCACTGCGCTGCGGTGGTATTGAATCATATTTGTCTAATAGATTACAATTGTTCATGTAAATGGGGACTCTTCTTCACAGACTAAGTTAATTATGGAGTTCCACAAGGTTCTGTGCTAGGACCAATTTTATTCACTTTATACATGCTTCCCTTAGGCAGTATTATTAGACGTATTGCTTAAATTTTCATTGTTACGCAGATGATACCCAGCTTTATCTATCCATGAAGCCAGAGGACACACACCAATTAGCTAAACTGCAGGATTGTCTTACAGACTATAAGAACATGGATGACCTCTAATTTCCTGCTTTTAAACTCAGATAAAACTGAAGTATTGTACTTGGCCCCACAAATCTTAGAAACATGGTGTCTAACCAGATCCTTACTGTGGATGGCATTACCCTGACCTCTAATAATACTGTGAGAAATCTTGGAGTCATTTTGATCAGGATATGTCATTCAAAGCGCATATTAAACAAATATGTAGGACTGCTTTTTTGCCATTTACGCAATATCTCTAAATCAGAAAGGTCTTGTCTCAGAGTGATGCTGAAAACTAATTCATGCATTTATTTCCTCTAGGCTGGGACTATTGTATTCATTATTATCAGGTTGTCCTAAAAGTTCCCTAAAAAGCCTTCAGTTAATTAAAAATGCTGCAGCTAGAGTACTGACGGGACTAGAAGGAGAGAGCATATCTCACCCATATTGGCCTCTCTTCATTGGCTTCCTGTTAATTCTAGAATAGAATTTAAAATTCTTCTTCTTACTTATAAGGTTTTGAATAATCAGGTCCCATCTTATCTTAGGACCTCGTAGTACCATATCACCCCAATAGAGCGCTTCGCTCTCAGACTGCAGGCTTACTTGTAGTTCCTAGGGTTTGTAAGAGTGAATGGGAGGCAGAGCCTTCAGCTTTCAGGCTCCTCTTCCTGTGGAACCAGCTCCCAATTCAGATCAGGGAGACAGACACCCTCTCTACTTTTAAGATTAGGCTTTAAAACTTTCCTTTTTGCTAAAGCTTATAGTTAGGGCTGGATCAGGTGACCCTGAACCATCCCTTAGTTATGCTGCTATAGACGTAGACTGCGGGGGGTTCCCATGATGCACTGTTTCTTTCTCTTTTTGCTCTGTATGCACCACTCTGCATTTAATCATTAGTGATCGATCTCTGCTCCCCTCCACAGCATGTCTTTTTTCCTGGTTCTCTCCCTCAGCCCCACCAGTCCCAGCAGAAGACTGCCCTCCCTGAGCCTGGTTCTGCTGGAGGTTTCTTCCTGTTAAAAGGGAGTTTTTTCCTTCCCACTGTAGCCAAGTGCTTTGCTCCAGGGGGTCGTTTTGACCGTTGGGGTTTTACATAATTATTGTATGGCCTTGCCTTACAATATAAAGCGCCTTGGGGCAACTGTTTGTTGTGATTTGGCGCTATATAAAAAAAATTGATTGATTGAATTGATTGATTGAGGTTGCATTCATGACATGCACAATTACAGATCATCTACGTAAGTATATGAATTCAGTATTTCAATTATTCTCACACAGTTACGTCAAATCCGAGAAACCTGGACCTTCAGAGGTGAAGTAGCACAGATGTCGATGAAATCTCTCGATGTACGTTACTAGTAAAAACATAAAGTTTGAAATGAGCTTGTTTCTTATGTCTGTCCTCTGATAAGACTGTAATTTAAGAATATGTAAATATGTAATTTTTTTTAAAGTACGACTACAATCTGACAAATGTGTGATATTTGTTTGTTTTTAGAAGGTTTATCTTCAATTTTTCTATCTGCTCTGTCTTTGACCATGAAAAAGCGGCGTCACAGATTTCTTTTTGCGTCAGTGAGTCACCTGAACATTTGAATATAACAGTGTGACATTATCAGGAAACTTGGTTTCATCCCAATCGAATATTTACAGGAGAAGAATTTCTGCAAAATGAATTTGATTATGGAAAAATTAACGTCACAATTTCATCCAACAAAACTGATATTTTAACATTGTGTATATTAGAAACACTACAATAGGGACACTTTTGTTTTTGATGCAGATCATGTTGAGATAAGAGGAAACAGCTCTTGGTGTTCACAGATGATTTGAAGTTTGGATTCTGAGACCTTATTATTAAATCCAGACCTGCTGGAGACCGACGAGTGTGTGTGTGTGTGTGTGTGTAAACGTATGATTTCATCAGGCTCACTCTGGTTGTTTGATTAATGTGAAAAATGCCAGCGTCATAAAACTCAAACTTTAACTGCATCAGTAGTCAAAAGGAATTTAAAACTGAGCAAGTGGAAAGAAAGAAATAACAAAAGAAGTGAAAAAATGTTAGATTCATTTCAAGGAATAAAAATCTAAATGGGTGAAGAATGTCTTCCAAATGCGTCTCTTCAAATATACTGTAAGCATCTTTGTGGAGTGAAAAATGACCGCGTATATATCCTATATTAACGTCCTGTCACATATATATCCTACATTAATGTCATGCTCACATATATATATCCTATACTGATGGATGTCACACAAGACAACGCCATTTATTTTCTGCATTGATTAGCAAAATGGACCTGGCTGGATATTTCAACCACAAAATAACTGTTTTTTACATATTAGCTGATGTGTTGTGTTGTGAAAGTGTAGTAACACGGACCCACAACAGGGGGCGAAAATGAACGGACAATAGATGAGCCAAAAATAACAATTTAATGTTGTGAATGTGCACAACGAATACAGGCAATTGCAGATTTAGAACCAAGTCAAAGATACAAAGGTGATGTGTGGGCAGGCTCAAGGATAGAAGACGTCTGTCCAGAGAAGGGCCGGGCCCCACACGATTTCCACTGCCCACGGATCTGGAACACACCGGAGCCGCCAAGTCCTGAGTCCCCCAGCTGGCCACCGTCTCCAGCTGTCAGATCTGTACTGCTGGCAGGAAGCAAAACAGTTTAATGGTGGGTGTGTGCACACCCAGCAAACAGTCAGCAACACAGTCCCTCTTCTGGTGGGAAAAACACCTCCACCTCAAACACAGGAACACAGTTCGTGCAGTCCTTATGGAAATACTTAGCAAGTTTGGAGTGAGGAGCGAAATGCGTCAACTCCTCCCAAAATCCACAAACTCGGCTATCATCCAGAACTTGGCTTCTAGCTGTAAGTATATCACAAGCAACAACTGCAAAGGTTCAGGCATAAGCAATGTGCATTTGGCACAAAATGGCTGAGAGTTTACCTGAGAGGTAGAACGATATCTCAGCAGCGAGGTGGAGTTGCTGCCCGACTTTTGCGGAGATGGTGGTGATGAGTGACAGCTGGTGATGATAATGAGTGACAGCTGTCACTCCCGGTTGCTCCTGTGATGCGGTTGCACCTCCTCCTGCCTGAAGCCCGCACTTCAGGCAGGGCACCCTCTGGTGCTGGGCCAGCAGTACCTCCTCTTCAGCGGCCCACACAACAGTTGGTAATGTGGAGCTAATTATCACACATAATTATCTAACATAATTGAGTAAAACTACTCACTGGAGTAGCAGCTAACACATGTGAGAAAATATCTGCGCTAATTCCTTATTTTATGTTAGTGATCAAGTATTTGCCAATGTTATCTTATTGGAAGTCTCAGAAATCTGGTTTAAAGTTTAAGCATAAGAGTTAAGTTTAACTTAAAATCGCATGTGCAAGTTTCAGATACAGGGATGGCTCCCCCTGTCTGTGAGAGCCAGTAACATATAGACTAAACCACACCCACTGTAACGCCCGCATTGTATAAAAGTATCGTGCCAGCCACATTTGTAGTCTTTCACAAGATGAACCCCATCAGGACCTGAATTTCAACGTGACCTTCAATAATTCAAAATGAGGATATATCAATTTGGTTCTTGGAAAGGGGCAGTTTATTACATAAAGAATTGGGATAAATTACACACATTAAACACTTTATTTAGACCTAAACAAGTGCAACAACTCTGATTTTGCAAGCTCATTAGCAAAGTAACTGACTTGATGGGAGGTAGTTCCAAGTATTTCACGTCTTCTATGTGCTCAGTTTATGGTTTAGGATAAGAGTTGGTTAGGATTATGGTTACAGTTAGGGTTAGCTAGTTAGTTAGCTAGGCTAGGGTCATCGTTAGGTTTTGCATTCAAGGTTAGTCAACCAATTACACAACCTTAACAGAAGGCTAAAAGCCCCGGCTTGGTGAGTGCTTGTATTAACTAGGCTCTGCTAGTTTGTTTGGTTGCTACCCAAAGTGTACTCCCCTTTATCATTTGACACAATCTACATAAAACTACAAAGTATTCACTATTACTATTTTTTATTTTATATTACTTCTATTTTGTCATTTGATTTGTAAATGAACCACAATGGAAATAATGTTTTCCATCCATCGATGGCACAAGAAAGTGCCATCAAGTGCCTCTGGCTTCATGCACACGGGTATAATACCTAGTTATATATACACTTACCAGCCACTTTATTAGGTACACCTCTTCAATTGCTTGTTAACAAATGACTAATCAGCCAGTCACATGACAGCAACTCATGCCCTAGGCATCTACACCCCTGGCAAAAATTATGGGAATCACCGGCCTCAGAGGATGTTCACTTCAGTTGTTTAAATTTTGTAGAAAAAAAGCAGATCACAGACATGACACAAAACTAAAGTCATTTCAAATGGCAACTTTCTGGCTTTAAGAAACACTATAAGAAATCAAGAAAAAAAGATTGTGGCAGTCAGTAACGGTTACTTTTTTAGACCAAGCAGAGGAAAAAAATATGGAATCACTCAATTCTGAGGAAAAAATTATGGATCACCCTGTAAATTTTCATCCCCCAAATAACACCTGCATCAAATCAGATCTGCTCATTGACATTGACCCTATGTGTCTTTTTGCAAGGAATGTTTTTGCAGTTTTTGCTCTATGGCAAGATGCATTATCATCTTGAAAAATGATTTCATCATCCCCAAACATCCTTTCAATTGTCCAAAATATCAACATAAACTTGTGCATTTATTGATGATGTAATGACAGCCATCTCCCCGTGCCTTTCCCTGACATGCAGCCCCATATCATCAATGACTGTGGAAATTTACATGTTCTCTTCAGGCAGTCATCTTTATAAATCTCATTGGAAAGGCACAAACCAAAGTTCCGCATCATCACCTTGCCCAGTGCAGATTCGAGATTCATCACTGAATATGACTTCATCCAGTCATCCACAGTCCACAACTGCTTTTCCTTAGCCCATTGTAACCTTGTTTTTTTCTGTTTAGGTGTTAATGATGCCTTTCGTTTAGCTTTTCTGTATGTAAATCCCATTTCCTTTAGGCGGTTTCTTACAGTTTGGTCACAGACGTTGACTCCAGTTTCCTCCCATTCGTTCCTCATTTGTTTTGTTGTACATTTTTCGATTTTTGAGACATATTGCTTTAAGTTTTCTATCTTGACGGTTTGATGTCTTCCTTGGTCTACCAGTATGTTTGCCTTTAACAACCTTCCCATGTTGTTTGTATTTGGTCCAGAGTTTAGACACAGCTGACTGTGAACAACCAACATCTTTTGCAACATTGCGTGATGATTTACTCTC
Organism: Thalassophryne amazonica; assembly: GCF_902500255.1. Classification (NCBI taxonomy): domain Eukaryota; kingdom Metazoa; phylum Chordata; class Actinopteri; order Batrachoidiformes; family Batrachoididae; genus Thalassophryne; species Thalassophryne amazonica. The sequence goes on from NC_047117.1 coordinate 10,422,424, forward strand.
TTTTAAGAGTTGATAATCCTCTCCTTTGTTTCAATTGACATCTCTCGTGTTGGAAGCCATGATTCATGTCAGTCCACTTGGTGAAACAGCTCTCCAAGGTGTGTTCACTCCTTTTAGATGCAGACTAACGAGCAGAATCTGATATGATGCAGGTGTTAGTTTTGGGGATGAAAATTTACAGGGTGATTCCATAATTTTTTCCTCAGAATTGAGTGATTCCATATTTATTCCTCTGCTTGGTCTAAAAAAGTAACCGTTACTGACTGCCACAATCTTTTTTTCTTGATTTCTTATAGTGTTTCTTAAAGCCAGAAAGTTGCCATTGAAATGACTTTAGTTTTGTGTCATGTCTGTGATCTGCTTTTTTTCTACAAAATTAAACAAATGAATGAACATCCTCCGAGGCCGGTGATTCCATAATTTTTGCCAGGGGTTGTAGATGTGGTGAAGACGATTTGCTGAAATTCAAACCGAGCATCAGAATTGGGAAGAAAGGGGATTTTTAAGTGACGCTGTTGATGTCAGAGGTCAGAAGAGAATGGACAAACTGGTTGAATGGGCAACTACGTGATGCTATCGTGTCAGTATGGACCAACATCTCAGAGGAGTGTTTCCAACAGCTTGTTGAATTGATGGCACAAAGAATTAAGGCAGTTCTGAAGGCAAAAAGAGGTCCAACCCGGTGCTAGCAAGGTGTACCTAATATAGTGGCTGGTGGCTGTATACAGAAGGTTGGAACTTTTCGAAAGGAGAAAATGGGAATATTTGTGGAGAATAAAAATGGGAATTTATCAATTGGTCATGAATCCCGTTAAACAGCGAGCACCAAACATGCACCCAGGCTTTAGTCTTCCTCTTTGAACAGCAAACACATCGCTGAAGCTACTTGTCATAAAAGGTATCAAATCCTCTATCCTCTTTCCGCTTTCACCCCACTTCTTCCCGCTCTTCCTCCTCTGTGACCTCCTCTGTCTCAGTAAACTCCTGCTTTCCTTTTTCTGACCTCTCTAAGACTCCCACGGTTAAAGTTGACAAGAAACCTGAGATTGTTTATTAAAGTCTGGCCACACGTCTCCTTTCATAAGAGAAGGTGAGTGAGATCTGAGTCAGCATGACTGGAATTTGCAATATTCCTTGAAAATATGTTTTTATCAAGCACCAAGGGAGAGGAGTCGGGGGGGGGGGGGGGGGGGGGGGGGGGGGATAACTGGCAACGGCAAAGTTAATTTTGTGTTTGAAGAACAAATATTGGGATTTCAATGGATTATATAAACATTTTATAATTTCAGCAATACTTAAGTGTCTTGCTCAAGGGCACTGGAAGAAGATCAAACTGTTCATCACAGAACGGCAAAATAAGACAAAAGCCTTGGAAAAAAAAAAGGTACATGTGAAATTGTGATTGGTTGGTAGGTGAAAACCAGTTCTCAGCAGGTTTGCGGTGTTTTCCTTTATTTACCTAAAATTAACTCAGCATATGGCAGCGATGCAAGAAAAAAAAACACGACTGATGACTGTGGATTGAGAAAGTGTTGCAGCAAGCTCCTCCAATCTGTCCCGTCTTGTATCAAACCACAGAGAAAATCTCTGACAGCCTCTTAAATTCTCTCCCCTCAGTGTCCAATTACAACTTGGTTTCCGCTTCAGTCTTGTCGGCGCAGCGACTCCCCGTCTGCATCAAAAACACATTTGAGAACTGGCGTGGCTTATGATGGACAGATTAATTTGGAACAAAAGTGTACGTAGACAAAAAGGAAAAAAAAAAAAATCTCAAACGGGTTCATGTTTCAGTTGGAAGGAGTCAAAAGTTTACGTGTTCAAGAAGTGGACAGATTTTAGCACAAGCCACCAAAAACTAATCCTGAGAACTTGGCCAGTCATTCTTTTAAATTTCATTTGTATCTGTTATTTAAAGATGAACCATGAGCTTAGAATGAGATCTTCATAGGCCCCCTCACAGAGCCCGCCATAGTGCACCTCCATGTTGATACAGTAGCCCTAAAGGGACATTCTGTATGGACACCAATGTTTGCATTTTGCAGTGTGACCAGGAAACTGAAAAAATGACAAGAAGAATCAGTTTATCTCCCACACACGGTCTACTGGTCGCTATTGGAGGCTAACAAATTTAAGAACTCTCATCTTTGTGAAATGGAGGCATATCACAAGAGAAGGTAAGGGAGCTTGAATCCCCATTGCCAAAGAAGAGAAAATGTGAAGGGGAAAAAAAAATATCATAACCGGCAAGGGCATAATGCAATCTGCTACCTCACCACTAGATGGCACTGCTACAGTTTTAACTGTCAAAATCAACAACTTGGCATAAATATTACACATTCACTTGGAAAATTTGTGTTTTAAACTGTGCGACCTGCAACCTGATCTCACGCCAAGTTGGTGATATCAGTATCAGGAAATTTGGGGTGACATGGTGGGGAGGGGATAGGGCACTACCCCCATCACACCAGAGGCCAAATGAGCCCGAATCCCGTCTGAATGAAAATTCAACCCACATTCAGGAGGTGTCAAAGTGCATTCACGGCCGTCGGACAGCATTCTGAGAGCAATCTAAACAGTCGTGCTCCCACCTCAAATGTTTTGCTCATGTTCAAAACATTTGTGGTGCAGTCGAAGTGGAAAAACTATCGAACGGCAGTCGAAGTGCCGTCTGACTGCATTCTGAACAATCCGATGGCGTGAAAATGACATTCATGACATTCTGATTTCATTCGGGGGGGACGTTTGATATGTTTCCGTCGCGGCCAAATGTCCAGAATGTGCCTGAACACACCATGAGTGCACCTCGAGTGCTGCCAGGCATGAATCGTGGCTTTTTTGAGATTCTGCCTGACTCGACTTGGCTCGTGCTCATTCGTACTGTCACGGGGGTCTTAAGGTTAAAAATAGTGATGTGATGCATTTTGTGACAGTATCACAACAACAACAAAAATAAAACCCATGAGACTGGGCTGCAACCCGATGTTGTTTCTACGTGTTTCTGTAAAACATAAGAAGAGGAGCCGTCTGTTTTCAACATGTGCATAATTTTTTTGTGAATACAGACGATTGTGCAGCAAAGCATTCCTGGTTATCGTGGCATCAGCGATTTGTCACCATGTGAGGTCATGCAGCTCTGTGCTGAGTGACGACATCTTTAAACAAAACGATGGCGCTCAGTGGTTTTTATCCATAATGTCTCATATCACAAAAGCTAATTGGGCGTCATCCGCATTATTCTCATACAGACATAAATGTAAAACAAACACGTACACAGTGAGAGCGCGGTCGCCGGCGCGCTCCTCCGATAATGGAGTCTTACGGCTGTGACATGTGACTGGCTTTGGGCGAGGAGCTAGTTGGCTTTAAAGACGGAACCTGGCTCTGTTTGTAAGTGCAGTCAGTTTTTACAGTACAATAGCGGGATTATCCTCAGAGCCGCCTGTCATTCCTCCGAGTGCGCTGCTGGGTGAAAAACGCGCCTCAGTATCGGCTGATACGGATGTTGGGCCGTTCCTCCAAAGTAAACATGTGGTTGAGTGTCTGATCTGTTCTGAGAGGTCTGTGTCAGATCAGGCATCGTATGCAAACCCGGTGCCAGAGAGTGTCAGATTCAAACTCTCAGGACAAGACCGCGCTACAGACCTCCGAGGCAGCCCCGCACGCTCCGGAGCTGACCTCCGACCTCCCCGCGGACAGCGGTGAGACGACAGACGGCTTCCATTCCGAGGTCAAGAAAGAATTTTACCTCAGTCCTGTTGAGTTCAAAGACTTATTTCTCATTCGAAACAGTTTTCATGAAGCACGAATCCACTTGAGCTGCTACCATCACAATTTGCCAGAGAGAAAAAAGAAACAAGATCAATATTTATCTAAAAATCAATAAATATGTATTTGGCAAAACAAAAAACAACAACAACAAAACCCCTCAGAAATCTCAAATGCACACACAGTAAATTTTGTAGTGTTAATTTAACCCTCAAGTGACCAAACTATATTAGTGACTGATACGACCGAGTGGGGTTATTTATGACCCCACTGACTTTATATTGGAATACTTCTATATAAATGATTGTTTTAGGGTTCTTCATATTTATTTCACTCTCTAATATATTTGTCCATCATCCTTTTCATCCTCACTCTGGGCATCAAGAATCAGTCTGGATACTTGTGCAGCTGTAAATCTTACTGTTCTAAGTCTGTTGGCTTCCCTGAAAAACAGTAAAATATAATGATTAGAGTCAGCAAATTACAAAACCATCTGAAGCTATAATTTCAAAAAGATAATAGATCTTCCCAGGGTCATAAGTGAACCCGCACAAATTTGGATTATACTTGCCGCACAGATCGTCCGATCCTTGTAAAATTCTATGAACAAATTCAGGATAAATTCAAGGTGGGAATTTTTTTTTCTCATTAAAATTAGAAAATTGGTGCACAAAATTTATTCCTGGGGTGTTTGAACATTGCATTGCACCACCAAGCGCATAACATGTCATTCATGATGGTGTTAAATCAAATCCATCACCAGGAATTAACTCTACTGGTGTTGATCAACATGATAGATCACGCTAATAGATTGTGTTAATTTAATTGGACTTTTGCTGTTTTTGCATTTTAAATCCATCTTAAAGTGATTAGAAAGTAGTTTGGAGTACTTTGAATTCAAAAAAACATATTCAGTTTCAAGCTGCTTAATGCTGTTCAGTCACAGTGGAGACCAATTTAAATCCAGTTTATCTCAAACCAAAATGAAATCTACAAAATCCTCCCAGCTGGAGATGGTTCAGATTTGTCTGTCTTTCGTGATAAATGAGGATTATTTATGGTAGTCAGCTGCAATAGAAACATTAATGGTTGGACAAGCACGTGTTTGTCTTTCTTGAATGTTTTGAACTTGAAGTCTCACAGCGCCAAAGATCTGCTTTTCTCAACCACCTTTGGTGACGTTCCCCACTTGGACTTTGGTGCTTCCGCGCAGATGTTCCTGGATCCTGTCCAGCTGCTTGTAAGTGCCTCTCAGTGGACGTGATCCAAGCTTGAATCTTGCACCCAGCGACTATGTCCTGGACTGTCTCAGGATCTTCTTTGCACAGCCTGCTCTTCAGGTCCTGGTGGACCTCTGTGGATCTGGTACCTGTTCCTGTACTGCTGTGATCACCACCTCTGCGGTGTCCTTCAGACCAGGCTTTGCTTACAAAGCACCTCAGCTTCAGTAAGACAAGTACACAATCGAAATTTTGAGGATTTTTTTTTTTCCCAGATGGAGACCAGTTATCTATCTATAAAGCAAGATGCGTCTGTGTGTATGCGGCTCGCATAGCAAATGTGCACGGTGCAGTCACAGAGTTCAGGAGCAGGTCCCAGACACCTTCTGAAGAGGTCCAATGGGCAAAACTCCTTAATGTGTATCCAGGTCCAGTTCTCAGCGGCAGCAGACCAAGCAGCTCATTCCACATTTCCCCATCCTCGACCGACTCCTGTATCTCTTCCCAGGGGGATTCCAAGGCCAGCTGGGAAATATAATCCCTCCAGGCAATCCTGGGTCAATATGAACTGATTTTTGAAAATTGCCACATATCTAACTAAGAAAATGTTCCATTTCAGTCATACAGCCCACCCATTAAAATCCACGCTGGAGTCAGACGGCCTGTTCTGATTGTTCCCGTCGTGTCTCTAATGTCATCTAAAGTGTTCACAGTCAAATGTGATTAAATTTGAATTCAACTCAATTTGTGTCTAAGTCATTCAACAAATATTTGAAATTATCTGTCAATTTTGACAGATGGGATAACTCACTCTTCTTCAACCGCTTTTCTGGAACCAGGTCACAGGGGCAACAGCTCCAGCAGGGGACTTTCACCAACAACTTATAACTGTTGACTTTCTTTGAGAAATTCAGTCGGCTCAGTTCTCCCAAGACCCTGCTATGTGTGTTTTAAATGTTTTTGCATGTTTTGCTACATGTTATACATTTTCCTATGTTTTGCTGTGTGTGTTTTATATATTTTTATATGATTTGCTATGTGTGTTTTATATATTTTTATATGATTTGCTATGTGTGTTTTACACGTTTTTGTATGTTTTGCTGTGTGTTTTTATATATTTTTGTATGATTTGCTATGTGTGTTTTACACGTTTTTGTATGTTTTGCTGTGTGTTTTTATATATTTTTATATGATTTGCTATGTGTGTTTTACACGTTTTTGTATGTTTTGCTGTGTGTTTTTATATATTTTTATATGATTTGCTATGTGTGTTTTACACGTTTTTGTATGTTTTGCTGTGTGTTTTTAGATATTTTTATATGATTTGCTATGTGTGTTTTACACGTTTTTGTATGTTTTGCTGTGTGTTTTTATATATTTTTATATGATTTGCTATGTGTGTTTTACACGTTTTTGTATGTTTTGCTGTGTGTTTTTATATATTTTTGTATGTTTTGCTGTGTGTTTTATATATTTTTGTATGATTTGCTATGTGTGTTTTCCATGTTTTTGTGTGTTTTGCTACGTGTGTTTTACACATTTTTATATGTTTTGCTATGTCTGTTTTCTAAGTTTTTATATGTTTTGCTATGTCTGTTTTATAAGTTTTTTTATGTTTTGCTATGTGTGTTTTACATGTTTATGTATGTTTTGCTATGTGTGTTTATATGTTTTTGTATGTTTTGCTGTGTGCGTTGTGTACATTTTTGCATGTTCTGCTATATGAAAAATATTTAACCTCTTTTTTTTATGGATATCGGAAACCAGTTCTTTTGGAGAACCGCTAAGAAATGATTCGATCCATCGACATACCTACCCAGCCTTTTTGCTTAACGATTCCCTTATCGGTCCTTCAGAGTGTCCGTTGTTTTTGAGAGTGTTTGTCGGGAAAATGATCATTTCTCTACGTTGATTGCAAACCCTGCAGCAGGTTTGCAATCAACTATTTCTGCACCGCCGCTCTGCTTTGAAGCTTGAAGCAATGAAGCAATGAAGCTGTGCACCAACCCGCTGCTTCATTGGTTCTTTGCTTTGCTGCTTTTCAGAAGTGGCAAATCTGCTTTTTATCCCCTCTCAAAGCCATTAAAATATGTCAATCATGAGTCACTTTTGTGCGGATTAAAGTCACTAACGGGGACTCCTGTCTTGTTGCGAGAAAGAAACGAGAATCGTCCTTCATTCTTGTTCACACAGCTCCAAACACTGCTCCGCTCTCTACCGAGTCAAGTTAGAAAGCTAGAGTCCGGTCGGAATTAATAACTTCAAAGCGAATCGCTGTTTAAATCAAATGACACCTCTTTCCAAAACGCTGTAATACTAACAAAATGTTTTTCCTCCCAAAATGAGATGTCCTACTCAGAGGTATGGAGTGACATTCATGCCAAAATGTCTGAAAGGAAATGCTTTGACAAAAAATACAGATTTTGTTTATTTCTATTTATGTCCAGAGATCAAGGATCCACCATGTAGAATTTATTTATTTCCAGAGATCAAGAATCCAGTGACCAATGTCATATTTATTTACTTTAAGACTCAATAAAATGTTGTTGACATTGAAAACCAGTAAAGTCTACTTTTAGTACACAGAAAATTCACAAGAGGTATCAATAAGGGAATCGATAAGGTATCGGATCGATAAGCGGAATCGATAATGGTATTGATATTGATAAAATCTTATCAATACACATCCCTACCCAGCATTTGGATAAAAAGATCCAAAACAGTTGAAATTTTCAGTTGTTTTACAGAAAAGGACTGAAACTGAATATGTATAGTTCTATTTTATGAAAGCCAACACGTTTGCAAAGTTTGGTGAATGTTCTGACTATATTTACATATTTATGCCGAATTCATTGAAAAATGTAACTGTACCCCAGCTTACCTTACAATTTCTGACTGTGCATGTGGCATTTGTAGTTTAAGGTTTATAACTATTGTGGCAGTCTTTGTACAAAGTGTTAAACAAAAAACATGTAGACTAAAACAAATGCGTGAAAGCTTCACTACATACTTCATTTTTAAACTGTCCAGCCTTTCAAAGGAATGCAGCTCAATCAGTATGACTCTATAAGTACTTATCTGCTTTCTAACTGAGTGGGTGCTCATGTCATCGCGCCAAACCGACCTGAGCTGTGAAAACACAAAGATCCGGCGTGCAATCATGACTGTCACGTGACGAGATGCTGCTCAAGCAGTTTGTCTTTGCTCCCTGATGAAGCCCTGGTGAATCGTAAGGCTTCGTTCTGCAGCTGAAGCACGATATCGTTGCTTATTTGTTGGAGATAAAAGCTTTGCCACCAAAGAGTAACAGCAGCGTCAAAATGACACAAAACAGGTCGACATGCACGCACACATTCCTGATTGTGTTAACACACACATGCACACAGTCTCCGGCACAGCTGGATTGTGTTACCCACAATACACTGCAGCCATATCTCAGTGTGAGACAGAATGAAAGCACAACGTAAACCTTTGTCTCTCCCCCTCCCCATGATAAGAACAAGGTAGAGAGAGATTACAGGACACCAAAACCCAGAAGAGAAATGTTGTCTGACAACCGACGGCTTTGTGCATTCATAGAAAAACACACAAAAACTAGAGCACTGCACATGTAGAGCGCAAACCTCTGCCAACATTAATTTACAATTCCATAAATTTTTACCCTGGTAAAATTTTTCAAGGTCAAAGTCCTATTAGAAGTGGCTTTTCATAAGCGAAAATATAATACAGAATATCAATCAAAAGGGGGTTTCAATGTTAAAAAGAGTCAAATAGCAGTTAAATCTGCAATACGAATCAGATGCGGATCAAACTTGGTCTATTCATTGAGAGTGCCAGCTTGCACCTCATTGTCACAAATGAGAGATTGAGGCACTTTGAGATCTAATTTTTTTTCCATAAAATGGAAACATACACAAATTAAAATGTTGTCTTCTCACAATCTTACAACAGTTTTAGGGCCATTGAATTTCTTTTTTTTTTTTTTTTTTTTTTGGACTTCGAGAATAAAATCGTAATTTACGAGAAAGAAAGTTAGAATATTACGAGAGTAAAGTTGTAATTTTACGAGAAAAAAGTCGGAATATTACAAGAAAAAAGTCGGAATATCATATTATGACATTATTCTCATAATATTATGACTTTATTCTCATAAAATTCCGACTTTATTCTCATAATATTACAACTTTTTTTCTTGTAAAATTACGACTTTATTCTCGTAATATTACAACTTTATTCTCGAAGTCTAAAAAAAAATTCTTTGTGGCCCTAAAACGCCATCGTACAACCTAATCCCAGAAGTTTACATTTGGAGGTGCAGAATGTTTACACTCTGTCAGTGTTGGTGGTTTGGCTTGGAAATCAATTTATGTAAAAAAAAAAAAAGTATAAATAAATAAACTTGCAGTAATGTCTTTGTTTTCCTGTCAGTTTAGGGACAGTTAGTTATACTTTAGTGGACACCGAAGAATTGTGATTTTACAGGACTCCTGATCACATGACATACGTACAAGCGGGCAATTTAAACGAAACAACCGTTCACATGTTGTAGCCTGGCTCTTTGTTTTACAAGCTTTTATTTTGCTGGGGGGCAGCAAGACACGGCTCTGTGATTATGTGAGGAAACGGGGTCGAGGAGGTAACTGTGTGGGAACTGTGAAGGAGGCGTGAGTTACTGAGGTAAAATAAGAAATAGACGGGCTCATAAATTGTTTTACAAAGTCAGTCTATTGAGAGATGACTTCACTGTAGTGGGAAAAAAGTGGGCGTGAGTTACTGCAACCAAACTCCCACATGGGCCCACAGTGGAATATCCTGTTATCTGGAAACCTTTACTGTAAAATCAAGTTGAAGACTTAATGAAACTCCTAAAGAAACAAGCGCATAGTCAATGCCCACCGCACCCTGGGCAAACACTCAATGACATGTGACACTTGTCTGCAAAAAGCTTTTACGAAGAACAGTTCAGTGATTTTGACTTTTTGACCCCAAAAATGAATAGGCTTCTTGGGGCTGCCATGCCTAATGGGCAGTAAAAAAAGTTATTGTGCTCACAATATTTTTACAAAGTATGTTGCAGTGACATTGACCTTTGACCGTTTGATCCTAAAATCAATAGACTTCTCGGGGTCACCATGACTACGTTTACATTCCGTTAATATTCGGGTTATGGTCAATATTCCGGTTTCTGAATCATTAGGAATAACCCGTTTACATGCTTAAGCAGACAGAGTTACTCCTGTATACATGGTCATTGGTATCATTTGGAATATCCCCATCTAAACAGCGACGCACGTCATCCACTGGTGCTTGATTTGGTCTGGCGTTCGTGCAAATCCTGCTTTGTGTAAAACCCCTCAATACACACTTTTCTCAAACAGGCATTAACATTTTCTCACTTTTCTCTCCTGCGGACTGCCTCTGCATTAAAACAGCGAGCGTAGTCTCTAGACCTGTTGCCAGATTTGACGCAGCTCTGCACAGCAGAGAGGGGGGCGGTGTGAGTGGCCCGCTGCAGCGATTACCGAGCCCACAGACTCAGTAAGTGCATCGGAGGCAGAACAATCGCGGTGATGCCGGTGCCCGTGCTGCGACAGTCCCGCCTGATAAGGACGTAGAACACAATGCATTGTTTACATCTGCTTCTGTGGTGTAAGGTGGGTTGCGCGTGCCGCATACAAGTAGTTGCCATACTCAAAAGAACAAGATTCCTTGCGGATAGGACATGCGCAGAACACAAAATAATGTTCCTTTCTATGGGGATATCCCAATGCGCATTTATATGACCTGATATTCGGGTTAGAAAAGGAGTAACCCAGGGGTCTTATTTGGGTTTTTAAAAACCGGAATATGAGCATATTCGGGTTTTTGCGGGTGTTTACATGGCCGTGCGCAACGAGGTTATTGCTAATATTCTGGTTATGAAAGGGTTATTGGCTGCATGTAAATGTAGTCATTGTGTAATGCAAACACCACATTTGGTGACAACTGGGCCAGTACAACTGAAGTAATCTCGCTCACAAATTAAATGTCACATGACTGCCTGACTGACACATAGTGTCGCCTAGCCCTCTGGATGCACCATGGGGGAAAAATAGCATATAGTTTGTGCAACTGTCTGTTGCACACCAGCATGACTAGTTTTGTTTGATGCAGAGCAATCAAACTTTTCCTTTGTTTGATTCTGGCAGGTGTCAAACCAAATCAGCAAATTGTGAAAATGCAAATGCAGAAAGCAACTTAGCTCAAAAAGGGGTTAAAGTGTACGGGTAACATGTTGACCTGTGACCTTTGATTCACTACACTTCAACCGCTTCTTGACATGATCACATGATTTTGTATGAATGTAAAATCTCTGCTGCTGGCACAGGGATTATCTTCAAAATGCCTTTCGTAATGGTCTCCATACTTGACATAAATGGCAGAAAACTCCTTTTCCAAAAAATATCACTGACAAACCCTGCACACTATACACATCACCATATAACTATACAAGTAAATACTTACACATATGTCAATAATGGTATTTTTGACTATGTATGTCCATCTTGTGATTTCTGTATGACTTTAATATGAAGTCATTCATACCAATAAATCACAAATATTTTGCTAATCAATATATCCTGTAGGGTCAGCACGGTGGGTTAGTGGTTAGCACTGTTGCCTCACAGCGAGAAGGTCATGGGATTGATTCCAACCTGTGGCCTTTCTGTGTGGAGTTTGTGTGTTCTCCCTGTGTTTGCGTGGGTTCCCTCCGGGTGCCCTAGCTTCCTCCCACATCCAAACACTTCCATGTTAGGTGGATTGGAAACTTTAAATTGTGTGTGCGGGTGTCAATGTGTTTGTTTGTGTATATGTGGCCCTGCGACAGACAGGTGTCCTGTCCAGGGTGTACCCTGCCTCACCCCCTATGACTGTTGGAATAGGCTCCAGCCCCCCATAACCTGGTTGAAGATGAGTGTGAGTGAGTGCATGTCTTTAGGTTATCCACCTAGACTCCTTGGTGATTTAGACGGACAAAAAAAAAAGTGATTTTGGACCATGTTTCCCTTATACAAACTACTCCAAAATCTAATCACCTCTTGGTAAAAGTAAGTCCCTTTGGCTGCTCTGTTGTTTGCACTTGAGGTCTCCACAGCAAATCCGAGGTGGATCTCCATGTTGAATTGGCACAAATTTTAGGTCGGATGCCCTTCCTGACATAACTTCACATTACATGGAAAAATATGGCAGTAGTGGGAATTGAATTGGGAACTTTCCACACTGAAACCAAGTACACTAACCACTTGGCCACTACCTCTGCCCTTAAGCATCTCTTGGTATCTATCCAAATTATATTTCCACCAAGTTTGATGAAAGATTTGTCCAAGTGTTTCTGAGTTACCTTTTCCACAAAACCCTGCTATCACAAAGAGCAGCTCACAAAGTACTGGAACAACAATAGAAACTACTTTAGTGACAGAACTTTTGTGAAACATTCAAAAACTGGAAACCTTTGCACCCAACTCTTGTGGTACAGCAGCAACAGACAGAAATGTCAGAATAGGTCTGTACTAGCGCTGCTGTTTATCTTTTACGTCTTTTGACATGAGTGTTATTAACTTTTAAATCCATAAATTGATGCATCAGCACCTGTCAACCTTTTCCCAGCTTTACACTCCATAATCAGGAAGCCCTTTGGCAGGATTACCCCTGAGGAGAAACCAATCGGCTGCTCTCCACTGATATTAAATGTGACACAGACGAACAGACGCACAAAATCCAGGAGGGCTTTTTGTTGTGTTTTGGTTGTTTGGTGACAGCAGTTCTTCTGCCGTCTGAGGTTGTAGGAATGTCAGCAGTGAAACGCCGCAAATAGACTCAGGCGTTTTACAGACTACAAAAGAATAAATGTACAATGTCTGTGTGTTCACACTCCACTGGCTGTGAGCCTGCAACGTCTTTCAACTGCTACAAATAAACATGTCAGCTCACTGGCTGCGCTGCCAGGCACAAAACATGCACAGAGCTCGGGTCTGCACAGTCGCACTGCAGTATGTCAGCATAAAGTACTACCACAAGTGTACTCTTCCTCCAACTCTTCTTGGCGCAGACTATTTTTAAATCTTTCTTACAATGATGCAAATAAAGCAAAGTTTCCTGAAATGATTCAATTTTACTTTTGTTGTCTCGTATTCATAAATGTTGACTGTAAGTAGAGCGTCTCAGTGGTAGATCATCGTGAAAACTGTCGCAGCTCAACAGTGCAGGTGGCTCAGTGGAATAGGACTTGGCCTATCAATATGCAGACCTGGGTTTGCATCTCAGTCACTCTACATTTGACATTTCATATGCATCATCCCAATTCATCCAGCTGTAAATGGGTACGCTTCTCAGCTTGGGAAGTACGTAACCTGCGATGGACTTGTGTCTCCTCCAGGAGGAGTCATAGATGCTTGTTCGTTACAGAATCCAGAGATAAGTCTGGCACCAATGGTCTTCAGGGCCTAAATAGGACACACCAGTCATGCTAATTATGTGACAAATTCTATTTTCAATGATTAATCAATATCAAGAGCCAATCTTGACAAAAATAAGCAGAATGATCAATCTAATTAAGTTTATGCAAATATTGAATTTTTGTGGTAATTAAAATCTGTATGTGGATTCTGGAATATCATCATAAAAAGCGGAGGACTCTCTGAAAGCCAGATGATGTCACATTTTGATCTGGTACCTCCAAATCCCTCACCATTACACTAGCTGAGATCCAGACATTCACATGGACCTTTAGAACAAGCATTTAGTTTTTGACTGTTGATTTGGGTGTCCTTCATCAAGTTTGACAAGTCTGTAATGTTATGTGCCGACGCGGGTTGAGGAGCGGACCTGCGTCTGACTGAACCCAGCGTTAAATAACCAGAAAGCAGTTCCAAAAACAAAACAATTTTATTTTTCCCCTCTTGTGCAATAATTGTGTACAACATAAAATATGGTTTGTCTGGCGGAGTGAAGGACGGCGCGCTCTCCAGCGCCCAAAGGGATCAAAGCCCGGCGCTTCTGGACTCACATTCACCGCCAAACACCCCCCAGGTGGACACGACAAACTGACTCTGTGAAGGATAGAAGAGGTGAGGTAAGTCAACAGCTACAACTAATATCCTTCAAAGGCACACACTATCAGCAACACATTCAGGTCTGAATTTAAGCTTTATGTAAATGAATAGCTTCTCACAACAGGTGGAGGATCATCAGTCCGCACGCCACAGCCGTGAGAAGCGAACTGCACAATTCTCATCAATGTTCAAATATACTGCGTAACAAAATACCAAATTACTATTAACACTTATTCAGACAATCAATCACCTCTGATGTGTGCTGACAGCATGTGTCCCTCACCCGTCCTCCTTCACAGGCACGATGTATCAAACCCAGGTGCGGTCCTCAGCGTCTCACAAACGAACGTCACAAGGTCAAGTTCCCGGCAATTCTGCTTGAATCACTCATGGCTTAAATGCAGAACGCCATCTCATTATCTGCTTCAGCTGAAAGTCTTTAAGTTTGCACGTGAGCATCATCCACAGGTGCTGCAAATCATGCTGATGAGGGTGAAGGACTCTTCTGCCAGCACCTTCTCCACAGACAAAAAACAGTTTGCATACCACCTTGGAGAGCAAAGAAAAGAAAACAACACAAAAACATCCAGCCAAATCCCCCAACACACAACATGTAAGGTCTCAAGATTCTTCTATGTATGTATATTAGATCATGCAGGTGGTTGTGGCCCAACAAATCTTTTCAAGATGGTACTTAAGGATCCAAATTATTACTACTTGGCTTAATCCTTTTGATTGTTTCTCTTCCTGATAAACACAAGATTACACATGTTCTAGAGGTGGGCCATTGAATACAGGCAAAACTAGAAGGCATTCAGATACCAACACCACATGTTCCTCAATACTTACAATTTCTTCTGGACCCTGGATCCAAAGTATGTTCCAGGTCCAAATTCAAACCAAATCCCCTCATTTTCTAGGACATTATCCATCTGCTCACCGAATTTCATCAACACCCTCTCACAATTTTTTGAGTTAAATCTTGCAAGGAGCCAAACACTCTTCTGGATCTCGGATCTAGAATATATCCTGCATCACCTCCAAAACTGAATTAGTTATTCCCTGAAATATTATCCATCTGCTCACCAAATGTCACCAACACCCTCCCTCAACATTTCAAGTTAAATGGTGCAAGGTGCCAAACATTTTAGAACATAGGCTGCTGTTTAAAGAGGAATTCATCTGGGTGTATTTAACCTGCTGACCCACTGTAAGTCTGACATTGAGGAGAAGGTCAGATCTGGGACCAGTCGCTTCATCCAAGACAGCAGAGAACCACTTTCGGACCTGGATATCACCCACCCAGGCAGACAACTGATACATCCTCACCTCTCAAAAGTAACCATTTATCTGCTGGAACCAGGTGAAACTTTGCTTGTGTCCTTGTCTTTCTCCAGCCGCTGGAGTTATAAACACTGAGGCACGCACTTGGTGGATCATGCCCAGAGAAATTCCTTCACAACTCAAGTGATACTCCCTCAGTAACCATTCGTTTGACACAAAGTCATTCCGCCAGTAGCCAAAGATCCTCTGAAGAGACCTTGTACCAAAAACATCCAGTCGTCACCTTCAGTGACTGATTGTCCTACAAGTCTCAACCATACAGTAAGACAGGATACAGCAGGACCCTAAAGACTTGGACCTTCATTGTCTTGCAAAGGTATTAGCATTGCCAAACTATAACTATTATTTCCACATGTTTATATGGACTGCAGTAGACAGTCTAACTGACTTAACACCAGTAGTGGGCACAGCTAACCAAAAAGTTAGCTTCGATAACCGCTAATCCGCTAACTGAAAAGTTGACTTTTATAGTACTAAACCAATAAACCACTAAAAAATTTAGCAGAAGCTACAGCTAACCGCTAACTTTCAGTATTGTCTCTGGTACACTCTCAGCCACTGACAAGCCGGTTTTGAGTTTAAGCACCGCCAACGCTTATGATGAGAATCAAAGACAATCACAAACCCAACAAAACTAACAAGTCAGTGCTTCTATCTTTGTGCGCCCTGCCTACTGCTGTAAGGAAGAGTCATTTACATTCAACATACAATGGTCCAGATGTGAGGCAGAAGTCATGAAAAGCAAAGCAGGTTTGACTTATGTTTTGATTTATAAACCAAACTAATCCGGATAGTTTAACTACATTAATGTCAACTCTATGATTTCACAAAGTGAAAATATAACACATATATTTTAATTTTAAGATAATGCGCTAATTCTGAAGGTTTGAACATTAACACACACAGATGCCAAAAGGCATTATGGGAAAATGAGCCTCTGCACATCACTGATTGGTTGGTTTATTATATGTAAAAACCTACACACGTTACTGTAATGTGTGTGTTGTTTTTTTTTACAAATAAATGTGTATTTGTAAAATATGTCATTTTTTTTCATTTGTAAAAAAAATGGCATTTGCAAAACTAAAAATTCTGTTTAAGTGTTATTCAGCACAACGACCTTGTGATATCGCAGAATTGTCAGTTTTGCAAATGCCTTTTTTTACAAATGAAAAAAATGATATACAAATACACATTTATTTGTAAAAAACAACACACACGTTACAGTAACTTGTGTGTTAGTTTTTACATATAATAAAAAAATCGCACATCAGGTATCAGCCCTGATTTTTGTGTAGCTGCTGCAATACAGTTTTGGTTTATTATTCTGTAACTGCTTAAAACTGAAATATGGTTTGACATTTATGTGTCTCAATTTTTTTCTTCTTTACAAACAACAAAAGGTGGACCTGCTCAAACACACAGTGCTACGTAGTTTCATCTGACAGAAGCTGTTAAAATTATAGTAATTAACAGGATGTGATCGAACTGGTTCATTTGTTTTCTTCTTGAATTCATGCTCAGTCATAGTAACAAAATGTCACACATTTTGTTGGTTTCACATATAATTCACTTTAAACTTTAAAAAACTGTGTCAAGTCAGTATTTCGTTTCCTAGTTTGCCTCAAATCAAACGAAAAAGGTTATAGATTTTTTTCTGATATGCATCCATTCATCCATTCATTCATGCATGCTGTAACATTTTGATTAAAAAAAAATAGAAGTGTATTTGAATATAATGAATTCTATTTTAAAGTTAAGGTTGGGCAGCACGGTGGCTTAGTGGTTACCACTGTTGCCTCACAGCGAGTAGGTCATGGGTTTGATTCCCACTTGTGGCCTTTGTGTGTGGAGTTTGTGTGTTCTCCCTGTGTTTGAGTGGGTTCCCTCTGGGTGCTTTGGCTTCCTCCCACATCCAAAGACATGCAGGTTAAGTGGACTGGAAACTTTAAATTGTCCGTGTGTGTGTGTGTGTGTGTGCAGGTGTGACTGTGCTTGTTTGTGTATATGTGGCGTCCTGTCCAAAGTGAACCCCACATCTTGCCCTTTGACCACTGTGATAGGCTCCAGCTCCCATGTGATCCTTGACTGGAGTGAGCGAGAATGCATGAACGTTAACGCTCTTGTTTGTGTGCTGGTTTCTCTCCATACTTGAACGTGAACCCACTGAAAGCACATTAACTTTAACAGTGTTATGAGAAAGGAGTTGTGATGAAATATTTTTTTCCTGCACGCTGCATTTGTCTGCTGCCTCCCCCAATCATCCTCCGGCCCAGTTGATGGACGGTCACCCGCGGGACTCTGACCCCAGAGCGGCCTCGTTACGCTCATTAAGCCCTGCTGTCACTTACCTCCGTTTGACTTCTGGCAAATTACAGGTTGGATTTGAGCCAGGTGAGGATGGGGGGGGGGGGGGGGGGGTTATTTTTTGTTTTTCAGTTTTCAACATGTCAAGACACAAACCGCCACGACGGCTCGTGTCAACGCGTCGACTCCAGGCTTCAGCGTCTTGACGCTCACTCGTTCTGTTGTTGAGTCAAACACTTTTTCTGTGTGTCTTGGATGAGGACTATTTACTGCAAAACAAATCTGGCCACAGGTACACAAAAAGGAGCCTGAAAGTTATTCTGGCCGCACACGACGGCACACGGCACGCCATGACAAGGCGTGTGGCCTGCTGTGTGAAAGCAGCAAGCAGTCAAGCTTTATGCACAGAAGAGTTTTATTCACAAATCTAGACTAAAAAAGATTTCATTTTATCAAAAGATATCATTTTTGACCGATAATTATTGGTATTATGTTTTTATAGCATTTTATCATTTGAAGTGCTTTATTTACTTTACTTATTCCCACGATGGGCTGACGTTCGTGTGTGTGAGGAGTCAAGACAGACAGACAAACAGTTATGCAATATTTCACCTGTGAAATACTTCAGTTGTACTCAACCCAAGAAGCCTTTTGATTTTGGGATGAAAGGTGGAGGTCACCAGATCATTCACCCACTGTAAGCATTTTAAATGGACTGCATTTATATAGCGCTTTTCCATCTGCATCAGATGCTCAAAGTGCTTTACAATTATGCCTCACATTTACCCCGGTGCTGCCATACAAGGTGCTCACTACACACCAGGAGCAATAGGGGATTAAAGGCCTTGCCCAAGGGCCCTTAGTGATTTTCCAGTCAGGTGGGGATTGAACCCATGGTCTTCTGGACTCAAGCCCAACACCTTAACCACTAGACCATCACCTCCCGTAAAATCATCATCATCGCCATCATCTATAAAATTGTTAGAAAAATATATCGTTTAATAAAATAAAAATTCTTAAAGCTGTTCGGGAGTTAACCAGTTTCCCTGGCTGTGACTGGTGAGATGGAACCAGTCTCAGCTTCACAGTCCGGTGGACATGACAGAGACATTCAAAAGAAGGAGCAGGACTTTAAGAAAAAAAAAGGAAGTAATGTTTTATTTGTCTGTTCGCAGGATAACTCAAAATGTAATGAACAGATTTTTAACTAAATTTGGTGAAGAGATTGATAATGTTCTGAGAAATAAAGGCTTACATTTTGGAGGTGATTCAGATTATATTCTAGAACTGAGATCCGGAAGAATATCTGGCACATAGCAACATTTAACTCAAAATGTTGTGAGAGCATGTTTATGAAATTTGTTGAGCAGATGGATAAGATCCTAGAAAATGAAAGGTTTTATTTTTTAATTTGATCTGGAATATATTTTGAATCCAGGATCCAGAAGAGTTTTGAGCAGTATGTGTTCTTGGCAGAGGTCTGATATCTCTCTCTCTCTCTCTCTCTCTCTCTCTCTCTCTCTCTCTCGGGCCCTTCTGGTTAGAGCTGTGCTTTTAACGGGCTCTGACGGCGGCGACACACTATGATCATGTGACTTCAAGTCATTTGTGGTGGCAAATCACAGAGACCATGAGTGCTAGAAAACGGCAACAGCTGCTGCTCTTATTCCCCATCACATGACGCTTTTACATTATCATCAAGCACATAAAAACCTCAGCCAATCAACCCCCACTGCTGGGACACCTCATTAACGGGGCATCGGGTCAATTAACTACGGAGCTCAGCTTCTACGCGGGGGGTTGAAAGAGACACAGCACAAAAAAAAACCTGACACCTCATTCTGTTAATGTTACAGAAAAGTGTCCCTGAAAGCGGATGTCGTGTGTGTGTGTGTGTTTACTTTGTTACTTGTCTGTTGACTTAAACTTCGTACAAAGATCCTTTAAACACACTCGTTCTGGTGGAAGTTGAATCAATTAGTGTAAACTGTTTGTTTGGCTGCGTAAAGTCAGTGACCTCGACCGGTTCACGACCCATAAACAAACACTATATGCCACATGCTCTACAAACACACACACACAATCTGGTGTGTGGTAGCGGGCCTGATTACTGTTTTCACAGCAATAAACTGCTGCAGACAAGATCTGTGCTGAGTGAGTGTGTGTGTGTGTGTGTGTGTGTGTGTGTGTGTGTGTGTGTGTGTGTGTGTGTGTGTGTGTGTGTGTGTGTGTGTGTGTGTGTGTGTGTGTGTGTGTGTGTGTGTGTGTGTGTGTGCAAAATAACAGGTGGGCACTTTTTCACGAATCTTGGTGGGAATAATCGTTGATTAACTTTGGGAGCTGATCAGTCAAAGGTCAAGGTCACAAAAACAATCATCTGAAAAAATATGACATTTTCCAGGATAACTCCACAACCAACAGGGTGAAAGAGACAACATGAAGCTCACACCAGTCAGTAAATTACAGTGAGGAAAATAAGTATTTGACCCCCTGTCAGTTTTGCAGGTTTTCCCACCTACAAAGAATGTAGAGGTCTGTAATTTTTGTCATAGGTACACTTCAACTGTAAGAGGCAGAATCTAAACAAAATCCAGAAAATCACATTGTATGATTTTTAAATAATTAATTTGCATTTTATTGCATTAAATAAGTATTTGAACACCTACCAACCAGCAAGAATTCTGGCTCTCACAGACCTGTTAATTTTTCTTTAAGAAGCCCTCTTATTCTGCACTCTTTACCTGTATTAACGGCACCTGTTTGAACTTGTTACCTGTATAAAAGACACCTGTTCACACACTCAATCAATCACACTCCAACCTGTCCACCATAGCCAAGACCAAAGAGCTGTCTAAGGATACCAGGGACAAAACTGTAGACCTGCACAAGGCTGGGATGGACTACAGGACAACAGGCAAGCAGCTTGGAAGAAGACAACAACTGTTATGATTATTTATTAGAAAGTGGAAGAAACACAAGATGACTGTCAATCTCCCTCAGTCTGGGATTCCATGTAAGATCTCACTTTGTGGGGTAAGGATGATTCTGAGAAAGCTCTGAACTACACAGGAGGACCTGGTCAGTGACCTGAAGAGAGCTGGGACCACAGTCACAAAGATTACATGAGTAACACATGATGCTGTCATGGTTTAAAATCCTGCAGGGCAGCAAGGTCCCCCTGCTCAAGCCAGCACATGACCATCTGGATGATCCAGAGCAGGCATGGGAGAAGGTCATGTGGTCAGATGAGACCAGAATAGAGCTTTTTGGATTAAACTCCACTTACCATGTTTAGAGGATGAGAACAACCCCAAGAAAACCATCTCAACCGTGAAGCGTGGGGGTGGAAACATCATACTCTGGGGGTGCTCTTCTGCAAAGGGGACAGGATGACTGGACCGTATTGAAGGGAGGATGGATGGGGTCATGTATTGTGAGATTTTGGCAAACAACCTCCTTCCCTCAGTAAGAGTATTGAAGATGGGTCATGGCTGGGTCTTCCAGCATGACAATGACCCCAAACACACAGCCAGGGCAACTAAAGAGGGGCTCTGTAAGAAGCATTTCAAGGTCCTGGAGTGGCCTGGCCAGTCTCCAGACCTGAACTCAATAGAAAATCTTTGGAGGGAGCTGAAACTCCAAACCTGATAGATTTGGAGAAGATCTGTATGGAGGAGTGGACCAAAATCCCTGCTGCAGTGAGTGAAAACTTGGTCAATAACTACAGGAAACATATGACCTCTGTAATGGCAGACAAATGTTTCTGTACCAATTGTTAGGCTCTGTTTTTCTCGGGGGTCAAATACTTATTTTCCCCACTGTTTTTGGAATCAGATGGTATCAACATGTCTAAAAATATTACCCACGGTAGTATTGTGTGAACACTGGTTATGCTCTGCCCCGCTGTACCTCTCATTGTGTAAAAGTGTTCGGAAAAAATACTGGATGAATTTTTTTTTTTTTTAGGTTAAGTTTGAGTTTTCACCCATCTGTGAGGAAAATGCAACACAGATTGTCCTGCTTCATCCTCCAGATCAGGTCACCTCATTAACAGTACACCTGCCTACCCAGAGGTGGAACGAAGTCACCACCAATTCTTTGCAAGCTGACTTGAGACTTGACTTGGGACTTGCAGATTGTTGACTTGACGTGGTTCTGCGCCTACCAGAACCACATTTGGGCAGGTCATTCTGAGAGCAGATTCACATGAAGATGCTATTTTTACCCAGCAGCCTGTTTGGTTTTAGGTACAGCCTGACCGATGTGGATTTTTAAGAAGCTGATATCACTCACTCACTCACTCATCTTCAACTGCGTACTCCAGTTAAGGGGTAAGGGGGGGTTAGCTGGAGCCAATCCCAGCAGTCATAGGGTGTGAGGTGGGGTTCACCCTGCACAGGACACCAGTCTTTCACAGGCCGATACCGATATTAGGGAGTTAAAAATTTACAATACAGATATATCTGCTGATAAAAAAAAAAGACAGATTACTCACATTTCTTAGTCAAACCCTTATGACAAAGAAATGTAATTGAGGCTTGATGTTTTGCAGTTTATAGAAGAATATTATTATAAATATGTGTAAATATAACCAACAGCTAACAATGTATAGCATGCTGCCTTTGCTTGGATTGGAATTTGCTGTGACGCATCACTCAGAATTTGCACAAAAATAGACTTCTTATGTGTTCTGGTCCCACCCACTCTGATTGAAAAGAAATGACAGCTGGTGGCTTGTCCTCTGTCTCTTGTAGCTACCAAGTGACCAAGGGGTGATGGGGTTCTAGCCATGCTTGACAGCATTGGACACATTGTAATGGCCCTATTTCCAACAGACATTGTTTACTGCATTTTTTATTTTGTTTTTTAAAAAACGTTTTCATATCAGCAAAAGTAACATAGTAGGTGTCTGTTGGCTTCAAGTAGGATGTTGTAGGCTGATCGGGAAGGGCGGATGGGGATCACACATGCACACCACACTCACTACATACCTTCTGTCATGCAAGAATAAATTGCATATATGTGTATTAATGTGCATAAATGGTTCTGCCAATGTGGCATTTACAGCCCAACCCTAACCCTAACCACCCCGACCCCCCCCCCCCCCCCCCCCCCCACTTCACTTTTTATTTCATACAGCCATCACGGAATGAATTAGAATGAAATAGATTAATAAATTAATGTATATTTCGTGCTGCTGAATCACGACTTGCTGTGAGACCAGGTTGGACATTTACCGTTACTATATATGCAGATGGGGAAAAGAAAAAAGAAAAAAAAAAGGAGCCAAACCAGTTTCTCTCATAGTGCACATAGATAGTGTAAACATGAACTCTATCACTTCCAAACACATTTAACTCTTTTTTTTTTTTAAACAACTAAAATTGAGCAGGTTCACATCAGTTTCTGGTCGATAAGTAATAAATCTCAAAGAGCTGCTCCGGCTGCTGTTTAAAACCACATTATTCATGTAAATCCAGCTGAAAGCTTTTCAAACAATAGTAGTTCAAAACAAGATCATGTTTGATATGGAGCAGTTTAAAGGTGTACCGCCTCTGGGTTTTTTAAGATTTAAGCAGTGTTGCCACAGTTACTTTGAAAAAGTAACTTAGTTACTTTACTGATTACTCAATTGTAAAAGTAACTAAGTTAGATTACTAGTTACTTTTTTAGTTACTTTTCCCAGCTGCCGACAACAACCCTCTGCCACCTCAACATGACAATGATACCTGTTTTGCCAAAACTCACTTTATAGTCACCCTTTCTTGACTTCAATGAAAATAAATACTTGTTTTATAAAAAGTAAAATAAAGACGTCTTTCTTGACCTCATATTTAACTGTTGACAGCACTGTAACAGTAAAACTTGCAATTTCGAGCCTACATTGTTTATAAAGGTAACTATTAAATTCTAACATTTTTCTAACATTTAAATTCTCTCTAAACATTTTACTTGTCGAAATTATTATTATTTTAAGCAATATTAGTTGTAGTAAAAAACGGCTTCAAAATTGCACCTTTAATCTAGGGGTGTTGTGGGGGAGGGGGGCACATCCCTGCCCCACGCCCCCATTCCATCTAGATTCGCCCCTGCTTTGGCGTTTGAGCACAAAGAATGGATAACATTTATTTATGCAGAAAACATGACCAGATTTACAGGTAAGAAAGTTTTATTGCATTTTCACATCATGTGGTCCTCAGAAAGAGAGTTTAGGTGCATTTGAGTGGAAAATAGTGTTAGTTGTTGACGCGTCGCAGAGGATCAGCTGTTTTTAACGACCAGATACAGAGCGGCTCAGCTCAGCTCTAAATAAAGGAGGAAAAAAAGTATAAAAATGTCTTTGTAAAGTTCAGTGCAGGTGTGCTGATCACCGCGCTTTAAGAGGTGAGGACAAGTCGAGCAGCTGCAAAAAACCGCGGATTAAAAGCTCAAACTCACTTAAAGTGGGCAGTTCAGTCGAACCCCGACCTCCTGCCCACAGACCAAGTTTAATGCTGTTATCGACCCACAATGAAAAATAATAGTAACGCACAGTGACATGGAGAAGTAACTTTAATCTGATTACTGATTTGGAAAGATTAACGCGTTAGATTACTCGTTACTAAAAAAAGTGGTCAGATTAGAGTAACGCGTTCCAAAGTAACGCGTTACCGGCATCACTGGATTTAAGTCATAATAATTTTAAAGTTGTACACCACACTCACAAACACTAAGATGCGAGAAAAAAAGCAGCAATAAATAATAACTTTCTGCACACTTACTCCAAGCAGCTCTTTAATATGTCTTTTTAAAAATTTAAGTCATAAAAACAACTGTCTTTGGCATCACAATGATTTTATTCCTTAGACTTTAAATAAGGGATTCATAATATGACATTACCAATATGATCAAAGCTCACACTGTTTGTAAAAAATTGGTAATTTATTCTCCCAAAGGGAAGAAATTCCATTGATCAGATGTCATGACCTATATTTAGCAGAGATGTCGGATCACATGGGGGCGTCCTCCGACCTGTGAGAGGGATGTTGGGAAGCACATGGTGACAGCCAATCAGAGTAAAGAAAGGCAGCATGACGTCAGCTAGCATGACGTCAGCTAGCTGCTCGTGAAACAAAATAAACAAAAATGGTGGAAAATGCACCAAAACAGCTTAATTCTTTATAAATCTATGTTTCTCATATACGTTTGTAAAAGTTAGCAAGAAATAAACACTTATAAATCTAAAAATACTGGTTTTGAAACCAGATAACACCTCTGAAGTGATTTAAAGACATCTTATGGATGTTAGCATTTGCAGGGCATGCACATGCATCATGCTAGTGCGTTGTGTCACTGGTCATCTCAAAACCTCATGCACACACGCACGCATGGGCTTCCTCATTAGAAGGAAATAAAACTACATTCTAATGCTTGAATTTCTGTAGAAACAAACGTTTGTCAGCTGTGTACAATTTGACCAGCTGTATACGCCTTTTAAAAAAGATACTGTTTTTTAAAAGCAGTTTGAAGGCCTCAGTGGATGGGGCTTGAAGACTTCATTTGTGCTTTCATATCTTAACAAGTGAGAAAGACATTACGTTGATTTAGGCATTACTCATCATTCGAGTAAACCATCATAAATGTGGGTGGTGGTTAGATCACTGTTTGGGGTGGCCACAGCGGGTCTGTGATCGACTACAATCTGCCATCCCTACAGGACCTGAACACCTCCAGGGCCCTGAGGTGAGCAAAGAAGATAGTGGCCGATCCCTCTCACCCAGGACACAAACTTTTTGTCACCCTCCCCTCTGGCAGACCACTGAGGTCCATCAGGACTAAAACCTCAAGACACAAAAACAGCTTCTTTTCGTCCACAGCTGGACCTATAAATGATGCCAGAGACTCCCATTTACCTTGCCTCCCCCCTTCCCCCTACTCCCACAAAGTACATATTGATCATCCCTGCACTGATAACTGGTACCGTTCATCTTCATGACTTTGCACAGCCCCATTCCACTATATTTATTTGACAGTGAGTTTTGCCCATTTGCACCTATTTCTTCTTACATAAGCATTTTTTCCTTTTCTTTTATTGTTGTATGTGCACCAATGACACCAGATCAAATTTCTTGTATGTGAGAACCTTCCTGGCAATAAATTTGATTCTGATTCTGGTACAAATTCACATTGGGATTAAGTTTTACACTTGATGCCTTTCTGACCCAACTCCAGTTTTACACAAAGAACCACATAAAGGGTTACTATTATTTTAAGATATAATCTTGGACACACACACACACACACACACACACACTGTAGACTGCATTACAATTTAGTCCCAGGATGACTAATAAAAGTCTCCTGTCCCTGTCTGAGGTCACAGACGACCCCGTAAGCTTCACATTTATCACGGCTCTTATCTCCTCAACAGGCTGTAAATCAGGACACAAACCAGACTGTGTTTGCACTTGTTTGAGTATCAGCAGGACCAGATACCAAACACCTTCACCGCTGATAACACAGAAGCTCTTTTGTTCGTCACGTCTGAGTTATTGCATTATTAGTCTAGGAAAAAAATTATTAAAATAATGTGCTTCAGATGTGGACATGGAACTGTTTTTATCCCCCCAGTATCTTTATTAACAGACATCTCCAGCAGAATTTGTCTCTTGTAGCAAAATTACTCACATTTCAGCCTCTTTGCACAGATCAAAAAGAAGATGCATGATTTGTGGTGTTCTGGATGTCAGGTCCAGATCTTCTCTGAAATTCTGACGAAGATCTCAGTTGAGCTCCCTGAAACGTGGTGGAATGATTACATGTATCAAACCGGTGGAATCCAATCCATTTTGGTGCTGATGGTGATCTGATTGTTAAATGTGGATGGCTTTTGTGTCAGTTGGTTTATTTTTTGGTGTGTTGGTCAGTTTCAGGCAAGAGCCGTAAATCTTGGGTGGAATGACCAAAGAGGTCAAGAAGTCAAACTTTTGTAGTTTCAGACTTGATTTTTGGGTCGAATGTCATCCATGTTGTCATGTTCGATGGAAACTGGCCGTCGGGTTCGGGAGGACGAGGGGAACAAACAGACAGATAAAAGACTGAAATTACAGTATATTTGGACAGAGGTGCAAAATACAAGGACTATTTTCTGTAGTTGGAGTTGTACACCATCTGGGCACTTCTCTGTTTTTACGTGATTTTGGTCTTTTTTTAATCGTTGGATAACAAAATGAGAATATCAGATGTTTCATGTCAACATAAGAATGTCACCAAATTGGATCTTAAGCATTTTGTAAAATATCTTGAATATCATAATTGGCTGTTTTATTAGATTTATTTTTTTGTTTTCTATGATTATCAAAGGCATGAGGCTTTACTTTTATTCACATTCCCTCACAGATATTTTGATTTTACGGAAGGATACTGAAAATATGGAGGCTCAGCTGAATTGAACAGGAGAAGCAAACACGAGATAAGTTCACGAGTTCGATTAAACTCAAGCGTGGATCTGAAAAAAGATAGAAACCACACACATCCAACCAATTTCTGCACATGAACTTTAACCTCAACAGCTGAGAGCAAGCACATCCCAAGATCAAGAATGCAGATATAAACGGGGCAGTGTTTCCTGCAGTCACATTTTTAAGTGATTACAAATGTACACGTGTGTCTGTAACAGTGTTTTTGACTCAGATTGACTTCCTTAAATGACTCCTGTGTGTCTTCATTTTGAAGTCATTCATACCAGTCAATTAGAAACATTTTGCTAATCAATATATACTTCAGATCATCTGTCTGGGTTTCTCGTTTTTTTAAAGACACAAAATAAATCAGTAATTGTTTTTGAGGGACATATTGGATGCTTGACCTTTGACCAAACTACTTCAGAATTGAATCAGTTCCAGATATCTATCCAAGTAATATTCCCACAACGTCTGAAGGAAATCCTTCCAGATATTTTTGAGTTATCTTGACACACACACACACACACACACACACACACACACGCACACACCAGTGAAAACAATATCCTGCTCTCGCTGCTTTGCAGAGACGCAGGATA
This sequence comes from Thalassophryne amazonica, assembly GCF_902500255.1. Lineage (NCBI taxonomy): Eukaryota > Metazoa > Chordata > Actinopteri > Batrachoidiformes > Batrachoididae > Thalassophryne > Thalassophryne amazonica. The sequence continues at coordinate 10,450,194 of NC_047117.1, forward strand.
ACAAAGGCTACAATGCTGAGCTGCATGAACCATAATCCCCGCAGTTGCGTCTCTCCAGCACCTTGACTTATTGCAGTCTGTCAACTTTTAACGGTTGGGGTGTTTACTGAAATTCAGGATGTTTCTGCGTTGAACAAAAACCAAATCAAACCCTACAGACATATTAAGTTTCTGTGATGAGGCTGTAAAATCACCCCATCAATTTTTATAACCCCAATTTGTCTAATACGTCCCATCTGTTCCAACGAGACCGACTCCGAACAGTATGATGCTTGGCCAATCAACAGCCGGCTGAATAACCTCCTGACTGCTTGTCTTGGCCTCGTAACGCCCCGTCTGTGTTTGCAGCTTGGTCTCATTGGCGTCTGTTGGTATGATGTCCTGGCACGTCACAGTCGATGGACGTGGAGAAAGAAGTGTCTCCTCACATGAACCTGACTACAGAGTCCAGCGGGTATCAGGGGGAAGCGTTTGTTTAAACTCTTAATTTGACAGAATGAATTCAGTGATTAAAGGATACGACCTCAGTGAAGATGTTTCTTGACATCTGATGTTCTCTTTGGAAAGATGTGCCTAAGAAAATGATTTGTTTTGTGTATGTGTGTATATTATGATGGCGTTTTAGGGCCACATTGAGATTTTTTTGTTGCTGTTGTTTTTAGACTTTGAGAATAAAGTCATAATAATACAAAAATGAAGTTGTAATTTTATAAGTCAAAAACCTTCTAATATTACAAGAATAAACTCATAATATTATGAGATAAAGTTGTAATTTTATGAGAAAGAACCTGTAATATTACAAGAATAAAGTCATAATATTATGAGAATAAAGTTGTAATTTTATGAGAAAGAACCCGTAAAATTACAAGAATAAAGTAATCTTATTGTCAATTGTCAATATGTAAGATTATTGGTTGAAATAATCAGATCAATAAATGGAATAGTTTTGACAGTGTTGAATGTTTGGTCTCTAAAGTAAAGGTCAAATTGGATTCTATGACATGTGACATATGTTACCCCGTAACATGATAACTAAGCATGACACATGGTGTAAACTATTCCTTTTAAAACTCAATAATTTGCATCACTCTTTACCAAAATTGAAAAAACTTTTAACTTTTGACCCCTGTACAAACTGAAATTGACCTTTGTCACCATTCTTGCTGTTTTTATCCTATAACTTCATAACATTCAGTCACAGATAGTCCAAACTATACCTTTTTGGAATCTTTATGATCAGACAAACAAAGTGGTATAGTTTTCATTATGATTGGAGCATTTTTAAATTTGACCCCTGTGTAATTCCTCAATTGACTCCTACCAGGCAGCCTACTGAAAATTCGAATGGTCTGTCCATTTTTTCAAAAAGGTAATGTCTAAGGAGTATTTGTGCTGAATTTGGTGCTTGCATTTCCATTTGAAGGATTCCTCTGTAAATATTATGTTATCTGCTGCACTGCAAGGCATCACAAACATCTGGCACCACTGTAACTTCATTTACATGATTAAAAAATGCATTTCAGGAAACATATAGATGTTTTTATTGATGTCTGGTGGATGCAATTTTGATGTCCTTAAATGTCACTCTCTCACTGCAGCAGTGTAACCTTTTGATCCTCTTTCCATCACTTTGATGTGGCTTTCAGTTCTCATCTGTGAACAAGATGTTGAAATTTAAAAGACCACAGACTCACCCACAGCCACAGTTTGCACGGCTGGATCCAGCGGGCCGATGTTGTGCAAAACGCTGAGTCAGTTTAGGCTGTGGTTCAAAACCAGGGGGGAGCACCGACAAAGTCGTTTCATCTCTCCAAGGAGGCGCATGATGTTACTACACACAGATGGAGATGGAACAAAACAACGATAGGAGACACGCCAGAGTTTATATACGCAAAAATATTAACCACAAATATGCCTAAAGTGAACCAGACTGTCATCTGCAGTTCCACCCCAGGATAATCTCCAGACTGCACCGTCCCCGCCGCCCATTCCTTCCACAAACCCAAACACAAGATGGGTAATTGAATAAGTTGCTGAAGATGCACTTGCAGCTCGCACCGTGCCACAGCTGTACATCACCTGACGCCGCTGATCCACGCTACAATCCAAACTGCTGGTGTTGCCAACCGAACACCCCCCCACCCCCCGCACCTCAAAAAAATCACACACCCCTCCTTCACTGCACGTGTCATTCCAGAGCGTCAGCAGGAATTCACTGATTATCACGTCGTTTCTGCTTAAAACTGTACTTCAGTCACATCTGTCTCAGCGACAGATATGTGAAGCTTTTGTACAACAATCATTTCCACATAAATTCAGCATTATTTCATCATAAAAGACGGGGGAGATATTAGAGCACCACAGCAGCACGTCTGAGTCTGACTCTCTGAGTCTGACTCTCTACACCCAAAGCGATCTAAGGGAATAATGTGATTGTTAACCATCAGATAACAAAGCACAACCTCTTAAAATCATTCTAAAGTCAGTTTTAAGCAGAAACAAGGTGATAATCGGTGAATCACTGCCGATGCTCCGAAATGACACGTGTGCAGTGAAGAGATTTTTAGGGGGGGACCGTTCAATCGGCGACACTGGTTAAATCTCAGCTTTTAAACACTGTATCACGCTCCAACGTGACACTTTGCTTTACTGTTGCATTTAAGGCCACATCAGAGTGATTTTAGCTTTTTGTTGCTATGGATCAGCTTTTTTTCCCCACACTAGTTTTTCATGCTGATGTCACACCTGTTCTTTCATTGGTTGTATTCTGGAAAGGTCAGACAGGTCAAAGCTGACTTTGGTTGAATTTTTAACACATCTCCAAAACCTAAGTGGTTTGGCGGCACCAATCAGCTCTCCATAAATGAAATGCCGAGCTTTGTTTGGTAGTAACCAAGGCTAAGGTGACAACAACAAAAACAGGAACTGAACTTACAGTTTATTAGATCAGTAAACTGGAAAATTGGTAGAATTTATTGTTTCAAAACTACAACTTTACTATTTTCCATCTGAATATTCTAAACAGTGTGCTGCAGTTGGCATAAATATGTCCTGAGGTTTTGTTTCCACAATATTCTATAACTGGCCCAAATACAAGACAATGACTGATTATAAGATGACATATTTTTGGAAAAATATTTATATAATATGCTCGTACTTTAAACATCATTTATAAAAATACTGTTTTTGAAATATATTTTATTTGAAAATAATTCTCATAAAAGCACCATGAGGAAAAAATTGTGAGATTCCATAAAGCAGTAGTGCAATAAACACTGTGTACTGGCCTACTTTGGGTTCCTCAGATCATCATGTCACTCAGTGGTCCACTTTCTTTACATGGTCACCACTTCCATAATGACACAACACACAATATAAGCTCAGGACTTTTTGGATGAGTAAACGCTTGAATGTTTTTCAGTGATTCTCAAGAAAGGAAGAGGAAAGTGACTATGGAGAGTTTAAGAGTTTTTCAAAACTTCAAAGGTCTGTATGGCCAAAAATAATCAGAACAAAGAGTTGTTGCATAACGTGCACTAACCACCACTCAGTGTTAAGGAGTGTGGTCTGAGGGGCACAAAGATACAGAAGTAAAAAGGGCACGACGTGGTGAGATTCTGATGCTGTCTTTATTAAGATAAAATCTCTCCTAATGAAGGCTGACCAGTGAAATGGGAGTGTGGGTCCACTGTTTAATTTTGAGAAATTCAGCAATTTAGACAATTGCTGAGGAACAACAGGAGCTTTGTTGTGTGGGCCGCTGAAGAGGAGGTACTGCTGGCCCACCACCACCAGTCTGCGCCCTGCTTGGAGTGCGGGCTTCAAGCATGAGAGGGCGCCGAGACAGAGTGACAGCTGTCACTCATTTACACCAGCTGTCAACAATCACCGTCATCCCTATAAAAGCCGGATCATTACTCCACCTCCTCGCCGAGAAATCAACTACCGTCGAAAGTAACCTTCTCTGCTGATTATCGTTGTATCTAACATTGTTCTGTGTGCAGCCGTATTCCTGTGGATTGAGTCTGAAGCTGGATTGGCGGATAGTGGGAGTGCGACATTCTTCGCCTCTTACTCCATCCAGGGAAGAGACTAACAGGAGCTGCACGGGTGAAATTGTGTCTGGAGGTGGAGGTTTTCCCTCCTGGAAGATCTGTAGAAAAAGGATTACTGGGTGTGTGGATACACACTCACCATAACTGTCTTTTCATCTTCTGCCAGCAGTACCAGGGTCTGCAACAGAAGACGGTGACCACCTGGGGACTCAGGACTTGGCGGCTCCGGTGTTCTTCAGGCCGTTGGTGGTGGAAGCTGTGTGGGTCCCGGCTCGCCGATCGCCAGAGGTCTCCTATCTTCGAGTCTGCCCGCACGTCACCTTGTGTACAATTGGCATTATCTTTGTCTGTATTCAGTTGTGCGTTTCACAACATTAAATTGTTACTCTTTGTCTTATCCATTGTCCGTTCATTTGCGCCCCCTGTTGTGGGTCCGTGTTACGACCCTCTCCCAACAGGATTTCTCGGCCATTCCTCATGGATCCCGAGGGGCGTCAACCACAGCTTGAACAGCCAATGGGAGAACAAGGAGCGCAGGCGTCAGCAGGAGGCGTGGTAAGTGATCTGCAGCAAATCCTTACCGCTTTCACCGCTCAGTTAAATCTGGTAACCGAGCAGAATGCAGTTCTCAATCGGAGGGTGGAGGCTCTCACCGCCAGAGTGGAAGCGCGTGACTCGAGCGCTGCTGCAGTGACTCCTCCTGCTGGCTCTGGGCCACAGATAGACGTTCCACTGGCCGTTCAACAAACCCCCCCACCGTCCCCTGAAGCTTACATAAGCCCTCCAGAACCGTAAGGAGGCTGTGTCGAAACGTGCGCAGACTTCTTAATGCAGTGTTCGCTCGTTTTTGCACAGCGTCCAGTTATGTACGCATCAGATGCCAGCCGGGTGGCTTATGTGATTAATCTGCTTTGAGGTGAGGCACACGCTTGGGCTACGGCGCTTTGGGAACAGAATTCGTGGCTCCTGACGTCATACGCTGGGTTTGTACAGGAATTCAAACAGGTGTTTGATCATCCCAACAGAGGCGAGACCGCCTCGAGCGTGCTGCTGTCAATGAGACAGGGGCGCCGAAGCACAGCTGATTATGCAGTCGACTTCCGCATCGCGGCTGCGAGGTCCGGCTGGAATAATGTTGCGCTCCGCGCCGCCTTCATAAACGGACTGTCTCCAGTTCTGAAGGAGCATTTACTGGCTAAGGAGGAACCGCAAGACTTCGAGGGGCTTGTCAATTTGGTTATACGCTTAGACAACCGGTTGAGTGAACACCGTCGGGAGCAGGCCGGGGGGCGTGGTCGGGCACAAGCCATCCCTCTCTCCTCCGGGTCCGAAAGGGTGTCGTCTTCCCCACGTTCCACTGCCAGAGGGCTCCGTGTGGCAACAGCTCCCCCTGCTGACGAAGCTATGGACACGAGCAGGGCCAAATTAAAATCAAATATCAGACAAAGGAGGCTGGCCCGCAGGGAGTGTTTTTTCTGTGGCTCTTGTGAGCACATGTTAAAAGACTGCCCCAAACAATCAAACTCCAATGCCCATCCTTAGGAACTGGGTTAAGGGTGGGCCATAATATGTACACAGGGAAAACCCATAAATCAGCAAGAATCCCAGTAACAATCCTGAGTGGGGATTTACCCCTTCACGCCCCAGCACTGGTAGACACGGGGTCAGAAGGGAATCTGCTGGACAGCAGATGGGCCAGGGAAGTAGGGCTTCCTCTGGTAGCCCTGCCTTCACCATTGAAGGTACGAGCACTAGATGGCACTCTACTCCCGTTAATTACACATCCGACACAGCCGGTAACCTTGGTTGTGTCTGGGAATCACAGGGAGGAGATCGTGTTTTTTGTGACACCTTCTACCTCCCGAGTGATTCTGGGATTTCCATGGATGGTGAAGCACAATCCCCGGATTGATTGGCCGTCTTGGGTGGTGACGCAGTGGAGCGAAACCTGCCACCGGGAGTGTCTTGGATCCTCGGTTCCACCCGGAATTACAGCTAAAGAGGAGGTCAAAGTCCCCCCCAATCTGACGGCGGTGCCCGAGGTGTACCACGATCTTGCTGACGTCTTCAGCAAAGATTTGGCACTCACTCTTCCCCCGCACAGACCGTACGATTGTGCCATCGATTTGATTCCGGGCGCTGAGTACCCGTCCAGTAGATTGTACAACCTCTCACGTCCGGAACGCAAATCGATGGAGACCTACATCCGGGACTCCTTAGCCGCCGGGTTGATTCGGAACTCCACCTCCCCGATGGGTGCGGGTTTCTTTTTTGTGGGTAAAAAAGACAGCGGACTCCGTCCATGCATTGACTACAGAGGGCTGAACGAGATTATGGTTCGCAATTGATACCCGTTGCCCCTGTTAGATTCGGTGTTCACGCCCCTGCATGGAGCCAAAATGTTCACCAAACTAGATCTTAGGAATGCGTACCACCTGGTTCGGATCCGGAAGGGAGACGAATGGAAGACGGCATTTAACACCCCGTTAGGTCATTTTGAGTACCTGGTCATGCCGTTCGGCCTCACTAATGCCCCCGCGACGTTCCAAGCATTGGTTAATGACGTCTTGCGGGACTTCCTGCACCGGTTTGTCTTCGTATATCTGGATGATATACTCATCTTTTCTCCAGACCCTGAGACTCATGTCCAGCATGTACGTCAGGTCCTGCAGCGGTTACTAGAAAACTGGTTGTTTGTGAAGGGCGAGAAGTGTGAGTTCCACCGCACTTCTTTGTCCTTCCTGGGGTTCATCATCTCCTCCAACTCTGTCGCCCCGGATCCGGCCAAGGTTGCGGCGGTGAGAGATTGGCCCCAACCAACAAGCCGTAGGAAGCTGCAACAGTTCCTCGGCTTTGCAAATTTCTACCGGAGGTTCATTAAAGGTTACAGTCAGGTTGTTAGCCCCCTGACTGCCCTGACCTCCACTAAAGTCCCCTTCACCTGGTCGGATCGGTGCGAAGCCACGTTTAGGGAGTTGAAACGCCGGTTTTCGTCTGCACCAGTTCTGGTGCAGCCTGATCCTACTCACCAGTTCATAGTGGAGGTGGACGCCTCTGACTCAAGGATAGGAGCCGTTCTGTCCCAGAGCGGGGAGTCCAACAAGGTTCTCCATCCATGTGCCTACTTTTTCCGCAGGTTGACCCCCGCTGAACGTAACTATGACGTGGGCAATCGGGAACTCCTCGCGGTGAAGGAGGCTCTTAAAGAGTGGAGACACCTGTTGGAGGGAGCTACGGTGCCTTTCACGGTTTTCACGGACCATCGGAACCTGGAGTACATCCGGACCGCCAAGCGGCTGAACCCCAGGCAAGCCCGCTGGTCCCTGTTCTTCGGACTCTTTGACTTCCGGATCACCTACCATCCCGGGACTAGGAACCAATGATCTGACGCACTGTCCCGGGTGCACGAAGAGGAAGCCAAGGCCGAGTTGTCAGACCCCATCGAGACCATCGTTCCCGAGTCCACTGTCGTGGCCACCCTCACATGGGACGTGGAGAAGACCGTCCGGGAGGCCCTGACCAGGAACCCGGACCCGGGGAACGGTCCTAAGAACAGACTTTACGTCCCACGAGAAGCCAGGGCTGCCGTCTTGGACTTCTGCCACGGATCCAAGCTCTACTGTCATACCGGAGTGCGAAGGACCGTGGCAGTAGTCCAGCAGCGCTTCTGGTGGGCGTCACTGGAAGCCGACGTCCGGGACTATGTCCAGGCCTGCACCACCTGTGCTAGGGGCAAGGCGGATCATCACAAGATCAGGGGCCTCCTCCAGCCCCTGCTTGTGCCTCATCGCCCCTGGTCTCACATCGGCCTGGACTTCGTCACGGGCCTCCCGCCGTCCCAGGGTAACACCGTCATCCTCACGATAGTGGACCGGTTCTCCAAGGCGGCCCACTTCGTGGCCCTCCCGAAGCTCCCAACAGCCCAGGAGACAGCAGACCTCCTGGTCCACCACGTCATGCATCTGCATGGGATACCATCGGACATCGTTTCGGATCGTGGTCCCCAGTTCTCCTCGCAAGTCTGGAGGAGTTTTTGTAAGGAACTGGGAGCCACCGTGAGTCTCTCGTCCGGGTATCACCCACAGACGAACGGCCAGGCAGAGCGGGCGAACCAGGAGTTGGAACAGGCTCTCCGCTGCGTAACCTCCGCGCATCCGGCGGCTTGGAGTGACCATCTGGCCTGGATCGAGTACGCCCACAATAGCCAGGTCTCATCTGCTACTGGCCTCTCCCCTTTCGAGGCGTGTTTGGGTTATCAGCCCCCATTGTTTCCACTTGTGGAGGGAGAGGTCAGGGTCCCCTCGGTCCAGGCCCACCTGCGGAGGTGCCGTCGGGTGTGGCGGACCGCCGTTCTGCCCTGTTGCAGGCCCGGACGAGGGCTAAGGCCCATGCAGATCGCCGGCGTTCCCCGGCCCCTGCATACCAGCCTGGGCAGGAGGTGTGGTTATCAACTAAGGACATCCCACTGCAGGTGGAATCGCAAAAACTCAAAGACCGGTTCATCGGACCATTCCCAATACTCAAGATCCTCAGTCCAGCCGCAGTGAAGCTAAAACTCCCGGCTTCACTGCGGATTCACCCAGTTTTTCATGTCTCTAGGTTAAAACCATACCACGCCTCACCACTCTGCACTCCTGGACCCGTACCACCTCCTGCCCGTATCATCGACGGGGAGCCGGCATGGACTGTTCGTCGGCTCCTGGACGTCCGTCGGAAGGGCCGGGGTTTTCAATATCTGGTGGACTGGGAGGGGTACGGACCTGAAGAACACTCCTGGGTGAAGAGGAGCTTCATCCTGGACCCGGCCCTCCTGGCCGATTTCTACCGCCAACACCCGGACAAGCCTGGTCGGGCGCCAGGAGGCGCCCGTTGAGGGGGGGGGGTCCTGTTGTGTGGGCCGCTGAAGAGGAGGTACTGCTGGCCCACCACCACCAGTCGGCGCCCTGCTTGGAGTGCGGGCTTCAAGCATGAGAGGGTGCCGAGACAGAGTGACAGCTGTCACTCATTTACACCAGCTGTCAACAATCACCGTCATCCCTATAAAAGCCGGATCATTACTCCACCTCCTCGCCGAGAAATCAACTACCGTCAAAGGTAACCTTCTCTGCTGATTATCGTTGTATCTAACATTGTTCTGTGTGCAGCCGTATTCCTGTGGATTGAGTCTGAAGCTGGATTGGCGGATAGTGGGAGTGCGACGTTCTTCGCCTCTTACTCCATCCAGGGAAGAGACTAACAGGAGCTGCACGGGTGAAATTGTGTCTGGAGGTGGAGGTTTTCCCTCCTGGAAGATCTGTAGAAAAAGGATTACTGGGTGTGTGGATACACACTCACCATAACTGTCTTTTCATCTTCTGCCAGCAGTACCAGGGTCTGCAACAGAAGACGGTGACCACCTGGGGACTCAGGACTTGGCGGCTCCGGTGTTCTTCAGGCCGTTGGTGGTGGAAGCTGTGTGGGTCCCAGCTCGCCGATCGCCAGAGGTCTCCTATCTTCGAGTCTGCCCGCACGTCACCTTGTGTACAATTGGCATTATCTTTGTCTGTATTCAGTTGTGCGTTTCACAACATTAAATTGTTACTCTTTGTCTTATCCATTGTCCGTTCATTTGCGCCCCCTGTTGCGGGTCCGTGTTACGACCCTCTCCCAACAAGCTTCTTCGTGTCCATGTGAAAATGGATATATAATAGTCCTAATAAACATGCTTGTTTAAGGGGTATTTTATGACACCTGTTGTTATGGATTTACATAAGATGGCATCCATTTTTTCAAATGTATTTCCAAGAAAAAAACAGACTTTAATATAAGGTGACCCCCATTTTTCACAAAGTATCGGTGTTTGATTTGCATGATGTTCATTTTTCCCTTAAGTTTTTTCAAGATTTAATTAAGCATTTTTGTATTTAGAGCAACAGACAAATGTACGGTTATGAAGCTCCAAATTAATACCTAATTCATGTATTTATTTTTAACTTTTCCAAGCATACCATTCTTTTTACTTTTCTCTTCATAAAATTAAAATAAATACACCCAAAACTAATAAAAAACAATTACAAATTTTACTACAAAAAATAAGTCAAGTCTGCATTAATTAACATCTTCAAATGGTGTATAGAAATCCTGTAATGTGAAAATATCACGAGCCTTAAACGATCTGACACCAGGAGCTGTGCAACACTTGACGCGGTGACCTAAACTTGCCCTCATGCTAATAAACAAATCAGTATCAGTTGAAAATGTAGCGCAAGCCTCAGCGTGCCACTGTGACACGTTTTGTGTTTCTGTGGTGGTCTAAGGTTCCTCAGATAGTCGGCTTTGGGCTGACTGGAACCCCACGACAGGCGAGGTTCAGACACACACGCTGCTCCGTCATGCACATATATTATTTGGATAAGACGGTCTGGGATCACATGAATGCTGATTCCTCTTTTTCTTTCTCTCTCTCTCTCTCTCTCGCTCTCTCTCTGCCTCTAACTCCACCTCTAGTCCTTCTGCTTGGTTGGTTTCTTGTCGCGCTCTGTGGGTTGACTGGTGGCCCCTTTGACTTCTGACCCCTTAATCCCCTGCCAGCTGCAGCGAGGCCTCCAGAGGACTCTGAGATTTGTGTATGTGTGTGTGTGTGTGTGTGTGTGCGTGTTATAACTGAAAGGAGGGGGCATGTAAAAATAAATATGTGTGGGTGTGTAGACCCCTGACTAATGATTATTTCCACTAGTGATTAATCTGTTGATTATTTGGTCATAACATTAATTATTTAGTTTATAAAAAAAAAAAAAAATAAAAATGGAAATTGTTCATCATAAATTCCTACATCCCAAGTTGTCATCACCTAATGATTTGTTCTGTCTGACCAACAACTTAAAAATCATAAAATATTCAGTGTGCATGATTACAACATAAACAGAACTTAACCAGAAAGTTGCATGACTGAAGGTGGAATTGATCCCAGATCAATAAGCATTAACACAGATGACATGTCTTTGAATAAAAATGTATGTGTGTGTGTGTTTTGACACTCAAACAAACTTAAAAAATAATAATAATAATACAGTAAAACTCGCATATAATGGATTCAGGTGGACCAGCGAATTTTGCCTGTTATATGTATAAAACGGGCGAAATCCGTTATACGAATAAAATGGACAAAATCCGTTATTTGTATGTAACGGATTAGTTACAGCCGAACGATCTACGGGGAATCCTGAATCTGGACCTGCCTCATTTAATGACCAGGTCAAAACTTCATCCGAAAAAAATAAACACCTGCCTTAAATAAGAGCCGGATATTATGTGCATTAAAAAGATTACATTTGGTTGAGTTGGTCTTTTTTCTAAGTCTGCTGGTGCTTTTAAATCCTAAAGCCTGATTTATGCTTCTGCAGCTCTGTAACTCTGTGGCCATGCAATGACGTCGACGTGCGTATGATGTTTTTAAAGTTCTCCATCACGTCTTAATGCAATTTACCATAGGAACAGCCGTAAATTGCATTAAACGTTTTGGTAAATTATGGTAAATTTTTCTGGATTAATTTGTCTCTCAACAAGCTCCACTTCTTTAACCTCCAAATCGACATAACGGTACGTATAATTTCCTCAATAAATTGTAGGTCATTTGAACGTCTTTTTCTGACTTTGTGTTGTGAAGTTGGTAATATTTGCGGACTTTTCTGCCAAACATATTTGTAAATGTAATCGGCAGGCACACCGCAAAAACTATTAAAATATGACAGAAGAGGAAGGTGGAAGAAGATGGAGAGAGACAGCAGCATTTTTTTAATAATCACCGGCTTGAATTATGCCCTGCCTTGTTTACATCCTGTGTCTGAGCATGGTTTGATAAAAAATAAATGGCCGGTCTTTAAATCACAGAAATACAGTACGCGCTTTCCTCAAATCTGCGAGTGTCAGTGCTGAACTTCATTTCATACCTGTGTTACTGGGCACGTCCAGACTGCTCAGTCCGGTACACGCGAGGGGTTTTTAATGGAAATACATTACGACGGGCCTGGACGTTTTGTCCGATGTGAGCGAAAATCTGTTCTACAAAATCCGTTTATATATGCCGTTTATTACATGGAAAATGATGGAAAATCGATTCATCTGACGGGTGAAATCATGTTGCATCGCTCGCTGCCTGCTTGCATCGATTTTTTCCGAGGCACATTGAATGCACCACGGACCGAAGCCAGAAAGCACATTTCTACAACAACAAACATGATGACATCAATAGCCTTTTTGCTTAACTGTTTCCTTATCGGTCCTTCAGTTCGGGGCGCTGCAGCTGTTGTTTTTGAGGGTGTTTATCAGGAAAATGATCATTTCTCTACGTTGATTGCAGACTGCAGCAGGTCTGCTTGAAGCTTAAAGCAACAAAGCAGTGCTTCGACCTGCTGTTTGCTGGTTCTCTGCTTTGCTGGTTTTCAGAAACAGCAAGTCCGCAATGTCATCATTAACGCCTCTCAAAGCCATTTAAAGATGTCAATCGTGAGTAGGGATGCGTATTGATAAGATTTTATCGATATCAATGCCATTATCGATTCCGCTTAGCGATCCGATTCCTTAACGATTCCCTTATCAATACCTCTTGTGAATTTTCTGTGTACCAAAAGCATGCTTTACAGGTTTTCTATGTCAACAACATTTTACTGAGTCTTAAAGTAAGTAAATAAATATGAAAGTGGTCACTGGATCCTTAAACTCTGGATATAATAAACTCTACATGGTGGATCTTTGATCTCTGGACATGAATACAAATAAACAAAATCTGTAGTTTTTGTCGAAAGCATTTCCTTCCAGATATTATTGGCATGAATGTCTTTCCATACATCTGAGCTGAGCTCTTGCAGCTGACTGCGCTACACATCAGGATGTAATTCATAAAGAATGCAGGACGTCTCATTTTGGGAGGGAAAAAACATTTTAGTCGATTGTAGTTTGTCTGTATTAAGAAGTGTCATTTTGGATATTGATCTCCAGCAGCATTACAACCAAATTCCAAATAAACTGAACCTATTTGAATTGACTCAGCGCTGCAGCCCAACCATGACAACTTCAGGGTCTGCCTGAAGGGTTTTAGTCCCAAAATCTACTTGGAATTGGGTTAATTTGGGTTAAGTGATGTGATAGGGCACATCAAGTATATTACAGAATTCTGGAATCTCTGATTTGTTTGAATACCATCATCTGACACTTGAAAAACACAGCGCTTTATTAAATGAAGCAGAAACAATATTAAGCCTGCTTTGATGCTTTCAGGGCAACTAGATCTTATCAAGGTGATACCCTGGCACACCAGAGACCACATTCTTATCCAGCTAATAATTAGTTTGAAAGTGAAATACAGTGAGACATAACGATCCATCCGTCCATCTTTCACAGCATATCCAAAAAGTTGGCTATGTCTTTACAGTTGGGTTTGTCATTCACCTAGAAATTGGTCAAATAAACCATAAAGGAGTAAAGTTCAAGAAACATGAAGTTTTGTGTGTGCAAAGGGTGATTGAGAAGTTATGAGCCTGACCCAAAAAAATTAGGGCGTGGTTCTCCATCTTTTGCATTCTGAGGAACCAACATTTCTCAAATGTGTGAAATGTGGAGTCATTCGCCTCTGGTACCTCTGCAGTCCACATCTCCTTATTCTGCAGGAATATCACAAAGCACCATATACACAGTAATGGAGGAGATGAGTGCAAAATATGTTTGTTTGCGATCATGTGAACACGGATTGGATATTTTTATATCATTTCCTTGGGGTAGTAGTTCACTCCCGACCCCAAAGGATCAACTAACTGGTTTCTCTGAGAGTCGCCTGGTCTCAGATACAGAGGTGTTGATTCTCATTCCATCTGCTTCACAAATTGGAGGTCATGCTCCGCGGCTCTCATAACTACAACATCTGCAAAAACCCCAGATGCAAGGTTCCAGCAGCACTGTATAGCAACACATAGGGTAAGAACCACACAGAGCATCAAAAGTGCAGTTATTATCAATGAACACAATTGTTTTGGTATTTAAATTGCACTGGAGTATAAGTTGCAGAACCTCTCAAACTAGTAAAAAAAAAAAAAAAAAACTGTGACATACTCTGGAAAATAAGGTACTCATAAACACTTGGTTTTAAAAGGTGAAGATGATTAAGGAAAAAATGCAAACGCAAATGAAGCGGCATCCTTGTTGCTGCAGAGGAGGCTTTGCATCTCTGCTATATATGATAATCATGAACAGGAACATGACGATACACGTGTCCCTGAACTCATGCAGGCAAATGCGGTCTAAAACACGTTCGCCTAAACCGACGCCTGAGGCGGACAAAGCCGAGGAAGCTTTCGCACACGAGATGTGCCACACGTGAGCATGGGCATCAGCGTGCACGTCCGTGAGCCAACACTGCCGGTTTCCTTATGTTTGTCAAACGACTTCTTTCTTCACCTTTTGTGGCCTTGAGTTGTGCAGAATGTCAGAGGGCCGCTCTGCAGCCCTTTGAAGTGATTTGTGAGGCCCTGCAGCGTGTAGCAAGAATGACAGCTGATGAATGCATGTGTGCACGGTCAGGCGGTATTTCCGCGAGACAAAGTGGGGCTCTGGAGAGCAGAGCTGGAAGGCATGACTCCCCTAATCTACCACTGTCAACTCCACCTTGACACAGACCCCGCCCATCGCCCTCAGGTGGTGGTGCGACTGCTGGGGAACAGGAGGATGTTAGTTTAACACTTCAGACAGATTAAGTGTCAAATATGAACTCTGTATTCTGTTTGCCTGCATCATTTTTGGAACTGACAGACTTATCCTCGCTGTTCCACCAGTAGCTTCATTTTGTGCAGTATGAGGAGATGGAAACGGCCAAAAGTGGACTCAGAACATGTTGAAAAGTTGCACAAGACTCTGGAAATGTGCAAAACCATTGCACAATTTAGGAAAGTTCACAGAAATTTTGTGTCACAAAAGAAGATGATGCTAAAGGTGAGACAGCAGGTTAGAATATTGTTCCTTCTGCAAAGTCAAACAACTCCTAATGTTAACTCAATAAAAGTATTGATTAGTCAAGATCAACACTGAAGATGACTTTAATGTGACTCATTTCCATCTTTAATGCTGCTGGCTTTAATTAAGCATTGGTTTTCTAGCAACCATTGACCTAACATGCAGAGTGAGATCAGGAAATGTCCAAATACTTGTGGACCAGAGTGTATATCAGTGTGGAGTGGAATGGGGAGTGGCCTATCAACTGTACTTCCAAAGGCGAAGCAATCACAAATGTGTATGAGATCTCAAACCGAGCTTCGCCCATGTACCGCGCCACTCATTTCGCTCAAAAAGCTTTACAATGATGCTTCTGTTCACTCACTGACACACACACACACACACACACACACACACACACACACACACACACACACACACACACACACACACACACACACACACACACACCAGTGATAGTGATTTCTCAAATCTGACAGGGACTCAAGCTGAAAGTCCTCTGGGCACAAGCCCACCTCTCTAACCTCTTTGTGAAGGTTTTGGGTCACCACATTTGGCCTCAATAGCTTCAGTGCACCTTTGCATTGTTGATCCTTCAAGTATCTGGAGCTCAACTGGAGGGATGGAACATCATTCTTCCAGAAGATAAATTCCCTTATTTGATGTCCTTGAAGACTTTGGAACAAAAATTCCCATATACAAGGTCTATTAGACAATAAACCGACCCTTTTATTATTTTTTTTAACTATATGGATTTGAATGACGTGCGATTCCACCAATCATGCTTGAACCCTCGTGCGCATGCATGAGTTTTTTCACGTGTGTCGGTGACGTCATTTCCCTGTGGGCAGGCCTTGAGTGAGATGTGGTCCCGCCCTCTCGGCTGAATTCCTTTGTTTCACACTCTGCTCCAGACGGCGCGCGATGCTTTATCAAAATTTTTTCTGGACCTGTGAGGAATATCCGAGTGGATACTATTCGAGAAATTAAGCTAATTTTCGGTGAAAAGTTTAACGGCTGATGAGAGATTATGGGGTGTTTCTGTCGGTGTAAGGACTTCTCACAGAGCGGGATGTCCTGCAGCGCTTCCAGGCACAGTCGTCGGCCTGTTTTGACCTGAAAACATCCTAATTTAAGGCTTAATTCACCCAGGACGTCGTGAGAGAACAGAGAAGATTCAGAAGAGGCCGGCATGAGGACTTTATGTGGACATTCCACTGTTTAAGGACATTTTGTAATGAAAGACGTGCGCGCAAATTCGCCAAGTTGTTTCCGTGACGACTCGGCGAATCTGTGTGCGCCGCGACAGGAAAAACACCTCCGTGTTGAAAACCATTTGTAAAATTCAGGCGGCTTTTGATGGCTTTCAACAAGTTAGTAACTGAGAAATTGTTTAACAGCTTGGGCATGTTCCAACTTGCCCGTTAAGATTTCCAACGGAGGTGTTTTTCCTGTCGCGACCCCCCGCGGTCGGGTCCGGCCCGACATACGACTCTGCCCGCACGTTCTTTCATTACAAAATGTCCGTTAACAATGGAATGTCCGAATAAACTCCTCATGCTGACTTCTTCTGAAAGTTCTCTGTTGTCTGACGACTTCGTGGGTCAACAGAGCCTGAAATGTGGATGTTTTCAACTTGAAACGGCGAGACGCTGCCGCCTCGAAGCGCAGATCGCCGTCAGGCGCCGTGGGCCGTCCTTACGGCAACACTACCAGACCAAAATCTCTCAGCCGTTAAAATTTTTACCAAAAACCAGCTGAATTTATTGAATGGTGTCCACTCAGTTGTGCCTTACAGCTTTGAAAAAATTTTGATCAAACAAAGCAGCAGTCTCTGAGCCATTCCTAAACAATGAAAAAATCGACGAGAGGGTGGGCGACTCCTCACTCAAAGACTGCCCACAGGAGAATGACGTAACCGACAGGCGTGAAAAAACTCTCACATGCCCACGAGGGTTCAAGCATGTCTGATGTAATCACACGTGATTCAAATCCATATGGTTTTTGAAAAAAATAATAAGGTCGGATACTTTTCTAATAGACCTCGTATGTTAAATTGGGTTGAGATCTGGTGACTTTGAAGGCCACAGTGCACAATTCACATTTTTATCAAACCATTTAGTAAGACCTTGTGCCTTATGGATGAGGACATTATTCATTTGTTTGTTGTTTGTATTATTATTCTGGGTTTTCCTTTAATTTGTCATCCATTGGGTTTTCCTATTTCTCCTACTTTTGTTATTCCAGTGATGGACTTCCATAACTCCACACGTCAATGTTCTCACTTCCACCTCATGCAACCTCTACTCCTGCACTCCCTTCACTGCCCACATTTCTGTCCCAGATCATTCTTGACCTTTAATCCCCATGTTAATTCCTCTGTCACATGTGAAAACTGAATCGGTCCTTCCCCCTTACAGTGGTCTCTTCTTAAGGTGGGTCGCTCTAGGTTGGGGTTTGATGGGGCTGCAGTTCCTCCAAAAATATCAGTAAGAGTTTCTCACATTCTGACCCAGACATTTCTTGTCCACTGCAAAATAAGAGAAGAAAATATTGCTTCTTCTCATCATAGCTGTTATTTAGGATGAATCTACCAAACATCTGTTGGCACTTAATGTGTGGAAAGGTCTGGTGTGCGTTATCGATGGCATACTCATTGTTAAACTCTAAGGCTGGTATTTTAACTGTTGTTATCTGACCACAGATCTGCCGTTGGATGCATCTTATTCTCCGGGTGTCTCCTGGTACCATAAAAGAATGTTACTACAAGTCTGTGTGTCTCGTCTTTATCTTCCAACTCAACCATAATGTTTATACAACACACTTTAGGATGGGGGGGAATATAAGGACACGCTCCCTGGGGTGAAGGGCGAAGGTGGGGGTTGGGTTCGGGGAAGCTCGGGGTTCCCCTCTGCTGAGCATGTTAAGTCTTGGTCTGTTGCAGGTTTGAGCCTAGAATTCCTCTGGTGTCAAGGAAACGTGTAAAGATGTAACACGAGCCTTTAAAGCTGCTGAAAACAGACACCAAATTTAGCAGCGGAGTGACGTTGTGTTTGCCCTGAGTTCATGGAAAAGCTGCATTAGATGGAATTTCCATGTGTGAGAAGCTGAAGTCCAAAACAGAACCGTGTCTGCTCCACCTTCACATTACCGACGCTGCAGGATTTGACTGACATCGATACAATAGCTTTACATCTTACAACCTGAACACAACAGTACAGCACAAAACAGACACATCTGGGGCTTTTAAATGATATATCAATTAAAATGAGTGTATTTGTGGTATTTAAAGGTAAAAAATTCACACATGCATGACATGACCAGGTTCACAACGCACGTGCACCCTATTTGTATACACAACAAAACTGAACTGAAGGCACCTATTCTACAAAATAACAGCAACAGTAAACACTGATGAAAATACAGAACTTCTCCTTACTGCTTCACCTCAGGGAGCTTTGGTGGCCAATATCCACCAGACAATCTCTCACTTGAGTGCACTTTCTCACTTGCAGCACCTGTCAAACTCTATCTTACAGAACATGAGAGATGACTCTGACTGGTTTATTGCTGTTACTAATGAAGCGGATAACTCCAACCCCTTCCTTTACATTGCACTGTAGTTTGCACTAAGCTCATACACCCTGTAAGTAACACAAATGAGTTGGACACGCCTCCAAAATAGATTTGTGCTATCCAGGGTAAACTGTGCTTCAGATTGACAAGATAGGGCCCTTCATCTTCTGGACAAGGTTTGTTTTGTTTGGTATGAATTGACAAAAGACTAAATTGGGAGTTCAGGTTTATAGTCTTCCAGACAGACACTAATTTGTAAATATGTTAATATCAGTACTATTAAATGACTTAGTAGATGTTAATATGTAATGTTTAGTCATCTACATATATGCACTGACACTCACTAAACGACTCTACAAATGTTTATCAGTTCTGTTACTTCAAAAAAATAAATAAATCTAAGGAATAGCATCCGTTAAATGACCCTTTGGGGCCACTGCACAAATATTCCCACTTGTAAATTTACAGTATGTCTTTATTTTGGTAATTTCTAAGTGGTAAAATTGCACATCATCTCTTTAAGCAAAACCAAAACAAACCAGACGGAAGCCCCATTAAAAACCAAAAGTGTGTGTTACTGTAAATGGGTTCAGTATGGATGTTCTTTTGACGGGTGAAATCAGTGGCGTGCAACCTAATGAGCGGACTGAGCCCAGTGATTTATCAGCAGTCAGAGGCCCGGCGCTGCACGTCTGCTCCATCTGCGTGGTCCTCCTTTCCTTAAATGTTCCCAAATGAGCTGAGGAGCCGGCACTTGCTCGACCTGGTATGTGCAGCTGCACAACAGCAAGCGGACAAAAGTTTGGCTTCCCACCTTATTGAATTATGTTTATTTCTAATTTGAGCATAAAAAACTTATGATAGACGTGTCAGAAATGATTCAAATGAAAGGCATCAAAGGGTCGATGTATCCAGTGAGTGTGTGCATGACTGTTTTTTAGACAATCGTAACATCATTTCATTGTTTCAGTGATGCAGTGGTGTCATCACTTATACAACATAATGACAAGTGATTAGCTGATCAATATATGGATCACCTATTGCTGTGAAGATATCTTTGAAAGTATGAGGCAGTGGGGGGAGGGGTGGTCAATTATGACATCTTTTTGACATTATCATAATGTGACTCGTACAATTCAAAATGTTTGGCCCTGAGTTCATATAGCTGCATGAAAGCCAGCATCTACACGGGTCATACAGTAGTGTTCAGAATAATAGTAGTGCTATGTGACTAAAAAGATTAATCCAGGTTTTGAGTATATTTCTTATTGTTACATGGGAAACAAGGTACCAGTAGATTCAGTAGATTCTCACAAATCCAACAAGACCAAGCATTCATGATATGCACACTCTTAAAGCTATGAAATTGGGCTATTAGTAAAAAAAAAAGTAGAAAAGGGGGTGTTCACAATAATAGTAGTGTGGCATTCAGTCAGTTTGTCAATTTTGTGGAACAAACAGGTGTGAATCAGGTGTCCCCTATTCAAGGATGAAGCCAGCACCTGTTGAACATGCTTTTCTCTTTGAAAGCCTGAGGAAAACGGGACGTTCAAGACATTGTTCAGAAGAACAGCGTAGTTTGATTAAAAAGTTGATTGAAGAGGGGAAAACTTATACGCAGGTGCAAAAAATTATAGGCTGTTCATCTACAATGATCTCCAACCATCAAAATGGATAGAGGAATAACCAGAATGGCAAAGGCTCACCCATTGATCAGCTCCAGGATAATCAAAGACAGTCTGGAGTTACCTGTAAGTGCTGTGACAGTTAGAAGACGCCTGTGTGAAGCTAATTTATTTGCAAGAATACCCCGCAAAGTCCCTCTGTTAAATAAAAGACATGTGCAGAAGAGGTTACAATTTGCCAAAAAACACATCAACTGGCCTAAAGAGAAATGGAGGAATATTTTGTGGACTGATGAGAGTAAAACTGTTCTTTTTGGGTCCAAGGGACGCATACAGTTTGTGCGACGACCCCCAAACTCTGAATTCAAGCCACAGTTCACAGTGAAGACAGTGAAGCATGGTGGTGCAAGCATCATGATATGGGCATGTTTCTCCTACTATGGTGTTGGGTCTATATATCACATACCAGGTATCATGGATCAGTTTGGATATGTCAAAATACTTGAAGAGGTCATGTTGCCTTATGCTGAAGAGGACATGCCCTTGAAATGGGTGTTTCAACAACACAATGACCCCAAGCACACTAGTAAACGAGTAAAATCTTGGTTCCAAACCAACAAAATTAATGCCTCGCAGATGTGAAGAAATCCTGAAAAACTGTGGTTATACAACTAAATACTAGTTTAGCGATTCACAGGATTGCTAAAAAAGCAGTTTGAACATAATAGTTTTGAGTTTGTAGCATCAACAGCAGATGCTACTATTATTGTGAACACCCCTTTTCTACTTTTTTTTTTTTTACTAATAGCCCAATTTCATAGCCTTAAGAGTGTGCATATCATGAATGTTTGGTCATGTTGGATTTGTAAGAATCTACTGAATCTACTGGTACCTTGTTTCCCATGTAACAATAAGAAATATACTGAAAACCTGGATTAATCTTTTTAGTCACGTAGCACTACTATTATTCTGAACACTACTGTATACTGTAGCCGCGTCTAGAAGAAAAAAATGCAGAATCCAGTGTCTTTTTTCAGAACAAACCAGTCTGAATAGTCATTGAGAATCCCTGAACTTTTCAGAAGTTCAGGGATGAGGGGTTGTTTATTTTTGCTGATTTGTCACTCAAAATCTATTGCAAAAGGTGACAAAAGCTCCTCTGCAATAGCAGATTAGACAGACACTTGGTTCATGCTGAGGGTGAGTACGTTTTAATTGCCATACATTAGCTAGCCACAAACTGTTTACTGTTGTGATAGCAACAAATCCCACACATAGGCTTTTTCCCTCCACTGAAAGCACTGAAAGCGCTGAAACGTAGTGTTTGTGGGCGCTTTCTCAGCAATTTTTTTTCCAGTGCCAGAAAAAAAAAGGCTATATGGAAACGTGCAGAAATGACGCTAAGATTAACAGCTGACAGGAAACGAGGCCTTGTGTTGTGAAAGTGTAGGAACACGGACCCACAACAGGGGGTGCAATGAACGGACAATGGAGAGAGTAAATAACAAGATTTACTACTGAAACAAGCACGAGTAATACAACAAACACAATGTGGGGTCGAATCCGCTGGTGTCGTGTGGGCAGGCTCGAAGGTAGGAGACGTCTGTCTCAGTCGAACCGGAACCACCCAGATCTCCTCTGCCACCGAACCCTGGAAATACTGGAACCGCCAAGTCCCGAATTCCCAGGTGGCCACTGCCTCCGCTCGTCGGATCCGGTACTGCTGGCAGGAGAGAGCTACAACACACAGGAGTGGATGAACGCACCCAGTAACAGAGAGGGGAGAAGCCGCCTCCACCTCTTGGCAAAGTATAGCAGGAAGGTGAGTACTTATCCAAAGAATGAGGTTTTCAGTAGTCACCAGTCCTGAAAAAGGTTTTAACAGTCTTAGCTGATGATGCAATGTATAACTGCAGAGAATACTACCTTGGTCTTAGGCGATATCTCGGCACTGAGGTGGAGACGCCGTCCTCCTGATATACCTCGGTGCTGAGTAGAACAGCTGTGTCTGGTGATGGGTGACAGCTGTCACCCAGGCTACTCCCATGATGCGGCAGCGCCCTCTGGTGCCTGGAGCCCGCACTCCAGGCAGGGCGCCCTCTGGTGGTGGTGGGCCAGCAGTACCTCCTCTTCAGCGGCCCACACAACACCTTGATTCTAATTCTACTTGTTGAAGGTAGTGTATATAATTCTTAATTTACTTCTGAATTGCTCGTTTAAAGGGGAGCTGCTTTCTTAAAGCTACAGTGTAAAGGATTTAGTGTCATCTAGTGGTGAGGCTGGAGATTGCATTATGCCATCGCCTAACATGATTTTATTTTCCTTCATGTTTCGCTCCTTTGGTGATGGTGATTCATGCTCCCTTGCCTTCTCTTGACAAAAGCAATATGTGTGTGATTCTCCAGTTCACAAAAACGAGTGTTCTCAACCTTATTTTCCTGCAGTAACAACCAGTAGACATTTGTGTAGAGGAGGAATCACTGATTCCCCTCCGTTTTTCTTCAGTTTTCCAGCCACACTGCAAAAAAATGCAAAAGCCAGAGTAAGTTTGTCCCTTTTGGATTTCTGTATCGACAAAACAGTGCACCATGTCGGCTTCCATGAGGAGGCCCAATCCCATATAGATATGAAGAGCTCATTTTAATCTTCTGAAAACACATTGATTCATTATTGTAGGTTATTATAAAAGAACAGAGAGATGCTAGAATGCATTTCTGTTAATAAACATCCCTAAATCCTACATACTGTCGGAACTGCGTGGTGTTTTAAGTGTACACGCTTGGTCTTCGTGGCCAACAGTTCTGCCTGCTTATCCCGCAGGTAGCAGCTCCACGTGAAGTGGTCTTCACATACCACTGAATTCCGCCCGAATGGGAAGGTTTTCAGTGTATGACCCGTACCGAGGTTGTGTAGCCAATGTTTGACTAACTCCGAATTTGTTTCGTCCGTTGGTTTCGGCACTCAAAAGAAATGTTTGCCTGGGTTTCTCCGCTTGTTGTTGGACAACCGTACTCTTTGCACTCTGCCATTGTCCTCAGTGCTATTTGACCAGTTCACTTCTTCTTCGCCTTCTTTCACATCACTGGTGGACAACACGTGACGGCACCCAACCAGTCCACTGCAGCCCAGACAATCACAAAAATCAATGATCGCGTGTCACTACTGGGGCTCGAACAGCCCATGAAGGAGGCAACATGTCACTGACCATGCCTGACGGACAGAGCAACGACTTAGAACTCGAGCTTACTTGATGAGGGCTCATTACCAGAGTAACCTGATGGGATCACTAGTATTACTAGTGATGATTTAAACAGCTATTTTTTTAAAATGCACTACAGGAACGCTTTAAGGTAATGAAGTTCCCAAATGACTTAAGCGTGTTACTATTGTGTTAAAATCCAACCCCTTGTCCACATTGTGACACCTGGATCAAGTAGGGGATTGCCTGTTGGGGTGAAATATGTTGGGGACCTTCTGTGCACTGTGACCATTATGGTAACCATGAAAGCCCAATAGAACCCTAAACATGAGATAGCTAATGGAGCTCTGGTGAAACAAGAAGTCCTCAATGAAGATTCAGGTGGAGGAGGTGATGGATTGTCACCCAACAGCTCTGAAGGGAAATGAAGGTTGCTGCAGGTCCACAGACCTACAATTTGACTGGAATTTCCCAGCCAACAGACCAGGCGAGGAATCTCTGAAGGACCATAGCGTTTGGCGGTATGCAGCGACACTGCCACGTTAAACAAACCCACTCACAGGTGTCTCTAGATCGATCAAGAGACAGTCTCCTCACCACAAAGAGACTGCCAAGACTATAATGTTGGTTGGGGTTGATGTTGGTTGGTTGGGGTGCTGATCATCAGAGTACAGATATGAAGCTGATGACAAACAGACAAACTGGGTAAATACATTTTGAAGGGGAAATGTCTGTTCTCTTATGAGGTTGTGTTGGGGCGACTGCAATTCTTGGGCAGGGATCAAAGCCCCATTGAAGCTGCCTGTGTGTTAGCAGGAGTAAAAATCAGAGTATGTGCAGATCTTACGTTTTGTTGGCACCATGAGTAACGGTCAGTCTTTTTTTGGTGGAGTGTTTTACGGTAACATGGCCAAAGTGAATTCACACACCATCATGCCGCAGCTCAATCCTCTTCACCTTCTACCTTTTAAGTGCCTTCGTGGGGTTATTAGCTCTTTGATTCCTTTAGGTTCCCCCTTTTTAGTTGTCAAAGTGGCATGACCCAAACACTTATTAGCTGACCCCTGGGATTAGTCCAAGCTGGAAAACGAGAGGGAGGAGGTGGAGTCAAGCCTTCACCTCAAGGTGCCTGCTGCAGCATCTCACAAAAACCTTAATTAAATCGCTGAGACACCGAGTAAGGAATGTTTGCTTTGCTCTCTCTTTTTTTCGATCGTATGCTTCGTCCTTCAGTCCATCATTCTTTCTTTGCTTTTCCCAGACAGCAGATGCCACGCTGGGTTTGTTCATCTGGCTGCTCCACAAATCACACTCATGTTGTCTTTTCAGCTCTCAGGCTCTTCATAGAGCCAACAGAGTGATGTTGATCAGCAGGTCACCTTTTACCTGCTGCACCAAAAGCAAAGCGGGTCTCAAACCGTGTGATTCCGTGTCTGTTTGTGAAAATGTGTGTGGTCGATGTGTACGTGATATTGTGACAGACTGTGCACCAAGATGTAACATTCTTTAAAAAAATAAAATAAAATCACCTCACTATGAATTTGAACAGGTCAGATGTTGGGTAGAATTCATTTCCAATTGTGGCCACCAGGGGGCAACACCTCTGACACACTGTGCATCCAATATCTTGACAAAGACTTCATGCATCAGGGTGAAACTTTGTAAATAAAATCACCTTAGGCAAGTTCAACACTGGGCACATCTCAGTTCTAATCATGGCCACCAGGGGGCCAAGTCCCTGACATATTGTGTGTCCAGTATCTTGACAAGGACTTCTTAGATACAAATTGGTACATAAGGTTGCCTCGCTAACACCTCAAACAAGTTTGACACTGGGCATTTTGTTTGATTGTTTGTTTGTTTGTTCCGATTCTAACTGGAGCCACCAGAACCAAGTCTCAGAAACCTAGCGTATGCAGTATCTTGAAAAAGACTTTTACAACAAAGTGAAACTTAGTACAGAAGGTCATCTTACTAAAATCTTAGACATGTTTCATTTTGGAGTTATTTCAGTCCTAATTTTAACAAACAGGGGTCTCTGAAACCTAGTGCATGTAAGAGCTCTACAAGGTCTTCATGGATAATGATCAAACTTGATTGTGTAAATTATACCTTGCTAAGATCTTGCAAAAGTTATAGGTTGGGATCTATGACACAGGTTAGAGTAATACACAGTTACATATTTCTTTAAATAGGATTTTAAAGGTGGCAAATCAAAATATCAGTGTCTTGATAGGCAGCTGTTTTGATCTCAAAAGTTGAGGATTTATTCTAAATCAATTGATATTTACATAAGATACCTTTAAGTTCTCACACCAGTAATCTTGGTCATTAAATTTTTTAATTCCTTAGTTTTTTTCCTCACATAAAGCTCTTTTGAAAAATTGAATTCAATCACATGAAATTCTGAACAAAATGTCATTTTATAAAGAATTGTAGCAAAAACAACAAACATTGAACTGAATTGTTGATATCTTCCCTTATATCACACCAATCCCATACAAGTCAGCTGTTATTAACATGTTGTTCTTGATACTGGTCTATCAAGTTTTTAAAGTTAAGTTAAAATAGATTTAAAATGTAAAAAGCTGTTTTAATAGCTAGTTTTAACCTGCTGCAAGCAAATTAAGATATTTTAATATTGGTTTTGAGACGGCAAATGGACTGCAGTTATGTAGCGCTTTTCCATCTGTATCAGACACTCAAAGTACTTTACAGTGATGCCTCACATTCACCCATTCACAGACACACTCTCACACCGATGTCAAAGTGCTGCCATGCAAGGTGCTCACTACACACAGGGAGCAACTTGGGGATTAAGAACCTTACCCAAGGGCCCTTAGTGATTTTCCGGTCAGGCGGGGGTTTAAACGGAGGAATCTCATCTCAAGCCCAACGCTTAACCACTAGACCATCACCTCCCCAAAAATAATAATAAAAAAAAAACACAGAATGGCAAAACATAAACTATTTAAACCTGAAGTAATTTAAAAGCAGTTTTAACCATTTTATTGTTTTGATGTACAGTAGTTCCAAACCACTTTATCTCAAACATCAAGGAAAGTGATGATCTTCATATTTGAGAAGCTACTGCATATTTAATTTCTTAAATGCGTATTTGATTATTTTCTATTTACTAATCAGTCATTTCAGGTGTGCACATGCTGCAGAGGAGTGCACTTTTAAACACATGAACAACATAAAGTCATCAGCATAAAGAGACACACAAACTAATGTGACGATTTATCAGGTTTTCCACCCTGTGGGTTACAGTGGTGAAGATAAACATTTGAACTCAAATCTGAAACTTTGGACCAACCATGAAATGCTGACAGGATAAAAGCTGATCCTCTTTCACTGCGCGCCCCTCGTCTGACCGGGGACAGTGACCCGAGGTAATAACCCGGTGTGCGACCGGGGATGGTGACCCGTGCACCAGGTGAGGAATTCCAAGATCCACATGTTATCAGCAGGGAGTTTTTGACATGTGCGGTAGGCAGCAGGTTCGTTTTTGGATCAGAACTTGAAAACCGATTCTGCTCCGGATTCAAACACGTGAGGTTTCTCTTGCGTAAAACGCAATGAAACCACATTCCCATGCACTTAATGTTTAGCCCCGTGCACACATGAAGTTATCCATCCCAGTGGATGTGAGTGAGAGCGCAGCAGCGCAAGAGGACCTTCTTACCTCGGCAAAGTTCACCCGAAGTCCTCGCAGTGCGCTCCGGAGGTTCCAATCTCTGTATCCACTCTGACCCCGCGGTGCAAAGCTCTGCTGGGTTTCAAATCACCGGTCCAGTCAGAGTTGGGCCGAAAAGCGAAGACTACCACTACTAAAAGTCCGCCAAGGTGCTGGAGAACCGGTCCGGCGGAGTTCTGTGGCGCACGGACGCACAACAGTGGTGCTCATTGAAGCGCAGCACCGAGCGCTTAACACAGGCTGCGAGTGGGAGGTACCGGGAGCGAGGGCGCGCCCCAGTGCGCGTCCCCGACGGTTGCTGCTGCAGGCTGCACCTGCAAAAAAATAAAATAAAAAATAAATAAACAAAATACATGAATAAAAAGTTAAAAAGTCCAGGATGGATGAATGAGAAAGTGTGAAAGGACCACGTGCGAGGTGCACGTGATTTATTGGTTTACGCACACTTGAATTCAATGTTTGGTGTTCTCTTTACCATCAACCCCCCAAAAATAAAATAAAAACAAACATTTGAAATATCCAATAGAGGTGGGCGGATCGATCCTAATATCGATACCAACGCTAGTATTGATATTGACTGATCCTCGTGTAAAAAGATCGATACTTAAGCTTTTTTCTCTCCTGCACGCACTGACAGCCGCACGCGCAGATTCATCAAAGTGTATGCACTGTGTCACACAACACGGAGCAGCGCACCCTTGTATTGTGGTTTGTCAGCCCTCTACCTCAGGAGATTTTGTTTTAAGTTGGGTTGAGTGATATTTTTTAAACAAAAATGTTGATTGTGATAATAAATTATTTTGTTGTCATATACGTTTGGCGAAATTGTATCCTAGGTCTCAAGCCTGAGAGTTCTGTTGAATTGTATTTATATATTTATTTTTATTGGTTATGAAGTGACACTGTAAAAATTGTCAGAGTGATTCAACCTTCAACATTAAGTTCAATTGCTGCCTTCAAAACATAAGTCAACACAACTTCAAGAAATATTCAACAGGAAGGTAAGTTACAAGCTGGTAACTGATATAACTTACTTACCTTCCTGAGTTGAATCTTTTCTTGCCACAGTCAGCTGTGCCAAGAAAAGCTTTGGCCTCCTGCTTTGACTCCTCTGACTGACCATGTCAGATGTCACACAGAGCATGTGCCATTGGTGTATGTTGTTGGTTATGCATGCGCGTTGACTTGTGTGTGTGTGTGTGTGTGTGTGTGTGTGTGTGTGTGTGTGTGTGTGTGTGTGTGTGTGTGTGTGTGTGTGTGTGTGTGTGTGTGTGTGTGTGTGTGTGTGTGTGTGTGCATGAGCTTTATGCAACTTTCAACTGAGTTAATGCCACAAGACACCTCTAGTTAAGTTGTAATACAACACCAATTCCAATGAAGTTGGGATGTTGTGTAAAATGAAAATAAAAACAAAATACGATTTGCAAATCCTCTTCAACCTATATTCAATTGAATACACCACAAAGACAAGATATTTAATGTTCAAACTGATAAACTTTATTGTTTTTGTGCAAATATTTGCTCATTTTGAAATGGATGTCTGCAACACATTTCAAAAAAGCTGGAACAGTGGTATGTTTACCACTGTGTTACATCACCTTTCCTTCTAACAACACTCAATAAGCGTTTGGGAACTGAGGACACTAATTATGAGCATCATGATTGGGTATAAACAAAGCATCCCCAAAAGGCTCAGCCGTTCAACAGCAAAGATGGGGCGAGGATCACCACTTTGTGAACAACTACATGAAAAAATAGACCAACAGTTTAAGAACAATGTTTCTCAATGTTCAATTGCAAGAAATTTAGGGATTCCGTCATCTACAGGCCATAATATAATCAGAAAATTCAGTGAATCTGGAGAACTTTCTACATGTAAGCTGCAAGGCCAAAAACCAACATTGAATGCCTGTGACCGTCGATCCCTCAAGTAGCACTGCATTAAAAACCAACATCATTGTGTAAAGGATCTTACTGCGTGGGCTCAGGAACACTTCAGAAAACCATTGTCAGTTAACACAGTTCGTCACTACATTTACAAGTGCAAGTTAAAACTCTACCATGCAAAGTGAAAGTCATACACCAACAACATCCAGAAATGCCGCCTTCTCTGGGCCTGAGCTCATTTGAAATGGACAGACGCAAAGAGGAAAAGTGTGCTGTGGTCTGATGTGTCCACATTTCAAATTGTTTTGGAAATCATGGACGTCGTGTCCTCCGGACAAAAGAGGAAAAAGACCATCTAGATTGTTACCAGTGCAAAAGTTCAAAAGCCAGCATCTGTGATGGTATGGGGGTGTGTTAGTGCCAATGGCATGGACAACTTACACATCTGTGATGGCGCCATCAATGCTGAAAGGTACATCCAGGTTTTGGACCAACACATGCTGCCATCCAAGCAACGTCTTTTTCAGGGACGCCCCTGCTTATTTCAGCAAGACAATGCCACGCCATATTCTGCACGTGTTACAACAGCGTGGCTTCGTAGTAAAAGAGTGCGGGTACTAGACTGGCCTGCCTGCAGTCCAGACCTGTCGTCCATTGAAAATGTGTGGCACATTATGAAGCACAAAATACGACAACGGAGACCTTGGAGTGTTGAACAACTGAACAAACAAACAAAAATGGGAAAGAATTCCACCTACAAAGCTTCAACAATTAGTGTCCTCAGTTCCCAAACGCTTATTGAGTGTTGTCAGAAGGAAAGGTGATGTAACACAGTGGTAAACATACCACTGTCCCAGCTTTTTTGAAACATGTTGCAGGCATCCATTTCAAAATGAGCAAATATTTGCACAAAAACAATAAAGTTTATCAGTTTGAACATTAAATATCTTGTCTTTGTGGTGTATTCAATTGAATATAGGTGGAAGAGGATTTGCAAATCATTGTATTCTGTTTTCATTTACATTTTTCACAATATCCCAACTTCTTTGGAATTGGGGTTGTAACTTTAAAAATATATATATACAAATTACATCACTTTTTCTCGTTCAGACAGCGCTTCACTTTTTAGAATGTAGTGTGTCACTAATGTAATCTTTGCGACTGTGGTCACCGTCCCAGCTCTCTTCAGGTCATTGACCAGGTCCTCCCTTGTAGTTCTGGGCTTTCTCAGAAGAATCAACCTTACCCCACGAGATGAGATCTTGCATGAAGCCCCAGACTGAGGAAGATTGAGAGTCATCTTGTGTTTTTCTTCTGTTTTCCAATAATTACACCAACAGTTGTTGTCTCCTCGCTGCTTGCCTGTTGTCCCGTAGCCCGTCCCAGCCTTATGCAGGTCTACAATTTTGTCCCTGATGTCCTTAGACAATGCTTTGGTCTTGACTCTTGACAATGGTGGACAGGTTGGAGTGTGATTGATTGTGTGGACAGGTGTCTTTTATACAGGTAACAAGTTCAAACAACAAGTTCAGAGAGGAGCCTCTTCAGCCAGATTGCTCCTTCCCAAATGCAGGACCAACAGACTGAAAAACTTTTTTGTCCCTCAGGAAATCAAACTGTACAACTCCTCACTCGGGGGAGGAGGAGTAACAGGAAGACAGAGGACGGGAATGAGAGGAACAGTGGTAGCCAGTAAACCAGTGTTGATCAGAATGTCTGCAAACTGATTTTCCTTTTTTACTTTCACGTTTGATACTCTGTGTGCTTCTTACCCTGTGTGCTGCTATATGTACAATGCTGCCTGAGGAGTCTTCCCAAGGGATCAATAAAGTTCTATCTATTCTAATCTAAACAGGTGCAATTAATACAGGTAAAGAGAAAAACTAACAGGTCTTGCTGGTTGGTAGGTGATCAAATACTTATACCAAAATGTAATTAATTTAATTTTATTTAAAAATAATTGGTGGCCACCAAAGCCACTGTCGCATGTGACTAAAATGGTGAGATATATCCCAGAATGTTCAAAAAATAAAATTAGAAAAGCCCATCATCAACAGTGAAATTTAAAAACTTCTTCCTCTCGATGAGTTTGACCATTGCACCCAATTTAATGGCAATCAGCTGAAAACTTTCTGATGAAGGTTAAACACGCTGAAAAGAAGTAGTCATCCGAATGATGTAAGAGATTTTTTTTTCCAAAAAGTCCTTCTTTCTTTTTTTAAACACGTTCTAAAGGAACAAACCACATTGAACCAGACATGAACTTGGTGTTATAAAAAGCAAAGCCAAATCACTTTATGCAGACTTTATCTGGAATGCAGTCGTCAAAGCTGAAAAAGTTGATTCAAATCGTATTATCACACGCGTCCACTTAACAGTGGAACAGTTTGAATGCGAGTTCACTGCGGGGTGAAAAATCTCATTTGCTGTTGTTTCTGTAGACCACAAATAGTTTCACCAAACCTGCTCCTTATTTATTTTCAGGCACTTAACATGCAGCGCAAATACGTTCAGTCAGGCCACATTTAATACTTTATTCATGATAATTAGTCACATGTTTGCCTTCAGGTGTCTGCTTTCATCACACCCCACAGCACACACACACACACACATGCACACACACACACGTGCACACACAGTGACAAAGTTCTACCATTGAACTCATCAGGTTAAACAAAATGCTTTATTACAAAGGTGAGTACAGAGCAATAAATTTGGTTTGGCCTTAGTCCCATCTCAGCAGTGGGATGAGCAGACATTCTCGAATCCTGCCGCTGGAGGAGGCAGGAAGCGGAGCCCATCCCCTACAGCAGACAGGGACCAACTGGAATAGTGGGGCAGTGGAGGGAGTGTCAGGTGGAGAACTGAAAAATGGTGAGAAGTGAGTGAGATACTGAAGCTTTTGAAGGATGGGTCTGTGTCCAATTGTTTGTGGTGATGCTTATTGCTAACATATGTTAGGATTATGTTCATAGCTGAAGTCAATTAGCTGATTGTGAGAGACTGAATCGTGAGTCCCTTGGTAAAACTTGTGTTGCATTTCTTCTTCCCCATGCAAAATACATCCAGAGCCAACAGGTGGATATTTGGGAGGAGATGAGGGGGACAACATGTAAGACTGTTCTGCAGCAACAGGAAGTAGGAAGATCATTTTTATCCAGTTAGAAAGAGCCTGCAGGCTGATGTTGCCTTTATTGATTCACAGTATTTGATAAGCAATCAATCAATCTGTGATAACCTTTACTGCGATGGTTGACTGATAACATTTTGAGACAAGTGGGATTTCTAAAAACAATGATTTAATATTTTGCAAATGCTTTCAAGGTGAGAGAAAAGTAACAAGCAGCAATTTTTATGTGTTTTATTGAAACAACAGTGAGTTTTAGGTCTTTTTCTTAATTTCCATATCAAACGTCTGTCATTAAGGTTCTGATTTGCAAAAGGTTTGCATGTGAAAAACTTGCGCCAATACAACAGCTCCTGCAAAAATAAAAGTATAATATTCACTGTGCTGGAGGTTTTCCTCATTTTGTTATGTTACAGCAGAGGTCTCAAAGTCATTCCAGAAAGGGCCGAGAGGGTGCCGGTTTTCTTTGCAACCACACACTCCACCAGGTGATTTCACTGATTAACTGATTCCACCTGCTGAAAGTGATGTTAATCAGTCAAATCACCTTTGAAACCAGAGCTCTTCCATAGTTCTGCAAGCACAAAGTCCACATCATTACTGTCAAGGATGCACTTTAAAATCACTTTGATGTGAAGGTTGCAATAAATTTGATGAAAACTGGTGTTAAAATGTCTTTCTCTAATGTGAACCACATTTTGTGGTGGGTGGAACAAAAACAAACTTGCAATCAAATTCCAGTTAATTCATTTTGTGTATCATGCTTTGTCCACAACAGAAAAATGTGCAGAAACACGTGCACATCAAGATAATCATGACTGACGTGGTCCAATCTCTGTGTGTGTGTCAGGTGCAGTGAGAACCGTTCTTTGCATACAGTTTGCAGTGTGTGCCACCAGCAGAATGCAGTATAATTATTCACCGGTCTGCTTAAGTACCATCAAAGTAACAATAATTAAATGACTGAAATAGCAGCTTGCAGTTTTAATTGACAGCGTGTGAACATGCTCAGTTTATGTGGTCGAATTTGTACATAACATAGTTGCAAAAAGATGATTGAATTTCATTTTGTGCTTACATGATTTTGGAGGACACTGTGGGTCATATATATATATATATATATATATATATATATATATATTCAGTTATTCAGTTTAAATTATTAGCGCCAATTGATAGATGGAATTATTAAGCTAATGAAGCTGCAAGCAAAGTGGAGGATCTGAATGTATGTATGTATGTGACACTGACGAAACTGATCCCACCAGAGTTGTGACCTCAGCCATCAGAGAGTGGCCTTGTGTTGCGTATACCCGTCTGCGTCATGTGGAAGTGTGAGAAACAGGAAGTGATTTTTACAGGAGTGCGAGAAAACAAACAGCTATGCAGTGATGTTTGATCTGCTGCTTTACAACCGGGCACTGAAGTGGGATTTTCTTATGGGAACACACCTGTGAGGATTTCACTAAAAATAAATGAGGACAAAGTGCTGCAGGATGCATTAATTATTTCATAACTGGATTTAATGAATGGATCACATAGTGGATTATTAATCTTCTCTGTAGACCATAAAGATTCTGAGGAGCTGAGAAAGAAGTGAGGAAAAGGTGCTAGAATTGATTTGCAGAAACTGATCAATTCATTAATAGTTCCAAAAGTACACACATCCTTTGTAAATGTTCTCCTTTAAAGCTACAGTGTGTAGGATTTGAGTTTATTTGCATCCATAACCATCAGTTTATTAGCATATAATTCATAACCTGCAACAATGAATTAATATTCTCATGAGTTTAGAATAAACCCTTCATATCCACATGGGAGTGGGACCCCTCATGGAGGCTGCCATGTTAATACAGTAGCCCTACAGGGACAAGCTTACTCCACCTTTCACATAAATAAATTGAATTGAATTGAATTGTTTGTTGGGCATATGGTGTGTTTTTCTTTTCTTTTTTAAATTCCTACCACGTTTGCCCTCTCATGGATAATTATTCCTTCTTAAACTACCGTAATCCCACATCGGAATGCCAGGGGGGTCTGCTTACAAATATGCCTAAATTTATTTTCATTTCAGGTGGACATTTAAGCAACTTTCAGAGAAAAAGAGGTTGGGCTTATGCTCAATATGATTGATATGATCATTTTTCAAACAGATTTCTCGTAAATGAAGCAATCATCCCAGGTGAGTAGAATGCACTTATCTTTGATTGGTAAAAATGCTTCAAAATTAGTAATGTTGACAAAAAATATTAACTTATGCTTGCAGAACTCTTGGAAAACCTTCTCTGACCTCAATGGAAGCAGTTTGAGAGACGTATACTGAGGCATTGGGACTCCTGAGCTGAGTATCGTGGCTGTCATCGTGTTTATAAGTATGTCCAACGAAAGTTGAAGGACTTCATCTATCATTGACAGTCTGTGTTGGTTCTAATTGTTGGCTCGGTGTAGTTCCTGCAGCGTGAACACCGGTGAGGCCTGGAGGCGGGTACGAAGTGGGAGTGCTGCACACAAAGTGTTTATGTGATTCACACAGCTGGGCCTGGGAAGGCTCGACCCTTCACAGACCTCCCCACCACGGCGGAAATGACTTCTGTCCGAGTAAGACCTTCGCTTTTATTTTATTTTTTTTTTTGGTTCCTCCCGAAAATTCTTGCACTCTGCTACAGGAATGTAAACATGACAGGAAAACAAAAAGGGATGGAGCAGCGGGAAGCACGCTGCTAATCTCAGGGTATATGCACAGTGTACAGCTGGCAGCATGTGTGTGTGTCAGCCTGCGTGCATGCACTTCACATGCACTACTGTATGCCTTACTATACAGCAGCCAAAATTCTGTTAAGGAGTGATGATCCTGGTATCAGGCAAAACATGCACCAGGGGAGAGGAAAATGTGAAACACCACCAAGGAATTCAGGCCTGGAGTTACTTTCCCCGGGAGAGGTGGTCGTTTTACTGGTTGTGATCCAGGAAAACAGAATGAGTCCAGCACCCACATCTTGATTCCCCCATGCCCCCCAATGTCAAAGATTACAGCAAAAAGTGTCAAAGTACTGGTGTAACAATCCAGCACCATCGCACAGAACTCAAGGAAACTTGATCAGCAAACATGTGTTTGATATGTTCCCCCTCAACCCCCCCCCCCCCCCCCCCCCCAAACACACACACCAGCAATTAAGTGAATTGCAGTAGCACCCAAAATAAGGACAATTTTTTTTTTCTTTTAAGACCTGCAGGTCTGGTAAACACCAAGTACTAGTTTGTCACACTGAGTACTATGCTGCCTGTTGTATTCTAAAGGTGAAAAAGAAACCAGCAGGCTCCAGCCAAATAGCCAGCCTCTCACCCAAAATAACCATGAATTTTGGTTTTGACTACCTTTAGGTTTATTACGCAACAAGTACTAGTTTGTCACACTGAGTACTATGCTGCCTGTTGTATTCTAAAGGTGAAAAAGAAACCAGCAGGCTCCAGCCAAATAGCCAGCCTCTCACCCAAAATAACCATGAATTTTGGTTTTGACTACCTTTAGGTTTATTAGGCAACAAGTAGTAGTTTGTCACACTGAGTACTATGCTGCCTGTTGTATTCTAAAGGTGAAAAAGAAACCAGCAGGCTCCAGCCAAATAGCCAGTTAGCACCCAAATAATCCTGAATTTTGGTTTTGACCACTTCAGGTTTATTTAGCACCAAGTACTAGTTTGTCACACTGAGTTAGTACTATGCTGCCTGTTGTATTCCAAAGGTAAAAAAGAAACCAGCAGGCTCCAGCCAACCAGCTAGCTAGCACCAAAATAATCATGAATTTGGGTTTTGACCACCTTTAGGTTTATTGAGCACCAAGTACTAGTTTTTCAGTTTTGCAGCCAATCAGCTTTGTTTCCATCAGATCTCAGAAGCAAAGCAGAGGTGTGTAATACTTGGATGGAACACCAGGGACTGTGTGTTTCTCCAGGGAAAACTGGAGTTGTGTTAGGAAAGGCACCTGGTGTAAAACGTGTGCCAAACCTCTATGCAAAACTGTACTGGATCTGCTATTGCAATACTGACCAAAGCGGGGTCAGTCGAAAAACAAACAACTACTTCTGCAAACTGAGTATCATGTTGGCTCTATAGGTGTATCTAAAAGGTGAAAAAGAAGTCAACAGGCTGCAGCAACTAAGAGTTCGCTACAGCTATCTCCAAATATAATAATGAATTTTTGTTTTGCCCACCTGCAGGTTTGTTAACCACCAAGTACTAGTATGTCACTATGAACATTATACTGCCTGTATAGCTGTATCACAAAGGTGAAAAAAGTCAGCAAGTTACAGGGCTTTCTCCTATTTTGCTTCTTTTCTCTGAACAAATCACCTTGCTGATTTTTACTGAGCCCATTAAATCTAGACTTAGAACACATCTGTTCTCTGACTAACATAATTATATTTTGAATAAATTAGTATTCTTTGGCCTATGATTCATCATTAATCTTGTTGGGTTTGGATTTCAGTCTCATTATAACATAGTTTTAAGATTACAAGTTTGTATGTGTATTTTGAAATGTGACCTAGCTTCCTGATATATCAGATTACAGCATTGTTTGTGCTATTATTTAACATGTAAGTACACTCTAAAAAAGGAACCGCTGTCTCAACAAGAAAAAATTCTGTAACAATTTGCATAGATTTTGTTTGTTATTTCACATTAGTTATTTCAACTTTCAACTGAGTTAATGTCACAAGACTTCTCTAGTTAAGTCGAAGTAACTTTAGTTAAGTTTAAATAACTTTTAAAAATCTATGCAAATTGTTACATCTCTTTTTCTTATTGAGACAGTAGTTCGGTTTGTTCGAGTGTAGGAGCTCTTTCCAGACATCTATGTATTTGATTCTAGAGTGCCACCTGCTGGTGCCTGCATTGAAGTACAAGTGAGTGACAACAGGGTTGAAGTGTTTAGTCTTTGTTTAGTTTTTGTTTGGTTAATTGGCGGTGTCAGCTCAGTGATTGTGGGGTATTATCTGTCTACAAACATAATTAATAATTGACATCAGCTGACTAAACAGGTGAATAACGTGACTCCGTTAAACGCATCTATTGGATGTGTCGCACACAAAGTATTCAGAGCATTAATGTGTTCAGTGCGAGTTGGAACATTTTTGTTTTACCTCTCTTCATAAGGAGGTCAGATGACATGCTCCAAGAAATGTTTTGCTCAAGGACACTTTGGCAGGGTAGATGTTTGCATCTCCTAATGTCAAGCTGCTCCAATATCCCTCGTCTTATCTCTGATAGAGAGAGGAGGAGGAGACATGAGGCAAAATGATCAAGTGTGGAAGAAGAAATGAGGGGAAACAATCAGAAAGGAGGTAAGAAAGGAAGAGGAAGAGGAGGGAGCGACAGCCATGGGAACCACATACAGTCTGTGGAGTTGTTGGTCTCATCTGTGTTGTTTTATTTTCACACGGCCTTCCACCTCGCTGTGCACCACAAACACACGGTGACCAAGTTTCTCACAGCGGCCATCAGGTCCAATCAGGACAACAAATTACAGCAAATTTCAGACCTGCTCCCATCCCA
This sequence comes from Thalassophryne amazonica, assembly GCF_902500255.1. NCBI lineage: Eukaryota > Metazoa > Chordata > Actinopteri > Batrachoidiformes > Batrachoididae > Thalassophryne > Thalassophryne amazonica. The sequence goes on from NC_047117.1 coordinate 10,487,896, forward strand.
CGACATTGTGGAAAAGTGCAACAGTTTTCAATAGAAGCTATGGAAGCCAAGAACGGCCAAACTTCCACATGATTCTTCATGCTGTTTTCTCATGAAGATGTGTTATCACAAGAAAACAAAAAGCCAATTTCTTGAAATGAGAGAAATGATCACAAGAATTCAAAATATCACCAGAGGGCTGATGCGCACCCTGCACACCACAACATTAATGTACAAGTAAATATTCATATGTCTGTATTGGTGTTTTTGACTGTGTGTGATTGTGTTCATTTTGAAGTAATTCATACCAATCAATCTCAAATATTTTGCTGATGAATATGTGCTTTATATCACCCCTCAAGGTTTCTTGGTTGTTGGGATATACATTTAAAATGTGTTTTTGGACCATGTTTCTCTTGACCTTTCACCAAACTACTTCAAAATTTAATTACTTCGATCTGTCCAGGTAATATTTCCACCCAGTTTGATCCATCTGAGCTGCTTAGTTGTTGAAATATGCAAAAACGTTTGATTGTTTAGTTTGTTTTTGGACCATGTTTTCCTTTCACCCTGACTTTTGACCAATCTACTCCAAAATTGAATCACCTCAAAATATCTATGAACATAATATTCCCACCATGTTTGACGGAAATCAGTCCAGCTATTTTTGGATTATCGTGTTCAGACACACACACGACTGAAAGCAATATCCTGCTGTCACTGCTTTGCCGAAACGGAGGGTAAAGAAGAAGCCCCATTCTTCTGCTAAACAGGGCTTCAATACATCACTAACTGTTCTGAAACCTACAACACTTCAGTTGTTGTGCCCAATAGTAAGTCCCTGTTCAGGATCTCCTTTGTTTTTGCTCTGGGTTAATATGGGAAACCAGATTAACAGTATGCCAAACAGAAAACCAAACCCTGATCAGAAATCTTGGTGCATTTCTTGAATTTTTCAAAATCTGCATATTGCATTTTGCCGTTGACATGACCACTTTTATAATCCGGTAATTCAAAAACCAGATAATGATGGATTTATTATTATCACTGAGAATCTCCACAGAGACCTTTGTTCTTCTCCTGGTCCAAGTCTTTAAAATAAAAACAGAAGTAAATACAACCCCAGTTCCAATGAAGTTGGGACGTTGTGTAAAATGTAAATAAAAACACAACACGATTTGCAAATCCTCTTCTACCTATATTCAATTGAATACACCACAAAGACAAGATATCTAATATTCAAATTGATAAACTTTGTTGTTTTTGTGCAAATATTTGCTCATTTTGAAATGGATGCCTGCAACACATTTCAAAAAAGTTGGGACGGGGCAACAAAAGACTGGGAAAGTTGATGAATGCTCAAAGAACACCTAACTGGAAACAGGTGAGTGTCATGATTGGGTATAAAAGGAGCATCCCCAAAAGGCTCAGCCATTCACAAGCAAAGATGGGGTGAGGATCACCACTTTGTGTACAACTGCGTGAAAAAATAGTCCAACAGTTTAAGAACAATATTTAACAACGTTCACTTGCAAGGAATTTAGGGATTTCAGCATCTACAGTCCGTAATATAATCAGTAGATTCAGAGACTCTGGAGAACTTTCTACATGTAAGCAGCAAGGCCGAAAACCAACACTGAATGCCCGTGACCTTCAATCCCTCAGGCGGCACTGTATTAAAAACAGACATTATTGTGTAAAGGATCTTACTACATGGGCTCAGGAACACTTCAGAAAACCATTGTCAGTTAACACAGTTTGTCGCTACATCTATACAAGTACAAGTTAAAACTCTACAATGCAAAGCGAAAGCCACACATTAACAACATCCAGAAACGCTGCCGCCTTCTCTGGGCCTGAGCTCATTTGAAATGGACAAACACAAAGTGGAAAAGTGTGCTGTGGTCTGATGAGTCCACATTTCAATTTGTTTTTGGAAATCAGGGACATCGTGTCCTCCGGACAAAAAAGGAAAAAGACCATCCAGATTGTTACCAGTGCAAAGTTCAAAAGTCAGCATCTGTGATGGTATGGGGGTGTGTTAGTGCCCATGGCATGGGCAACTTACACATCTGTGATGGCACCAACAATGCTGAAAGGTACATCCAGGTTTTGGAGCAACACATGCTGCCATCCAAGCAATGTCTTTTTCAAGGACGTCCCTGCTTATTTCAGCAAGACAATGTCAAGCCACATTCTGCATGTGTTACAACAGCGTGGCTTCGTAGTAAAGGAGTGCGGGTACTAGACTGGCCTGCTTGCAGTCCAGACCTGTCGCCCATTGAAAATGTGTGGCGCATTATGAAGCACAAAATACGACAGCGGAGACCCCGGACTGTTGAATAACTAAAGTCATACATCAAGCAAGAATGGGAAAGAATTCCACCTACAAAGCTTCAACAATTAGTGTCCTCAGTTCCCAAATGCTTATTGAGTGTTGTTAGAAGGAAAGGTGATGTAACACAATGATAAACATACCACTGTCCCAGCTTTTTTGAAATGTGTTGCAGACATCCATTTCAAAATGAGCAAATATTTGCACAAACACAACAAAGTTTATCAGTTTGAACATTAAATATCTTGACTTTGTAGTGTATTCAATTGAATATAGGTTGAAGAGGATTTGCAAATCATTGCATTGTTTTTATTTACATTTTTTACAACGTCCCAACTTCATTAGAATTGGGGTTGCACATTGGATTCAGTAGCATGTTGTTTGCTCAGTGGTGGGCACAGCTAACCGAATAGTTAGATTCAATAACCATTAAACCACTAACTAAAAAGTTAACTTTTGTAACCCTAAACCGCTAAAATATTTAGTGGACGTTACAGATAACAGCTAATTTTTAGTATTGACTCGGTCGCGGTCATCGATTTACACAGTGGCACAGGGGCTACTGGGCATTCCCAGGATCACGAACACATGAAAAGTAAATAAATATAAATAAAATAAAATCCCAAATACTGTCATCATCTTTATCAAAAGCAGCAGTTTAGCTCTATATTATATATTTATAAACTGTTAACGAGCTACAGCTCACCCGTCACAAATACAAAACAAATGCACAAAAAAATAAATAAAAATACTGACTTGATTTAATTACATACCATTTTTGTACTTTGACCTATGAACTGTAAGTGTTAGCTAGCTCTCTGTGTTCATAAACAGGAACTAACATGTATGATTTTTGGGGTTCCAAACATTTTTGACCGTTACATTTACTCACTTTACCAGTGAAAAAAATGTTAGCAGACGCTAATTGGTCTGCTGATGATTTTCAAAGTTAGCTGAAGAGCTAATCCACTAAAGAATACGTTAGCTTCGCTAATTAGCGGTTAGCAGATTAGTGGAACTGTGCCCACCACTGCAGTTGCTACAATATTGAAATTTTCATGTAACTTCTTTAAAATATAAATATGAGCCAGCGCTCACTAGTTTCCTTATTGAATCTTTTGGAGGTCACTGCATATGGATTTCTGTAATTTCTTTTATTTATTATTTCCCATGTGAGTCTTTTGGTGTTGGAGGAAGGGGCGCTGCAGGAAGTAGCTGAGAGAGCTAATCCGTACATATGTTTGTGTGTGCACGTGGTGTCGAGAACACAGCGTGAAACCACTGGTGGTTCTCACAGCCCACAGAGTGACTGTCGGACAGGGATCGTGAGAACATGGGGGGGACATGGAGCCATGTGGGAAAGAGGAATCGAAGAAAATGCAAAGAAGAGAAAAAAGCACCCCTGTTTATAGTCGCCAACTACTTCGGAGTTTGGGGGGGGGCGTCTGAGAAGACCTCCCCAGGTAGGGTGACCAGATGTCCTAGTTTGTCCCCCAAATTGGTCAAAACATATTCAAATCACACACAGACATCACTACCTGCCTTCTTTCTCTTTTCATTAAAAGACGTCGTCTCCTCTCTGTCAGACCCCAGCTCCCCTGGTGTCTCCGTGCGGCTGTGAGGGTATTTACGGCCTGTTGAATGGGGAGCAATACGATGAGACCCAGAGCTTGACCTCGGCCCACGACCGTCTGCTTCCCTTAAATCATCGCCGAGTCTGCTGCATGATCACACCAAGGTTTGCTGATTAGACTTTAAAGTGGAAGCAGAATAAAATAACCTGACATTCTGAGTGATCCTTTAGGTAAAACGGCGCCCCCCGCGTCTACACGTCAGCTCAGCTCAGCGCGGACAGGCCGAGGTGAGTCTTGGGAGATGTTTGCCCTTTAGTTAAACATCCTTCTGCCTTTGTGGTGCCGTAAATTATTTTTCTGCCTTTGGTCCCTCCCACTGCCATGGTGCGAGGGACCGTCTGAAACAAGTTCTCTTCTTGATGTGATTACTCAACACCAAAATGTCACAAAGCCAAGAAATCTGGGGCATTATGTTCATCTCACAACCATCTCCCACAAGCTCCAAGGTTGCTGACCAGTATATAAAGCTATGATACATTTAGGCTGTTGTATATTTTGACATTCTCATCTTTAATTTGAGGGTGATTCCATCCAAATTGGCGTAATGTAGTGGAATTTAACCAGGCGTGTGTTTCCTCCTCCTCCATACGCCGGGTTTGTCTGTTTGTTAGCAGGATAACTTAAAAAAAAAAGTGAAATTCAACAAAAAAATGTTATAATTGAACCAACTTAAATTGTTTCAATTGAAAATATATAAATGAATTAAGTTGTTTGAGCTTAAACTTGTAAGTTAGAGTTGCTCTAACGTATTAAGTTCAAACATGAATGAATGAATGGATTTATTCAGCACACAAATCAACAATAACAAAAACTAACAAAACAACTCAACAAAGTACCCGTGTGACCAAAAGGGTGTGGGCAGAAGCAAGGCGACAACTTAATTCATTTACATTAGATGTTACCAACTGAAACAAGTTTTTGTTGTTTCTTTTTTCAGCATGTACTGTTCCAAGAGAAAAGTGATTACATTTTAGAGCTGATCCAAAACATATTCTGGGACTACGACACTTTTCAGATTGGGGTTGACAATCCGGCTCAAGTCTAATGCAGGCTGAATCCTGCTTAAGCCGGATTGTTTTTTGTTTTTCCTGAATACAAATGATGCTGTTCGGATTTGAGCTGGATTTGCTGGAGTCTAACCTCAGATGTGGCTTGAATCCATCTTGCTCTGGGGTCATAATGTCATACTTCCAGGTTCACGGGGTCAGCAGTCAAGTCGTGTGCACAGTCCCGGCAAATACCAGAGTTAACTTTGCACAAACTTGGTATAGTGTCTTGTCTTTGATAGTAGTATGCGCGGTGTAAGTAGAGAACATATTAAAATTTTGTAGACACAATCAACAACTGACTGGTTATTAAAGGAATTATTTACCATTCCTGACAAATCCGGCAAGTTTTGAGGATCCTGGTGCTTCCTGTCTTATTGTATGGTTCTGAGTCTTGGATGCCAACTCGTGACCTAAAGAGAATACTACGCATACTAGGATCCTGGGTACTGTTGGAATGACTGTGTCAAATAGTTACTGCGGTGAATCAGATGAGGAGCATCACTTGCATTGCGAGGGAACGTCCGCTGTGACATTTTGACCACGTGACGTGTTTGAGTGCGTTCCAGCATGTAGGTGCCCTAAAGTCAAGAACGGCTGCAGCTACAGGGGGCTAAAGGGACACCCACGTTTTACCTGGTTGCAGAGAGACGGTTAAGTTTCAACCCAAGACGGCTCTATAGTGTGGTGGACACGCAACTCTAGTGCAGGCTCCCAGACCTGCGCTGCCCTGGTGGGGCTCATTAGTACAACCCCTGGCAAAAATTATGGAATCACCGGCCTCGGAGGATGTTCATTCAGTTGTTTAATTTTGTAGAAAAAAAGCAGATCACAGGCATGACACAAAACTAAAGTCATTTCAAATGGCAACTTTCTGGCTTTAAGAAACACTATAAGAAATCAGGAAAAAAAAAATTGTGGCAGTCAGTAACAGTTACTTTTTTAGACCAAGCAGAGGGAAAAAATATGGAATCACTCAATTCTGAGGAAAAAATTATGGAAACATGAAAAACAAAAGAACGCTGCAACACATCACTAGTATTTTGTTGCACCACCTCTGGCTTTTATAACAGCTTGCAGTCTCTGAGGCATGGACTTAATGAGTGACAAACAGTACTCTTCATCAATCTGGCTCCAACTTTCTCTGATTGCTGTTGCTAGATCAGCTTTGCAGGTTGGAGCCTTGTCATGGACCATTTTCTTCAACTTCCACCAAAGATTTTCAATTGGATTAAAATCCAGACTATTTGCAGGCCATGACATTGACCCTATGTGTCTTTTTGCAAGGAATGTTTTCACAGTTTCTGCTCTATGGCAAGATGCATTATCATCTTGAAAAATGATTTCATCATCCCCAAACATCCTTTCAATTGATGGGATAAGAAAAGTGTCCAAAATATCAATGTAAACTTGTGCATTTATTGATGATGTAATGACAGCCATCTCCCCAGTGCCTTTACCTGACATGCAGCCCCATATCATCAATGACTGTGGAAATTTACATGTTCTCTTCAGGCAGTCATCTTTATAAATCTCATTGTAACGGCACCAAACAAAACTTCCAGCATCATCACCTTGCCCAATGCAGAGTTAAGATTCATCACTGAATATGACTTTCATCCAGTCATCCACAGTCCACGATTGCTTTTCCTTAGCCCATTGTAACCTTGTTTTTTCTGTTTAGGTGTTAATGATGGCTTTCATTTAGCTTTTCTTTATGTAAATCCCATTTCCTTTAGGCGGTTTCTTACAGTTCGGTCACAGACCTTGACTCCAGTTTCCACCCATTCGTTCCTCATTTGTTTTGTTGTGCATTTTCGATTTTTGAGACATATTGCTTTAAGTTTTCTGTCTTGACGCTTTGATGTCTTCCTTGGTCTACCAGTATGTTTGCCTTCAACAACCTTCCCATGTTGTTTGTATTTGGTCCAGAGTTTAGACACAGCTGACTGTGAACAACAACATCTTTTGCAACATTGTGTGATGATTTACCCTCTTTTAAGAGTTTGATAATCCTCTCCTTTGTTTCAATTGACATCTCTCGTGTTGGAGCCATGATTCATGTCAGTCCACTTGGTGCAACAGCTCTCCAAGGTGTGATCACTCCTTTTTAGATGCAGACTAACGAGCAGATCTGATTTGACACAGGTGTTAATTTTGGGGATGAAAATGTACAGGATGATTCTATAATTTTTTCCTCAGAATTGAGTGAGTCCATATTTTTTTTCCCTCTGCTTGGTCTAAAAAAGTAACTGTTACTGACTGCCACAATTTTTGTTCCTGATTTCTTATAGTGTTTCTTAAAGCCAGAAAGTTGCCATTTGAAATGACTTTAGTTTTGTGTCATGTCTGTTATCTGCTTTTTTTCTACAAAATTAAACAACTGAATGAACATCCTCCGAGGCCGGTGGGTAAAACGTAACAGAAGTGGAGAGCAGAGCATCTTCTGTACTTTTTTAAATGAGAAAAATCCTGAAAACCAGGGAAAAATAAGATTTTAACTCGAATTTGGGTTTAATGTTAAAATGAGCTTAAAGGCTTGATCACGTCTTGTGGCTGTGATAATGTTTGCATGAAAAAAAAAAGATTCACGAAAACCATTTTTTTTAAAACAGAAATGCAACAATGACAAAATTACAATTTTTATAGAAGCTAAAACATAAAACAAGTCTTGAGAAAAATTTACACTGATTGGATTTATGTGACATTTTGAAGGTACAAAAAGCATCTATATGTAGTTCACTTTCATCTTTTAACTGAATAGTGAAAAACACATTAAGACGTGTGGCTCCATCTAGTGGCGAGAGAGGAGAACGACCAGAGAAACAAGGGGAAAAGGTATTTAAAAATAAAAATGAAACCCCTACCATTTACACATATTTAAAATTATTTAACATAATAAATGGAAAAAAAATGATGCCAATTTCTTTAATATATAAGAACTCAGGACTCCTGGTACAGTTTGCCTGTTTACATATTGCCAAATGACAATCCTTTTCGAGTTTAGCAAAATAACAGTGGTAGGATAAACACTTTAGTGACAGCCAGGTTACGTCCACAATCAAATGTGAACAAGAAATCAGTTCAAATCTAGGATCAACTCTCCCGTATGCCTGCTGGGAGTCAGCTGGAAAAAAAAAGAATCACTGATGCTGATGTTGAATGCGTAAATGAGTAGCGTAATGATGAACTCCTCGACTTAAAGCTCAAAGTTTATGCTACAAGCCCATGAAGATTATTTCAACTTCACGGTCCTGGTGCAGATCTGACTTCCTCTGAACAGCCCCCCCCCAACACACATCAAAAAACCCTGGATAACATTAGTGAAACCAGAGAAGGGAAAAAAAAAAAAAAAAAAAACACTCTGAAATATGAAAATGTAACAGCCTTTAAATACATACACATTTATTCAATTAAAGCTGCACAGGCTGCAGAAACTCTTGGCTCTGCCCCTAAGCAGTACCTTTAATGGGCACTAAACTATAAAAATTACCACAAAAAATAACAAAGAAATCACAATTTTATTTGTAATATTGTATTTCAAAAACCAATATACAGTCTTTGGTATCATACAGCAGAAATGTTTTATACCAGACAACATTAAGTGAATTCATACAGGCATTTGTTACACACAGATGATAAAGGTGGAGTCAGTGCAGAGCAGGGTCACAGTACACAGCACATGCAGTGTTTAAACACTCTCTCACACACACACACACACGCACAACACAAAGTGCTTCAAAAAATAAATCAGTCACCAAACAGCAGCTGCAGTGGGCCAACGTGACCACATCTGTGCCCATTTTATACAAGAAGCCACCAACATTTAGAATATCCTGTAAATTTAAATTACATAATCAAAATAATTAAAGCATCCATATAATAACAGGGGAGTGGCCTCTGTGTGTGTGTGCATCAACTGAAATCCAGAAAGAGCTGACTTTCATCCTTTGGCAATTTATGTACTTTTTCCATGAGGATTCACATGGTGAAAGCAGCAAGGTGATCAGAACAATATTTTTTGAGAAATTATTAATTTTTGAAAACAACAAGCCTGTTTATGTTGCACTTCCACAATAAGAGCCTGTATTTCAAAATAAAAACCTGTGAGGTTGCTGCAGACCTGACAGAATTCATCAGTCTGTCCGTCCTCTAACATCCCAGACAGAAGATTCAAATCTGGACATTTTCTCTTTGCATGTGACCCCAAACCCAGAATTTACATGTTCACACTCTGAACAAAAACAGCAGAATTGTGTCTCAACAGTGTGTCAAACAGGAAAAATAAAAAAAAGAAAGAAATTTGACCTCATGTGAACTCTGTCTCAGTGCAAATATAAAACTTCAGTTATTCGTAACTTCTTTACATGGAATATTGTACTGGTTAAGCAGCTTCAGAGCTTACTGATGACAAAAATTCATTTTAGAAAATTGAACACAACTGAAAACAGATTAAACCTTCAATAAAGACTTTCATAAAAGCCAACAAATGTTTCTATATCAATATTTAAAAAAATGTAGCACAACTGTAAACAGATTTTCCTCAAAAGTCAGCTGTCCTCCGTATATTATAGTACAAATGATCACATCTAGAACCCGTAGTACCCCACGGGTCAACATCCTATTTTTTATTTAACTTTTCTATGATTTGTTCCTGCAGATCATAATGTGCTAATCTCACATATGGAGTGATTTTTTTTAATGCAAGAAAAAAAATTTAAAAATTCAATCTAGACACGCACGCACGCACACACACGTCCATAAATGAATTTCTGCATTTACAACAGAAAGATTGACTGTTTTGAAGACAATCTGCAGTGCATGTAACCAACTATATATATATATATATATATATTATATATATATATATATATATAAAATTAATTTTAAAAAACAACTCATGACTGCCTTCTTCTAGGCTAAAAACAAATATTTGTGCACAGACAGACGACACAATCACAACAGTGTAAATGAGGCAGACTTACAGTTCATGCATTTGTCAACACATAGTACTTCATAAACTTATTAAATTGCATACCTTTGCTAAGATCTAAATTGCTCTACTGATGCTACAAGAAAGACCTGTAAAACTTGCTGGCTCCGCCCCTTTTGGTGAAAATAAGTAAATAAAATGAATTATGAAAACACAACACCTAAACAAGCAGTGATGGCCACCAGACCTATGGTTCGGGAATGAAAGAAATGAGCAAGATGTGGCGATGAGCAATCGCTGGATAAAATTTTGATGTGGCTGTTTCTTTTACCTCTGCTTTGAAAAGCCCCTCATTCAACACTGCGGTAATGTTTGATAGTTAATTCATAGATTCTAAACTTTCCACATCAATAAATCACAATAGCAACGTGAAACAAACACCAAAGACACCTGACTGCAGCCACAGTAATGCAAACAAGGAGCTGCAGCCGCGACTTTGCAGGAATGCAAATCTGACACGAATGATCTGTACGTGCAGCCGGCGCCCGTGAGACAAATGTTCAGGGATCATCTGCAAAGTGCAAAATGAAAAGAGACACCAAATTTCACTCACTCATCTTCAACCACTTACTTCAATTAAGCATCATGGGGGTGGGGGGGGTGTATCTGGAGCCTATCCTAGCAGTCATAGGGTGAGAGGCGGGGCTCACCCTGGACAGGACACCAGTCTGCCACAGGGCCACATACAGACACATTCACACCTACAGACAATTTAAAGTTTCCAATCCACCTGAGTGTCTTTGGATGTGGGAAGAAACCGGAGCACCCGACGGGGAGAACATGCAAACTCCACACAGAAAGGCCACAGGTGGGAATCAATCCCATGACCTTCTCACTGTGAGGCAACAGTGCTAACCACTAATCCACTGTTCTGCCCACATCACTGATCTGTTCAGGAAAAGTTTTTGTTTTGCATAAACTTGAAAACTTTCCAAACTCCCCAAGCACAAGTATGTGCAAATATAATTAGCTATATTCATTTGTTTGATTTTTGTAAACTGACAAGGATTAATTCGACATTAACCTTCTTGTGATATTAGCTGATCTTGTGTTTGGGCTTTTTTAATGAGTGTACTTTCACCAAACACAATAAGGCAGCGTGGCAGTCAGTGCACCTGCTTCCAAAGCAGAAGGTTCCTGCTTTCAAGACCCCCAGTGTCCATTCTTCATATACGCATGAGGATGAGCATCCGGCGTAAGACTTGTGCCAAATCAACATGCAGATCCACATCCACTTTGCTGTGGTGACTCAAAGTAGAAAAAGGGAGAAGTTGAAAGTACCTATTTTATCCTAAGGCAATACTAAATACCATATTTTCCAGAGTATAAGTTACACCTGTTAAAAAAATTACCCTTGAAGATGAAAAAATCATGTATAAGGTACACTGGAAAGTTTTTTCCCTGTATTATCAGCTCATTAACTTTGTATTTTTGTGCAGTCTTGTATAATGTACTTTTTACTACTGACCTTTATTTTATTGTTTAGTTTTGTGTTTTGATTCCTGTGAAAGTCCTCTATAAATAGTTACTATTATTTTATTATTATTATTAACAAATGCATGATTTTTCAACATATAACTCGCACCTGTGTATAAGTTGCAGGGTGTCCCAAAAATAATAAAGTAAAATAAAAAAAAACTGACTTAATACTCCAGAAAATACGGTATGTTTTGTTTACAACAAAGTACAGCTGTGGCTAAAGTTAGCAAATATTAACATTCTGGCAAGCAAACATACTGTGCATTATTATCACTTTACCGGGGCGTTGCTAGGCCGGTATCATAGATTTACGTCCATGGTATCTGGCTATACCCGCCCGCTGTGCGTAAACAAATGACATCATAGCGCGCAGCTCAAGAACTGTTCGCAGAGGGGGGGAAAAAAAAAACAAACTGTTCGCAGAGGAAAAGACGAAAAGGCGAGAAGTGTGTTTTGGTCCAAATATGGATATTACGGATGATTTTCTCATGGATAGTACGACAATGAACATCAGCTAAAGCAGCCAGCTTGATGAGGACGCACTGCTGAATTTGAACAGCAGCGCGTGCACCGGCGACAAGGCAGAAGTGAGCCAACTTTTTATGTACGCGTTGCATGTTGTGTATCTCAGTAAAAAGTGATAATAATGCAAATAACATGCTGTTGTCGTGCGGTATGCATTTTTCTGAGTCCCGACGTCCATGCCCAGTCGCCCAAAATGACAGCTATTCGCCCGAGTTAGACAATGGTGGCAATGAAAATAGCTTGAATATCTCGCTGTGACCTTGAAACTGACCCCAAGGTCACCATAATTGACTGGTGTCAATGGATCTCCCTTACACTAAACATGAATGAAATTGGTCAACTGGTTCTTGAGATATTGCTCTAATAAGCGAAAACGGACCAATGGACTTGCTGAACGCTATGTACCCCAGTTATGTCATACCAGGGGGGATAACAATGCCATGAGAGGGCCCTCTGCTGAACAAACTATGTAATGACACCATTTTCAAAAGCCAATGTGTTTTTTGGAATCCTTTATTCAGTTAAATAAGTTTTCCTGTCTGCAAAAGTAACGCAGATAGTTTGTGAAAGGCTCATATCGGCCGTTATTATCAACCAACCGATATAGCCGTCGAGGTCCAGTTTGAATGACATTGTAAACAAAGCAACATACTCACTGTTTACACCACAAAAGACGCAGAAATTTTTGGTGGAGGAGGATTACATCTATAATAATTCACATAATTACATTTATTATGTGAATCTGTGTTAACATAACAAAAATGTATGCAAAATGTTTTATTAGAGATCAACAGCGACTGGCACAAAGTTAATTTTGTGTCAGTTCTGTCAGTCCCGATGTGTCTGTGACTGCAGAGAATTCTGTTATTTCACTTTAAAGTAACAGGCCCACAAACAGAAATGTCTTAAAGATCTTCCTGTGTTGGCGGAGGTCAAACATTTCTATGATATGAATTGTTTGCTGTCGATGCGCCACAATATGCCGGGCACAAAGCGAGGTAATTTGCAAAGCGGGCGTGGAAGATATCCCTGACATTCCTAATGTTATCTCACTTGCCAGCCCTCCAACGGAGACGCCAAACACATCTGATAACACTCTTCAGCAAAACTCTGCCCCGAATGACCACTTTCAACTTTAAAATGCCATTTTTAGCTTCGGGAGCATCCTGCAATTTATAAGAAAATGTGACCTTTTCTTATTGATGGGCAGCAGCAAATGCTTGTTTTTTTAAGGTTTTTCTTTAATTCTTGTGTGCCAAAATAATGAATGTGTTTTGTTTTCCTTTTTTAAACCAAGGTTTACTTGATTACTGATTAGTTTCTTTAATGAAATGGAGGAAAGCTCACTTTTGAAACTGCTGGAAAAGGCAAATATTCAAACATTTCTATTTAGACCTTCAGTGGACACACTAATGAAGACAACTACAGCGCCTAAATCTTTTGCACAGCTTGATATATGAGTTTGATTAAAATTATACATTATATGCCATTATATCTGGGGATAGGAACAGAGAACCAGTTCTTGCGGAGAACTGGTTCCAAATTTTCCAATCCATCAGAATCGTATGCCTCAGACTTGATCAATACCTTTTATCAATGCTTGATCCAGGTCGCAAAAATTCAAGTGTTCTAATTTCAGATGTACTAAGGTACCTGTGGGTCCAGCAAAAAGGGCAAACAATTGGAGTGATGCTGAAAACCTATAAGCAAACATTTTTCCACACAATAAACTGATCAGGAATCGATAAAGAATCAAACGGAAAAGCGGAATCAATGAAAGGCAACAGAGGGCTGCTGCTGCCGTGCCCTAATATCTATCTGTGGTGCAAATTTGGTGAGAATCCGTGGAGTAGTGTTGACGTAATCCTTCCAAGCCTATATAAAGTGAAATCTTGATTCACAATCCGGATCTGGATCACCTCCCAAATTCAGTGGAGTCTTCCATGCCCTAATTAGGGAGGGGTGTTATTTCAAAAAATCTGGAAATCTATCAATGTTTGCATGGAATATGGAAATATACACGGAATAAACCATAGCAGGATAAATTTGGGGTCATTTCGTTCCAAAAACCCATATGGACGGAGCCAGTGAAGATATCGGGTTCAAAAATCACCAAAAATAGACGAAAATGTCATATCTTGAGAACCGGTGCACCTAGAGACTTGAAATTTGACTCCAAATGTTGCTTGACCCCAAGTTTATGGTCAACTTCTATAGTAACAATAAGCCTATCTGGTGTTTTTTTTTAAGAGTAATTGACAAAAAAACTAATTTCAGTACATATGTTACGATCAATTGTAACAAACAAAATCTATGTAGTTTTTATTTCAGGAACATCAGTTGAGTGTAATCATCACATGTAAAGAATGACATGGCCACAATGAACTAATTATAAGAAACAGAGTGGTTTTCTACATCAACAACACATATACGACACACGCATTACTTGAAATTTTCAAACGCTCCATCCATATGGCTTTTTGGAACCAAATGACCCAAAAATTATACTGTTATGTTTATTCCATGTATATTTCCATATTCCATGCAAACATTTATAGATTTCAAAAATTTTTGAAATAACACCCCTTCCTACCCTAATATCTATCTGTGGTGCAAATCTGGTGAGAATCTGTGAAGTAGTTTTGACGTAATCCTTCAAAGCCTAAATAAAGTGAAATCTTTATTGAGAACCGGATCCAGATCCAGATCACCTCCAAAATTTAATGAAGTCTTCCACTCCCTAATATCTATCTGTGGTGAAAATTTCATCAAAATCCGTGCAGTAGTTTTGATGTAATCTTGCTAACAGACAGACAAATAAATAAACGCTGATGATTTTATTCCATCCTTGGCGGACGTAATTAGCCTTCATTTCAGTGTCTTTGCACCCGAATGCATTCAACAGCTACTAGCTACGCTACATCGACAGCTTTCACTGTTTGTTACCCCAAACAGATTTCAGTTTCCCACTGATATTCATCACTGATTCTCATTATTTTTTCTGTCATAATTAGTTTTTAATTATTATATATAATCTCACAGGAACTAAGATTTTAATTGAATGTGAAACATGTGACTTTTTCCAGCCACAGATCATCTACGCACACGAGTATAAACTGTCAGGCACAGAAATGACAAAACAAAAAGTCAGTGGTCAAACTTGGAATTTGCACAACAAACATGGGGAAACTCAAAGTCTGGTGATCAAGTGCCTTGATATGCAGCCGCTATCATTTTCAGTGTAACGCACATCATCATCACACAGACACACACACACAAAACATTCTAGCATTAATTACGTATCAAAATCATAAATGAGTCAGGCGCTAACATCATCTAGTAATTACATACAGCATTTAGAGAATACACAGTTTGTTTAGAAACAGTATCAACAATCTCATTTTCAAGCTAGTTAGCCAATACAGCGGCTTGGGCTCATGCTAATTGACACAACTAGCCTTCCAAATTTGAAAGCTACCAGTTACTTTTTTGGTTCCAGCAAGGTTTTGGTTTTCCATGGGTGGCCAAGTTCGGTCCTCGAGATCTACCTTCCTGACACTCTTAGTTGTCTCCCTGCTCCAACACACCTGAATCCAATGAGACTCGTTAAAACCCTACTAACGAGTCTTTCATTGGATTCAGGTGTGTTGGAACAGGGAGACAACTAAGAGTGTCAGGAAGGTAGATCTCGAGGACCAAACTTGGCCACCCCTGATAGACAGTTTCTCTTTGTTTAAAAATGTCATCTTAAAACATGGCCAAAAACTAAAACTGGCAGCAGAACACACATAAATATTCTCACCTTGATGAATTTCAGCAAGCACTTCACCATCTGTGGGACGTCTCATCATGGCTACCTAGCAAGATAGCGCTGTGCTACCGAGGTAGTATGTTGTAATGAAATTCATGAAGGGAGTGTATTTTTAATGTCTGTTCGTATACAGACGATACAGTAGTCTTTCAACTACTCCCTTTTTTGCTTGAGGTCACTACAGCAGATTAAGCTACTACTGGAAGGACTTTTTTTCTTTACTCCCTTCGGGAATATTTCGTATTCCAGCACAGCATGATTTTTCTAAGATTGGTTTGTTTGAATCTAGCTAGCTAACGTGATGACTACCTCAATTGAAAATTTTTGCTATTTGTTTCTACTGACTCAAAAGACAGCATTTCCAGTGGGTTGTGATGAGCAGTAACAATCAAAATTCAGTGAATATGAAACTGGGGAAAGGGGAAAAAAGCAAAAAATAAACAAAAAAAAACCTATATATATATATATATATATATATATATTTTTTTTTTTTTTTTTTTCCTGTTTTGTCCCAGCTCAGATTTACTTTTCCCCAGGAATTAATCAGTATTTGTCACAGTTAAATTAAATTATTTGGTTTTGACATTTCACCATATAAATGGCTGTTCCCTGATAAATATCAACATATATTTCCAGGCTCCTTGCTCTTCTGCCAATAACTCATCATTTGTGAGACGCTTGTTGTCGTCATGGCGATTACTTTTGACAGGCTGCAGCTGCTCAGAGGATGGGAGGGGTCAACAAGAAACATTGACTTTTCAGGAGGATCAGAGGGAGAAATATGCAAGTGTTTCAAGCACATACCCAAGTAGGCATCTTCAATGTAGATGGGTTTAATTAGCCTGGACACATTCAAGATCTTAAGAGGAAGGTCCAGGGACATAATGTAGGCCATGCCCAGTGGATATGGGGGGTACTCAGACTCTGCAATCACATAGTTTGGCATGTAGAACTTGTTGAATGGGTTTCTCATAACTGGGCTGTGCCACCACACCAATCCCGTCATGAAGTTTTCCTTGGGAGTGTTAAAATCCAATAATAGCTTCACCAAATTTTTGACATTGAGGAAGACATCGGCGTCGATCTTCATGACGTAGGAGGCCTTAACGCAGTGAGCAGCCAGCCACTCCAACATCACCATGGTCTTGATGGTCAGGTTGTGGTAACTGTCCTGGAAGTTGCTCTGGATCATGTCACGATGCCGCAGGTTCTCCTGCCTCAGCATCTCCTGCTCTGAGTCAGCATCAGCTCCTCCATGGAATCCCAGCACGAACAGAGTCTGGACCAACTGGCCCTCAACCAATGCCTCTTTGCCCCACGTCCTTCGGATAATGTCCCGAGCTTCCACATTATTAGGTGCCACTGGAACCATCAATACCACAAAAGGGATTGTGACCTTACAGGCCTTGGTGCCATCCATGATGAACTTGTAGTTTCGCGGGTAAGCCACATGGTACGGTCCAGGATCGTCCCATTGTGTTGGTGGTCCTTCGTTTTTCATGCTTAGAACAATGCCCTGCTCCCAGCTGTAGTACTGGTTGAGGTAAATTAGGAAGCAGGTGATGGCTACCAGGCTGCAGATGAAGATGGGCTTCAAGTAGCTCCTCATGTTCTCTAGAACAACTTAACAAAAAAAAACAAAAAAAAAGAAGAAGAAGAAGCAACGTCAAACACACATAATTTGATCTGATTAAAACTTAAAAGGTCACTTTCACACGTCATAGTTTGGTTGTTGGTTTGCACTACTACAAATTTTGAATGTGCACTATACTGCATATTTGCCTGATGTGCACATTCATTTAGAATGAAATCGGGTCAAAAATCAAACGTATTTCAGTGATGTTTCAGTGGCGGGAGAAGTGTTTCATTGTGATCGAAAATAGTGACAGATGGATGGATGGATACCAAAATAATGATTCTTCTGGTAATAGTTTCTTCCTTAAGAAAGATTCACAATAATAAAGTTGCATTTATGTATTTTGTGGCATTTTTAAAATGATGGTGAAAATGTGATGACGTTAGTAACTATGTTACCTTTGGCACTTTTATTTTCTCCCTCCTCACAGACTAACATGCAGCACTGCTGACAAACAAGTTGCCAAGTCTGCAGTTTTGCACACAGAATTGAACTATTTTAGAAGACTTGAAGCATATTTTTTCTTTTTATGAGGGTGGGGCACTAGCTGAATGCATTCTGCATGCAAATCACGTGACTAATATCTAAAAGCAAAAAGCTGCCACATTTAAATTAAATCTATTTGTATCCAAATCCTTACCAAACTGACTCCGATCAGCATGCAGGGAAATGAAAGTAAAAGCACAAAGGAACAGCTGATCTTTTTTCACCAAGCTGCTTGGCAACTGCCCTGTAGCCCTTTCCAGCCTTGTGGAGGTCGACAATTTTGTCTCTGGGGTCTTTGGACAGCTCTTTGGTCTTAGCCATGTTAGTAGTTGGAGTCTTACTGATTGTGTGGGGTGGACAGGTGTCTTTATGCAGCTAACGACCTCAAATAGCTGCTTCTAATTTGGAATAGTAAGTGGAGTGGTGGTGGACTTTTTAGAGGCGGACGAACAGGTACTTGAGGGCCAGAATTTCTGCTGGTGTTGAAATACTTATCTGCAGCAGTAACATGCAAATAAATTATTAAAAAAAAAAATAATAATACATTGATTTCCGTTTTTTTTTTTGACTGTGTCTCTCACAGTGGCCATGCGCCTAAGATGAAAATTTCAGACCCCTCCATGATTGATTTCTAAGTGGGAGAACTTACAAAATCACAGGGTGTTCAAATACTTATTTTCCTCACTGTACAAGTACAGTCACTTGCCCAGTTCCAGATCACTGCTGTAGTTTTTGCACCACCGTTTCTCGTAATCAGCACGAATAAGCTAATACTTGGTACCAATGGAAAGATTGATGTTGTGTCTACAAAGGACCACAAGCTCGACCGGATCCAGCCGTCCTTGTGATCAGCAGAGAAATCAAAACATCCAGTGTCTGCGGTGTGCGCGCTTTTTCTCACTCACGCATTCCTGCAAGTTTGAAAGTAACGATCTCTAAAATGTAGCAAAGATGAGTTAGCCATTCGGTGTTTTTGGTTCTAGAGTGGGAAAATACTTACTTGGGTAGAAAAGGTCAGTGTGTTATGTCTTGCTGTTTAATTGCTGCGCGCATTTATCTCCGACGCAAAAATTTGCCGGTTGTGGATCACTGAAGCAGCAGCCTCATGTCAGTACTTGTGAGTCATGTGGACTTTGGAGGTCATCTCAACATCACGAATGGACATGAATGTGGGGGCTTTTACTTTTTAATTCGGCAGAAATCTCATCTCCACACTTCATTTTTTGCTCGTAAAACGTATAACAGTGCCTTTCGAAACCAAGTAAATTCTCATTTAATAAGTATAATTTCTATCATTTTGTGTTCAAAACACATTCTCAGGCACAGTGTGTATCATTCTGCATTAGAAGGGCTCCAGCCAGATGCCAGGAATGACCCCAAAGTGACGCAGAGTGTCGTGATCCGGAACCGGCAAAAGTGATCCATTTCTGGCAGATGTTTGCACCACACATAATGTGGCTTCACACTTTAAGTAGAAGCGCTACTCCACCCAGACTTTTTCAGCTAAATAACATCCAAATACCCAATACAACAATACACAATTACAGGACATTTAGTTGCATTATGGCTCCGTATCCGGTTGTTAAGCGCTGATGTAACGCATCATGTGATAAATCTGTTTCCGGGTCCAAAGACCTCCATGTTTATAATTAAAGTTACGTCTGTATGATCATTTTAAGGATTTACAGTTTAAGTTTAGTTTGTGTTTACATTGTGCGCAAACCTCCGTCCCTCCCTTCTCCGCCTCCACCTCCGTTAAACGCATTTGTCTGGCTCTATGGTCAGAACACTTAATATTTTTTTTTCTTTTACTTTACATATTTTATTATGCACAGGTAAAATATACATGTCTGTTTGTTAATAAAAAAAAATAATTTATTACAATAAACAGGACGTTAAAGTGCAAACTTCACTTTCTCCCCGAACGACATGAACAGGAAGTGATCGCAGCTCACAGCAACTCCCATTGAAAATAACAGAGAAACAACCTGAGCGTCTGACATTTTTACATAAAACAAATGCCGTAACAACGTCTAAAAACCCAGTTAATATATCCAGGAGAGTTTTAGGCACAATATACAAAGGGTTTTACGTTGCGATGTTAATGCTGTTGTTCGTGTGCAACGGCGTAAGTGCAGCCTGATCAGAGCGTCTCAGTGCAGTTCTCAATGTTAACGACAGCGCGCCTTTTTTGTTTGGAGCCGGAAGTTGAAAATCACATGATGTGTTACGTCACACTTAACAACCGGATAGCGGGACTTTAAAAAAGGTGATCCAGAACTGGGCAACCGTCTGTAGTTCCAAGGTTTGCCACCAGAGTCTTGTTGTGCGAATAGTGAAACGAGAGTTATGGACACGGGGGTCGACCTAAAGTAATAGGTACTTGCAGCAGGCACCCCCCCCCCCCCCCCCCCCCCGCTCCCTTCCAAACGGTCTAGAACCGCCACTGCAGCACGGAGCACTAAGTTTTGCCGTCATTGTTTCTTTCTATGTGATGTGAACTAGTGGGCTTTTATTCTGCCTTTATTTAACCTTTGTTTATGCGGCTGAAGTGTGAAAAACACGCACATTAATGTGAAATAATCGAATTAGTGTCCAAGACGTCGCACACTTTCAGGAAGGAAGAGAATTACACAACTGAAAGACACTTATACTTTCACCTGTTGCCTTCCGGTGTTTAGCAACATTCGTGCGTGTTTTTTTTTTTCTCTCCTCTTATAAAAACTGAAAAGGAAGCGTGTTTTCGGTCCACGCGGCCTTCTGCTTCCGCGTGCGACACCGAGGACCGAATCACGCTTTAAACAACGCAACAAGACCAACAACTTACTTTTCAGTTCGTCTTAAAAGCGCCTCGGGACGTTGTTTTCCCGCTTGCCCCGCTTCATTTTCGGTGAAAAACACGAACGACAAGCACTTATTGTGGGCTTCCAAAAACCACACAGCGCCCACCCACCGAAACACAACTTCCTCACACGGGGAGCCGCCGCCACGACAACAAATAAAACGACAAAAACCAGCCGCTGTGATGAATTAAAACATCATATTACAGAACGTTACTATACGTCAGCGGCTGAGTTAAACACGGAAGTCGTAGTTTGTCGCCAAAACCTCCCCACAAACAGGCGTCCTGCTAATCTACTTTAAATAAGAAGTGTTTTTGTGTCTGTTGCTTTGGCAAGGCGCTGCTTTTTCATTTGCTGCTGCCACTCTGGGCGAATTCAAACTGTAATATCAGATTGAAATGATGCCATTTAAAGGGGAACTCTTACCATTTCACTTTATATGTGTAATAGGGAGGAAGGCTTTGGGTAGAGGTGGGTGGATCGATCCTAATATCGATACCAACGCTGGTATTGATATTGAACAATCCTCATGTAAAAAGATCGATACTCAAGCTTTTTTTTTTCTCTCCCGCATGCACTGACTGCTGCGCACGCATGTTCGTCAAAGTCTACTCTCTGTCTCTAATGCCGCGTTCGCCGCGAGCGACAGCAGCGACAGGTTGCCATGTAATCCCTATGGAACGACGCATTTTGGCGCCAAGTCACACAGCACGACGCAATGGACACGAATGAAGCGACGCGAGTGAAGCGATTTTGAGCGACCGGCGCGTTTGTGGCACGATATTGCGTCACATCACGTCACGTTGCCCTCCTCCCCAAGTTGAAAACTCGGAACTTTTTCGTCTCGTCGCGCCGCGATGACCAATCAGAGACTGAATATGTAGTGACGTGGAGATGTCTGGAGTTTGACTGAAGATGTGAACATGTCCATGAACGGGACAGGAGGTCCTCAAACTTTGTCCCGCAGAGGTGGAAGGACCGCTGGAAGCGGCCGTCATCCAGACGCAGCTCCTGCAGCAAATAATGATACTCCCTGTATTGGGAGCTTTCCACAACAACTCGCTCCGTGTGATCAAGGTCCGTCATGTTAACTTGACTTAATAACCGAAGCCGACGAGCAGAATGGAAGCTCCTCCTATTTGATGATGCACCGGGGCGAATTTTCGCAGCAAAAGCAGAGCGACACACTAATGCCGCGTTCACACTGGGCGCGACGCGAGTGACTGCAGCCACAGGTTGCCATGTAATCCCTATGTAAGGACGCGTTTTGGCGTCAAACCGCGCAGCGCGCCGCGAGTGAAGCGCCGCGAGTGAAGCGATTTTAAGCGTTTTTGTGCGTCACGTCATGTTGCCCTCCTCCCCAAGTTGAAAAATCTGAACTTTTTCGTCTCATCGCGCCGCGATGACCAATCAGGGACTGAATATGTAGTGACGTGGAGATGTCTGGAGTTTGACTGAAGATGTGAACATGTCCTGTATCTGGTAGCAGCCTGTGAGCAGGACTTATGTCTCTTTTGTCCTTTATTTCACAATCATGACAGAGTTTTTGGAGCGAGCAGCAACCCCACAGCAGCGGGAGCGGAGTTTCTTTTTCTTTTTTTATTTTACGTGCACGCGCGAGCAAATCGTCCGTGGAGATTATTTTACTTATAAACTACACAGATGTATAATAAAACAAATGGTGACTGGTTTCTAAACACAATTATGACAGAGTTTTTTGAGGAAGAGCGAGGAGCAACAAGCAACAGAGTTTTTCTTTTCTTTACGTGCACGCGCGAGCGAATCATCTGTGGAGATTATTTTACTTATTAACTACACAGATGTATAATAAAACAAATGGTGACTGGTTTCTAAACACAATTATGACAGAGTTTTTGGAGCGAGCAGCAGCCCTGCAGCAGGGGGAGCGGAGTTTTTTCCTTTTCTTTTTTTTACGTGCGCGCGCGAGCGAATCGTCTGTGGAGAACATTTTATTACTTAACTACACAGATGTATAATAAAACAAATGGTGACTCGTTTCTAAACACAATTATGACAGAGTTTTTTGGGGGGAAGAGCGAGCTGCAACAAGCAGCGGAGTTTCTTTTTTTTTTTTTTTATTGTTTACATGTGCGAGCGTGAATGGGACAGGAGGTCCTCAAACTTTGTCCCGCAGAGGTGGAAGGACCGCTGAAAGCAGCCGTCATCCAGACGCAGCTCCTGCAGCAAATAATGATACTCCCTGTATTGGGAGCTTTCCACAACAACTCGCTCTGTGTGATCAAGGTCCGTCATGTTAACTTGACTTAACAACCGGAGCAGATGAGCGGAATGGAAGCTCCTCCTATTTGATGACACATCGGTGCGAATTTTGGCAGCAAAAGCAGAGCGACACACCGGGCGAAGGAGGCACGTCCGTCGCCACGCGACCCCCACGAATTTGTGGTGTCTGATCGCGGCCGGTGTGAACGCGGCCTAAGAGCAGCGCTGCGCTGTGTCACACAACACGGAACAGCGCACCCTTGTATTGTAGTTTGTCAGCCCTCTACCTCAGGAGATTTTAAGTTGTGTTGAGTGATATTTTTAAACAAAAATGTTGATTGTGATAATAAAGTATTTTGTTGTCACGTACAATGTTTGGCGAAATTCTATCCTAGGTCTTTTGGATCTTTTGGATCTATGAAGCTTAAATATGAAAAAGTATGGGTATCGATATCGGCGATACTGGGCCTGTATTTACTTGGTATTGGATCAATACCAAAATTCCCGGTATCGCCCACCTCTAGCTTTGGGACCTGGGGGAACAGTTTATGACCTGGGAAGAGTTTAAAGCTGACATGGAATAGATGTGGGGCGGTGTCGCAGACCGAACGTCATTTCGGACCACAGCAGGGTGATGGTCTAGTGGTTAAGGTGTTGGGCTTGAGACCAGATGATCCTTGGTTCAAATCCCAGCGTGACTGGAAAATCACTAAGGGTGCTTGGGCAAGGTCCTTAATCCCCTAGTTGCTCCCGGTGTGTAGTGGGCATTGATTCAGGGTGAATGTGAGGTACTGATGTGTGCTTTGAGCTTCTGATGCAGATGGAAAAGCGCTATATAAACGCAGTCCATTTACCATTTTTCACCCATTAACACCCCGTTTCTGCTTCTCAGAGGCTCTTAGAGGCAGTATATTTGGTTACTGAGGCTCATCTCTGAGAGTGGCGCTAATTTCAAGATGTTCAAAATTTAGCAACAACAGCGTGGGACAGTTTGTATACAAGTTCGTACGAGGACTAACGAGGATTTTAGAGGCGTGTGTGGTGAGGACGAAGCTGCTAAAAACCCATTATCCGAGTGCCTGGCAACTACAAGGACCTGAGAGGCTATTTTTGGAGCGGCTCAGTCCTCTTGTGCACAATTCCACCTGCTTTCTGTGCCGGACGTTGTATATAAAATAAATAATTTGTAGCAGATTAAATCATTTCCTGTTGAACCTTGGATTTTGAAAACACCTCGAATCGCTTCTGGACTCACAGAAGACTGTTCCATCTGGACGCTTTTTTCTCTCTCTCCTGCTCCATGAGGAACGTACTTTGGAACAGCTGAAAGCTAACTATTTGTAATGTTTTGATAGCTTGGTAAAACAGTTGCATGTTCATTCCGAGCTGCAAAAGTATGTTTATGATAGATTTAACATCTTGTTAATGGATCAGATGAGGCGCACTCAGTGCGCGTTGACTGTCACTCAAGACGAGCATTTACGCAAAATGCTGGCTCGCCAAAGAGTGATTTTGCAGTCAATAACAGAAGAACACAAAGTTAAAAGTTGGATCACTGTGTCAAAGTGTAAGCCTGATCCCATCAGATCTCAGAAGCTAAGCAGTGGGGGACCTGGTTAGTACTTGGATGGGAGACCTCTTGGAACACCAGCGGCTGTGTGTGTTTCTTCAGGTAAAACTGGAGTTGCGTCAGGAAGGAGATCCGGTGTAAAACTTGCACCAAGTACCAATGCGGATCTGGCTCTATCCGCTGTGGCGACCCTGAATGAATCGGGAGCAGCCGAATGGACAACAACAACAATAACACAAAGTTAAAAGCTGGATCACGGTGACTGTAAGCTGCAGAAGAAATACTTTTTTTTTTTTTTTGGAAGCGATCCACAGATGCCGCCACCTCATTGTGGTGTCTTTTTTTTTTTTGTGGTCACAGAGAGCTGGATGAACACACAGAACTGCTGCTTTTGACTCTGGAACAGGTGAACAGCAGCTTGGCGCACACCAGGCAGTGTCGTGTCAAAGTAGTTATCCCCATCAGAATTTGTATCTGGGAGAGCACAGTCATTCAGTGCTGCATCTTTTTTGGACTGCGTTTAAAAAATGTGACATATTGAATGGATGCTGTGAATTGAAACCCCACTTTAAAGGGACAAAGAGGGCTGGAGATTTGGACCAAACCCATACCTAAACGTGCACCAACGTTACGTTATCATGGTGCTACATGGAACATATGTGGCTTGACGTGGATCATATGTGGCAACAGGAGTCACTCGAGGCTGGACGGGGCTCAAATGACAAATCAGTCATGGCTCACAAGAGGCTGATACCTGGCACATGCAAGGTACAGAGAGGCACATAGAGGCACCTCAGTTGTGGATACGTGATGGCTTAAAACATGGACCATTCTTCAAATAATCCATAACACACCCATGGGTGGCTCATTATTCATGGCTTATTATTCGGGGGACTGAGGCTTTACATTCAAAACAAAAGCAATCAGAGATTTCTGACATCTACCAATCTGCATGCTGATCACCTCCAAAATTCAGCGGAGTCTTTCATGCCCTAATATCCCTCTGTGGTTGAAAATGTGGTTGAATTTGTGAAGTAGTTTTGACAATCTTTCAAAGTTTATATAAAGTGAAACTTAATCTAAAATCTGGATCATCTCCAAAATTTAATGGAGTGTTCCATGGCCTAACATCTATCTGTGGTTGAAAGGTTTGTCAAAATCCCTGTAGCAGTTTTGAATAATCTTGCAAGCAGTCAGAAAGACAAACAAATAAATGCCAATGATTTTATTACGTCTTTGGCGGACGTAAAAATCTATGCAAATTGTTGCATAAATTTTTCTCGTTGAGACAGCAGTACCTTCTACCTTCTGTGCTCTAAGCAAATAAATGCATCAGCACATTTATTTGATATATATATATATATATATATATATATATATATATATATATATATATATATATATATATATTTGTGGTGTAACCATACACAGTAATCACGGTTCAATACGTACCTCGGTTTTGAGGTCACGGTTTGGTTCATTTTTCAGTACAGTATGGGAACAAAATGCAAAACCTAATTTGCTTGTTGTTTAAACCAACAATTTATTGTAACATTATACAAACAGGAAAATAAAATAATTGCAAAGTGCTGCCTGATAATAAGGTAAATAAAATGTTGTTAAATAAACATATGTCAACTGATTTCCTGAAAGCTGCGCTCCTCATGAGGTGTGAATTCACACACAGTGTAAATATAAGGTCTTACCTGTGCGTATTAAGTGAAGAAAAGTCGCTCTGCTGCACTTTGCGCCGTCAGATCAGTCAGGCCCCCCACCCCGGTTCTCTGTTTTGGTGCAACAAGTCAAAGAGCTGCACACGGGATGAAATCTAAAGAAAAAGTTATAAAATTACTCAGTTGTGGAGCAGGGAAGCCGTGCGCGCGCGCTGGATGACGTCCGTGACGTGTACTTCAGGGGGAAAAAAAAGCATTTAAAAAAATCTTAAAAGTTAAAAAAATCTTTCTGTCCAACATTTTTCTGTGTAAATATCTCATGTTACAACGTGGAGACCCGCGTCTTATAGACAAGTGCGGCTTATTTATGTACAATTTCTTTTTTCTTTTTAAAATTGGTGGGTGCGGCTAATATTCACGTGCGCTCTATAGTCTAGAAATTACGGTAAACACGTCCCGTACCGAAACGGTTCAATACAAATACATGTGAACTTACAACCTTTATATACATATACATATATATAGTAAAAGTAAGTCCCTTCGGCTGCGCACTTGTTTGCAGTCGGGGTCGCCACAGCAAATCCAAGGTGGATCTGCATGTTGAATTGGCACAGGTTTTACGCCGGATGCCCTTCCTGACGCAACTCCACATTACATGGAGAAATGTGGCAGGGGTGGGTTTATATCCATCCATCCATCCGTTTTCTTCCGCTTTATCCGGATTTTATATATATATATATATATATATATATATATATATATATATATATATATATATATATATATATATATATATATATATATATATATATATATATATATATATATATATATGGTTCTGCAGTACCTTTTCTTTTAAAAGCTGTAGCTTTCTAAAAACTGACATAGAAAGGTGTGTGTGTGTGTGTGTGTGTGTGTGTGTGTGTGTGTGTGTGTGTGTGTGTGTGTGTGTGTGTGTGTGTGTGTGTGTGTGTGTGTAAAAGCAGCCGATTTGTTGGAGGAATTTTGTGCTGAAATACTCGTTAAGCCAAAGTGATCGATAATGAAATGAAACATAAACACAAACCTCTCAAACTTCTGAAACTGTGTACAAATGGTAAAAAATGTTTTATTTGTGTTGTTTTAACGTTTCCTGAACAGATTTTAAAATGAAAATGGTCTTTTTGATCAAATGAGATAAATATTAAAGGGGTCATATCATACAAAATCACTTTTTATCTACATTTTACATTTTCATGTCCTTGATATTTTATGTTCAACATCTCAAAGTTTTTGATTTGATTTAAGCATAGTTCGGTACCAAGCCAGCAACCTATAGCTTATCTCAGCTGTGTCCAGGACCAGAATGACAAACATCGGTGGTTCCGTACATCTGTTAGATTTGTTCCTATCATTGGTTTCATGGCTGGACTTCTTCTGAAGGTGGTAATGATGTTCTACTAGATAGACAAACAAATACATTTCCAAAGATGTTAGAACGGCTCTAACATCTTTGGAAATGGCTTATGACGAAACTGATCTGAAAACCTTTGAATAAAGTGAACAGAAGTCACAAAATGTGGTAAATGACATTGATGCTGACAACAACTTCATCAATATCAACAATAGCTGCAGTTATTATTTGGCCAAATAGTTTGATCGAGTACTCAAATCAGATTATGAATGGTGATTGATCCACTTTAATAGACCGTTTGATTTCAATTTATTTCTTTTATATAGCACCAAATCACAACAAAGCTGCCTCAAGGAGGCTCTTCACATGAGAAAGGTCTAATCTTACTTACCAACACCCAGAGCAAGCACACACGTGAGTGGTCAGGAAAAACTCCCACTGATGATGTTGAGGAAAAAACCTCAAGAAGACCAGACTCAGAGGGTGACCTAGTGCTTAGGCCATTCTAACAGCTCCAAGGTTTTTTCAAAGTTTTTAACCAAGGTGCAGAAACAATAGAATAGTGTTATCTGTGGTGATGTCAGTGTAGGACTACTTAAAGAGAAGGAACACAAACCAACTGAGGAGTTCATAAATTTAATGTACAGCTTGTTTTTTTTGTTTGTTTTTTTTTAATCCAGAATCCCCCAGATGCAGTAGAATAACAAAACACTGTGCAAGATTAATTGACAACATATTCATAAAATACAGCAAGTGGCCTACTCGTAAGTGACATTAGTGATAATTTGCCATTGACAATGGCAAATAAGTAATAACAATAAGTAATATGAAGGATGCATTTAATGGCTTTAATCAACACTTTGGAAATATTGGTCTTGAACTGGCAAAAAAGATAGTCGAGCTGCAATTAAAGAAGGGGCAGTGCAAGGCAATCTGGATAGAAATCCATTATCAATGTATCTCAGTCCAGTTGATGAAAAGGAAATAATAGATATTGTTAATAAATAGAAGAACAAAAATAATCTGCAGATTGGAATGACACTGACATGATAGTGATTAAAAAAGTCATTGAAAAAATTGCAAAACCATTAACTTTTATTTCTCTGTTCAGTTTTTTCAAACTGTTTCAAGCCTGTTACTCAGTGGGCATATTCGTAGATTAAAAAAAAAAACTTTTGACACCTTTAACAGCAATAAATTTATTTAAAAAAGGAAAAGGTTTTGGCACCCACGGAACTGTATCGAACTGGTTGAAAAGATATTTAACAAACAGCCTGCAATTTGTACACATAAATGAATATAAATCAACATGTATTAATATCACCTGTGGTGTACCTCAGGGATCTGTTTTGGGTCCAAAACAGTTCCTCAGGTACATAAATGACATATGTCATGTGTCTAAACCTTTAAAATGTATTTTGTTTGCTGATGACACAAACATTTTTGTTCTGGGTGCAAACTGTTCACATTGTGTCTCAAAATCTGGACCTGTTTTAGACTGTGTTGGGTTTTGGAGGACTGTTGGTTTGAGCTTGGTCCACCTTGGACATTTTGTGGGTCTCTGGAGATCTCTGTTTCAGAGCAAGGGAGACTTCTGCAAAGCTTATATCGAGATTTGGTGAAGCCCGCGGGGGGGTGCTTCAAGCTCAAGGGCTGGAAGTTGAGTTTTAATAGTTAAAACTGAATGATGTCTGGTGGGTTTATCCTCTCTTTTCATTTCTTTTGTGAATCTTTTGATGCAGGATCGGGCAAATACTGAATAGTGGCCTTCTTGGGGTCACCAAGGAGTAAAAAGTGGTGACTGGTAGACAACTGGAGGTTCTCAAGGAACATAGTTTTAAAATTGAGATCTTCCTCCATGCCTGGCTCATTTCGGGTGCGAAAGTATACAAGAAAAAGATGGCATACTATTTTGGGGCCTCTTGCCTACCCTGTTTTACTACCATTGTTGCAGCTAAGTATGGGTTGTATGGAAGGAGTATTCCTACTCCATTGCCATACAGAGCTTCTGAAATTCCTACTCCACCACTTTGGGTTGGCAATCGATGAACCTACTAACCTCACATCTAAAAGTTTGTTTTACAAGATAAATAAGCTCATCAGTGGTACCTTGAGGAACTCTTCAGAGGAAATACCCTATGTTGCTCAAGTAAGCACCAGTGTTTAGGAGCCACCTAGGGTTGGCTCAAAGTGGATTATGTGGAGTGCCATCTCATGAAGTTCTTGATCAGTGACAATCGGAAGAGGCTGAACGTGTGGAGGAGGACCGCAAGGTAATTTTTCAGAAGATTCATGATACCTGTGACAGTTTTCTTGATGATATTTCTTATGTCTAGTTGTGTCCGGTTTGTTTTTCTGTTGGTATCTACTATGTTCATTGAGAGGCGGGAGCAAAGAGAGTCCGGAGACATTCCTTGTATGTGCATTCTTACTTGGCCAATTAAATCTGATTCTGATACTGATTCTGAAATGTAGCGGCCACCTTTGAGGTCAATAGGATGCAGTGTGGGATAGTTAACTGCAGATGGCAGCACTTTTCATATGGCTTTTTTTTCAAGAAATTCTGTTAGCTTAGCCTGGAAATTCCTGTGTTATTCAATCAGGTTTTCAGTGAGCAAGACTTCACAACGTGAACGAATTAGTTAAGCTATCTTCACCAGCATTTTTCACTAAATAAATTGCAGATTTATACAATGTCCCACAGAGGGAAACTCTTGAAATTAGCAATATCTCACAGTCTGTGCGTGCGGTTAGCGGATGCTAAGCTAACTTGCCCTTGCGTGCTCTCCAGATTGTGATCAGATTTAAAATCAAGTGTATTTCTAGGAGGTTAAAATTGACTAAGGAACTTGGTGTGTTACAACAGTTAGCATTTCATTGTTTGACTAGTGTCATTTCCCAGGTCGTATGAGCTTACATGATTTTTTATGTGTTTGTGTAAAGGTGTATATGTTGTCTCATTTTTCTTTTCTTTTATGAAGTATTTATGATTTTATGTTCTGTATCTGTGATTGCACCAAATCAAATCAGTATCAGTTTAGTGCCTCTAGTTTTAAGCTAAAATCCGTTAGTGTGGATTAGTAGGCTAATGTCTGTCAGTGTGGTCTGGTGGACTGGCTTGATCCAGTGTGGCAAACAGCGTTTCGGATTACTGAGTTTACTGTTCGGCTGTTGTAGTGAGTAGCAATACATTCGGCATGGTGCACCAAAACAGGCCATGTCCAAGCCTTGCCAAGGGTTGAGAGTCGTTCGGTAGCTAGCTAAGCATAATTAATTATATTATTTGATTATTACAAAACTCTTTTTCAATAGCATGACATATTCCACATTAGCCAAGGACCGCCTAAGGAGGGGAGTCAGATGTGGGCAACAGTTTTATTCACTTTTAATTAAACCAGCTAGCAGGCGTTTAGCAGTGCCTGTGTTCGGCTTAGCGGGACACCCTGCAACAGCATCCCAACACAAATCCTGTTTCCACCACCATGCTAACATGGTGGCCCAGGCTTCTTCAATTCTCTCCAGAACCTCACCAGATCTTCTGAAGTCTGAAGAATGTATGTGAGGACCTTGGAGAATTTGCACCGGTTGAACCTTGTTTTAAAGCGCCTGAACTTTGGGTATTTTGGTGGCGTTGTAATTCGAAGCCCTAATTGTTTCATGCACATTCCGATGTAAGCGTCTTCTATGTTAAAAGGTGGGATCATTTTTGAAATCTCCACAAATTTTTCTGGAAGATCATTAGAGAACAAATACCCCATGCCCACAGTGTAAGGTGGGTATGTCTCGTCTGGATACATCTCTTTGGGGACGTACCATTTAGAGTCATTTGCACGAACAACAGGCCTGTCCCGTGCAATCCTCCCTGTTAGGTAGTTCACCTTGGGGATGCCTGGCTTGTGTAACATTATGATCAGATTGTCAATGTTCAGGAACATGTCCGAGTCAATCTTCATGCCATATGCTGCTATACGGCAATGGGTGGCCAGCCAGTCCATGATCACCATAGTTTTGATGGTCAGATTGATGTAACTGTCAATGAAGTTACTTTGGATCAGGTCGTCGTACTGTAGATTCTCCTGCCGGACCTCCTCCTGAAGCCCGTTGATGTCCTTACTAGGGAGGCCGAGCACAAAAAGAGTCAGGACCTTCTCACCCTGGACCACTTTCTCACTGCCCCACGTCTTGCGGATGGCATCACGCGCCGCCATGTTGTGTGGCGCTACTGGAACCATCAGGACCAAAAAAGGGTTCATGGTTGTGCAGGCGTCTTTATGGTTGATGATAAAGCGGTAGTTGCGTGGATAAGCTGTGTGGTACTGAAAGGCAGGTGGTTTATGTGTATCATTTAGTTTGAACTTGTGTTTTGGATGAATATGGTAAGAAGTTTGATTATTCATTTTGGTAATGTTGAACATCCTGTTGTAGTGCTCATTAAGTGGTAACATGCTCTGGCTTTTTAGCAAGTCCCTCCACAGGAGGGTGTAGCACATGACGACGGTTATCACACAAAACAGGAGCAGCAACTGGAATCTGAAGTGAAACATCATCTTCTGACGAAATGGTCTCTCTTCATTTTGTCTAAAGGAAAAGGAAAGACAGTTGAAGTTTGTTGGATACCAACATTGTATTCAGATTACACGCTTGAAGGCTCAAATGCAATTTTTTTTTATATGAACTTCAAACTGATGATTTTATGTTCATATTTATACCATAATTCTCTAATTGTGAAATCTGTGTGTCTATTAATGGGTCAGCCTGTCTGTTAAAAAAACTCAAAAATCTCTTATTGTTATCATTATCATCATTATCTTTTTTCAGGCAATTACGTGAAGATGTGCAATAAATCTTTTCTAATCTAAATTGTAACTCTTAAATGTGTAATTTTAAGCACATTATAAATCAGTGGAGGCATTCCACTCATGTTAACGTTAGCCCATTAGCATCGCATTATGTGTATGTATGTATTTTTCAGCACTTTATAAATCTCTTTGTAATGGAGACACTCAGCTCTTGCTAATGTAGATGTGATGACAGCGCCTTGAATTTTTTTGTAACATGAATCACTGTTTGACACCTGTTAATATGTACGAGGTCTGTTAGAAAAGTATCCGACCTTTTTATTTTTTGCAAAAAACATATGGATTTGAATCACGTGTGATTGCATCAGCCAAGCTTGAACCTTCGTGCGCATGTGTGAGTTTTTTCACGCCTGTCGGTTGCGTCATTCGCCTGTGAGCAGGCTTTGTGTGAGCAGTGGTCCACCCCTCTCGTCGGATTTTTATTGCGAATAAAATGTCTGAACGATTTGGAGCTTTGCTGCATCAAATTTTTCCAGAAACTGTGAGAGACCTCCAGGTGGACACCATTCTGAAAATTCAGATGGCTTTCAGGGACGATTTTATGGGGATTACACAGATTAAGGAATGCTCCAGCTGGTTTAAAGACCGCCCACAGCTGCTGAGAGTGCACGGCGCTCCGCGCGCCGATCGACAGGCTCAAACCCCGCTGAAACAACCAGATCATTTCCAACGTGAAGGCTTTGTTGATCCGGAACATGTTCTGTGAGGCTTCATCACGGCGCTGCTTTGCGCCATGCGGCTCTGCCGCGAAGCGTGGAATTCCTCCGCTCCTCTTTCCATGACAAAAACTCCTGTAACAGTGGAATGTGCCGCTCATTTCCAAACTGGATGCTGTTTTGATCCGGGACATCGTCTGACTGGCACAGGAATTGTGGAAGACGTGGACATCAGCACTTTTCGGCACATTGTGACAGACGTGCAGAGGAATTCCGCGCGTCGGGAGGGACCGCATGGCACAAAGCAATGCCGTGATGAAGCCTCACAGGACATGTTCCGGCATGTCCAGCTCATGCACAATTTCTCGGATAGTCACACGACTGAAAACCCACCGACAGCCGTCTGAAATCCATTTCAAAGCCGTCCTGAGAGACCAACACGGAGGTGGTTTTGTCCCGCGCCATGAGCGGCACGGTGGCACATTCCTACGCTCCTCTTTCCATGAAAAAAAAGCGTGAGTTTTGTCATGCCTGTCGGTGACGCCATTCGCCTGTGGGCAGGCTTTGAGTGAGGTGTGGACTCCCCCTCCTGTCGGAATCTCTTTGTCTGAGACACTGCAGGGAGACGGCGCGCGTTGCTTTATCAAATTTTTTCAGGACCGGTGAGGGATATCCGTGTGGACACTATTCGAGAAATTCAGCTGGTTTTCGGTGTAAAGTTTAACGGCTGATGAGAGATTGTGGAGTTTCTTTTGCTTTAAGCACAGCCCACAAAGCGGATCGGCGCGGCGCGGTCGGAGGTGGTGTCCGTCTGGCTGTTTCGAGATGAAAACATCCTAATTTAAAGCTCTGTTCACCCAGGACGTCGTCAGAGAACAGAGAAGTTTCAGAAGAAGTCGGCATGAGGAGTTTATGCGGACATTCCACTGTTAAGGGAGATTTTGTAATGAAAGAACATGCGGACGAATTTGCCGAGTCGGATCCGTGACGACGTGGCAAATCCGTCTGCGCCACGACATGAAAAACACCTCCTTGTTGAAAAGCATTTGTAAAATTCAGGCGGCTTTTGATGGCTTTCAACAAGTGAGTATCTGAGAAATTGTTTAACAGCTTGGGCATGTTCCAACTTGTCCGTTAAGGTTTCCAACGGAGGTGTTTTTCCTGTGGCGACCCCCCGCGGTCGGACCCAGCCCGACATGCGAATCTGCCCGCACGTTCTTTCATTACAAAATCTCCTTTAATAGTGGAATGTCTGGATAAACTCCTGATTCCGAATTCTTCTGAAAGTTCTCTGTTATCTCACGACATCTTGGGTCCACAGAGCCTGAAATTAGGAAGTTTTCAGCTTGAAACAGCGAGACGACGACGCCTCGGAGTGCAGATCGCCTTCAGGCGCCGTGGGCCCTCCTTACAGCGACAGTAAAACTCCAAAATCTCTCATCAGCTGTTAAAATTTTCACCGAAAACCAGCTGAATTTATCGAATGGTGTCCACTCAGTTGTGCCTTACAGATTTTGAAAAACTTTTTATCAAACAAAGCAGCAGTCTCTGAGCCATTCCTAAACAATGAAAAAATCGACGAGAGGGTGGGCGACTCCTCACTCAAAGACTGCCCACAGGCGAATGACGTAACCGACAGGCGTGAAAAAAATCTTGCGTGCCCACGAGGGTTCAAGTATGTCTGATGTAATCACACGTGATTCAAATCCATATAATTTTTGAAAAAAATAATAAGGTCCGTTACTTTTCTCAGACCTCGTATTTTGCACTCACCTTAAGGTTGGATACAGTGCCCTCCAAAAGTATTGGAACACTTGGTATTTCACACATTTTAATTTGTTTATGCCATTTCAAATACAAGAAATACAAGAAAAATGAAAATGATCTTCCTCAAACTCAAACTGAAAGCAAATATCTAAAACTTGATAAAACCTTTAAATAATAATCAGTTTTACTGCCAGTTTCTTCAGACAAGTCAGGGGATGGAAACATGAGCGTTTCCAAGTCACTGAATATGTCTTGGACTGTATTTACATCAGTTATAAAGAAATACAAAAGTTTCTTTCACCAAAACATCAAATCTAAGCTTTCATCTCAGATGTGCTTTCTGACAAACTGTAGCTGAACTATCACATGTTCTTTTTAACAGATTTGCTTTCAGTTTGAGTTTAAGGAAGATAACTTTAGATTTATTTATCTAAAGTTGTGTCACTGGTGTGTCACTCAGACAGCAAAATGAAAAGGTTATTTAATCAACAGCTCCCTGCTTGTTTAAAAATCACTGGAGACAAATGCATATATAAGACAACCCAAATTAAATGAGAAATGCTGCTTTTAACAGCTTGAACCTCATTTTCTGCATAAAATATGTCATTTACTCACCAATATAACTTTGGTGTCATTATTAGTCCATGGTTCAAACGATGTGTTTAGTTCAAATCTAAGGCAAACATTTTCTTCTTCTACTAAGGTGGATTAGAAGTTTTTGTGGTACACAGCTCCAACTACTGGACAGGAGGAACCTAGTAGTCAATATGACTCACTGATTTCGAAATGCAGTTCTTTTCAACCAGACGTGCGGTGCTGAGATGTGTCAATCATCTGTGTCCAATCAGATTTCAGTGGAGTCCAGTGCAACCCTGGCCTCCACTCGAGCTCCACTCATGCCAGGAAGTGTTCAACATTTGACATTTCCTGTTTCACGGTGGACTCAAAATTTGGCACTTCCTGTTTCAGTGTGAACTTGCCAATGAGTTCCCGCGAGATTCCATGAGATCTTGTCTGTCAATCCAGGAAGTGTTTGACATTTGACATGTTTGACTCTCTACTTTTAAGATTAGGCTTAAAACTTTCCTTTTTGCTAAAGCTTATAGTTAGGGCTGGATCAGGTGACCCTGAACCATCCCTTAGTTATGCTGCTATAGACTTAGACTGCTGGGGGGTTCCCATGATGCACTGAGTGTTTCTTTCTCTTTTTGCTCTGTATGCACCACTCTGCATTTAATCATTAGTGATTGATCTCTGCTCCCCTCCACAGCATGTCTTTTTCCTGGTTCTCTCCCTCAGCCCCAACCAGTCCCAGCAGAAGACTGCCCCTCCCTGAGCCTGGTTCTGCTGGAGGTTTCTTCCTGTTAAAAGGGAGTTTTTCCTTCCCACTGTTGCCAAGTGCTTGCTCACAGGGGGTCGTTTTGCCCGTTGCGGTTTTTCCGTAATTATTGTATGGCCTTGCCTTACAATATAAGGCGCCTTGGGGCAACTGTTTGTTGTGATTTGGCGCTATATAAATAAAATTGATTTGATTTGACATTTCCTGTTTCTCTGCACCCTGCTCAGTGTGCCGCCCTCGTTGGAGCGACATCTCTGCTATTTTGGCATTGCGGGATAGCACGCCCACAGATTGACCTCACCAGACTACTTTCACCTGACCAAGTTTCCGGTTGTTTGCAAAATGGCACTGAATTTGCCGACATGAGAAGATGTTGCTGGATGGGTGTGAGTATTGACTTACGATCATTTAGGCATAAAAACACATACGATAGACAAGTTCTTGCGCCAGATATACTCCTGGTGTTTTTGTTACCCATGAAAACATACAGTCATCACACGTCTGGGAACTTTTTGCACAGGAATTCATCAAACACATCGGCCACGGGTGCGTGATAACACTGAATTTACAAAAACTGTATAATTGTGCGGCCAAAATGAGAGCGTCCACTTTTAGCTTGCCATAAGATAGTGGTGCATGTGAGAGTACGGTTTCTCTGTGGACTTAACATTTGGCACTTTCTGTTTGGGACTCCTTATACCATGAGCATGCTTCACGCCGCTGTGTGTCGTCTCGCTCCTGTTATTTGTTAATCATCCTTGACCTGTGGGTCCTCCTACTGAGGATGACTAAGCATCTAATTTCAAGCTGGCCCCCAAATTAACCCTGAAATTATTATTTTTTTTTATTACAAAAATGTTATTTGTGTGATCTTTATGACAAATTGCAGGTTTTTTGGCATGCTGGATTAAATATTTCATGCTGCAACAACAATATGACACTCTGTGTGCCATAAATCCATATTTGACAATATTGACTGCCGATATTAAAAATAGCAACATAATATATTCAACTCTAAAAACCTTTTAATAGTCCTCCTACATGCAGTAGTTTCAAAAGATGAACACTTTCAAAACATGTTCTGGATGGAAACCATTAATGCTAAATGCAATAAACCTCATTCTAATTTGGTACATAAGCAAAAGAAACAAACAAGCAAAAAAAAAACAAAAAAAAAAACATAATGAATACCAAAGAAAATAAAATATAATGATATAATTAACATTTTAAATGAATCATACAGGAGGATTTCTGTGCAAAAAGTGATTTGTGAACTGTTGTTCTTAGATTTTCAAGTGGCCAATCGACCATATATGCTCATGAGAATCAATATGCCATTGTATCACCAACTGCACAGACCATGATCTGAACCACAAAGAGAAAGACTGATATAAAAGACCTCATTAAAACAAACAGGACAGTGATCTGGCCTCTCTCGAAGAGACGAAGAGTTGCTGGCGTTGTGTGTTCGCCGCTCGTCTGATTTTCTCCAGTTTTCTCGTGTATAATTTTATTTTGTATATGTACTTAACGTGGTTTTTGGTCCTTCAGTGTGCATTTTTAGTTATCTTTGATTGTTTATTGCCTGCTTTGCGCTGTTCGACGCCGCATTTCACTCCCTCGGCTGGCGTGATGCTAAGCTACTCTGCAGCTGAGCTACGAAGCTTGAACAACAATAATGTCCCTCGGGACATTCTCGCTATCAGAGAGCTTGGCTTGTTCCGCCGACGTCGCTGTGTCCACAGAGGCTCCCGGAGAAAGTTTGTGTTCCATCGAACTGGGTCGTCTGTGCCGGTCATCTGGTCAGCTGAGCGCATCGGTGCTCGGCGCCCACGTCATCAGAGCGCTGCAGCTTCTGGGAATTGTAGTCCTGATGTGACGACAGCGGTT
This sequence comes from Thalassophryne amazonica, assembly GCF_902500255.1. Lineage (NCBI taxonomy): Eukaryota > Metazoa > Chordata > Actinopteri > Batrachoidiformes > Batrachoididae > Thalassophryne > Thalassophryne amazonica. The sequence continues at coordinate 10,526,051 of NC_047117.1, forward strand.
CCTGACACTCTCCGGGCGCTGGATAGAAAACGTGGAGTGGATTTTAAGATACTCAGGCCTATTCAAAGATGTCAGTCTGTCAAACCGACAGAAGTCTTCAGTTTGGGTCTTATTAACATCAGATCTTTGTCCTCAAAATCCCTGTTGATTAACGATCTAATTATGGATCATCATTTGGACATGATTGGGTTATGTGAAACCTGGCTCAAACCCACAGCTGTTCTTCCTCTGAATGAGGCCTGCCCACCAGGGTACACATTCAGTCACATGTCTTGTGCGAAGCAAGGCGGGGGTGTTGCTTTTATCTATAAATCCAAGTTTACCTTCTTGACTGTCGGGGGGCATAAATATAATTCTACATATTGTCAGGGTCAGAAGTAGAAATCAGTCATGCCATGTTGTCACTGTTTATAGGCCTCCTGGCCCATATTCTGAATTTTTAGATGAATTTGGTGCATTCATCTCTAGCCTGTCAGCTAGTGTGGACAACATTTTGATTATTGGTGATTTTAATATTCACATAAATAAGCCCTTTGATCCCCTTTGCAAGTCATTTATGGAACTTGTGGATGCGCTGGGATTCCAGCAATGTATTCAGGATTCAACACATATTAGTGGAAATACCCTTGATCTGGTACTCACACGTGGCCTTGCTGTCACAAACACTGACATTTTGCCTCTTGCCTCGGTGATCTCTGACCACTCATTTGTTAGGTGTGCATTTATGTTGCCGCGCCTAGTGGATCAAAAGCCTTGTCTTTCTTTGCGGCGACGCATTACTCCTTCAATTATGATAGAACTCGAAGCCAGACTGCCTGAAATTTTGGCCTCGGGGTTAGAGAATATTCAATCAGTAGATAGTCTTGTGGATGGCTTGAACTCAGCGCTCAAGGCCACACTGGACAAGGTTGCGCCTCCTCTCTTGAGGACACGCCTTCCCAAGGCATACTCACCTTGGTTTAATGGTTACCTGCGTGACCTTAGGCAGAAGGCTCGAGGATTTGAACGGAAATGGCATAGTTCTAAGTTAGAGGTGTTCCATCTTGCATGGCGAGATGCTGTCTTGGATTATAAGCAGGCACTACTGGCTACAAAGCGTGCCTATTATTCTGATTTGATTAATAAAAATAAGAATAATTCCAAGTTTTGTTTGAAACTGTAGCACTGCTTATTCATGGACAGCCACCTGTTATTCACTCTCCTTTCTCGGCACAGGACTTCTTGTATTACTTCGAGAAGAAAATTGAGGATATTAGGTTGAGTATATCTCAGCAGGCTTTGGCCCAACCACTGCATACTGCTGTGGAGGTGGATGCACCCACTGAGGTGGTATCCAGATTTACAGATTTTGATGGTATCTCGCTAGGCGCACTGACGAAGCTTGTGACGTCTACTAAAAGCACAACCTGTTTAATTGATCCTATACCAACAAAACTGTTTAAGGACCTGTGGCCCATTCTTGGACCAACTGTGCTGGAAATTATAAATCTCTCATTAACTTCTGGATCTGTTCCTAAGTGTTTTAAGTCTGCAGTGATCAAACCATTACTTAAAAAATCTAATCTCGACCCTAGTGTATTGAAGAATTATAGACCGATATCAAATCTGTCATTTTGTTCTAAAATCCTGGAAAAAGTGGTCTCGCGACAGCTCATGGACTACCTCACTGAGAATAATCTTTTTGAGCCACTGCAGTCTGCTTTTAGAAAATTTCACTCCACAGAGACAGCACTTACTAAAGTAGTGAATGACCTTTTGCGAGCAATGGACTCGGATATCACTACGGTCCTGGTGCTGCTGGATCTTAGTGCTGCATTTGACACTGTGGATTACCATATTCTACTCAATAGGCTGGAGAATCACTTTGGGATTACTGGAACTGCTCTTGCATGGTTGACGTCGTACCTGTCCAGTCGTTCCTACTGTGTATTGTGTAATGGAACCTCCTCCGATCATAGAGACATGAAGTTTGGGGTTCCTCAGGGATCCCTTTTGGGCCCCTTGCTTTTTTCTCTTTATGTAGCACCCCTCGGGAATATATTGCGGCGTTTTGGGATTCCCTTTCATTGCTATGCTGATGACACTCAATTGTAAATGCCAATAACTGCTGGTAATCTTACTCACATAAAATCCTTGGAAGATTGTCTTGCATCAGTAAGAAGTTGGATGTCTAGTAACTTCCTACTTTTAAATTCTGATAAGACTGAAGTTATGGTTTTTGGTCCAGCGAGATATCGGCATCAATTTGATCAGCTAGCATTTAGCTTAGGTCCGTGTGTTATACATCATATGGATAAAGTGAGGAACCATGGAGTAATTTTTGATCCTGCGTTGTCCTTTGATTTCCACATTAGAGACATTACAAGGACTGCCTTCTTCCATTTGCGAAATATAGCGAGGATTCGTCCTATTCTGTCTATGGCTGATGCTGAGACTTTGATTCATGCGTTTGTCTCTTCTAGATTGGACTATTGTAATGCTCTATTCTCTGGCTTACCGCAGTCCAGGATCAGGGGTCTTCAATTGGTTCAGAATGCTGCTGCCAGACTTTTGACACGGAGCAGAAAGTTTGACCACATTACGTCAATCTTGGCGTCCCTGCACTGGCTTCCTGTTTCTGCAAGATCGGATTTTAAAGTACTGATTTTAGTTTATAAAATTGTTCATGGACTTGCACCTCCCTATCTGGCTGACTTGATAAGCCCCTATGTACCAGCTCGGGCCCTGCGTTCTCAGGGTGCAGGACTTCTGTGTGTTCCCAGGGTGAATAAAAAGTCTGCCGATCACAGAGCTTTTTCCTATCGTGCCCCAGCTCTGTGGAACGATCTGCCAGCACACATTCAGCAGTCGGACACTGTGGAGACCTTTAAATCACGTTTAAAGACTCATTTATTTTCCCTGTTTTATCATTAGTGTTATGATGTGTTTTTAATCTTCTATTCTTTTACTGTTGTCTTTCTTTTATGGTTGTTTTTATTGTGTTTTAAATTTTTAATTGTTTTTTATGTTGTGAAGCGCCTTCAGACGATTTTGTCGTGAATTGGCGCTATATAAATTAATAAATTTGAATTTGAGGAATGAATGGATAAATTCCAAATCAACATTAATCTGTGCAAAAGTCTTAATCACAATCTTTTTTGGTGTGGCTCACATGGATGGTGTGGATCAAGATATTCTCAGATACAGCCTTGTGCAGTATTTGTTTCATGGTGGCGCTTGGAACAATTAAGATGCCAGAAGATCACACCTGTGCGAGTTCTGAGAGAAATTTAACACACCCACGTACTCATAGACAAAAGCCACGCACAACCTAAGAATTTCAAAACAAAAGAAAGCATGTAGGTGATTTATAGCCAATTAAAGTAAACAGAAGCGGGCTGAAGAAATGTCTACTGGTTGACATCCAGGACCCAAAGCAGATGGAACCTGACTCATAGATTGAGACAAGATGAATTTTTTTTTTACCTTTTTTTTTTTTTTTTTTTTTTGAGGCATATTTTGCCTTCCATAAATCCAATATTCAAATTTTTTGCCGTGTGTGTGTGTGTGTGTATTACAAGACTGTAGTAAGTGTTGTAAAGCTGGCCCCCTTTCAGTTTAACACGTTTTGTGCATAAAATGTTGACTCATTTAAATTTTAATTGTTGTTCACCATGTAAGTTTTGCAGAAATTGAAAGTACTTAGTTTTTCTTTAGCTTTGCGCGAATAAAACTCATTCATTAAGGATTATGCAATTTGATAGGAACTCTAAAAAGGCTGAAGTTGATATCCAATTTACACCACCTAACTGTAATACTGACACAACACTTAACCAGTTTTAGTTTTTTTTTTTATCTTTTTATTTGGGACTGTAATGTGTATTACATTCACATATTACATACGAGTATGTTAAATCTCCAACTTTTTTTTTTTTACAAGAACAAACTTATAAACAAACCAATACTCAGCAGAGACAGAATAATAATAAAAATAAATTTACCTCCCCGTCGAAAACCTGTCCATCACATGAAATAGATATGTCCATTAGACTCTGTCAAATGCTTTTAACAAGTCCAAGGACACTACCAAACCCATAATATTTTTATTATTAGCCCGTTGTATGCTGTTAAGTACCCTGCGTATGTTATGAAATGAGCTCCTCCCTTTCATAAAGCCCTTTCATAAAACATTTGTTCGTGTTTGAGTAACAATCTTATAAAAGATTCCAGTCTTAAGCTTAGTATTTTTGCTAGAAGTTTTGCATCTACATTAATGAGGGAGATGTGTCTATAAGATGCCAGATCCTCAGCATCTTTGCCTTTTTTTAAGATAAGACAAATGTTTGCCTGTGTCATAGTTTCTGAAAGATGTTGAGTTTTGGTAAAACTATAGTTTAATGTCCTTAACAAATAGGGAACAATCTTTCTTTAAATGCTTTGAACCATTCTACAGGGAGCCCATCCGGGCCCGGAGCTTTTCCACTGTTCATTAGTGATATTGCTTTCAAAATTTCCTTTTCGTCAATAGGTCTACCTAGGATCTCCTGTTGTTCATCTGTTAATGTTGGTAGTTTAATCTGTGAGAATTTCTCATCAAGCTTTTCCTTAGTGCTTCTGTTTTCAGATTTATATAAGGACTCATAGGAGACAAAGACAAAGCTTGGTACAGTTTGGTATCACCCTCCACTCTCTATGTACAAATGTATTGATTTTTAGCTATATGTAAGCACCCTGGCAAAGTTTTTTTTTTTTTTCAAAACTGAATAACTGACTTGATTTCTTGTTTAACTATTTCATTGTCTGAGAAAGGGGGCCATAAGGTTGATTCAGTTGCTCTCTCTCTCTCTCTCTCTCTCTCTCTCTCTCTCTCTCTCTCTCTCTCTCTCTCTCTGAAAAAAAAATTTTCCGAACACCTTTTCTAACTTTGTGATCAGATGCTGCTTTGGCCTCAGTGGGATTCTAGCTCTCTCCCAAAAAGGAATTGTCATGTCTATAGAGGTCACAGCAGCATCATGGACAGTTTTCTTCAAATCAGTGTGTTTGAAGAAAAATACCTTGAGTATTTGCCCATTTGAGGGCAATTTGTTTCCCTTTATTTCAGTCGGTGGAACCAATAAGGTATACAAATGTTCTACTTCTAGTAGCTGACACGTTTTACTGAAGTTTCCAGTTAATGGTTAAGCATGTTAAGTCAGCAAGTGTCTCTTTTTACATTTATCTCATGTTAGATTCACCATCACCAAAGATCCGAAAGAAAAGAAGCTGTGAATTGAAGCAAAAGTTTCAGCTTGTAGCCTAAAATAACATTTTTGAAAGTATGTTGTTTGTGAGAAATATTTAAACCCAGGTATAGTTTTAAATTGAATATAAAGTTATACTTTAGTTACACACAGGTGGTTAACTTCTATCCTCTTTATAAGTGATGTGATTAGATACTGGATAATGGATAACCTATTGCACAGGCACTCGGGCAGCGATAATTGATATATTTACAACCTTCAGCTATGATGTGCTACCTCTAAATATTAATGTATGACAAAAATATTTGGCAGGCTTTCTTTTTTCCCAAAGCATCATAAAATGAAGGGGTGAGAGTAATGAATTTACAACTTTTTTTTTTTTTGAACCACCCTAATACATATACTCAACAAAAATATAAACGCAACACTTTTGGTTTTGCTCCCATTTTGTATGAGATGAACTCAAAGATCTTAAACTTTTTCCACATACACAATATCACCATTTCCCTCAAATATTGTTCACAAACCAGTCTAAATCTGTGATAGTGAGCACTTCTCCTTTGCTGAGATAATCCATCCCACCTCACAGGTGTGTCATATCAAGATGCTGATTAGACACCATGATTAGTGCACAGGTGTGCCTTAGACTGCCCACAATAAAAGGCCACTCTGAAAGGTGCAGTTTTGTTTTATTGGGGGGGGGATACCAGTCAGTATCTGGTGTGACCACCATTTGCCTCATGCAGTGCAACACATCTCCTTCGCATAGAGTTGATCAGCTTGTCAATTGTGGCCTGTGGAATGTTGGTCCACTCCTCTTCAATGGCTGTGCGAAGTTGCTGGATATTGGCAGGAACTGGTACACACTGTCATATACGCTGGTCCAGAGCATCCCAAACATGCTCAGTGGGTGACATGTCCGGTGAGTATGCTGGCCATGCAAGAACTGGGACATTTTCAGCTTCCTTGCAACATGGGGCCGTGCATTATCCTGCTGCAACATGAGGTGACGTTCTTGGATGTATGGCACAACAATGGGCCTCAGGATCTCGTCACGGTATCTCTGTGCATTCAAAATGCCATCAATAAAATGCACCTGTGGTCTTCGTCCATAACAGACACCTGCCCATACCATAACCCCACCGCCACCATGGGCCATTCGATCCACAACATTGACATCAGAAAACCACTCACCCACACGACGCCACACACGCTGTCTGCCATCTGCCCTGGACAGTGTGAACCGGGATTCATCCGTGAAGAGAACACCTCTCCAACGTGCCAAACACCAGCGAATGTGAGCATTTGCCCACTCAAGTCGGTTATGACGACGAACTGGAGTCAGGTCGAGACCCCGATGAGGACGACGAGCATGCAGATGAGCTTCCCTGAGAGGGTTTCTGACAGTTTGTGCAGATATCCTTTGGTTATGCAAACCGATTGTTTCAGCAGCTGTCCGAGTGGCTGGTCTCAGACGATCTTGGAGGTGAACATGCTGGATGTGGAGGTCCTGGGCTGGTGTGGTTACACGTGGTCTGCGGTTGTGAGGCTGGTTGGATGTACTGCCAAATTCTCTGAAACGCCTTTGGAGACGGCTTATGGTAGAGAAATTCAATACACGAGCAACAGCTCTGGTTGACATTCCTGCTGTCAGCATGCCAATTGCACGCTCCCTCAAATCTTGCAACATCTGTGGCATTGTGCTGTGTGATAAAACTGAACCTTTCAGAGTGGCCTTTTATTGTGGGCAGTCTAAGGCACACCTGTGCACTAATCATGGTGTCTAATCAGCATCTTGATATGGCACACCTGTGAGGTGAGATGGATTATCTCAGCAAAGGAGAAGTGCTCACTATCACAGATTTAGACTGGTTTGTGAAATATTTGAGGGAAATGGTGATATTGTGTATGTGGAAAAAGTTTTAGATCTTTGAGTTCATCTCATACAAAATGGGAGCAAAACCAAAAGTGTTGCATTTATATTTTTGTTGAGTGTATATATATACAACCCCTGGCAATAATTATGGAATCACTGGCCTCAGAGGATGTTCATTCAGTTGTTTAATTTTGTAGAAAAAAAGCAGATCACAGACATGACACAAAACTAAAGTAATTTCAAATGGCAACTTTCTGGCTTTAAGAAACAGTATAAGAAATCAGGAAAAAAAATTGTGGCAGTCAGTAACGGTTACTTTTTTTAGACCAAGCAGAGGGAAACAAATATGGACTCACTCAATTCTGAGGAATAAATTATGGAATCACCCTGTAAATTTTCATCCCCAAAACTAACACCTGCATCAAATCAGATCTGCTCGTTAGTCTACATCTAAAAAAAGGAGTGATCACACCTTGGAGAGCTGTTGCACCAAGTGGACTGACATGAATCATGGCTCCAACACGAGAGATGTCAATTGAAACAAAGGAGAGGATTATCAAACTCTTAAAAGAGGGTAAATCATCACGCAATGTTGCAAAAGATGTTGGTTGTTCACAGTCAGCTGTGTCTAAACTCTGGACCAAATACAAACAACATGGGAAGGTTGTTAAAGGCAAACATACTGGTAGACCAAGGAAGACATCAAAGCGTCAAGACAGAAAACTTAAAGCAATATGTCTCAAAAATCAAAAATACACAACAAAACAAATGAGGAACGAATGGGAGGAAACTGGAGTCAACGTCTGTGACCGAACTGTAAGAAACCGCCTAAAGGAAATGGGATTTACATACAGAAAAGCTAAATGAAAGCCATCATTAACACCTAAACAGAAAAAAACAAGGTTACAATGGGCTAAGGAAAAGCAATCGTGGACTGTGGATGACTGGATGAAAGTCATATTCAGTGATGAATCTCGAATCTGCATTGGGCAAGGTGATGATGCTGGAACTTTTGTTTGGTGCCGTTCCAATGAGATTTATAAAGATGACTGCCTGAAGAGAACATGTCAATTTCCACAGTCATTGATGATATGGGGCTGCATGTCAGGTAAAGGCACTGGGGAGATGGCTGTCATTACATCATCAATAAATGCACAAGTTTACGTTGATATTTTGGACACTTTTCTTATCCCATCAATTGAAAGGACGTTTGGGGATGATGAAATCATTTTTCAAGATGATAATGCATCTTGCCATAGAGCAAAAACTGTGAGAACATTCCTTGCAAAAAGACACATGGGGTCAATGTCATGGCCTGCAAATAGTCCAGATCTTAATCCAATTGAAAATCTTTGGTGGAAGTTGAAGAAAATGGTCCATGACAAGGCTCCAACCTGCAAAGCTGATCTGGCAACAGCAATCAGAGAAAGTTGGAGCCAGATTGATGAAGAGTACTGTTTGTCACTCATTAAGTCCATGCCTCAGAGACTGCAAGCTGTTATAAAAGCCAGAAGTGGTGCAACAAAATACTAGTGATGTGTTGGAGCGTTCTTTTGTTTTTCATGATTCCATAATTTTTTCCTCAGAATTGAGTGATTCCATTTTTTTTTCCCCTCTGCTTGGTCTAAAAAAGTAACAGTTACTGACTGCCACAATTTTTTTTCCTGATTTCTTACAGTGTTTCTTAAAGCCAGAAAGTTGCCATTTGAAATGACTTAGTTTTGTGTCATGTCTGTGATCTGCTTTTTTTCTACAAAATTAAACAACTGAATGAACATCCTCCGAGGCCGGTGATTCCATAATTTTTGCCAGGGGTTGTATATATATTTATATTTATATATATATATGTATGTGTATATGTATGTATATGTATATAGTATACATATATAGTATATAGGTTGGTGTGTGTGCGTGTAATAAGTTGAAATTTCATAGTTTTCAGCATTTCATGAACATTTTATTAATTTAATAAATAAATAATATTGTTTTTCTTAATGAATTTTTGCAGCAGAACTTGTATAATTTATTTTCCAAAATATGATCCCACCAAAACCAGAAGCAGGTGATGATAATCAGTAAATAATAGATTAATAATCACAATGTTCCTGTATTTTCACCAGCTGATTATTTTCAGTATTGATTATTTTTTCAAATAATTGATTAGTTGTTAGGTACATAAAATGTTAGAAAATGTTATTGTTGATCAGTGTCTACTCTTCCAGAGTACAAGATGATGCCTTCAAATGTTTCGTTGTGTTCAAAACCCAAAGATATTCAGTTTACTGCCATAGAGGAGTGAAAGACCAGTTCACAAATTACAGGCCTGTTTCTTTACGTCTGACGAAGGGCAGGTCGCCCGAAACGTTACGTTTTGTTTAATAAAGCTTTATCTGTATCGGAGCACTGTGGCTGTGCGCATCATTTGGTCACTGTTTCTTAACTCTCACAATTTTCCAATTTTTTTGAAAAACTCTTTGTTGACAGATTGAATAAATTCATTGAAAAACATAATCTGTTTTCATAATGTCAATATGTATTCAGAATATAAAGATCCACAGGATTGGCAGGATTGGAATTAATAGAGGAAATCACAAGCGCCGTAGTGTTGTGTGGGCCGCCGAAGAGGAGGTACTGCTGGCCCACCACCAGTTGGCGCCCTGCCATTTTGGCATTTTTTTGTGCTCTAGAGGGCGCCCTGGCTTTTTCCAGGTCACCGTTCAGTTGGCAGCTGATTCTCATCATCAGCTGATTCTCATCATCATCACTTCATCCATAAAAGCCTGGGAGAGACACCATAACTCTGCCGAGTCAGCTTACCCTACAGGTAAACCTACTCAGCCACTTTGTGCCATACGCACATTCATTGTTTTCTGAAGTCTTGCAGTTGTGATTTATAGTTGCAGCTTGTAGCCGAGTTTATGGAAGTTGGAGGAGTTGGAGCCTCCACTCCTCACTTCTGACTTACTGAGTATAACCTTTGACACTGCACGTCCTCCAGTTTTTCCTCTGCACTCTGGGAGTTTCTGGATTTATAATTACTGTGATTTGCTGACTGTTTGCTGGGTGAACACTCACCCACCCTAGCCTGTTTTTGCTCCTGCCAGCAGTACTGGTCCAGCAGCCTCGGACAGTGGCCACCTGGCGGAGTCAGCCTTGGCGGCTCTGGTGTATTTCAGGTCTCCGGTTGGTGGTGGGGCTTTGTGGGTTCCGGCTCTTCTCTGGATAGGCGTCTCCTACCCTCGGGCCTGCCCACGTATCACCATTTTGTTGAGAATTGGACTAAGCATATTTTGACCTTTGTTTGCACTTTGCATAATAAATTATTTATTGGTATTCCTATTGACCATTCATTTACGCCCCCTAACGTGGGTCCGTGCAAACACATAGATTTAAAAAAAAATAATTGCTGCAGGGGTATTTCTTGATTTTGTTTTGTTTTACAAAAAACATTTGAAACGATTGATCACAAAATACTAATTAAAGATGTGTGTGTGTGTGTGTGTGTGTGTGTGTGTGTGTGTGTGTGTGTGTGTGTGTGTGTGTGTGTGTGTGTGTGTGTGTGTGTGTGTGTGTGTGTGTGGTGTTTGTATTAACACTAAAGAATAGGTGTATATGTGTTGACTTTGATATTCTGGTCACTTTTGGTGGAATGTCTGAAAATGAAATATTCATTTATTAAAAAAAGAACGAAAAGAATAGTAGTGAAATAAACTAGAAATGGTTTCACATTTAGGAAGTTGAAATCAGAGAACTGAGATGTTTTTAAATAGCTCAAAACATTAATCTATTATCATTGTCAATTAGTTTCATAGTTGATTCATGAAAGTTTAATTGTTGCAGCTCACATTTGATTACTCTGCAACAGCTACACACTTTATTGTGAAAACAACAATTAGTTGTGGACCTGTTTCATACCAGTGATGCATTTGTTAACACCTATACCATTAATTATGAAATAAATCTGTTATAAAATCTACTAAACTCAGCCACAGTCACCCTAAAATTCCACATTTACATGTCATGACAACCATCTGCTGATATTTCACCACGTATTAGTTAAACATGACAGTCGACAACCATCACTATGCAGGTGACAGTCGTTATGTTCTTACCTTTGTCCATCTGAGCCAAGAGCTTGTTCAGACATGACTGACTTCAAGCCAGGAATCTAATATTGTCATTTAGCTGTAAAGTCCAAGCCGATGTGGAAGTCTTCAAAACGTGATGGTCACGAAGCAGTCGCTCTTCTTATTGTAAAACAACAGAGGACAAATTGGTAGAAAGGAATGAGGAGTGCCTGGAGACAGAGGTGATCTAACCATATATTAAGTTGACACACCTTTGCAGGTTTTGTAGCATAGATACAGTGAGGAAAATAAGTGTTTGAACACCTGTGAAAATCAATGTTAATATTTGGTACACAAGGTTGGGTAGGATTACTTTGAAATAATACGTGGATTACATGTATGTATGTACATACATTTGGATTACTTGTAATCTGATTACATTTCAAAGTAATCCTACCCAACCCTGTTGGTACAGTAGCCTTTGTTTGCAATTGCAGAGGTCAAACGTTTCCTGTAGTTTTTCACCAGGTTTGCACACACTGCAGCACGGATTTTGGTCCACTCCTCCATACAGATCTTTAGATCTTTCAGGTTTGGAGTTTCAGCTCCCTCCAAAGATTTTCTAGTGAGTTCAGGTCTGGAGACTGGCCAGGCCACTCCAGGACCTTGAAATGCTTTTTACGGAGCCCCTCCTTAGTTGCCCTGGCTGTGTGCTTGGGGTCATTGTCGTCCTGGAAGACCCAGCCATGACCCATCTTCAATGCTCTTACTGAGGGAAGGAGGTTGTTTGCCAAAATCTCAAAATCTATGCTATTTACTATTTATCTGTTTCTGAGGTACCTGGCTGATAAATTTATCTGGCTATCTATATATCCATCCATCCATCCCTGTTGCTGTTTCTGAGGCACCAGGCTGCTATGACAACTGAAATTTCCTTTTGGGGATCGATCGATCGATCTATTACACACTAAATCCCTCCAGAGGTCTCACCCTGCAGACTGATACACAAAAATATTTTCTGGTTGTACAAAATCTTAGTTCTTTAAAGTTACATTTTCTGCTTAGATTGTAATCAATCCCCTTCATGATTTTTGAACAGTTGTTGAATATTCCCCGGTAATAGATTATTTGTTGCTTTGAACATTATTTCTGCTGTTTGGTATTGCACAGTGTCAGTAAGCTTGAGTAATGGTGACTTTAGAAATAATGTGTTTGTGTGAGCCTGATAACCTGCATTTGTGAATGATCTGTATTGCTCTTTTCTGTAGGATATTTAATGAACTTAATGAGGTTTTGTAGTTGTTATCTGACAGGGTTTTTCTCTATATTGTCAATATATGTATTATCAAATATTAATGTCTTCACTTTGATGTACTCTCTGTAATCATGTCTTTGATTCTGTTCTCTATTTTTCATATATACGTATATGCATGTGTGAAAGTTCATGTACCATTATTCCTTTAAATAATTACTTAGTGTCAAAAGCAATCATATACGCTGAATGGTTCAAGTGATCATTAAGACTGTCAAACGAGAAAAGTGAGCAGATGATCTTTGACCATTCAATGTGCAGATTGTTTTGCCAGAATGTCAGACTGGTTGGCTAGGGTCATGTTTGGCTAATTGCAGATGTGTACTTTTGATTAATGGTTCAGCCTTGAAGAAGAGCATTGTAACTGGAACACGGTTCAAGGGCTGGACATTGTTATGGAAAGCTTAGGAGACTGAGGGCTCAAAAGCCATAACAGTTTTCATATCAATGTGAGACCAGACTTTGTGTCTTTCCATTGTTTTGTGATATTGTCACTCCTATATGCTGTATGTAAAGATATTCAATAAAAGGAGAGGCAAATGGGCGGGACCTTTAGGAAGGACGGCAGTTCTTTCTGAAGGAGCTTCTTGTTTGTCCTCTCCTGTACAGGACAAAGAAATTCAGTGTCTCTTGCGTGATCATTTTTGTGTGTAAACAGTTGTTCTTTTCAGGTCCAACTCTGAACAACTCTGACATCTTGGTCCTTCAAGTCAGATGCCAACAGACTGGAAACGCCCGTGGAGTCTGCGGCCGCAGCGCGGGAACCAGTTCCTGCAGACCCCTTTCTGGGGGACGGGTCTCCTCCCTAATGGGTCGACGCTTACCGGGGTGAAGGCATACGGACTGCAGCGGTGGTGACAGAGTGTGATCATGGGTGAGACTGTTTTTCTTTACGTGCACGTGTGCGCGTGTGGCTGGGACCACCGCGGAGAAAAAAAACCCGTAATGTCTTTCTTGGTTCGTCTCTTGGCTTAAACACTGCAAGGTGTGAGGCTAAGGCCTGGCTGTAAAGCGTTAAATTTTACTCTCTGAGAAAAGTCAGGTGGCGCAGCGGTTAAAGACCATGCCACGTGCTCGCGCTGCATTCCCACTGTTGCAGACACCTGATGTGGCTGTTGGCTCCAGATCCAGCAGCGGTAACAATTGGCAATTAATAAAGCAAGAGACAACTGAAGACCACTTTCAGGTCCGGAACAGCGCGTAAAAAACTGTACAGTGTTAGGTCGGGAAACCTTCGGTGGGCGAACTGTAAAATTCTGAGATATATTATATAAATATATTCTAGAAATTCTGAATATAAAAACCGGTTGGAGCAGAAGCGTGATAATAGCGGAGTTAAAACGTGATAATAACTGAAGCACAGCGGTGTGAATGTGTTTTTATGACTGAGGACATACACAACTGAATTGCAGGGGGCCTGTCACCAGTTTTAACCCACTGGCAGAAACGAAGCCCTGTCTGTGAAGTAGGTTGTAAGCGTTCTATACGCACCACACCTGTTTGTGAGCCTACGAGTCTGGAAAGAAGCCCTAAGCAAGGTGACCCACCTCTCAGAGGTCGAAGTGGTGACACTTTTCAGGCTGATCGGTGACCAAACAGTGAAAAAAGAACAACAGCCTGTTCGTTTAGATCTCCCTATGAGATAACCCCACGAACAGCTAAAATGGGTAACCGCTGTTCTCACAGCCAACATGACACACAATCAAATGATGTTAGGTACATGGAGACAAAAGATCCAGCATCACCTGAACACTTAAAAATGTGGCGAGAGACAGTTAATTTCTCAGAAAAAATTACAGTTAAATTCCACAATAAAGTCATTTGACACCATAAAAGAGAACACCAGTGATTTTACAAAAAGGCAAGAGAGACGTGGAGTGAAAAATACACCAGACCATGCTTTTGCACCAAACACAGCAGTTCTTAAACCTGCCGGAGCAGTCATAATGATGTATGAGGAAGAAGTGTATTTTGTAGGGAAGGGCAAAGGTCAGCGCTGCAGAGCGGCCAGAGGTAAAGCCTGTGAGCGTGAGATAAAGAACAATTTGACATGTTGGAAGTGTGGAAAGAAGGGACACTTTGCGCGTGAATGCACGTACACACTCGCAAAGATAAGGAGTTCTCCGTTTTCAACATGAATTTTGTTTATGTACATAAGGTTGCAGAACTTTTTTTTTCCCTAGCAGATTATAGTTGTCAGTTTTTCCTTACTTTTGTTCTGTTGTCACTATATAGACAGATTGTGTGTAATTATTGTGAATTGTTTTAGATAAAACTGTCAAGGTCACAGTTGTTGGTGCTCCAGCATTTTAAAGTGTGGAATTAAGAAACTGAGAAATAAGTGCACATTAATCAATTTTATACATGTATATGAGTGTGAGTTGGTGTCCAGGGTGAAAGAGTATTTTGAGGGAGAATTCTGAAATAGAACTTTTCAGCTTGGTTTGATAACTCAAAGACAATAAATACTATCGTCTTCCTACTTCCCATATTGAATGATCATGTAACTGGGATGAAGTGGTTAAAATATGGTTGATTTTTGTACACTGGATAAGGTGTAAAAGTTGATTAGTTTCGCCTACTTTACGGATTTTAAGCAAAGCTGATCAAGATTATATTGTTATATGGCTGGGGGGGGCTGGCTGCCTTTTTGTTTCTGTCCTTTGTTTCTCCTTCCAGGTGGTTTGCATTTGGGACTGAGTGGCTGTGTTGCTGAGGTTATCAGGACCTCACCCTGATCACCTGCGGCTCGTCAGGACTCACAGCTGAGGTGCATCTATATGGATTGGAACATGGTGGCATTTAAGACTGGAGTATACAGTGTGTATTTGCCAGAGACTCGACCTTGTGACCAGACGGGTGAGATCGTCGTCTCGGGAGCCATCTCATCATCAGTGGATGCAGAGAACGTCCAGGGTTTGATGCACGGTCTGTGAAAGAGGAGGGGGTGAGGTCTCACGTTCGTCAGCACACTTCCTGAGGTACGTTAGATTTTGTGACTAACATTTATACAGTCAGTAAATGTGGTGTCCCTCACACCTTATTATATTGAGCTGTATGTTAGTCATGTATCGGCTTCCACTGCAGTGGAGTTTTGTGAACTGGATGTTCCATGCCTGCAGGTTGGGAAGCTGATTAGTAATCAAGCCAGGAAGTGTTTGCTGTTTGTACACCTTTAAGTGGTCTCTCTGTGTGTAGAGTGTGGACTCACATAATGGTTCCTTCTTTCACAGACTCGGTTTGTTGCGGCCACCTGGGGGGTGTCGGCGGGGTCCTTGGGTCCGAACAGCTTCTGGCTCCGGACCGTTAGCGCTGCTGGGAGCGCACCACGCCAGACCGCACTTTCTGTTATTTTTTGTATCACTGTTATGTATTAAATTCAGTTAGCCTTTGTACCGTGCTCTGCTTATTTCATACTGGGTCCTTCAAACGCTGGTCGGTTCTCCGAGCTGCGTCCGACACATAACATATATTCCATTAATGATTGGTTTATTGTTGTGTGATATATTTTTTGTGTGTTGTTGGTTTGAAATTTGTGTGAGGTGATTCTTTTCTGTCTGGGGAAAAAAAAAGAAAAAAAGAAGAGAATTCAGATTGATTGCTTCAATTGAACATTGCAGTATTTGGCTAATCTTGCATCAGTAATCATGAATGAGCTACTGTGGAACTGACCACTTAGATCAATGAGTTCCAGCGGCTATTCATAAACTCGTCTGGAAACAGGCTCATCTGTTAAGGATTGGATGTGGGTTTGAAGCCCGACCCGGAGTTTGACCGGACCCAAACGCAACAGAAGCAAAGAAGGAGGGAGTGAATAACTGAGATTTAATAACACAGTGAGCAGAATAAATTATAATGTCAAACGGTCTGTGGAGTGGCGGATACGGCCCGCTCCAGGCAGTTGAACAGCAGGAAGCCACAGCGTCAATTGGACCGGGAGAAGAGCCGGCACCAGGTGACCGTGACGGAGCTGAGTCTGAGGAGGAGGAGAGTCTGAGGTGAGTCCAAACACTCTATAACGCCAACAGATTTACACAGCAAAAACTTCCAGGCTAAATTTAGGATCAGGCATCTCACCAGCAGGTGCAGAACAGAAAGTTCCAACTGCAAGCTGTGGGTAGAAGCTGATCAAACAGATCTCATAGCAACTCAAACAAGGAGGCGCGAGGGAACGCCAAATTTGCAGGCTCTAATAATGATAGTTAGAGAACCTGAATTACCTCAGGAAGTGTGCTGTCTGACAGCAGACCTCAAGGATTCCTCAGCAATTTCTCCTCTTCACCAGAGACATAATCGTCAACCACGAGTCGGCTTCAGCATCCATGTAACATCATCAGATCTCAAAATGTCAAGATGTCAAGTCTCTGGCAATGAACTGCATAATCAGGCTTTAAATGCAGCAGCTCCTGATCAGGTGGAAACGAGCTGCAGGTGAGGTCTCCAGATGCTCAGCTCCCCTCACGTGCCACCTGGTGGGAAACAGAAAACACAGCCAGCCAAACAGCCCAGTCCACGACATCATCTAGGCAATAACGACTTTGGGTTATAAAACATTTCTATGAATCAGTTCCCCAGTATACATATTAAATACTGCTAAAAGATTGAAAAATTGTGATTGACTGATTCACTAATTTTTTGTGGCACATAACAGACAGAAGGGAGCAGTGGTTGTGGTAGATTCTCTGAGGACTATTAAAAACTGATTGTGAGACTGTGATTGCATACCCGGTTCTTGACCTCTGGGTCCCAAACAACCTGACAGAAGGTTGGTGAAAGAGAAAAAAAAAGTCTCCTATCAGTTCACTGTACTTAATAGTTCCGTTGAGGTCTACGGGTCTACATGTGTGTATAATATGTTGTGTGTAATGTAACACAGGTCTTCTTTGGACCTGTGGAAGTTTTTTGGGTTTTTATTTGAGAAGAGCTGGGTTATTTTGCTTGTTTGTTGTAGCAGTTGTGGTATTCTGTTCTTGGTCTGGGGTGTTGGAGGAGGAGCGTGTACACACACAGCTGCTGAGGGAAGCTCTAAATGCTCACTTCCCTCCTCCTCCTCCTCCTCTCCCCGCCACTCCACACCCCCACAACTTGAGGGAGGATTTGAGAAACACTGCAGCAATGTTTTGTTGTGCTTTAACACATGAAATACAGGGGTTTTACATGTAATTGATACTAGTGTTTTAAAAGTGTTTGTTACTGTTACACTTAGAGAGATGTTGTTTATTTGGCGTAATCAGTTCCAGCTTTAATGTTGTTTTGTATTACGTTGCATTGACATTACCAAATACATTCAGTGTTCTATTTCTTGAAGCCTGATTTGTTTTGGAAACAAAGTGTAATTTATCACTCCAGCCGAAGAGCAGAGCAGAAGGTTGTACAGTGTGTGCACAGTAAAACTGGGTTGATTATTGTAACGTTTATAGACCTCCTGTTAGACACATTAATGTTGGCGAGGGTGAATTGACAGCAGTGTAGAAGCAACAAATAATGAGAACTCAATATTTTGATCATCCTGTGTTTTGATTGAACTAATGGGAACTCTTAAGTGATGCAACTAACCCCTGCTGCAAATCAAACAAGAAGCTGCAGGCTTTCATAAAGCATTGATGACCAATGAAGTGCTTATTATTTTTTGATACATGCAGATTAAGTTAGGCTTTAAAGGATAGAGATTGGTGGACAACTTGTAGAAGAATTTTTAGGTCCATATTTGAACTGTGATGAACTATCAAGTGTCCTGATCCGAACTGTATGTCCTCTGGTTGAACTAGCAGGTGTTCAACCCAAAAAAAGGGCTCTATTAGTCATTCAGTCTGTCAGGGGCTTTCCAAGGCCTTTTAGGTGCTTTCCCGCAGGCCACGTGCAGGGGCCTCAGGCCAGCTGCACGTGTGGCTGAGGCCACGTGCGGAGGGGGCCTCAGGCCAGCTGCACCTGTGGCTGAAGGTCTTTTAAAAAAAATCAGTTGTAAATCCTTCACGTTTTAATGGGAGCGTTTGTCACATTGAAATAATGGCCTAACACCTGCTTAGGGTTCACTAGAGGACGCTTCCAATAGAAAACCATGTCTTGGGAATGAAATAAATAAAAAAGTCGAAGGAGGAGCGATGCCCGCGGGTCTCCAATAAATAGATGAGCGCGGTTGTCACCTATTCAGTCTCTCTAGAGGACTCAGTTTGTCTAAGCTTTGTGTCGAAGGCTTAAATAAACATAAAAACTCTGTGCATTTTATCTTGCTTAAGGCTGAATTATTCTAAAGTGTTGTGTCATTTTCTAGCATATCACTTGCAATTAGTTTGTGTTATCTAAAAGACGACATCCTGAGAAGACTAAAGACGAGCCGCGACAGAACTTGGCGAGCCAGCTTCAGGAGGGTCCAGGGGCATTCCGGCAGCCTGGGGCAGTCCAGCTCATCCCTCCAGACCGTAAATAACAGTGATCACAACTAAAAGGTAAGCAGAAACCTTTTATAACTTCTGCACGATCTGGAGGAGTGAGTCGGGATTTCCGCCCAAGTTGACAGGTGATATTTTTAATTGCCTCTTACCCAAAAGAACCTGGACTAAGAAAATTGATAAGAGACTAAAAAAGATAAGATTGAAAATTATCAGGCCTTGTAGATAAAATGCTCAGAAGGTGTGTGTGTTCCCGGGAAAAAGAATGTCTGTGTGAGTGAAAGGTCAGGAATGTTCATGAACTCTGGTGCGGAAAGAGTGCGTGAAGAACTAACCTGGATGCTTGGGGAATAATTGGTGTTGAAATTCGTTACTAACGTGCCGGCTGATAGCATGCGCTGTAGGGGTTAATTTAGGGGAGTATACTGACAAATAGATACAAGGTAATACAAGGTTGTTTAAAGAGTTTAACAGAGACTGAAGTGAAATAAGTGAGAAAAAGAGTTTAACAGAGAATACGTGCAGAGGAAGCACAAGATAAGCGCCTGAGGGGGCGCAGTAGAAATACCGTACGTGATAAAGAGATTTAAAAGTGCAAAGTGGCACAGCTGACAGTAAGTAAAAGAGCTCAATAAAGGACGTCATTTTTTAAGAAAAGAGAAAAACTATAAAAAAATAAAATAAAATGAATGAAGAGTTAGTGCAGAATACATGAGAATTAATGAAGCAGAAAATAGTGCAGTAAGGCACCAGATACACGCTTGTGGGGCGTGGGAGAAGAATAAGTAATTAAGTACACAGTAATATGAGTTTTTTTATAAGAAAAGAAAAAGAGAATATTTTCAGTGCAAAGGCACATTAAGCTCACGAGGAGCTCAGTAAGTGGAAAAAAAAAAAGGTAGAAGAAAGTGCAGAAAGGCACAGGATACGCACGCGAGGCGCGGTAAGGCGTAGAAATAAATGAAATATTGTATGCTCAGAAAGGAGCTTGTGAAAATAATATAGTAAGCACAGGATACGCACGCGAGGCGCGGTAAGGCGTAGAAGTAAATGAAATATTGTATGCTCAGAAAGGAGCTGGTGAAAAATAATATATTAAGCACAGGATACGCACGCGAGGCGCGGTAAGGCGTAGAAGTAAATGAAATATTGTACGCTCAAAGAGGGCTTGTAAAAAAGTAATATATGAAGTTGCTGACAGCGCCGGAGAAGCTGTCTAACGTGAAGAAGAGATACATGCTTAAACAGAACACATTGGTGTTAAGTGAATAAAAAGGTTGTTTAAAGCCGCGGAGTGAAAAGTGGCAGAAGTCTAGATAGAGATATATAGAAAGTTGTTTTTAATAATTTTTGTGTATAAAGCTTTTGAAGATTGGTGTGTGGGAGAGTGGAGAGTAATCTGTGTAAAGCTGTGAGAACTTGCAGGCTGGCTGACATACAAGATTAATGTGAAAGAGTACGAGGGGGAGGTATTTAGACCCAACAGGAGGACTTGGGAGGTGCATGACAGGCAGAGAGGAAAGTGTGAAACAGAGACAGTGAAGAAAAAGACAGGAGAAGAGTGCTATGTAAATATATTATTTCAAAGAGAGAAAACTAATAAACAAACATAGCAGAAAAAGACGAAAAGCAGAAAGTTAAAAAAAAAAAAATTAGAAGGAAAATAGAAAGTCGGGAGCAAAGACATTAGGAAGTGTTAGGGTTGTAAGAGGATTAAATAAATAAAATTGGTTATAAATCAAAAGAGATAAAGCTTAGATTATAGTGAAAAAGCTGACAGACTGATCAATGCTTGGGACAGTCATTGATGGGAGACTTAAGTGATGATGAAATAATACTCCCAGAACATTACTTGACTGACGGAGACATCGAAACCCAGGGAATCAGGACACATTTTTGGCTGGAAAGGACCTATTTTGACAGGGTAGGAGCAGAACATTGGCAGGACGAACAAGAGATCAATCAGAAATTATGGCAGATTACTAAGGTAATCAATCTGAAGCAAAAGATAGAACAATTCCCTCTAATTAATTGGGAGCTGCTGATAAGACGTCTGTGGCATCAGGGTTTAACCCCGTGGCTGGAGCTGCTTTGTGCTGACCCTAATAAAGAACTTAGCATACCATTAAATCATTTAGTAACACTACCAACCGATCCAGGTGAAGAACTGTTTCCTAGGTTGACTCTGACTGTGGTCCCAAGGAAGGTTCGGTGGGAAACAGGTAAATTTTCATATTTAGTTAAAGAAAAAGAAGACGGGCATAGCAGTTGGAAATTTAATCCTTTTAAGGGTTTAAAATACAAAACAGGTGTTACAGCCAGCAAGTTATTGGTCTGGATCAGGACAGCCCCTGAGGGACTACCAGAACACCATAGAAACACCTCACATAGCGTTTGTCAGGGTTACATGGGTAACTCTCAAGGTCAAGGTCGGGAAAGTACCCCGCTAGACTTAGTACTAAGAAAATATCCAGGAAAACGCACTAAGGCCAACCAATGTATGAGAAAGTGGCACAAAAGGTCACATGGGGGCAGGCAATGGCCTTTGGAGGGATCATTTGATCCGGTGATGTGTGAAGCAGTTGCGGTAGAAATACAGAAAAAATAAATTAAAGATCAGCAGAAGAACGTAAAAAACAACAAAAAACGCACTGAAGAAAAAGAA
Organism: Thalassophryne amazonica; assembly: GCF_902500255.1. Classification (NCBI taxonomy): domain Eukaryota; kingdom Metazoa; phylum Chordata; class Actinopteri; order Batrachoidiformes; family Batrachoididae; genus Thalassophryne; species Thalassophryne amazonica. The sequence goes on from NC_047117.1 coordinate 10,547,579, forward strand.
GTTTTGGCCTTGTTCAAGCAGGAAGCACAGAGGCTACAGCAGAAAAGAGAAAAAATGACAGAGGAAAGATCCAAAGAGACTAAAGCCAGTGCACCGAGCTGGGAAGCAGAGCCACCCCCATATAAACGTCATGATATGGGAAAGACAGCTGGACAATTTGTATTAGGAACTCGTGAAGAGGACCAAGGCATGGATGTGGAGGGCAAATTCACACTGACACTAAAAGCTCGAGAGCCACAAGGAGACAGGTCCTCAGTCTGTCAAATGGATCATACAAGGTCTCGAAGTCCGAAAGTAAGTGGTCGCACACCACGACCAGCAGGGGGGGCCACAAATAACAGTGACACGGAGGCAGACGAGGATAAAGAGAGAGACCTGAAGGCTCCGCCTGCACATCGAGGTCCACTGAAAACCGTCCCCTCCCACCATAAGTCAGCCGACTGGACCTTCACAGGCTATAGAGGCTCCGAAGAGTGGCACAAGAGCTTCTGTGACACACTGGATCTGGCCAGAAGAGATAATGAAGAACTAGCTGAGCAACTTCGGCTAGCGAAGGAAAGAATACAAAGACATAGGGATGCCGAGGAAAGAAGAATATTACAACAATCGACGCCCAATCAAGGGAATCACATTATAGAGCCACCCACCCGAAAGATTTCTGGTGAGATCATCATTGAGAGTGCAAAAGAGGCCCGACTCAGGCAAAGACAACGATGTGTAGCCAAAGACATAGCGGCTTTAGAACAGAATATAACCGACTGGATGGACTGCCTGGAACCAGTCAGTCGCACTCGATCTGGAAGACAGTATGGAGCCCCCACAGAAGAAGAGGAGGACGAAGACCTCATATGCCCATTGGTGGTTAGAAATGGTCATCATGTGTATACCCCATGGAGCTGGACAGACATGGTGGGGCTGGCCAACAGGCTGCCAGACATCACCCAAGGAGCTGGGAGATGGATAACTGCCTTAGAAGAAGGCACTGCAGGGGTAACCTTGTCTTTAGGTGACATAAAAGCCTTGCTAATGCATGTCATGGGAAAACATGACACTGAAGAATTAGCAGGAAAGGTTGGACTAACACAAATGATGGGCACTAATCAACATGATGAAGTCCCCTTTAATCGCTATAGAAACTCCATGTGGGAAGGACTGAGAAGAAAGTACCCTGAGGTCTTGGATCCCTCTAAATTGGATGATGAGGAGTGGACACCTGAAGAGTGCCCAAAGAAGTTCCTGCACCGATTCCAGAAAAGATGGGCGGAGGAAACAGGAAATGCATGGAACCATTCTCCAGCAACTGAAATCCTGTTTAAAATAACTGTAAAAAAGGCTCTACCAGATGAGGTTCAGAAAGCCCTAGATGGAGTCGTGGGACTATCGAAAATGAATTGGGCTTTATACTCTGAGCATATTTGTCACCATCTTGAAATCTACAAGAAAGAAAAACAAAAAGAAGAAGATGCAGCAAAATCCCTGACGAAAAAATTGGTGCAGATGCAGTTGGGAGAGCTAACCAAAGTCAAGAAAGAAAAAACAAAGACCCAGGCACCAATGATGACCCCTGTTCCTTCTGAGTCGGCAAGCACAGGCCCTACGACAAACACTGCTGCCACCATACAGGCACCTGTGGTAACAGCCACACAGAGCCCCCAAGGAGCAGCAGGGAGCACTGCTGCAGGAGAAGTCTCAGCACCAGTGGAGCATCACTATCACTACCATAGCACTGGCACACCCGGAAATGGACCCACCTACAGTCATGGGTGGAGAGGAGAGTCACGGAACTTTCAAGGTCAAAGAGGAGGGTGGCGAAGAGGATCTTGCCAACCTTCATTTGGAAGCAGATTCCAAAACTCAGCTCCCAGGAACAGTCAAGCGGGACCGCCTATGGGACCAACACCCCCAATAGGGGATCAACCCTCTAATGAGTGTTGGAGCTGTGGACAACCTGGACATCGAATGAGAAATTGTCCGGCCCGACCTTGGGTTGGACCCTCTGCCTATTGGCAATAGGGAGGCCTAGAGAAGACAGAGGGGGAAACGGTGGCATTGGCTATTTCGATGATACCTAAGGAAGAGCCAACCGTCACTGTTAATATACAAAACAGAGATTTCCCTTTCATGGTGGATACAGGGGCAACATACTCTTGCATAGGGAAAATGGGCGCTCATCTCCCCCTCTCTGGGTCTGTAATTAAGACCATCGGCTTCTCTGGGAAGACTCAAATAATACCGTTTACACGCCCACTTCCTGTAACGATTGCAGGAAAAACAATTGAAGCACCCCTGTTATACTCACAAAATACACCTGTGAATTTGCTGGGAAGAGACATTTTATGTAAGCTACAAACCCAGATAGTGTGTACCCATCAAGGACTGCAAATACACTTTCCTGACGAAGCACTCACCAACATTATGGTGCTTATGGACATGGAAAACAAGGTCCGACCTGTGCAACCCATGGTATACTGGCTGAAGTTACAACCAGAAAATTCAAATCTTCAACTGGAATGGGAAAAATGGAAGCCCTGGGCAGAACAACACTATGAAGCAGTATGTACACCTAGTTTACCTTTACATGTCACCCTGATGTTCGATGCCAAACAAGAACAAACTGACTATGCATGCTGCTGGGATGCATTGATGAATCAACGGCTGTTTCACATAACCACCACAGAAATTTATTTAGGCCCCCAAGGGGCCGCAGCTTCTGTCAAGCTAACTTCAGCTGAACAACAATGGTATCAAGTGCCGAATGCCATGCCTCATGTGACCCTTTTAGTCTCTGAAAAGTACGAATCCCATGACCTAGGTCCAATGGTAAAGACAGCCTCAGAAGTTGAAGAATGGCAAAACATGGAAAGTCCACAAGTACATCTGTCAAAAGACCAGCAGTTTATACAAATTAATTTAAAAGTAAATGATGAGGCTATAGCTCAAAAAGTGGAGCTCAATCCTAGACCAGAGGGACAGATGGTGTTATCGGCCCAACAAGAGAAATTGTTAGAGCAAATACCACCAGTGGTGTGGTCCAAAAGCAAAACAGATGTAGGACTAGTAAAAACAGCCTTACCAGTAAAAATCAAAGTAAAACCGGGAGCAAAACTGCCTCACCAAAGGCAGTATCCATTAAAACCTCAGGCTATTGAAGGCATAAAACCAGTAATTAAGGGACTAATGGCAGCTGGAGTTCTAATAAAAACTGCAAGCCCATGCAATACTCCTATCTATCCTATCCCTAAAAACAATACCAAAGAGTATCGGCTGGTACATGATTTGCGTCCTATCAATGCAATAATAGAAATGGATGCACCTATAGTACCTGATCCGCATACTATACTATCAAGCATCCCTGCTGGAGCAAAATGGTACACAGTAATCGATCTGTGTTCAGCCTATTTCAGTGTGCCTGTGCACCCAGACTCACAACATTTGTTTGCATTCACATTTCTGGGACAACAGCTAACGTATACACGGCTACCTCAGGGACTGAACCTGTCCCCAGCCATCTTTAACAAAGTCCTGGCTGAAGATTTACAACACCTTGACATACCCAGTACATTGGTGCAATATATGGATGATCTCCTTATTGCATCAGAGACTCAAGAACAGTGTGAAAAAGATTCATTAATTGTATTGCATGCATTGGCAGATGGAGGTCATAAAGTAAGTAAGGACAAATTGCAGTTCTGCAAACAACAAGTAGAATACTTGGGAAGACAGTTGTGTGGGACCACGCGATGTATAGCCCCAAGCCAAGTGGAGGCTATAATCAAGGCTCCCAAACCCCAAACAGTGGGACAGATGCTTTCATTCCTTGGGATGGCAGGGTACAGTCGGCCGTGGATTTGTGATTATGCTATAAAAACTGCACCTTTGCGTGCCATGATTAGAGCAGTGGGGCAAACAAGCAATGCAGCTCTCCTCGTCTGGACAGATCAGGCAACGGGAGCTTTTGAGGCCCTAAAAACAGACATGCAATCTGCTCCCGCGTTAGGTAACCCAGATTATGGGAAACCTTTCCATTTGTATGTTACTGAAAAAACTGGATATGCTTGTGCTGTACTAATGCAGGAAACAAATGAAGGAAAACAACCATTGGCCTATTATAGTACAAAGCTTGACAACATTGAAACAGGATTGCCACCATGCTATCAGGGTCTAGCAGCAGCTGCCTTTGCATTTCAAAAAGCATCATCCATAATCATGGGACATGCAGTAATGTTGTACACGTCGCATCAGTTACATGCCCTGCTAACCAGTAAACGTTTTGTCTTAACACAAGCTAGACGCACTGGATATGAAGTTGTGTTGTCCGCTCCAGAAATAACAATACAACGTTGTCACACGGTGAATCCCGCCACCAAATTGACCACACCGTTAGATGGTACTCCACATAACTGTGTGGCAGAGACAGAGAAATTTTTGAGAGCCAGAGAACATTTGTATAATCACGCCATAGATGCAGATCTAACCCTGTTCGTGGATGGCTCGTGCTTTCGGGATGCCGCGGGATTGCATGCGGGTATGGGGATTGTTAAACTAAACACGGATGGCGAGACCTTTGAATTACTGGAGTCCCAAGGAATTGATCAGCCTTGTTCAGCCCAACTGGCAGAAATCAAAGCCTTAACTATGGCTTGCCAGATAGCTAAAGATCAACGTGTTAATATCTACACAGACTCAGCCTACGCTTATGGCGTATGTCATGTACATGCAAACATTTGGAAACAAAGGGGATTCCTGAGAGCAGATGGCACCCCTGTCACTCATGGAGAAGCGATTTCCCAACTGTTACAAGCTCTCCAATTACCGTCTGAGGTAGCCATCATTAAATGTGCAGGTCATCAAAAGAATAATAACATCATAGCTCAAGGTAACAATCTAGCAGATGACGCAGCTCGCAAAGGAGCACAAGGAGAAAATATGTTTCCCCTGCTAACCATCCAAGATTGTGCCCCACTGGTTTCACTTGACGCACTGATAGTGGCTCAAAGTAGGGCCAGTGGAGAAGAAAAACGAATGTGGGTTAAACGAGGCGCTATTGAGACACGCAGTCAGGGGCCAGCGGACAAGCTGTGGCGCAGTAGTCATGGACATTTTGTGTTACCCACCAATTTATTACGACATGCAATCATTTGGGCCCATGGACCCGATCATTGTTCGCGAGTCCAAATTATGAACAAACTAAAAGCTGTCTGGTGGTCACCATATATGGCAGCTACAGTGGACCGTTTGTTGAATGAGTGTGAGGTATGTGCACAGTACAATGTCCGGAAATCATTCACAGCCCCTTTAGCCCACATTCCGGTCCCTAATGGGCCATTCAGACATCTTATGATGGATTTCATAGACATGGGAGCTGAAAACCGAGTTAAACGAATGAGATATGTTTTGGTAGTGATATGCAGATTCAGCCGATGGATTGAGGCAGTAGCCTCTGCAAATCAAGACCATAAAACGGTAGCCAAATTCTTGTGCCGAGACGTCTTTCCAAGATTTGGCATTCCAGATACTATCTCATCTGACAACGGTAGGGCTTTTGTAGCCAAGGTTACACAAGAAACATTCAAACAATTGGGTATCAAACAGAAGTTTGGGTGTGTTTATCACCCTCAATCAAATGGGGCAGTGGAACGGGCTAATGGCATTTTAAAGAACAAACTAGCAAAAATCATAGCAGACAGCAATGGCAAACTAACCTGGCTGGATGCGTTGCCGCTTGCTTTATTGTCAATGCGCTCACAAACTAACCGACTAACCCATTTGACACCATTTGAAGCTCTTACAGGTCGGCCGATGCCTATTCCATACCTGAGAGGACCCTACGAAGGACCATCGCTGGAGCAGCTACAAGACGAATGGCATAATTATCTGAGACAGTTAACCCAAATACACAAAACTATCTTTTTGCAGGTCAAAGGTGCTACAGAAGACAGAGAAGCAGAGATTCCACTCGAAAATCAGAGCATCCAGCCTGGTGATCTGGTTTACGTCAAGGTGTTCAAAAAGAAGTGGGACAGGCCCCGCCGAGAAGGTCCTTTTAAAGTTATTCTTGCCTCACGTACAGCAGTCAAAGTAGACGGTAAGGACACTTGGTTTCATTTAAACCACTGCTGTAGGGTTGGTGGCCCAGCGCCCCTGCGGCCTCGGCAAGCTCGTCTTGGCAGAGCCGCCGGGCCAAGGGGGGAAGCAGGAGAAGCCAGAGACCCTACAGCAGCACCGAGGGACGGCCACGCCTCCCTGCAGCCAGAAGAAGCACCAAGGGAAGGCCACGCCTCCCTGCAGCCAGGCGAACACTGACCAAGGCGCTCACAGAGACTGATTGAACAAAGACGACGCACAGCTTCAGAGAGTAGTGGATCCCTGCCAGATAGAGCAGCGACAGACTCAGATGCAGACTCAGAAACAACTGGAGACGCAGGCCAACAGACAGACAGAAATACAGACCGACAGATAGACAGGCCACAGGAGACATCAGACTCGGACAGCAACTCAGTAGATTTACCGACAGAAGAACCGCAGGAAGTACAACCCAGACAAAGCACAGATACACCACACATCCCTAGTGACAGCTCATCTAGTGACGGCTCACTTAGTAGCACATCTAGTAGCACATCTCAACAGTCATCAGAGCAATGATTAAGGAATTATTCAAGGGATTGACAATACTACTGGTGGTCAGTATGGGAGAAAATAGACATCCAAAACATACAACGGACTGTGCCGTGGCCATGGCCGCAATAGCAGCTAAACAAGGCATTCTAAACACAGGAAAAACATATAATTTGGTATACATTAAATCAAAAGCCTACAAGAACATAGGAATACAGGGAAAGCTGGGGGATTACATATTAGGCGAAGCCATTAGCATCAAATGTGAAGAGGAGGGAACACTCAACATAGAGGTAATTTGTGATAAAAGAGGATGCAGGGAAACCAAGCAAGACGTAACTGTTACAGTACATGAAGCCACAAAATGGGTAAAAATCAAACCAAGGAAAAAGAGGACAATTAGAAGCCTAGAAACAAGCAGTCACTTAGGGAGATGGGATCCCAGTACAGACCTAGCCCGCACACAAGGGTTGAAGACCAATTTATTTTACCAATGGTTGAAATTTTCGGCTAGGCAGATCAGTGAAAAGCCTTGCATAGCCTGTCACCGGAAAGGTGTGATACCTCAGGCTAAACCCCTACCTGATATCAACAACTGTTATAGGAGTCCCCAACATAACTCAGACCAAGCAGAATGCTATACACAATGTGTTATGAAAATGGCAGTAGGTGATGAAAAATATGCTGCCGACAGTAAACTTTGTCCAGTGCCCCTAAGTACAGAAGGAACCGTTCCACCTATGATTAAAATAGAGAAAGGGATGATACACCCATTCTGTATAGCTAAAGGCTTAGTAGCACAATACATAAGCGATTGGCAGGTAGGGACGACCCAGCCAAAACACCACATACAGTGTATGCAAAAGCAGCAAGAATACAAACCGGCCAAAACAGCATGGAACATTACCGTCTGTCACACCCTGCCAGCAGCAGGCATACAGTGTGAACAAATAGTACCGGCCACAGGGGGGTCTGTAATTGGACTGAATCTCACCCATGCTTCATGGGTATCTACTCCAAATTTAGCTAAGGGAACGGTACCCTTAGCTGACATCTTTTGGATATGCGGACAAAGAAGGAAACTCCTGTCATCGCTGTCCCCTAATTGGAAGGGCCTTTGTGCTCCTGTGATGCTCACAGGAGCTATAACAGTAATTGAAATGCCAAATTCAATACAACCCATGCCACAGAAACTTCGTAAGAAAAGAGGAATAATGACGTTTAAAACAGACTACAACATCACAGTAAGAAACGGGATACCAGAAGGGATACCCCGACAGTTAGAAGCCATAGACAGTAGCAGAGTTAAAGCAGATGAAGATGCGGATAAATGGGGATGGGCATTGGCTCTGTTCGGGGTTACTCCAAAAATCCGTTCTAGGTTCCAGGAGGTGCAGTGGATTAATTACTTGTGGTATAATCAACAAAGATATTTGAATTGGACATTGGCAGCTGTAGGAGCCTTAACCGAACAACTGCACGCCACCTCGCTAATGACAATGCAAAATAGATTAGCTATTGAGATGATGATGGCTGATGAACAAGGAGTTTGTATTATGATCAAAGCCACCGAATGTTGCACAGCTATTCCCATGCGTACAGGGGAAGACGGAAATTTGACAGAGCTCTTAATCACACTTGAGGAGATGCAACAGGAACTGTTAAGTAACTCCATAGGAGGGAGAAATGAAACTGACGATTCTGGATACATTGTAGGGAATGGAATGAATATTGGCCCACTGTTTTCACTGTTTGGGACTCTAAGGAGAGGGTGGATATCATGGAAAGACTGGTTATACCAGATAGGTGTAATCTTGGCACCAACAGGGGTGGCGGTCTTGCTGGTAATATGTTGTGGTATTCCCTTGATAAAATTTCTGGTCAATAAATTGATTTCATCCACAGTAGGACAGCTCCCACTGTTAGCCATCCGAGCCCTGGAAGAAAGCACAAACGAAACAGACAGAGAACCAGAATATATGGAAATGGATGAAATACCAATTATCCTCCCCGACAGCCCCCAGCTCCCTAATATTGTGGCGTACACCCCAGATAGGGAGGACTGGGATGGACCGTGCTTGGTGATATTGTAGACGAGGAAGAAGACATGCACACACATTTACATTCACACACATGCACCCACAAAAATGAGAGATAGGATAGACAATATCTGAAAGAATGACATGGAGCTGTAATAATGAACGTATATGTATATTACTAGGACACAGGAGTATGGCTGAGAGACCAGACTCCCCTGATCAGGGACCTATGCCTGATCTGCCTCTATCAAGTCTGATTGGACTCTCAGAACTGTTTGGAGAAGAGGATATACAGGAGGGATGGTCGAGACATGATTGGTCGCCACAGCCGCCATCCATCCAGCAGCTAAACCAGTTGGCAACAGAAGGATCTTCATCGTTCCAGCACCTGGCGATGACGGCTTCACAGAATCTGCCTGCAGCAAGAGTCGGCCCGAGGACTCCACCATCACCTGAAGGACCCTTTGGACTCAGGAACACACCCCTTCCGCAGATGCCATGGAGACAGTCACATGTACCAGTGGCAACGATACCCTCCAGGGGAGGCAGCCAAGGTCGGCCATATGCAGCAACCGCCCGAGTGCATCCTAGACCCAATTCACTGCTAGGACCTGTCCCCAGCTTTCCACCCCCAAGGCAGGAGAGATATTCTGATCAGCCCAGTACCTCTGGAGGAGGATCAGCAGGGGTAGACCTTAGCCGAACTCACCCACCAGGACAGAGGGGAGCTTTGTACAGGCTGCTAAATGCCCAGAGTGTCCCACCCACTTGCCTGTGCGACATCAACAATACTCCCCCCACACACGAAATGCCTTCCCCCTTGTACTTCCTGTCCCCTGGACTGCACAACCTTAATCTGGTCATGGTCACCCCACAGGACATGGCAATCTTGGTTCGAGAGCTTCGTCTTCCACAAGAGTCTGTTCCAAAAACCTTGGAGCAGCTCCTGCCCCTCACAAATCACATTCCCCATGAGCTATTTGAGGAAATCATGCCACAACTAAGTCAGACAGCTGCATACCTGTTCAGGATACACCGTGACAATGCCAACATCTCTTGTGCTCAGGAGGGCCTCCATACTCAACTGTGTGGTCTTCAGTCTAGTATGGACATGCTAGCCTGCATGATGGAGCATATGGAAAGGGAACAGCTAGGGCTGGCCACCACCACCCTGAATGTGGGCAAGAATTCTCTGGGGGCCCTGTACAACCTGGCCAAGCAGCACAAGGAGCTGGAAAGATCCATCAGAGAACTGCACGACTGTCTGAAAGCCAGAATTCCTGATCCTCCCCCCACTACCCCTGAAAGGCCAACCTCCCCATGTTCCCCAACTTCTCCCAAAACTTCAGATGCTGAGTAAATGCTGAGGAGCGCGGACTGACGTAATGGCACTGAACACGGACTATGATCTTGGTTCTTGAGTTTGAATTGCGGACTGGTTTCAGAAATCTGAGTGTAAATAAAACAAAGAAGGATATATGTTAGTAACGAAGGTTGGGTAAATGTCTGTCCTTACCATCATCTGCGTAACACAGATAAAGCTAAATGCATACACATAGATATCACATTGCAAAGTTATAAAAAGGGGACCCTTACACGGCGTGTTTGTAGATTTAGTAGTAAAGATGCACCATAGGGACCCCTTTTTCTTAAATTATAGCATGCCTCAAGAGACATGCATCGCCTAAATTTGGCGTCTGGCCAAAAAGGGCATTAGAAAACAAGCTGAAAAAAGAAGAAAAACAAAGTGGAAAATGTTGAGAAATGGCCTATAATGAAAACCATTATATGATTGACTAAGGCAAATGACTTAAGGACGGACATGAAGGGAAACCATTTATTGTGTTTTATCGTTTAATTAGTCATAGCTGCGCTAACCTTAGAATAGTTTCTTGATTGGTCGACTAAATAGTGGTAACGTAGGTGTTATTTGATGCATTTAAGTAATACATGTGTGACTCTTTAACAAAATAATATGTAGAACCAAGTATAATGGGTTGGAGCCTCTGGTCGAGTGAGACAATGATTGAAGATGATTGGTTGCACTGATGTCAATGTAAAGCCTTTACTTTGCCATGATTACGAAGTTGCTGTAACTTGTTTTATGTGGCCATTTTAAGTGCCTTGAATTACACTAAAACTCAAAGTTTGAATGTCACCTTGCGTTGATATAATCCAGCTAATTGATCACCTTGTGCCTTAGTATGTAGGTTCACCTGCACTTACACTTAAATATATTTACTGTGTGAAGAATCACTTATAGTCATATCCGCACCAGAGTTATCAGTAAGTCGAGTGATGTATTTTTCTTTTTTATTGCAATGCACAAATGAGGATGTCTTGTCAGTAAACAACCCAAGAGTATAGTTGATGTAATGGGACTCTTTCGAGTCCCAGAGGAGGGACTGTAGAAGAATTTTTAGGTCCATATTTGAACTGTGATGAACTATCAAGTGTCCTGATCCGAACTGTATGTCCTCTGGTTGAACTAGCAGGTGTTCAACCCAAAAAAAGGGCTCTATTAGTCATTCAGTCTGTCAGGGGCTTTCCAAGGCCTTTTAGGTGCTTTCCCGCAGGCCACGTGCAGGGGCCTCAGGCCAGCTGCACGTGTGGCTGAGGCCACGTGCGGAGGGGGCCTCAGGCCAGCTGCACCTGTGGCTGAAGGTCTTTTAAAAAAATCAGTTGTAAATCCTTCACGTTTTAATGGGAGCGTTTGTCACATTGAAATAATGGCCTAACACCTGCTTAGGGTTCACTAGAGGACGCTTCCAATAGAAAACCATGTCTTGGGAATGAAATAAATAAAAAAGTCGAAGGAGGAGCGATGCCCGCGGGTCTCCAATAAATAGATGAGCGCGGTTGTCACCTATTCAGTCTCTCTAGAGGACTCAGTTTGTCTAAGCTTTGTGTCGAAGGCTTAAATAAACTTAAAAACTCTGTGCATTTTATCTTGCTTAAGGCTGAATTATTCTAAAGTGTTGTGTCATTTTCTAGCATATCACTTGCAATTAGTTTGTGTTATCTAAAAGACGACATCCTGAGAAGACTAAAGACGAGCCGCGACAAACTTTTCACTTTATTATTGTCCATTCTGACCCCTAGTTATTCCTGCAAACCAAGTATTGTTTGTGTATCCGATTCTGTCATTATTTTTATTCTATTTATTGTTGGTGTTTAAGCATTGATTAATCCAACAGATCCACTTTGGCATTAATAGAATAGAATCATCTATTCTGGGATAAATTGCTAAAAGATACTTCAATTCACTTTCAATGATCCTGTATGTTTAATGTTCTGTGCAATTAAAACTGTTTTGACATGACACCTCTTAATGGGTGTTCCCCCACCTTTTTGGAACCCCTGCCCAGTATGGAAGGCTGTGAGCCCATGACGGGTAAGATCCCATCTTAAACCCTGGGACAACCTAAGGCAGGCCCAGTCACAATTACTCGACCTTGTCTCTGTGACACTCTGACTCACTAGGACATGGGGGGGTGGCACTGGGGTACTATGATGGGGTCAAATTTGCCCGTATGCCTACATGGTAAGGCAGTGTATTGATCTAATTGGAATATTGGATCATTGTCGGGAACTGAATTGCCATATTAAGATCGGCCTGCACGTATTAATCAATGTTAATCAATGCTTATCATTCATCCAATCAATCAATTTTGAAATGGTTGGACTGGTTAATAATCATTTTGTGACATTTGGATTTCAGGCATATGCAAAGCATTACTGCAGAGCATGTTTAATCTGTGCGAAGCACAATTCACAGGGTAATGAGAGACCAAAACGAGGGAAATTTCCAACACCTTAATACCCATTTCAAATGGATTTTATTGAATTGAACCAATGTGAAGGGAAAAATATTGCCTACTATTGATTGATGCAAATGGGTAGAGGTGTTCCCTGTTAAACATGCAGATGCTCTGACAGTTGCAAAGATACTTTGTAGAGACATAATTCCAAGACATGGACTACTTGGACTACTACTGAAACAATGTACAGTGATAATGGTACTCATTTTGCAAATGAAATCATCCAACATTTGACAGAACATTTAGAAATAAATGCAAAAACACACTGTGCTAATCATCCTCAAAGTGCAGGTTTAGTGGGAAGAACAAATGGAACAATTAAAAGTGAGCTCAGGAAAATGCATTGTGGAAGAAAAAATAAAACCTGGGTTTATTGTTTGTTTTTTTTTAATTTAGTGAAATTGTACATGCATATAACACCCAGCTCATGACTAGCTGCTAGCAAACTAGCGACTGGCCTTAAGCCATTCGAAATTTTGTATGGCAGACCCTACAGAATACCAGATTTACAGAAAATAGCTGAGCCTGATAGCGAGGATGAGGAATTAGTTGATTACATGAGACGAGTATTGTCCCATAAGTATGTCATACATTCTAACACGATACCAGACTCTCCTATTTCTGTGCAGAGCCCTGAGAATCAGATCCAGATTGGCAACTGGGTGCTGATAAAGAGGAAGAACTGGTCATCTCCAAGGTGGGAAGGTCCATTCCAAGTGCTGCTAACCACCCCCACTGCCATGAAAATTGCAGAAAGGTCATCTTGGTTGCATCTATCCCACTGTAAAAGACAAAGATACCTGAAAGATCCCGAACAAGACAAGGGGAGCGACGTGTAACAGTGACGGCTGATGGCCTATAGGCCCAGTAACGGCTGGAAGCGTGTCACAACAGAGACAGAGAGTGACCAGGAGTGAACAAAGACAAAGACCAGAGATTGAAGCAGGTGCCAGGGTCCTGAAGCAGATGAGAAACCAGCTACAACCGAGGAGAATCCTGTCCACGTAATCCAGGATTAGAATCAGACGTACTACAGGCTTGAAATAAGAGCACTGACGTGACCAGACCAGGAGAGAAGAAGCAGACGAAACTGCATCTTTGAGAACGGGAGACAATCCTGTTCTATTCCTGTGCACCTGTGTTTGAAGAAAACGTCAAGAACAGGGCACAGGACAGAGTACATGACACATTATTTTAATTCCACTTGCAACATGCTTTACACATACTGATGATAGTACAGATTTATGCACTACAGCTGAAGGGAACTAATATAAAAAGAGTTCCAGATTCCCTCAGTCCCTTGCTGAACAGAACTGAGACTGTGAACTGTCACCTTCAGCCCCTGAGCCCAGACAAACTGAACCTTTTGAACTGTCACCAAAGAAAGAAGACATCTTCAAGACCAGAACTGTTGTCTCTCTCTCTGTCCCTAGGAAAAAAAAAACCTCATGACAGGGGGAGTGAGACAGGCATAGCAACAGGTTGTTCAAAATACTGTTTTAGCTATGGAGAGCTTTGCTGCCAGAGCAGGCTGCAAACTACGCACCCTGCTGATGATTTTGACAATTATTGCTGTGATTGTGGCGTTTACTGTGTGGTGGTATGAAAAAATCTATGAACCACGTTATAATTCAAACCAGAAGGAAGTGATACATTTATTCAAATTTGGTGACAAGCATCTTTACTAACTATATGCCTGTGTCTTCTCAGAAACAGCAGAAAAATGTTGCAATAACAGATTATTGTACAATGCAACCTGCTTAATGATAGTCAATATAGGTTAAGGTGCAATAGAAGTGATTAATAAACACATGGAGTTTGTGTCATTTGTGGAGTTCTTCAGGGTTCTGTGTAGGCACCAAAGTTATAAGTTTATGCATATTGTATATCAATGATTTATGTAAAGTCTCAGATCTGTTTAGAGCGAATTGGCAGATGATACGAACTTATTTTGTTCAGGAGATAATTCGTAACAATTATTAGATGATCTGGGATCGAAGATGATAAAGTTGAAGAGTTGGTTCAGTTCGATATGAACAAACTGTCACTAATTTGGTCTAAAAAACTAAAATAATGTTATTTGGAAACTATAAAAAGGATGAACAAATACAGTTAAACATACAGGGAGTAAATGTAGAACCTGTCAGAACAAGTCGTTAGGGATGGTCATTGATGTCAGGATCAACTAGACAGCACATATCCAACATAGTCAAGAGAAAGCACTACATACTCTTTGTTGCACACTGATTGTGCCTTACTTGACTTATGGTGCTGAAGTATAGGGCAATAACTACAACACTGCAGTACAACCATTATTCAACCTTAGAGACAGAAAAAAACCCGAAAGAGGATTAAGAATAATTCATAATGCAGGTTATCAGGATCATACCAATCCACTGTTTATTAATCTCAGATTTTAAAACTCCATGACATGATTTAATTTAAGACTGTTCGATTGATGTATAAAGTAAAACATAAGCAAGTACCTTTCAGAATTCAAGGATATTTTATGCAAAGAGAAGGAATATATAATTTAAGGGATTTGTATCATTTTAAAGTTGCGGGCGCAAGGACGACCAGGAAATGCTTCTATGTCTCTGTTTGTGGCCTAAACAATTGGAATAAGCTACCTGAGAAACTCCAATGATGTCTAAATATCAATCAGTTTAAATATTTATATAAAGAAATGGTGTTCTACGGTTATGTATCTGATGGAAACCACTGAATTGACTTACTACGTGTTATGAGTTGTTGTATGATTCCTCTTGCTTGATCAATGGCTCAACGGATGATTTCCACCACAGTTGATGGCTTATTGCTGGACCATTACTATGTTGCGTTATTGCTATCGGAGACTGAATTATGTCACCCCGTCCCGACAGGGAAAACTGGTGGTTAAGCACACTGTTTGTAAGTTTTTGATATTTCTACAATGATAATGTTAGGCATGTAGATATTAAATTTGATAAACAGGGGGAAGAATGACAGGGTTTTTCTCTATATTGTCAATATATGTATTATCAAATATTAATGTCTTCACTTTGATGTACTCTCTGTAATCATGTCTTTGATTCTGTTCTCTATTTTAAATAATATGTCTATATATCCATCCATCCATCCCTGTTGCTGTTTCTGAGGCACCAGGCTGCTATGACAACTGAAATTTCCTTTTGGGGATCGATCGATTGATCGATCGATCAATTACACACTAAATCCCTCCAGGGGTCTCACCCTGCAGACTGATACACAAAAATATTTTCTGGTTGTACAAAATCTTAGTTCTTTAAAGTTACATTTTCTGCTTAGATTGTAATCAATCCCCTTCATGATTTTTGAACAGTTGTTGAATATTCCCCGGTAATAGATTATTTGTTGCTTTGAACATTATTTCTGCTGTTTGGTATTGCACAGTGTCAGTAAGCTTGAGTAATGGTGACTTTAGAAATAATGTGTTTGTGTGAGCCTGATAACCTGCATTTGTGAATGATCTGTATTGCTCTTTTCTGTAGGATATTTAATGAACTTAATGAGGTTTTGTAGTTATCTGACAGGGTTTTTCTCTATATTGTCAATATATGTATTATCAAATATTAATGTCTTCACTTTGATGTACTCTCTGTAATCATGTCTTTGATTCTGTTCTCTATTTTTTATATATACGTATATGCATGTGTGAAAGTTCATGTACCATTATTCCTTTAAATAATTACTTAGTGTCAAAAGAAATCATATACGCTGAATGGTTCAAGTGATCATTAAGACTGTCAAATGAGAAAAGTGAGCAGATGATCTTTGACCATTCAATGTGCAGATTGTTTTGCCAGAATGTCAGACTGGTTGGCTAGGGTCATGTTTGGCTAATCGCAGATGTGTACTTTTGATTAATGGTTCAGCCTTGAAGAAGAGCATTGTAACTGGAACACGGTTCAAGGGCTGGACATTGTTATGGAAAGCTTAGGAGACTGAGGGCTCGAAAGCCATAACAGTTTTCATATCAATGTGAGACCAGTGAGACCATTGTTTTGTGATATTGTCACTCCTATAGAGAAAAGAAATGGTTTGAGAGAGGAGTGAATGAGGCATTCTATGTGAAACAGTTGAAACCCAGCCTTAACCGTGGAGGTGGACTGAGACACGCTTTGTCCCCTGTTTACTATGGGGTACTCAGGTCAAAGCAGTTTCAGTCTTTTGTTCATGGTAATGAGTCATTCCCGTCATCAGGAGAGTCGTCAGGGGAGCCGTCAGGAGAGGTGTCCCTCCCATCATTAGGAGGGACATCTGCCCTGTCATTAGGATGGTGCTAACTAGAGCACAATAGGTGCTAATTAGAGCTATTGTTTAGTCACTAGCCTATAGCAGCCTGCCTCTCTGTAGGAAGGGTCCGGTTAGGTTTAAAATTCCAGCTTTTGTGGCTTCTGTTTGTTCTTCTTTATAAGAGTCAAGACAGAAGTCAGATGACCAGAGCAAGAATTTTAGCTGAGGAAGCTTCTGTGATTTGAAACGAAACGTCCTCATGTCAAGCAACCCAGTCCAGTCGAAGATTCAAGCTTCTCTACTATGCACATATAAAACTGTTTTGTTACCTATATTTGAAAACATACTTTCCATCCATGCACTGAAAATTCCAATGCTAAAATCTGGTGTTCTATATATGCAGCTCACAATAATATTTGTGTTTTTATTTTTCTTACAGATTTCAATTGATGAACATTCAAGAACATTATCCACCACAGTTGTCATTCCCCCTATAACCTCAAAATCTAATGTTTTATCAATATATATAGCCACTCCTCCACCACCTTTGTTTTCTCTGTTTTTATATGTAAGTTCATAACCCTCCATTTCAAATCTATTCCTCTTTCAATGTTCATCCATGTTTCTGATATTGCAGTGATATTGAAAGGTTGTGAAAAAGTATTCAGATAGTCCTTTTTTTTCATTTGCATACAAGCTTCTGCTGTTAAAAATGAATAATTGATTGTTTACTCACAGATTTAATATCCTGGTTGAATTGATCATCTGTGTGTAGTAGCAATTATTGTTAATGGTGGAGAAAAAATTATTGTCCGGGTCAATATCCTGATCGGTCTACTCAAACGTTTTCCGTTCCAGTTGCTCATAGTCACGTATCCTCTGTGTAATGAGGTTCTTGTCCCCAGGTGTATAGTGCATTCTGTTGATGTCATGATTGTGTTTTTCTTGTTACCTCCTTGTCCAGTCCAGTCCTAATCCAGTCCATATCATGATGATGCAGTATAATCCAGTGACATTCATTGGCATTTGTCCAGTTCAGTGATGCCTCATATGCAGATCACTCTGGCTTCCTCAGGGGTCCCATTCAGTTTTATGAATATTTTGCAATTTGAAGTCCACGTGTTATGTTTTGTTTTTTGTTTTTTTTCCTGTTTTTGAGTTGTTGTGCTTTCCAGACTATATCAGAGTTGTGTGTGGGTATGTGCTCATTCATGAAGGCATTTTTTCCCTTCAGCTTTCTTCCTTGTTTCAGCAGAGTGATTTTGTATTTTCTGTTTGTGAACCTGAGTATTACGGCTGATTTCTCACTGCGTTTCTCCTGGGCAGAGGGTGGCAGGCCTTGATGTTATTACGGTCCAACTCCATCCCCTTGGACCATAGAAACTCAGCCACCTGTTTCTCCCTGGAGCTAATATCCAGCTCACCGGGCTCCCTCTCCTGTTGCCTAACAGCAGAAAGTTCCTCTGTGATGAAGTTGAGAGACTGCTTTAGTTCCTCAACTTCCTCCAGTGACAGGGCTCTCTTCGGGGGCTATCATTAGGGGCTGGTCTCGACTCGCGGTTAGCTGGTTAGCTGCTCCTGGGGGCCCTCTCGGCTTGATGTTAGCTGGTTGGCTGGCTAGCTGCCGCTGGAGACCCGTCTCGGCCCGATGTTGGCTGGATGGCTATCACTAGGGGCCGGTCTCGACTTGCGGTTAGCTGGTTAGCTGCTCCTGGGGGCCTTCTCAGCTCGATGTTAGCTGGTTGGCTGGCTAGCTGCCGCTGGAGACCCATCTCGGCCCAATGTTGGCTCGCTCTCAGCTAACAGCGCTAACAGCTAGCAGCACTCTATCTATCTATCTATCTATCTGTATATCTGTCTGTCTATCTATCGATCACTCTATCTATCCATCCATCCATCCCTGTTGCTTGTGCATCTTTTCCAACCACACTCCTTGCAGTTAACTTTCCATAAATGTTTTGACCCAGCACTCTCTACAGTCAGCTCTGTTATGGTACTGTAACATTTAGCATTCATTTTAGAAATGACTCATTTATGTCAGGTATTATATTGTTTCACATTATGAATACTGCCTGCACTCTGAGAATTTTGTATCACAGTTTGAACTTTGCAGCTGCAAACAGAACAATGATGAACTGTTTGCGACCAGTAAACTGTTATCTGCACAGCCTCTATGTCACAACGACACACACACACGTCAGCACATCACACACTAACACAGGATGGGAAAGACTGTCTTCAGAAAGCTTCTTCTTGTATTTGACGTTTCATTCTTGCAAGAATTAAACTCGCAGACACTGTCTCAGTGTTTCAACTCTTCTTTTATTGAATTCTCAACTGGATAACAAAAATTCCATAACAGCTCTTTCAGCAATCACGTTCTGTGACATGAGTGTCTTCTGGACAACTGTCTGGTCTGCAGTCGTCCCTGTGACTGTATTTGTGTGGATTGAATCAGACTGAGAGATTCACTACATTTATAGTGCATAAATAACTACTTTAAATGAAATATTCTAATATTTTGAGATAGATATTTTCTATTTTTTGGTGCTGTAGGCCATAATTATTAAAAATTTTAAAATTCCTGAAACAAGTCTGGAATATGGGGAGCACAGTGGCTTAGTGGTTAGCACTGTTGCCTCACAGCAAGAAAGCCACAGGATTGATTCCCACCTGTGGCCTTTTTGTGTGGTGTTTGTGTGGGTTCCCTCCGGCTTCCTCACACATACAAAGACATGCAGGTTAGGTGGATTGGAAACTTTAAATTGACTGCAGATGTGAATGTGTGCGCCCACATGTGGCCCTGTGACAGACTGGCGTCCTGTCCAGGGTGAACCCCACCTTACACCCTGTGGCTGCAGCCCCCCATGACCCTTAATTGGAGTAAGTGGGTATGGAAAATGGATGGATGGATGGAATTCATCCAATATTTGAGTGATTATGGAGTTGTAGTTGCAAGGATGTGTCCACTGGATGTCGCCATTGCAGTGTTGTGTTTTGTTTTCTGAAGCAGTTGATGCATTTGGTTCGAACTTCAAATCTCCAAGGAGTTCAGGCAAGAAATGAGTGTGCATGAACAACAAACTGCACAGTCACTTCAAGTCATTTCATCTTACTTCCTCTTAGGCCAAATTTAAAGTCAACATCCTGAAAAGCACTGTTAAATATCCATATAATAAAAGGCAAATGGTCTCTGTGTGTTTTTGTGCATCAACTGAAATCCAGAAAGTGCCGACTTTCATCCTTTGGCATATTTATGTATTTCTTTATGAGGATTCAAGTGGTGAAAACAGCAAGGTGATCGGACTAATATTTTTTGAAAAATTACTCATTTTTGAAAACAACAAGCCTGTTTATGTTGCACTTCCACAATAAGAGCCTATAAAAGCCTGTGAGGTTGCTGCAGACCTGACAGAATTCATCAGTCTGTCGTTCTTATAACATCTGAATTTTTTTCTATATCAATACTTAAAATATGTGGCATAACTGAAAGTAGATTTTCCCCAAAAGTCAGCTGTAGCCCATATATAGCACAAACAGACACATCTCAAACCCGTAGTTCCCCACGGGTCAGAGTCCTGGTACTGATAATAATGCACTAATATAGTCCCTACAGGCTCTGAAAAAGCTGGTCATGAATTAGAATTTCATAAATTACAAATTTTTGTCCTGCTTCTCATTGTAAAGCACCATGAACTTCTAATGCAGATGGAAAAGCGCTATATAAATGCAGTCCACTTACTATTTACCAGTGAGAACACGGTCCTTTAATAGGCTGTTATTTTCCAAAGGTATTTATTTTAGATCTTGATATGATGCATTTGTTTTATGTTTACGTGCAAAACGTGACTGAGGAGGAGACAAAAATAACAGGATGACTTCATCATCACACTAAAAACAGCTGGAGACAATAAAAATCCAAGCTGGAATTTTAAAATATTCCTCAATTTTGTTGTTCACTATCCCACGAAGCGTTTCACTGAGTAATAGAGAGACATCTTCTAGTTTTATTATTTGGTGACAGCTGTAATGTGAGTAGGATCGCTTTATGGTCTGTAAGGGGACTTGGAATAATTTCTGATTTGCAATGTAAATGAGATAAACATTCTGAGATTAACCAGAAATCTATCCTAGATTGTAGAGAGCCAACTCTAGTTTTTCCATTTAAATTCTCGACTGTTAGGATTGTTACTTCTCCATTCTCGTCTTTTTTTTTTTTAATGGAGGCGTCAACGTTTTTTCTGTGTTCAACAAAATAGTTCGTTTTCACTTCACACTTTCTTTACATTTGTAACTTTTTTTTATGATTGAGAAGTTGTGCAACACAGTGCATTTTTTTTTTTTTTTAGATTAACGATAAACACACAAAGTACAAAGGTATGCAAGGGGTCAACGAATAAAGAAAAACATAACATAATTAAATATAAAAAAAAGATCTGCCCCTTGACGTCAGCGAAATGACCAATTGTGTATGTTGCTAAGGGAAATAATAAATATTTGGCCAATCAGCATCGACAAATTTAATATCTTGTGGGCGCCAAAATTGGCGCTCACGGGACCAATTGTGTGTGGTTGCTATGGAAATATAAATATTTTGCCAATCAGCATCGACAAATTTACTGGCTTGGGTCGCCTGTGGGTTTATAAAAGTACTGCTGTTTTTTGGCGGAAACAGAAACCTCATCGACGTTTGGATTATATTTATTTAGTTGTCTCCGTGTGTTTTACTGGAGTAAGTTGAACTTTGGGACTTTACGATTGCTGCGTGCTCCTCCTGGCCGTTATGTCTCGGTGGTTTTCAGCTGCGGATTCGCCTTTGGATCCACTTCAGCCCAGGTGAGCTGACGAGCTGCTATAGGATTTATTCCCGAATATTGCTCCTGGTTTGGAAATGAGGATGAAAATACAAGATAAAATGAATGAGTAATGCTTGTTTGTTTGTTTGTTTTAGGGGGGGTCAAAGATGTTATCTTTATTGGTACAGCGGACCAGTTATAACAGGGGAGACTGGGGCTGTTTGTACAACCCCTGGCAAAAATTATGGAATCACCGGCCTCGGAGGATGTTCATTCAGTTGTTTAATTTTGTAGAAAAAAAGCAGATCACAGACATGACACAAAACTAAAGTCATTTAAAATGGCAACTTTCTGGCTTTAAGAAACACTATAAGAAATCAGGAAAAAAAATTGTGGCAGTCAGTAACGGTTACTTTTATAGACCAAGCAGAGGAAAAAAATATGGAATCACTCAATTCTGAGGAAAAAATTACGGAGTCATGAAAAACAAAAGAACGCTCCAACACATTACTAGTATTTTGTTGCACCACCTCTGGCTTTTATAACAGCTTGCAGTCTCTGAGGCATGGACTTAATGAGTGACAAACAGTACTCTTCATCAATCTGGCTCCAACTTTCTCTGATTGCTGTTGCCAGATCAGCTTTGCAGGTTGGAGCCTTGTCATGGACCATTTTCTTCAACTTCCACCAAAGATTTTCAATTGGATTAAGATCCGGACTATTTGCAGGCCATGACATTGACCCTATGTGTCTTTTTGCAATGAATGCTTTCACAGTTTTTGCTCTATGGTAAGATGCATTATCATCTTGAAAAAATGATTTCATCATCCCCAAACATCCTTTCAATTGATGGGATAAGAAAAGTGCCCAAAATATCAACGTAAACTTGTGCATTTATTGATGATGTAATGACAGCCATCTCCCCAGTGTCTTTACCTGACATGCAGCCCCATATCATCAATGACTGTGGAAATTTACATGTTCTCTTCAGGCAGTCATCTTTATAAATCTCATTGGAACGGCACCAAACAAAAGTTCCAGCATCATCACCTTGCCCAATGCAGATTCAAGATTCATCACTGAATATGACTTTCATCCAGTCATCCACAGTCTGCTTTTCCTTAGCCCATTGTAACCTTGTTTTTTTCTGTTTAGGTGTTAATGATGGCTGAGTGAGTCCATATTTTTTTCCTCTGCTTGGTCTAAAAAAGTAACCGTTACTGACTGCCACAATTATTTTTCCTGATTTCTTATAGTGTTTCTTAAAGCCAGAAAGTTGCCATTTGAAATGACTTTAGTTTTGTGTCATGTCTGTGATCTGCTTTTTTTCTACAAAATTAAACAACTGAATGAACATCCTCCGAGGCCGGTGATTCCATAATTTTTGCCAGGGGTTGTAACAGTGTTCAAAGCTGCAG
Source organism: Thalassophryne amazonica (assembly GCF_902500255.1). NCBI lineage: Eukaryota > Metazoa > Chordata > Actinopteri > Batrachoidiformes > Batrachoididae > Thalassophryne > Thalassophryne amazonica. The sequence goes on from NC_047117.1 coordinate 10,570,522, forward strand.
CCATGGTGGCATTTTGGTCAAAAATATTGGAGTAGTTTCAACTTGATTTCAGACGACACGTAATGAGGATCAGCCCACAGAAGTGAAATATTCTTTGGAGTATTCCACAGTCGAAAACGAATGATTTGCTCAGTTTGTTCTTTCTCTCTTTTTTTTTTTTAAACCTAAAATGGCAATTTGCATGATTTTTTTTTAAAGTAGACCTGCATTGAAATAAATGAGTCAGATCTTTGGACCAAAAAATGACTTATATTTACACATAAGATCCTTCTGAATGTAGTAAAGTAAATCTGCAAGCCCAGATCTGTCATTCAACGGAGAAATCTTCATTTAAAAATGACAAATTTACACCTAAAATTTAGCCCTCCGCAAAACTGTCATCACATCCGGGACGCTGCCGAGACGTCAGGGCAAAGACCCTATCCCAGCATGCATTGCGTGCACCAACTGTAATTTGTGGATTTACGTCAGTTTGCATCTGCACCTTTTTCTTGTCTTATACGGAAGGATCTACTTTTTTAAAACTTCATATTGTCTTGCGGCACGTTTGGTGAGTACACATTTCTTTTATTTCTGCTTGAAAATTATTTTGGGGGACTTTTTCATACGCCCGTTTGATTGAGTGGTGTCGCATTGAAAATCTACTGTCTTTCATCTCCGGTGTTACCGTCGCGGGGTACGGAGGCGGGACCTGCAAAGAATCCAAGTCATTAAAAAGATCTAAACCTCTCTCAGCGGCCACGGAGCTCAGCGGCTCCGATTACCGAGACGTGCGGCGCTGCGGAAAGTCTGTCCTTGCAGCAACAGGTGTCACCGGCCGCTCCGCATCAAAACGGCGAGCGTAGTTTCTGGACTTTTGCCAAGTTGGCTGCACCTCCATTCAGTAGACAGGGATGTGGTGCCGACTGCACAGCAGACACGGGGGCGATGTGAGTGGCCCGCTTCGGCGTTTATCGAGCACGCAGACTCAGTAAGTGCAGCGGAGGCAGAGAGCGAGGCGTCGGGGAAGAACGTCACCCGCTGTCGATGTCGCCGCTGATCTGAGCATGCAGAGCTGTATCTCACATTCACTGCAGCTTACTTTTGGATGCTGAAACCAGGACGTGTATAACTGTAACATTACTAACAGATAAAATCAATTTCAGTGCGGGATCGGACTAAGGCGGGAGCGCTCCGTCTTCTGCCGGACGTCACTGCAATGACCCGGATGTACAAACAGTTTTCGCTGAGGGCCAAATTTTAGCTGCAAATTTGTCATTTTTAAATGAAGATTTCTCCGCTGAATTACAAATTTGGGCTTGCAGATTTACTTTACTGCATTCATAAGGGTCTTATAAATACATATCAGCTATTTCTTTCTGAGATCTGACCACATTTATTTCAATGCAGGTCTACTTTAAGAAATTCTAACTCAGCCAGTACTGAGTTCACACAAGACACATAGACTAACTCAAGTTTAGCAAATTATTTAATTAAGTGGTTTTGTACACTTAATTTGCTTTGTTCTCTACACGGTTAATTTTAACCAATTTAATTTAAAGGCTTTGGTGTTATTAGTTAGCCAAATTATTTAATTTAAGTTATTCTAGCTTCTTTATTTTGTCTCCATTCCACTCACTAATGTTCATGCAAAATTTTACCTTAATTTTCTCTCTCTCTCTCTCTCACACACACACACCACCTCTTTCACTCCCCATGTTTTTTGGAATGGAGGGGCTGTACGCCAAATCGTTGGTTCAATAAAGTAAATACGCAAGCATATACGCCCAACCACATCGACCAATGAGCGTGCTTATAAGTTCACTTCCGGTTTCAATGTGGGGGGGAAAAGGGCGTCTATTTTCTCACCAGCTGCGGGAGGTTCGCAGCCTGCGGAGGGCCTGTGATCTAAAGCGGTTCTGTTTGACTCATCACACCCAGGGAACTGTGTCAAACTAACACCATCTTACAGGCAACAAGCAGCATTTTGTTCATAAAAACTGTTGTGTTGTCGTTAACAGTCTTCCGTTCAAAATGAAGTTTGTCTGCTTTCATACACTGCAGTGTTTTTTTTTTCGCAGTAATTAAAGATGGCACCGTTAAATGTGTCAAACATACACCGCTTTTCAATAGAGCCTTAAAAAGTGTAAAAAACCGTAGTTTAGATGCACAAAACATGTTAATGGTTGGGCGTGCAATGTTCAATGTATGACTTATCTGCTCAACGGTTGGGCGAATAGCGTTTGCCTTTTGAAGAATTTTTCCATATTTTGAAAGAGTCTAAATTTGGTGACATTTTCTGTTCTGTTACAGGGGTGTCATTGTGAACCCCAGGATCTGTTTGTCTGAAGATAATGTCAGTGCAGTACAGTTTGGTGTACTGTGTGTTTAATTGGTGTCAAATGGTGAAATTTTTCTTGCTCAAGAACTTGAGTGTTGTATTGTATTTGATACTGTTCCTTTCCAAAGTATAAATGAGGCCTAATATAGCTGTAAATGGTAAACTTTATCTGTGAAACCGCTGATTTTGAGAAGGACATGAAATGATTATTGTGGAATTGTAGTCATTTTCCACCTGTTCATTTGAATGCCTGTACTGGACGAGGCAGGGAAATCTATTGGCACACCAGCCCCACCAAGACTTTTTTCACCAATCGCCACTGATCCATCCCCGGACATTTCTCAATAAAACTGGAGTAAAAATAATTATTTCTTAAATTTAGAATACCCTCCCTGTCTCCACCTCTTTTTTTTTTTTTTTTTTGATATGTTGCAGGCCTTAAATGTAAGAATAGATGTAGATTAACACATAATATAAAACTGACCTCACAAAACATGAAATATGTTAGTTTCATACTGTCTGGGGTTATGTATTGTAAATAGAAGTCAAAGAAAATGCAAGCAACCTGGGGCAGTGTCATCTGCCCTTCATAGTCGGGGGTCCTTCCTGTTTTTTAAGAGAGGCAGTCACAGACTACGTTTCGTTTACATGCCCTTAATATTCGGGTTAAGGTCAATGTTCCTGTTTCTGAATCATTAGGAATAACCCGTTTACATGCTTAAGCAGACAGAGGTACTCCTGTAATACATGGTCAGTGGTATCATTTGGAATATCCCCATCTGAACAGCGACGCATGGACAACATCCAGACGCACGGAGAACGTCATGACGCAAATATGCGTCATTTCCGTCAATAAAAGACATTATATTCAGAATGACAGCCTCAACACTGCATTTAATCTATTATTAGACTCAATTGGCTTTGCTCAAAATGTAAATGAGTCCACCCACCACTTTAATCATACCTTAGATCTTGTTCTGACTTATGGTATGGAAATTGAAGACTTAACAGTATTCCCTGAAAACTCCCTTCTGTCTGATTAATTTTGTTAATAACATTTACATTTACTCTGATGGACTACCCAGCAGTGGGGAATAAGTTTCATTACACTAGACGTCTTTCAGAAAGCGCTGTAACTAGGTTTAAGGATATGATACCTTCTTTATGTTCTCTAATGCCATATACCAACACAGTGCAGAGTAGCTACCTAAACTCTGTGAGTGAGATAGAGTATCTCGTCAGTAGTTTTACATCCTCATTGAAGACAACTTTGGATGCTGTAGCTCCTCTGAAAAAGAGAGCCTTAAATCAGAAGTGCCTGACTCCGTGGTATAACTCACAAACTCGCAGCTTAAAGCAGATAACCCGTAAGTTGGAGAGGAAATGGCGTCTCACTAATTTAGAAGATCTTCACTTAGCCTGGAAAAAGAGTCTGTTGCTCTATAAGAAAGTCCTCTGTAAAGCTAGGACATCTTACTACTCATCACTAATGGAAGAAAATAAGAACAACCCCAGGTTTCTTTTCAGCACTGTAGCCAGGCTGACAAAGAGTCAGAGCTCTATTGAGCCGAGTATTCCTTTAACTATAACTAGTAATGACTTCATGACTTTCTTTGCTAATAAAATTGTAACTATTAGAGAAAAAATTACTCATAACCATCCCAAAGACATATCGTTATCTTTGGCTGCTTTCAGTGATGCCGGTATTTGGTTAGACTCTTTCTCTCTGATTGTTCTGTCTGAGTTGTTTTCATTAGTTACTTCCTCCAAACCATCCACGTCTATTAGACCCCATTCCTACCAGGCTGCTCAAGGAAGCCCTACCATTAATTAATGCTTCGATCTTAAATATGATCAATCTATCTTTATTAGTTGGCTATGTACCTACCACAGGCTTTTAAGGTGGCAGTAATTAAACCATTACTTAAAAAGCCATCACTTGACCCAGCTATCTTAGCTAATTATAGGCCAATCTCCAACCTTCCTTTTCTCTCAAAAATTCTTGAAAGGGTAGTTGTAAAACAGCTAAATGATCATCTGCAGGGGAATGGTCTATTTATAAGAGTTTCAGTCAGGTTTTAGAATTCATCATAGTACAGAAACAGCATTAGTGAAGGTTACAAATGATCTTCTTATGGCCTCAGACAGTGGACTCATCTCTGTGCTTGTTCTGTTAGACCTCAGTGCTGCTTTTGCTACTGTTGACCATAAAATTTTATTACAGAGATTAGAGCATGCTATAGGTATTAAAGGCACTGCGCTGCGGTGGTTTGAATCATATTTATCTAATAGATTACAATTTGTTCATGTAAATTGGGAATCTTCTTCACAGACTAAGGTTAATTATGGAGTTCCACAAGGTTCTGTGCTAGGACCAATTTTATTCACTTTATACATGTTTCCCTTAGGCAGTATTATTAGACAGCATTGCTTAAATTTTCATTGTTACGCAGATGATACCCAGCTTTATCTATCCATGAAGCCAGAGGACACACACCAATTAGCTAAACTGCAGGATTGTCTTACAGACATAAAGACATGGATGACCTCTAATTTCCTGCTTTTAAACTCAGATAAAACTGAAGTTATTGTACTTGGCCCCACAAATCTTAGAAACATCCTTACTCTGGATGGCATTACCCTGACCTCTAGTAATACTGTGAGAAATCTTGGAGTCATTTTTGATCAGGATATGTCATTCAATGCGCATATTAAACAAATATGTAGGACTGCTTTTTTGCATTTGCGCAATATCTCTAAAATTAGAAAGATCTTGTCTCAGAGTGATGCTGAAAAACTAATTCATGCATTTATTTCCTCTAGGCTGGACTATTGTAATTCATTATTATCAGGTTGTCCTAAAAGTTCCCTGAAAAGCCTTCAGTTAATTCAAAATGCTGCAGCTAGAGTACTGACAGGGACTAGAAGGAGAGAGCATATCTCACCCATATTGGCCTCTCTTTATTGGCTTCCTGTTAATTCTAGAATAGAATTTAAAATTCTTCTTCTTACTTATAAGGTTTTGAATAATCAGGTCCCATCTTATCTTAGGGACCTCATAGTACCATATCACCCCAATACAGCGCTTCGCTCTCACACTGCAAGCTTACTTGTAGTTCCTAGGGTTTGTAAGAGTAGAATGGGAGGCAGAGCCTTCAGCTTTCAGGCTCCTCTCCTCTGGAACCAGCTCCCAATTTGGATCAGGGAGACAGACACCCTCTCTACTTTTAAGATTAGGCTTAAAACTTTCCTTTTTGCTAAAGCTTATAGTTAGGGCTGGATCAGGTGACCCTGAACCATCCCTTAGTTATGCTGCTATAGACTTAGACTGCTGGGGGGTTCCCATGATACACTGAGTGTTTCTTTCTCTTTTTGCTCTGTATGCACCACTCTGCATTTAATCATTAGTGATTGATCTCTGCTCCCCTCCACAGCATGTCTTTTTCCTGGTTCTCTCTCTCAGCCCCAACCAGTCCCAGCAGAAGACTGCCCCTCCCTGAGCCTGGTTCTGCTGGAGGTTTCTTCCTGTTAAAAGGGAGTTTTTCCTTCCCACTGTCTCCAAGTGCTTGCTCACAGGGGGTCGTTTTGACCGTTGGGGTTTTCCCGTAATTATTGTATGGCCTTGCCTTACAATATAAAGCGCCTTGGGACAACTGTTTGTTGTGATTTGGCGCTATATAAATAAAATTGAGAGTAAATTGAGAGAAATGCACAGTAAGCTATTTCAGATGACCATCGTGGACCGTCTTTTTCCTACAACCCCAATTCTAATGAAGTTGGGACGTTGTGTAAAATGTAAATAAAAACAGAATACAATGATTGGCAAATCCTCTTCAACCTATATTCAACTGAATACACCACAAAGACAAGATATTTAATGTTCAAACTGATAAACTTTATTGTTTTTGTGCAAATATTTGCTCATTTTGAAATGGCCGCCTGTAAGACGTTGGGACAGTGGTATGTTTACCACTGTGTTACATCACCTTTCCTTCTAACAACACTCAATAAGCGTTTGGGAACTGAGGACACTAATTGTTGAAGCTTTGTAGGTGTAATTCTTTCCCATTCTTGCTTGATGTACGACTTCAGTTGTTCAACAGTCTGAGGTCTGTGTTGTTATATTTTGCGCTTCATAATGCGCCACACATTTTCAATGAGCGACAGGTCTGGACTACAGGCAGGCCAGTCTAGTACCCGCACTCTTTTACGACGAAGCCACGCTGTTGTAACATGGCTGGGCATCTTTCTGAATTGTTGGTGCTATCACAGATGTGTAAGTTGCCCATGCCATGGGCACTAACACAGCTCCATACCATCACAGATGCTGGCTTTTGAATTTTGTGCCGGTAACAATCTGGATGGTCTTTTTTTGGGTGTGGGTATTGATAAGATTTTATCTATCAATGCCATTATCGATTCCCTTATCGATACCTCTTGTGAATTTTCTGTGTACTTAAAGTAGGATTTACAGGTTCTCTATGTCAACAACATGTTAACTTGGTCACTGGAGCATTGATCTCTGGATATAAATAAAAATAAATAAAATCTGTAGTTTTTGTCAAACACATTTCCTTTCAGACCTTTTGGCATGAATGTCTCTCTCCATACCTCTGAGCTGAGCTCAGCCGGCTGCTGCACGTCAGCGCAGAGCGTCCAAACCGTAACAGGAGTTTCTGGCTACGTCATGGACCCAGCGGGGGCAGACCGGATGCAGCAAGCGTTGAACTTCCATGGGGAGTTCATCGGGAAGCTGCAGCAAACGGTGAACTACATCGCCGAACACGTGAGCACATTAACAGATCACGTCAAACATTCAGACACGTCTTGCCGAGCTCTCCACACAGCTCACGCAGCTCTCAGTCACACACTCCTCTGATCCACGCGCTGCTGCTCCGGTTCAGCTCGTCACCTCCACACATTCCTTACTGGTTGCTGCAGCTTCTCCAGAAGCTTTCATTTGTCACCCAGAAACATATTCGGGATGTGTGGAAACATGCGCCGCTTTCCTTATGCAGTGCTCGTTGGTGTTCAGCCAGTGTCCATTTCTGTACCGCTCAAATGAAAGCAAGGTTGCTTATATTATCAATTTGCTCCGGGGAGACACGTGCTCCTTTGCCTCTGCGCTCTGGAATAACAACTCCTTCCTTCTCCGTTCGTTTGAGTTGTTTACAAAAGAACTCAGGTTGGTTTTTGATCATCCCTCCAGGAGGGATGCCGTCTCTCGACGGTTGTTTTCTTTAAAGCAAGGTCAGCGCAGTGCCGCTGAATTCGCAGTGGATTTCAGAATCTTGGCGGCTGAATCCGATTGGAACAACGCCGCATTACGAAGCGCATTTCTAAACGGCTTGAGTGAAGCCCTGAAGGACGAACTGGCCATCTGAGATCAACCCGGCGATCTTGATGCACTTATTTCATTAAGTATCCGGTTAGATAATCGCGTCAGAGAGTGCCGCTGGGACCGAGGCCATTCGGGTTGACCGGAACTTTTCAGCTCATCCCTCCCGTCGGCATACACCAGGTCCGCCTCTACCAAGCTCCACCGAGTCCTCCTCTGAAACGCCAGCTCCCCCTGCTGGTGAGCCTATGCAGCTCAGCAGGGCCAAATTGCCCCCCGAACTACACCAACGGAGGCTGGCAGCAGGGGAATTTTTATATTGTAGTGCTAAGGGGCATAGCCTTAGCACCTGCCCCATTCGGCCAAAAGCCAGATGCTCACCCATAGGTACCAGGCTGCGTGTGAGCCAAGCTAAATTCACAGGTGAGGGATCCAACCGCACTCAAATCCCGGTCACACTTTGTTTTGGTCGTGAAACTCTCTCGGTCTCGGCACTCATTGACACGGGTGCCGAGGGCAATTTCATTGCCTCAACCCTAGCTTCCCAGGCTAGGTTGCCTTTAGAGCCATTTCCTACCCCACAATCTGTGCATGCTCTAGATGGCAGTCCACTTCCTTCCCTCACACACTGCACAGCTCCAGTCATGTTAGTGGTGTCAGGGAACCACTGCGAAGTAATTCCATTTTTTGTAATTCCATCCACATCCCAGTTGGTTTTAAACCACCCCTGGATTTACAAACACAACCCCGGAATGGATTGGCAGTCTGGGGTCATCACTCGGTGGAGCGAAGCCTGTCTGAAGGGGTGTCTTAGTTCCTCGGTTCCTCCCAGCGGGGTGGTCAAGGAGAAGGTTGTTGCACCACCTGATTTGTCTTTAGTCCCAGTGGAGTATCACGACCTTGGCGAAGTATTCAGCAAGGATTGTGCTCTCTTGCTTCCTCTTCACCGTCCTTATGACTGTGCTATTGACTTGCTTCCTGGCGCTCCCTTACCATCTGGGAGGCTGCTGGGTTGATCCGGCCCTCTTCCATTCCCCTTGGGGCAGGCTTCTTCTTTGTTGGTAAGAAGGATGGAACCCTTCGCCCTTGCATTGATTTCAGGGGGCTAAACGCAATTATGGTCCGCAATCGGTACCCACTTCCCCTTCTGGATTCCGTGTTTAGTTCCTTGCACGGGGCGACCATATTCTCAAAATTAGATCTCCGCAATGCTTATCACCTGGTGCGTGTCAAGGAGGGGGACGTGTGGAAGACCGCCTTTAATACACCACTCGGCCATTTCGAGTATTTGATGATGCCCTTCGGCCTCACCAATGCCCCAGCAACCTTCCAGGCGCTGGTCAATGATGTGTTGCAGGATTTCCTGAACCGTTTTGTTTTCATCTACTTGGACGACATTCTGATCTTTTCGCCGAACCTTTCTGAGCATATCAAGCACATTCGTCTCATTCTCCAACGGCTTGTGAAGGCCGAAAAGTGCGGGTTTCATCAGGATGCAGTGTCTTTCCTGAGATACATTATATACCACAATCAAGTCAAACCCGATCCAGCCAAGGTCAACGCGGTCGTTGACTGGCCAGTTCCCACTTGCTTTAAACAGTTACAGCAATTCCTTGGGTTTGCTAACTTCTATCGGCAATTAATTCGTGGATTTAGTCAGATCGCTGCTCCGCTCACTGCGCTCACTTTGACCAAAATATGTTTCAGTGGACCCCTCAGGCTGACGACGCCTTCATTTTAATTAAGGAACGCTTTGCCACCACGCCTGTACTCACCCAACCTGATCTTGACCATCAGTTAATTGTTGAGGTTGACACGTCTGACTCAGGACTAGGGGCAGTGTTATCCCAGCGGTCCGACAAGGACCAGCGAATTCACCCATGCGCCTGTTTTTCGCGCCATCTGACCCCCGCTGAAAGATATTACGACGTGGGCAACCGGGAACTCCTAGCTATGGAGGAAGCGCTAGCCGAGTGGGGACATTGGCTCGAGGGGACCGTGGTTCCATTTATAGTCTGGACAGACCACCGTAACCTCGAATACATCCAATCAGCTAAACGATTAAATCCTCGGCAAGCCAGGTGGTCGTTGTTTTTTGGATGATTCAATTTCACCATTTCCTACCGTCCAGGCAGTAAAAACAGCAAACCTGATGCTCTGTCCTGCCAGTTTTCCCCAGTTAAGGACCCACCTGAAACACCAGACACCATGATAGTGGGGGCGCTGACCTGGGATGTGGAGCGGGCGGTCCAAGAAGCACTCACACACCATCCTGACCCCGGAGGTGGTCCTCCCAGCCGACTGTTTGTTCCTCCTGAAGTCCGATTTCAAGTCCTTCAGTTCTGCCACTCCTCTCGGTTGGCCTGCGACCCCGGGGTCACCCAGACTCTGGACCTTCTTCGCCGCCGCTTCTGGTGGCCCTCGGCTCAGGCCGATGTAAGACAGTTTGTGCAGGCATGTTAGGTCTGCGCCCATGGGAGAACTTCCCACCAACCTCCAGCTGGGCTGCTGCAACCTCTTCCCGTTCCTAGACGCCCATGGTCCCACATCGGGATGGACTTTGTCACCGGCCTCCCTCCATCCCAGGGTCACACGGTCATCCTCACTATCGTGGATTGCTTCTCCAAGGCAGCTCACTTCGTGCCCCTGCCAAAGTTACCATCCGCCCAGGAGACCGCTGACCTTCTGGTCCTCCACGTCGTCCGGCTGCATGGCATCCCTCTGGATATCGTATCTGACCAGGGACCCCACTTCACCTCCCAAGTCTGGCAAAGTTTCTGTGCTGCTTTTGGGGCCTCGGTCAGCCTGTCGTCCGGGTTTCATCCTCAAACCAACAGACAGACAGAGCGGGCCAACCAGGATCTTGAGACACACCTTACGGTGTGTATCAGCCGCCCATCTGACGGACCGGAGCCTACACCTTCCCTGGGTGGAGTATGCCCACAACTCTCAAGCTGCTTCTGCCACAGGACTCTCTCCTTTCGAGGCTTCCCTCAGCTACCAACCTCCGCTATTCCTGTCGCAAGAAGGAGATCTCGGTACCATCAGTGCAGCTCCACCTCAGGAAGTGTCGTCGGGTGTGGAAGGCCGCTCGCTCTGCCCTGCTACGGACTACAGCCCGGACGCAGGGCCATGCAGACCGGCAATCCTACTCCCGGGCAGGAGGTGTGGCTCTCATCCAAGGACATTCCATTACAGACTGACTCGTCCAAGTTGGCACCTCGATACATCGGTCCCTTTGTTGTGGACCAGGTGGCTAATCTGGCGGCTGTCTGGCTCCGTCTACCCCGCTCTCTGCGGATCCACCCGGTGTTTCACGTTTCTTGTCTGAAACCTGTGCATTATTTTCCTCTGTGCCCTCCAGCACCATCGCCACCCCCTGCCCGGATAGTGGATCGCCATCCGGCCTGGACAGTCCGTAAGATCTTGGACATATGCCGTCGGGGGCGGGGGTTCCAGTACCTGGTGGACTGGGAGGGCTACCGCCCAGAAGAATGCTCCTGGGTCAAGCCGGGGCTGATCCTTGACCCATGGCTCATCAGGGACTTCTGGGCAATTCTATGGTAATGGAATTACAACAGCAGCAAAAACTGGACATATGGCATCTAACCACGACAGATTAGCTCAGATTGTAATTCCGTTACCGTAGAATTGCCCTTCTACCAGGATCATCCCGATCAGCCTAGTAGGTCGCCTGGAGGCTCCCGTTGAGGGGGGGGCACTGTTGTGGGCTGCCTGTTCTGTCCTGCTGCTGCTCCTCCCTCCTCTGTCCCTCTCCTGCACAGGTGGCGCGGCACAGGCTGATCAACACACCTGACACTCATCTAATCAGCACCAGTATATGAACTCCGGCTCCTCATTCCTGCTTCGCCAGAAACTCTGCAAACCTTCCATGGTAAGACTGGTCATTTCTGTACTTGCTGATATCTTTCCTCTCTCTGTGTTTCCACACACCAGCGTGAAAGAGCTGCAGCTTATCTCTGACACAACCTGTTGCTACCAAGACTCATCTGCCGCTTGTTACTGAGTTCCGAAGCTCCGTTTCTGCCAAGCTAAGTGTTTGTTCACCTTTTGCTCACACGAGCCGCTGCACGTTGAACTCTGCTTGGAATATCATACAAACTGAACTGTGAACTTTTCCTGATAAGAACAACTAGAAGAAACTGAACTGAATCATTCTGTTTAATTGCCTGCATCTCTGGACCAGCTGTGATAGTTATCACTGATTGTCCGTGTGAACCACTTCTGGAAGTGACTGGATCAGCACTCACCCATCTGTGTCTCATTCCCAGCCTTGTTGACAGCTTATGGCGGCCACCTGGCTCCGAACCACCATTCCAGTACCAAAGTTCCGGAACTGCAGATCCCCTGGTTCCACCGCCGTGCTGGCCCGTCTCCACCCGGCTAGACTACACCCCTGCATCTCATTATTCCTCTGTATATTATTCCACTGTAAATAAATCCATTGTCGAACATCCATTTTCTGCTCCCTGCTTTTGGGTTCATCCGAACCGTAACAGTTTGACCGAAACAAATTGTCATTAAACTTAAATAAAACAGGGATGAAGTGGAGGTGTGAGAGTCACTAGGTGTTCACAGGAAAGCACTTATTTATTTCTATGTGTATTTATTTATTTCCATTGTTAGTTGGTTTGATTTTTTCTGTTGTTTTGTTTCATCAGGTTATTTTTGTCTCTTTCTCTAAAATTGTATTGTAGCATTATTAGTTGAGCTATTCCTATTATTGTTGTTGTTGTTGCTATTATTATTAATATATAAATAAAAAAAATTGCAATTTGACTCTTATGACAATGAACGCTGAGCCATTAATTATTATACAGAATGCATGGACACAAACGTGCTGAGATGCAAACAGCTTAATGCTAACTTTAACATTGAAAATGCCATAGACAAGCTAATGCGTTAGCATCGATCCTGTTTTGAATTTCTAAAATACATCTATCAACTGTTTCAGAAGTCCATAACAGGTCAGTTTAACATAAAAAGGTAAATATTACTCACAGACATATGCTCTTTAGGGTTTTAGCAGGGAAGAATTAAGATAAAGTGAAATAATACAATGAATCAACGAAGCACCAGATCAAAGCACTGCTTCAATCTACGAATCACTGCTTCGATTGGTTCAAGGTTCAAAGCAAGCTGCGCTGCAGAAAAGTTGATTACAGACCCGCTGCAGGGTCTGTTGCAGGCTTCCATTTCAAAATGAGCAAATATTTGCACAAAAACAACAAATTTTATCGGTTTGAACATTAAATATCTTGTCTTTGTGGTGTATTCAATTGAATATACGTTGAAGAGGATTTGCAAATCATTGTATTATCTTTTCATTTACATTTTACACTACGTCCCAACTTCAGTGGAATTAGGGTTGTGAAAGGCTTTATTTCACTCTGTCACGTTGGAACGGCCTAGCTTTTGTGCGGATTTGATTAGCACTTGCTCTAGTCTTCTTCTGTTTGTTTTACTGGGGACATTACAGCACCACACACAGGCCTGGCATATGTACTACAACGTTAACGATGCTTCGAGGCACAGAATTCGCCTCGAACATTTTTTGTAAATGAATTATTCGAATTACTTGACTAATCGTTTAAGGCCTACATCCAACCTATAAATTGTCTCAGAGCTGGAGCATGGACTGGACCAGAGTGAGCTGTGCGGGACAAATGAAGTCCAAACGTGCCCCCATATTGCAGTTACCAGCTAAGTGAAGTTAAGCTAAGGCTAACAGGCATTTTTGTCATGACTTGCCCCTGCTCAGTCCTCAACAGTTATGTTTGTCTGTCAGTCTGTCCTTATTGAGTTCTTTTGTCTGCTTTTTTGATCATCTGTTTATGTTGCTTTTGTCACAGCTGTTTGTTTTCTGTTCATCACACTTCAGCCACATCTTGAGTTCCGTTCTTGTTTAGTTTAGTTTTGATCCACTGTTTTTGATTGTTTTATGTTTGCTTATGTCACTAGTTTGATTTGTCAGGTTTACCACATTAGTCTTTAGTTGTATTATTTGTCATTTCTGTTTCAGCCTTTGATTTTCTTGTTGCCTTTTCTGTTTTAGGGTCAAATATTAATCTTTTCTTGTCAAGATTCTATTCATCCTTTGTTCATTAGTTCTTCTTTGTCTTTTTATTTTAATATTGCTAGTTTATGGTTATTAGTCATGTCCATGTTGTCACTGCACTCCCTTGTCTACACTCCTCATCTCTGTTGTCATGTATTCTTGCCAAGTTTCATTTGTATCGTCTCCCTCTGATCACTGCACTCTCTTGTCCTGCACCTGCACTTTCTTATCTCTGTTGGCCACACCCCGTTTTGTCTGTCATCTACCACTGATCTCTATATAACACTGGTTCGCTCATTGGCCGTTATTTTTTATATTTTTTATTTATTTTTATTTTTTTTAATATTTCAAAATATTTTTGAAGCAATATTACCACTCCGATGTCCCACTTCTGAACGCTCTTTTCTGGTGATCTTTCATGAGGCGCACGCAACTTTATTCTTTGTAATTTTGTTAAAAATACCTTCATGTGCAGCTATAAACTGCACTAATCACCAGCTCAAAGGCTGGGGATGAACATTTCACCTGTGAGTATGATTGAAATGGGAAGTAATGAACAATAATTTGAAGAGTTCTGTCCCTTATTCCAGCATATAGGCAAAGATGATGATGATAATAATAATAATAATAATAATAATAAAAGGCTTATTGACTCAACATGTGTAGCCACATGTTTTATTTTTTTGTAAGACGAACTATTTTAAGACATTTATTAGATCTATCAGGTTCCACATGACATGGTGTCTGTCCTGTGGTGTGCCGTCCACAAGTGTTGGGCCAGACGCGCGCGGGGCCGGCTGGACATTCCAGACCAGTAGATATGGACATAAGAACGCCCTGCTTCATTCATGTCATTTCATGACTGTATGGATATGACCATGGGTCATCTACAGAGGAACAGATGGTTCATACTTGTATTGTCCGGTTGATAAGAGGGATTCGATAAAATGCTGTGTTTTTTTTTTATGGTGTGTGTGTTACTGTCCTGTCTGTTCTGGGTTTTTTATGAGTTCAGTGTAGATTTGAATCTTATTTATATATTGTTTTCTCTTTGGTTATTGTTTTTTGTGTCTCAGCTGGTAGTGTCTGTCAGATATGTTCCCTTGTGTGCATTCACCTCCCTACTGTGTTGTGTGTGTGTTTTCTTGTGCACTCAGCTTGCGTGTGTGTGTGCCCCGTCCTTACCCATATCTGGTGTGTTGTCAATAGGTCTGTCCTGTCACTTGTCATATACAACCCCAATTCCAATGAAGTTGGGACGTTGTGTAAAATGTAAATAAAAACAGAATACAGTGATTTGCAAATCCTCTTCAACGTATATTCAATTGAATACACTACAAAGACAAGATATTTAATGTTCAAACTGATAGACGTTTTTGTGCAAATATTTGCTAATTTTGAAATGGATGCCTGCAACACATTTCAAAAAAGTTGGGACAGGCAACAAAAGACTGGGAAAGTTGATGAATGCTCAAAGAACACCTGTTTGGAAACAGGTTAGTGTCATGATTGGGTGTAAAAGGAGCATCTCCAAAAGCCTCAGCCGTTCACAAGCAAAGATGGGGTGAGGATCACCACTTTGTGAGCAACTGTGAAAAAAATAGTCCAACCGTTTAAGAACAGTGTTTCCCAACATTCAGTGGCAAGGAATTTAGGGATTCCATCATCTACAGTCCATAATACAATCAGAAGATTCAGAGAATCTGGAGAACTTTCTACACATAAGCATCAAGGCCAAAAACCAACATTGAATGCCTTTGACCTTCGATCCCTCAAGCGGCACTGCATTAATAATCAACAACAAAGGATCTTACCGCGTTGGCTCAGGAACACTTCAGAAAACCATTGTCAGTTAACACAGTTCATCGCTACATGTACAAGTGCAGGTTAAAACTCTACCATGCAAAGCGAAAGCCATATATCAACAACCTCCAGAAACGCCACCACCTTCTCTGGGCCCAAGCTCATTTGAAATGGACAGACGCAAAGAGGAAAAGTGTGCTGTGGTCTGATGTGTCCACATTTCAAATTGTTTTTGGAAATCATGGGCGTTGTGTCCTCCAGACAAAAGAGGAAAAAGACCATCCAGATTGTTGCCAGCATCTGTGATGGTATGGGGGTGTGTTAGTGCCCATGGCATGGGCAACTTACACATCTGTGATGGCACCAACAATGCTGAAAGGTACATCCAGGTTTTGGTGCAACACATGCTGCCATCCAAGCAACGTCTTTTTTAGGGACGTCCCTGCTTATTTCAGCAAGACAGTGCCAAGCCACATTCTGCACGTGTTACAACAGCGTGGCTTCGTCGTAAAACAGTGCGGGTACTAGACTGGCCTGCCTTCCAGACCTGTCGACCATTGAAAATGTGTGGCACATTATGAAGCACAAAATACGACAACGGAGACCTCAGCCTGTTGAACAACTGAAGTCGTACATCAAGCAAGAATGGGAAAGAATTCCACCTACAAAGCTTCAACAATTAGTGTCCTCAGTTCCCAAATGCTTATTGAGTGTTGTTAGAAGGAAAGGTGATGTTACACAGTGGTAAACATACCACTGTCCCAGCTTTTTTGAAACGTGTTGCAGGCATCCATTTCAAAATGAGCAAATATTTGCACAAAAACCATAACATTTATCCGTTTGAACATTAAATATCTTGTTGTTGTGGTGTATTCAGTTGAATATAGGTTGAAAAGGATTTGCAAATCATTGTATTCTGTTTTTATTTACATTTTACACAATGTCCCAACTTCATTGGAAATGGAGTTGTATGTTCTCCTCAGTCTGCTGCACGTGATGTCTCTTTTGTTTGTCTCTTTTGTCAGTGATACATCATCTTGTTGTTTTCTGGTTTTGCAGTGTTTATTTCACACCCTCTTTTCTTTTCATGTACGAGGGCTGTCCGTAAAGTATAGGTCCTTTTTATTTTTTTCAAAAACTATATGGATTTCATTCATATGTTTTTACGTCAGACATGCTTGAACCCTCGTGCGCATGCGTGAGTTTTTCCACGCCTGTCGGTGACGTCATTCGCCTGTGAGCACTCCTTGTGGGAGGAGTCGTCCAGCCCCTCGTCGGAATTCCTTTGTCTGAGAAGTTGCTGAGAGACTGGCGCTTTGTTTGATCAAAATTTTTTCTAAACCTGTGAGACACATCGAAGTGGACATGGTTCGAAAAATTAAGCTGGTTTTCAGTGAAAATTTTAACGGCTGATGAGAGATTTTGAGGTGATTCTGTCGCTTTAAGGACTTTTCACGGTGCGAGACGTCGTGCAGCGCTCTCAGGCGGCGTCATCAGCCTGTTTCAAGCTTAAAACCTCCACATTTCAGGCTCTATTGATCCAGGACGTCGTGAGAGAACAGAGAAGTTTCAGAAGAAGTCGGTTTCAGCATTTTATCCGGATATTCCACTGTTAAAGGAGATTTTTTTAATGAAAGACGTGCGGACGGGTCCGCGCGTCGGGACGCAGCCGACGCGGCGCGGCGGCACAGGAAAAACACCTCCGTGTTGATGACCATTTCTTAAAATCCAGTTGGCTTTTGATGGCTTTCAGTGGAGTGAGTATATGAGAAATTGTTTATCAGCTGGAGATGTTCCAACTTGTCCTTAAGGCTTCCAGCAGAGGTGTTTTTCCTGTGACGGAGCGTCGCGGCGGCTGCGAGCCGACGCTGCAATCCGCCCGCACGTCTTTCATTAAAAAAATCTCCTTTAACAGTGGAATATCCGGATAAAATGCTGAAACCGACTTCTTCTGAAACTTGTCTGTTCTCTCACGACGTCCTGGATCAACAGAGCCTGAAATGTGGAGGTTTTAAGCTTGAAACAGGCTGATGACGCCGCCTGAGAGCGCTGCGCGACGTCTCGCACCGTGAAAAGTCCTTAAAGCGACAGAATCACCTCAAAATCTCTCATCAGCTGTTAAAATTTTCACTGAAAACCAGCTTAATTTTTCGAACCGTGTCCACTTCGATGTGTCTCACGGGTTTAGAAAAAATTTTGATCAAACAAAGCGCCAGTCTCTCAGCAACTTCTCAGACAAAGGAATTCCGACAAGGGGCTGGACGACTCCTCCCACAAGGAGTGCTCACAGGCGAATGACGTCACCGACAGGCGTGGAAAAACTCACGCATGCGCACGAGGGTTCAAGCATGTCTGACGTAAAAACATATGAATGAAATCCATATAGTTTTTGAAAAAAATAAAAAGGACCTATACTTTACGGACAGCCCTCGTATTTGAATTTTTGGTTCATTGTCTGTCTTGAGTCTCTGTGTTGTCTGGTTTTTTTGCGGTTATTTCTCATGTCTCTGTTTGATCACCTTCCTGTTTAGGTCTTCAGTTCAGAATGAGTTTTTATGTTGTAAAGTCACCAGAGTCATTTGTGCAGTTTATGCTTTGTCTTAGTCTGTCGCCCCCTTGTGTGTTTTGGTTAATTACTCACATGGTTCAGTCACCTTTGTTTATGTTCATTGTTCTCTGCTGCCCTCCTGTTATTTGTTCTTTTATTACATGTTGCAGCCAACTCTAATTATCACGTTTCCAACTACCCGTAATTACCACACCTGTGTGTTAATGGGTTTGTGTATTTAAACCACACCCTTGTCCTCCTTACCTTTGCGGGCTCATTGTTGTTTGTTACCTCTTGCCTGTGTTGCCAGTTTTTCCTTCCAGTTGTGAGTATTTGGTTAAGAGTTTTTGGTCCTTCTTGTTTAGTATTTTTGAGTTATCCTGGTCCTCTACATGTCCCCTTCCTAATTCCCTTTAACCTGAGAAGTTTGACTTGTATTTTTGTTGGACTTGTCACCTCCCTTTTTTTGTGTTTCAACTGTATTTTTGGATGAATAAATATTGTTGTTTTTTTGTTTTTTTTACTTCACTTTTGAGTCCTCACTCACCTGCATTCATTGGGGTTCTGTTCAAACTGATTTCCACTAACCACAGCAGTGTGGTTTTATTTATTTATTTTTTAAATACCTCTGTCTCCTTGTTGATTTCAGGAATTATCTTCACCCTTTACAGGACAGTAATGGTAGCTCAGTGGTAAAGTTCATGGCTGGTAATCAGGTTAAAATCCCATGGTTGGCATGAATTTTTCTTTTTTTTTCACAGCAGCTGCATGATGTGGTTACACATATTCCAGCTGCTCGCATTGTGTTCCCGCTGAGATGGTTTCCTGCATGCTCTTTGTGGTGTATTCAGTTGAATATAGGTTGAAGAGGATTTGCAAATCATTGTATTTTACACAATGTCCCAACTTCATTGGAATTGGGGTTGTAATGTGGAGATGTGTAAAGTAGAGCATGCTGCATAAAATGTTGGCCAAATCAAATCTCCGGTCTGCTATAGCAATCCTCACTGCACACACTCTTTCTACCAAAATGTTCTTTTTGATGTTTGTTCTTCATCAGTAAAAGACCAAAAGTGAAATTTCCAGGTGTTAACTTTCAGTATTTCAGAATCATTTTACTAATTTACAAGCAGATCTTGTGTAATTAATTCAAAACATAACAATTGTAAGTTTACGGCCCAAAATATGGCTCCACAAAGTCCAGAAACAGGTAATAATAATCAATCAAAAAATTGATTAATCAGCACAATTCTTCAAATGATTATATGCATTATTGCTTGTGAATGCCATAAAATGTTAGAAAAATTTGATATTGTTGATCAGTGTTTTCCTTAGCCCGAGATGAGGCCATCAAATGTTTTGTTGTGGCAAAAACACAAAGATATTCAGTTTACTGCCTTAAATGAGTAGTAAAATAAGACAGATTCATTCACATTAAAGCAGCTGAAATCAGAGCATTTTGATACATACGTTGGTTATAAATGAATCAAAAGATGATTCTATTATCAGAAAACACTTATGAAATAAATGTGTTATAGGATCTAAAGCCACTGTCACCCGAAAATTCAACAGTGTTTATCGTGACGACCAGCTGCTGATATTTCACCATCTGTACAACAGGTGACAGTTGCTGTTGTTGTAAAGTGATATGATGATGTTTCATTATGTTCTTACCTTTGATCACCTGAGATGAGCACTTGATCATCCATGACTGACTTCGAGCCTGGAACCTAATTTTGTCATTTAGTCAGACAGATGGCAGGCAGTTGCTCCTCTGCTAGTTACTGTATCACAACAAGGGAGAGGCATCTCACCCCATATACATG
Organism: Thalassophryne amazonica; assembly: GCF_902500255.1. Taxonomy (NCBI): domain Eukaryota; kingdom Metazoa; phylum Chordata; class Actinopteri; order Batrachoidiformes; family Batrachoididae; genus Thalassophryne; species Thalassophryne amazonica. Next base: position 10,590,436 of record NC_047117.1, read on the forward strand.
GGAAAAGAGAGGGTGAGATGAAAGAAAGGGTGAGTGGGAGGAAGCAGAGGTGGTGCTGGAAGACTTGACTCACCTTTGTAGGTTTTGTAGATGTTGTAAGCTGAAGCTCACATTTTTGCTGACCTCCCTTGAACTGAATTCTAAGTATCACCTTAGAGCAGTTCTGAAATCGGAGAGCCTTCACATTTTCCATCTCTGCTCTGCCACAAGGTGATTAGTTCATTCAGGTCTGCCGCCAAAGCAGTGCTGCTGCACAGTGATGTGCAGAGAGGTTGATGGCTGGCGAGGCACTGACTTCATCACAAATAGATTTACAAACATATGACCCCTACACAGCAGCTTATTCGCCGTTTGATTGGCAGCAGTTCACGGGTTATGTTTAAAATCTCATATCAGCATTCTTTACACATACAAACTGTAGCATACAAAAAAGCATATTTAAATAAACTGTTGGGAAAGTGTCGTGACACGGACCCACAACAGGGGACGTAAATGAATGGACAATGAATAAGCCAAAAAGTAACAATTTACTGTTGTGAAGTGCACAACGAGATACAAACAATCACAGTCTTTAGAGTCAAACAATGTACTACGGTGACGTGTGGGCAGGCTCGAGGATAGAAGACGTCCGTCCAGAGGAGAGCCCGGTCCCACACGATTTCCACTGCCAACGGATCTGGAACACACTGGAGCCGCCAAGTCCTGAGTCCCCAGGTGGCCACCGTCTCCAGCTGTCAGATCTGGTACTGCTGGCAGGAAGCAGAAACAGTTAATGGCAGGTGTGTGTGCACACACCCAGTAAACAGTCAGCAAACAGTTCCGTCCGGAGGGCAAAACACCTCCACCTCCAAACAACTACGTGCAGGTCCTGATACTACTTATCCGTGAGGCGAGAGGTACGTCGTCTCCTGTTGGATCTGCAATCCCAGCCTTCAGCTGAGGAAAGGTCCAGGAACGCCTGCAAGGCAATCAAAACTCACTGTGCGATCGGCACCAAAACTGCAGAGAGGTTTACCTGGTAGGTAGACTGATTTCTCGGCAGCGAGGTGGAGTTGCTGCCCGGCTTTTATAGTGATGGTGATGATGATGAGGGACAGCTGTCAGATGGTGATGAGGGACAGCTGTCATCTCCAGCTGCTCCCGTGAGGCGGCGGCGCCCTCTCGTGCCTGAAGCCCGCCATTCAGGCAGGACGCCCTCTGGTGGTGGACCAGCAGTACCTCCTCTTCTGGCGGCCACACAACAAAAACATCATTATGGTCTTACGTTTACTTATAAATGAAGTCTATGCACCGCTCCTTCTGAACAAAAGCCTCAATGACTTGTTTGTGGAAGTTTTCCTCATCTTCCTTCAGTTTTAAAAGTCTTTCTGTCTCAACGGAAATCACTGCCAGGGAAAAAATTCATCCTTGATCAGTCCTGTTCCGACTGTATGTTTTGATCCTTTTCAGCAATTTCAGTTAAATACACTCAACAAAAATATAAACGCAACACTTTTGGTTTTGCTCCCATTTTGTATGAGATGAACTCAAAGATCTAAAACTTTTTCCACATACACAATATCACCATTTCTCTCAAATATTGTTCACAAACCAGTCTAAATCTGATAGTGAGCACTTCTCCTTTGCTGAGATAATCCATCCCACTTCACAGGTGTGCCATATCAAGATGTTGATTAGACACCATGATTAGTGCACAGGTGTGCCTTAGACTGCCCACAATAAAAGGCCACTCTGAAAGGTGCAGTTTTATCACACAGCACAATGCCACAGATGTCACAAGATTTGAGGGAGCGTGCAGTTGGCATGTGACAGCAGGAATGTCAACCAGAGCTGTTGCTCGTGTATTGAATGTTCATGTCTCTACCATAAGCCGTCTCCAAAGTCGTTTCAGAGAATTTGGCAGTACATCCAACCAGCCTCACAACCGCAGACCATGTGTAACCACACCAGCCCAGGACCTCCACATCCAGCATGTTCACCTCCAAGATCATCTGAGACCAGCCACTCAGACAGCTGCTGAAACAATCGGTTTGCATAACCAAAGAATTTCTGCACAAACTGTCAGAAACCGTCTCAGGGAAGCTCATCTGCATGCTCGTCATCCTCATCGGGGTCTCGACCTGACTCCAGTTCGTCGTCGTAACCGACTTGAGTGGGCAAATGCTCACATTCGCTGGCGTTTGGCACGTTGGAGAGGTGTTCTCTTCACGGATGATGCGAAGGAGATGTGTTGCACTGCATGAGGCAAATTGTGGTCACACCAGATACTGACTGGTATCCCCCCCCCAATAAAACAAAACTGCACCTTTCAGAGTGGCCTTTTATTGTGGGCAGTCTAAGGCACACCTGTGCACTAATCATGGTGTCTAATCAGCATCTTGGTATGGCACACCTGTGAGGTGGGATGGATTATCTCAGCAAAGGAGAAGTGCTCACTATCACAGATTTCGACTGGTTTGTGAACAATATTTGAGGGAAATGGTGATATTGTGTATGTGGAAAACGTTTTAGATCTTTGAGTTCATCTCATACAAAATGGGAGCAAAACCAAAAGCGTTGCGTTTATATTTTTGTTGACTATATATCATATAGTAGACAAACAGTGATATTTGAGAAGTGAAGTGAAGTTTATAGGATTTACAGAAAGTATGCAATAATTCTTTCAATAAAATTAGGCAGTTGCATAAATTTGGGCACCCCAACAGAAAAAAATCAATATTTCGTAGATCCTCCTTTTGCAGAAATAACGGCCTCTAAATGCTTCCTATAGCTTCCAGTGAGAGTCTGGATTCTTGTTGAAGGTATTTTGGACCACTCTTCTTTACAAAACATCTCAGGTTTGTTGTTTTCTGAGCATGGACAGCCAACTTAAAATCACACCACAGATTTTCAATAATATTCAGGTCTGGGGACTGAGATGGCCAGTCCAGAACGTTGTACTTGTTCCTCTGCATGAATGCCTTAGTAGATTTTGAGCAGTGTTTAGGGTCATTGTCTTGTTGAAAGATCCAGCCCCGGCGCAACTTCAACATTGTCACTGATTCTTGAACATTGTTCTCAAGAATCTGCTAATATTGACTGGAATCCATGTGACCCTCAACTTTAACAAGATTCTTAGTACCTGCACTGGCCACACAGCCATACAGCATGATGGAACCACCTCCAAATTTTACTATAGATAGCAAGTGTTTTTCTTGGAATGCTGTGTTCTTTTTGCATACCGCCCCTTGTTAAGTCCAAATAACTCAATTTTATTTTCATCAGTCCACACAGATGAGTTGGGATAGGTAATGGCAGCAAGGAACCCACAGGTGGGCAATTAGAAGACTTATGCAGAGCGCATACTTGACAAGAGGATATGTATTTGGTAATGTCCTTAACGAGCCCTGGCCACCAGAACCTTTGCTGTACAACAACGTGGTCTTCTTAATAACGGGGTGACAGAACATGCGGCTTTCATGACACCAATGGATGGTTTCACCCCTGAGGGCTATAGGAACAAAAAGTTAACCCCGCGAACACCCAGTGGGAATGGGCGTATCCCTGACTGCCTATTTAATCTTGGACTCCATCTCCCAGGTTAGTGCAGACACGAAGCATGACGAGGGTAAAATCGTCCCCGGGTCTATGGGCGCGTCTACCGGGTCCCCCTTTCGGGATAAGGCATTGGGCTTACTGTTCTTTGTGCCTGGGCAAAAGGCTTATTTAAAGCCTGCTAACGAGTCTTTCACTGGATTCAGGTGTGTTGGAGCAGGGAGACAACTAAGTGTGTCAGGAAGGTAGATCTCAAGGACCGAACTTGGGCACCCCTGGTGTAGACTATAAATGGGATTTGTGCCCCCTCTAGCCAGTGCCGCCACTCCTCCAAAGCCACTTCTATCGCTAACAGCTCACGGTTGCCGATGCCATAATTACATTCTACTGAGGTCAGTTTTTTAGACAAAAACGTGCATGGATGCAGCCGGTTGTCAGAGGGATTTCTCTTGGAGAGAACAGCACCAACTCCCACATTGGACGCATCGACTTCGACCACAAACTGCCAAGCGGGGTCAGGGAGGAGCAGCACAGGGGCTGCGGTGAAGCAATTTAGGACTCTGAACACCTCATCACCCTCCGGCGTCCAGACTAATAGGTGGATGGATGAGGTCACTATATGAAGAGGAGCCGTGACCATACTGAAACCATGAATAAATCTGCAATAGAAATTGGCAAATCCTAGGAACCGCTGCACCTCTTTGCGAGAAGCAGGAACTGACCACTCTTGAACCGCTGCCACCTTTGCAGGATCCATTTTAATTTCCCCTGCAGAAGTAACAAAACCTAAAAAGGAGACCATGGATATGTGGGTTTTGCATTTTTCAGCTTTTACAAAAAGCTCATTTTGCAGTAATGCCTGTAATACTATGCGAACATGTCGGGTGTGGGTGTGTGGTTAAGCTGGATATGACCCCGAGGAGACAGCAAACATCAAGACAGTAGATGCCAGATCAGGGGAAAAAAATAAGAATATTGTCCAGGTAAACAATGACAGATTTAAGTATTCTCGTAACACATCACTGACCAGATTTTGGAAAACAGCGGGCGTGTTTTGTGAGTTCAAACGGCATCACTAGGTATTCGTAATGACCGAAAGTTGTGTTAAAGGCCGTTTTCTGTTCATCACCTTGTTTAATCCTGACTAAATGATGCGTGTTCTGCAGATCAAGCTTAGTCAAAACTGTGGCTCCTTCCAACAGCTCAAAAGCGGAGATTAGTGGTAGCGGGTAATGGATTTTTACTGTGATGTCATTAAAGCCACAGTACTTGATGCAGGGGCAGAGAGTCTTATCTTTCTTCTCAACAAAGAACAAATTCTCCCTCCGCATGCGACGACGATGAGCAAATCAAGCCAGCTGCTAAGGACTCCTCGATGTCATTCATTGAGCGACGTTCAGGTTCAGACAGAGAAAAGAGCTTTCCCTGTGGCGGAGTCGCCCCGGGGAGGACCTCTATAGCGCAATCGTGCTCTCGATGCGGTGGTAATGATTTAGCTTTGATTTTACTAAAAACGGCTGTGAGGTCATAACGCTCGGGAACCCCTGCAAGATCCAGATTGGAACCCTGCGGGGTGCATTCAGTTTTAGGCAGACATGCATTATTACATGCCAGGCTCCAAGAAACAATCTTGCCCTTTACCCAATCGAAGTTTGGCCCATGTCGTTGCAACCAGGGCTGCTCCAGTATGATCAGGTGAGTCATATTATCCATGACGTGGAAACTAATTGATTTAGAATGAGTGGGGGAAATTATCATTTTGATTGACTGAGTGCTGTGAGTAATTTGACCAAGAATGTGACCATCCACGGCACGTACTACCAGAGGGCACGAGAGGTTAAACATCTTAAGGTGAAGGGACCTGGCAAGATATGACAAAATCAGATTGGCATCAGAACCAGAATCAACAAAAGGTGAAACGGCCATAGTGGAGTGGTCAGACATTAATTTAGCTCGGATGATATTCTGAGCCAAAACAGAGGAGATGGAGTTAAGACTCACCGGTAACTCTGATCTTGGCCGCATGGTGGCACCCCTGGCTTGACAGCTGGATATTAAATGTCCTGATTGTCCACAGTAATAGCAGAGTCTGTCCTCACGGCAGCGCTGTCGTTCCGCTGGTGACAGGCATGTGTGCCCCAACTACATGGGCTCCTCTGTGCTGTGTGGAAGGAGGTCGGGCCGAGCATGAGTGGAGGAGGAGGAATGGCTCAGAGACATGTCTGCTCGGTGATCCAGATAGCGACTCCCACGGTGACAGTGGTTCTGCAGGCGACGGTCGGTACAGATGGCCAGCCATCAGGTCGTCCAGTTTGTCCAGCAAGTCGATGGCTATGAGTTGATCCTGGATGTCCTCTGACAGAAGACCGAGTAGAGCCGACGGGTTCCATTCACTTTTGGCCGCTAAGATGTGGAAGTCTATGGCATGGTTGGTGACCCGGCGGCTGCCCTGCTTCAGCCTCATGAGAGAGTGCACTGCCTTTCGCCCCGGAGCCATGCGCTGGAATGCTTGTTTGAGAGCAGTGGTAAACGCCGGGAGCAAAGCACAGGCGGGTGATTGATGACCCCACTCGGCGGTGGCCCAGGCAGCTGTTTGACCGAACAGGTGAGTGATTATATAAGCTGTTTTTGTTCTGTCAGTTGGGAACACTGACGACATTAACTCAAAGTGAAGCTCACATTGTGTGATGAATGGTCTGATGTCACCTGTTTCGCTTGAGAAGTGTTCAGGTCGCGATAGCTGACTGCAAACCACAGGCGCTGGTACAGAAGCTGGGGAGGCTGCTGGCGGCCCTGGTGGAGGTGTGCTGGAAACACCGGTGGCTGCGCCCGACGAAGTCTGAGGACTGAGTCTTGTCAGTAGCTGGCTCATCTGTGCGGTAACTGATGACATGAATGCATCTTGGTGTCCTGACTGTGGTGGCGTACTGCCAGCTGGAAGGGATCTGAGCCTGCTGTGTCCATTGTTGGCCAGATTGATTCTGACAGGCGGGTTTGTTAGGACACAAATGTGAGGCTCACACAACAGCTCTGGTTGCTGTAAAACTTTAGTGGAGAAGATAGCAATGGTCGGTACACAGGAAGGCAGTCCAAAATACACAGCAGCAGTACAACAATCATCAGGCTTAGGTGAGGTTGGAACAAAGGGGCAGGAGTTTGAGAACACAATGAGGTAGGCAGGACTATGGAATATGTAACCGAGAGCTGGAGAGAAGGCACAAGGCTCATCAATCTGGCAAGGAACAAACACAACCAGTGAGCTGAAATAACGCCAGGTGACAGTCAGCAAATCAAGAACAGGTGTGCGTGGAAAGCACCAGACAACAGGGCATGCTGAGAGAGAGAGAGAGAGACCCAAGTAGAAAACCCCCGACAAAATGAACACACAGAAAAGCAATGCATGAACAAATGGGACAAAGCAAAACAGAAAACCAGACATGATGTCAAACCCTGACACCCTGTCATGTTTGAGTCCCTGGAAGTTGTCTTCATCGTGTTTCTCTGTCTGATGTGGATGTGGTATGGCCATCTGTCTGTATGTAGCCTCTACTCTCCTCTATGCTGTCGTCTGTTGGACCCCAGGCAGCACAGAGCATGAGAGAAAGAGCCTGAATAAGCTGGTCAAGAAGTCCAGCTCTGTCCTGGGCTGTCCTCTGTACTCTGGAGGAGGTGGCTGAGAGGAGGGCGTTAGCCAACTTCAAATCCATCATGGACAACTCCTCTCACCCTCTGCACCGGACTGTACTGGAGCTGAGCAGCTCCTTCAGTGACAGACTGAGGCACCCTCAGTGCAAGAAGGAACAATGCCGCAGGTCGTTCCTCCCTGCTGCTGTCAGACTGTACAGTAACACTGTGAAATAACCACATACAGTAATATGTCCGCAAATCATGTGCAATAACAACTCGTTTACAAATCCCAGCACTAATGTCACCTTATCACATCTAAATTCCATTTCACATATTGTAAATAAGATGCTCCTATTTTTTTTCAATTCCAATCATGTTTATATATGCATATGTACTTACAGTGAGGAAAATAAGTATTTGAACACCCTGCAGTTTTGCAAGTTCTCCCACTTAGAAATCATGGAGGTTTCTGAAATTTTCATCTTCGGTGCATGTCCACTGTGAGAGACATAATCTAAAAAAAAAAAATCCGGAAATCACAATGTATGATTTTTTTTAAATAATTTATTTATATGTTACTGCTGCAAATAAGTATTTCAACACCTACCAACCAGCAAGAATTCTGGCTCACACAGACCTATTAATTTTTCTTTAAGAAGCCCTCTTATTCTGCACTCTTTACCTGTATTAATTGCACCTGTTTGAACTTATCTGTATAAAAGACACCTGTTCATACACTCAATCAGTCACACTCCAACCTGTCCACCATAGCCAAGACCAAAGAGCTGTCTAAGGACATCAGGGACAAAACTGTAGACCTGCACAAGGCTGGGATGGACTACAGGACAACAGGCAAGCAGCTTGGTAAAAGACAACTGTTATGATTATTTATTAGAAAGTGGAAGAAACACAAGATGACTGTCAGTCTCCTTCTGTCTGGGATTCCATGCAAGATCTCACTTTGTGAGGTAAGGATGATTCTGAGAAAGCTCAGACGTACACAGGAGGACCTGGTCAATGACCTGAAGAGAGCTGGGACCACAGTCACAAAGATTACATGAGTAACACATGATGCTGTCATGGTTTAAAATCCTGCAGGGCAGCAAGGTCCCCCTACTCAAGCCAGCACATGACCATCTGGATGATCCAGAGCAGGCATGGGAGAAGGTCATGTGGTCACATGAGACCAGAATAGAGCTTTTTGGAATCAACTCCACTTACCATGTTTAGAGGATGAGAACAACCCCAAGAAAACCACCCCAACCGTGAAGCATAGGGGTGGAAACATCATACTCTGGGGGTGCTCTTCTGCAAAGGGGACAGGACAACTGCACCGTATTGAAGGGAGGATGGATTGGGTCATGTGTTGTGAGATATTGGCAAACAACCTCCTTCCCTCAGTAAGAGCACTGAAGATGTGTCATGGCTGAGTCTTCCAGCATGACAATGACCCCAAACAAACAGCCAGGGCAACTAAGGAGGGGCTCCGTAAGAAGCATTTCAAGGTCCTGGAGTGGCCTGGCCAGTCTCCAGACCAGAACTCAATAGAAAATCTTTGGAGGGAGCTGAAACTCCAAACCTGAAAGATCTAGAGAAGATCTGTATGGAGGACTGGACCAGAATCCCTGCTGCAGTGTGTGCAAACCTGGTGAAAAACTACAGGAAACGTTTGACCTCTGTAATTGCGAACAAAGGCTACTGTACCAAATATTAACATTGATTTTCACAGGTGTTAAAATACTTATTTGCTGCAGTAACATATAAAAAAAAAATTATTAAAAAATAAAAAATCATACATTGTGATTTTTTTTTTTTTTTTTTTTTAGATTATGCCTCTCACAGTGAACATGCACCTAAGATAAAACTAAGATAAGACCCCTCCGTGATTTCTAAGTGGGAGAACTTGCAAAATTGCAGTGTGTTCAAATACTTATTTTCCTCACTGTATATATGTACGTGTGTGTGTGTGTGTGTGTGTGTGTGTGTGTGTGTGTGTGTGTGTGTGTGTGTGTGTGTGTGTGTGTGTGTGTGTGTGTGTGTGTATACAGTAGTGTTCAGAAGTAGTAGTGCTATGTGACTAAAAAGATTAATCCAGGTTTTGAGTATATTTCTTATTGTTACATGGGAAACAAGGTACCAGTAGATTCAGTTGATTCTCACAAATCCAACAAGACCACGCATTCATGATATGCACACTCTTAAGGCTGTGAAATTGGGCTATTAGTAAAAAAAAAAAAGTAGAAAAGGGGGTGTTTACAATAATAGTAGTGTGGCATTTAGTCAGTGAGTTCGTCAGTTTTGTGGAACAAACAGGTGTGAATCAGGTGTCCCCTATTTAAGGATGAAACCAGCACCTGTTGAACATGCTTTTCTCTTTGAAAGCCTGAGGTAAATGGGACATTCAAGATATTGTTCAGAAGAACAGCGTAGTTTGATTAAAAAGTTGATTGGAGAGGGGAAAACACACGCAGGTGCAAAAAATTATAGGCTGTTCATCTACAGTGATCTCCAGTGCTTTAAAATGGACAAAAAAACCAGAGATGCGTTGAAGAAAATGGAAAACAACCATCAAAATGGATAGAAGAATAACCAGAATGGCAAAGGCTCACCCATTGATCCGCTCCAGGATGATCAAAGACAGTCTGGAGTTACCTGTAAGTGCTGTGACAGTTAGAAGACGCCTGTGTGAAGCTAATTTATTTGCAAGAATCCCCAGCAAAGTCCCTCTGTTAAATAAAAGACGTGCAGAAGAGGTTACAATTTGCCAAAGAACACATCAACTGGCCTAAAGAGAAATGGAGGAATATTTTGTGGATTGATGAGAGTGAAATTGTTCTTTTTGGGTCAAAGGGCCGCAGACAGTTTGTGAGACGACCCCCAAACTCTGAATTGAAGCCACAATTCACAGTGAAGACAGTGAAGCATGGTGGTGCAAGCGTCATGATATGGGCATGTTTCTCCTACTATGGTGTTGGGCCTATATATCGCATACCAGGTATCATGGATCAGTTTGGATATGTCAAAATACTTGAAGAGGTCATGTTGCCTTATGCTGAAGAGGACATGCCTTTGAAATGGGTGTTTCAACAAGACAATGACCCCAAGCACACTAGTAAACGAGCAAAATCTTGGTTCCAAACCAATAAAATTAATGCCTCGCAGATGTGAAGAAATCATGAAAAACTGTGGTTATACAACTAAATACTAGTTTAGTGATTCACAGGATTGCTAAAAAAGCAACATCCAACCAGCCTCACAACCGCAGACCACGTGTAACCACACCAGCCCACGACCTCCACATCCAGCATGTTCACCTCCAAGATTGTCTGAGACCAGCCACTCGGACAGCTGCTGAAATCGGTTTGCATGACCAAAGAATTTCTGCACAAACTGTCAGAAACCATCACAGGGAAACTCATCTGCATGCTCGTCGTCCTCACTGGGGTCTCGACCTAACTCCAGTTTGTCGTCATAACCGACTTGAGTGGGCAAATGCTCACATTCGCTGGCGTTTGGCACGTTGAAGAGGTGTTCTCTTCACGGATGAATCCCGGTTCACACTGTTCAGGGAAGATGGCAGACAGCGTGTATGGCGTCGTGTGGGTGAGCGGTTTTCTGATGTCAATGTTGTGGATCGAGTGGCCCATGGTGGCAGTGGGGTTATGGTATGGGCAGGTGTCTGTTATGGACGAAGAACATAGGTGCATTTTATTGATGGCATTTTGAATGCACAGAGATACCGTGACGAGATCCTGAGGCCCATTGTTGTGCCATACATCCAAGAACATCACCTCATGTTGCAGCAGGATAATGCACGGCCCCATGTTGCAAGGATCTGTACACAATTCTTGGAAGCTGAAAATGTCCCAGTTCTTGCATGGCCGGCATACTCACCGGACATGTCACCCATTGAGCATGTTTGGGATGCTCTGGACCGGCGTATACAACAGCGTGTACCAGTTCCTGCCAATATCCAGCAACTTCGCACAGCCATTGAAGAGGAGTGGACCAACATTCCACAGGCCACAATTGACAACCTGATCAACTCTATGCGAAGGAGATGTGTTGCACTGCATGAGGAAAATGGTGGTCACACCAGATACTGACTGGTATCCCCCCCTAATAAAACAAAACTGCACCTTTCAGAGTGGCCTTTTATTGTGGACAGTCTAAGGCACACCTGTGCACTAATCATGGTGTCTAATCAGCATCTTGATATGGCACACCTGTGAGGTGGGATGGATTATCTCAGCAAAGGCGAAGTGCTCACTTTCACAGATTTAGACTGGTTTGTGAACAATATTTGAGGGAAATGGTGATATTGTGTTTGTGGAAAAAGTTTTACATCTTTGAGTTCATCTCATACAAAATTGGAGCAAAACCAAAAGTGTTGCGTTTATATTTTTGTTGAGTGTGTATGTGTGTGTATATATATATATATATATATATATATATATATATTGTATTATTATTATTGCTTATCCTTGCACACGCTGTTTATTGCACATTTTCCTCTACTCGCACCCATCTTGTGTGTTTTTTTTTTTAAGAGCTGACGTAACATTTGAATTTCTCCACTGTGAGATCAATAAAGTCTTATCTTATGTTACGTTTGTCACACCTGCTTGTCGTGGATGAATGTGGGAGTGAGTTTACGAGCATGTCTCTTCCTCCTGTGTGTGTGTGTATGTGTGGTGAGCATCCCTGTCCCTCCCGTGTCTGTGTGTGGATGGGCCACGCACTGTTGCCATGGTTCCGTCTGACAGCTGTGCGCGGTGACTGTAAGTCAGCTGCGTGGGTGGTCCGCTGGGGCATAAGTAAGCTGTCATCCCCTCTTGTCTCATTCTGTCTTCCGGTTTTTCATTTATCTTTGATGTCTTTTTAGTAGAATGCAATGGGCCCCAAACCTGGGGTCTAAAGTTGCACCCTAGGTTCTATAGTTATCTTAACCAGATCTGGCATTGTATCCGAGGGCTCTCTTCAAGATGGTGATCGTTCCCTTAATCGCAGACAACTGCACCTCATGTGCACTTGGGTGACCGGGGATTGCCTCAAGGTATTTCTTCAGGTTCTTCTTCATCAGGCCTGTTGCTCCCACCACAACTGGAATGATATCGATGTCTTTCAATGACCATGTTGTTCTTAGGTCATTTTTCAGGTCTTGGTATTTCGAGATCTTTCCCCTTTCAGCTCGATTCAGGCCGTAATCATTGGGGACTGTCACATCAATGATTTTGGCTGTTTTCTCTTGCTTGTTCCAGATGACAATATCAGGTTTGATTGCACCTCCTTCAATGTGTCTTCCTGCTGGGATCTCTTTGTCGTAGAAGATCGTTACTTTTCCGTTGGATGAGACTGGTGTTGGCTCGTGCTCCCAGACATGTTCTTTGACTTCGATCTCCAGTTCCTTGCAGATCTTCCAGTGGAGATATTGACAGATCTTATGTCTGGATGTATAATGCCCATCTGCCATGAGGATCTGGCATGCTGATGTTAGATGGTTTACACTCTCAACAGCTGTATGACAGAATTGGCATTTATCATTTTGTGAGATCCCTGCCATTTTTTTTGAAGCCATTAGTTAGAAGTCCCTGATCTTGTGCTCCAATCAGAATTCTTTCTCCATCAAAACCAAGTTTTCCATTTTTTAGCCACTGCATTGATCCAACTTTGTCGATGTATTCCTTTTCGAGTTCTTCTTGGAAACGTCCGGCTCTTTTGTGTTGTTTCCATCTTTCCACTCGATGTTTTCCTTCTCTTTTGCAGTATTGTTCTCTGGTCTGTCTTGCAAGTTTTGTTGCAGGCATGAGACTGTTGCTTTTTCTCTCTTGTAGAAGTTCTCCGCCAAGGTTTTTTGCCAGTTTAGTGATTGAGGTCCGTTCAGTTATGGCTTCGTGATGTTGTGTGACCGTTTTTATGATTTCTTCTTCAGAGCTCTTTAAGTACTGTCCAATACTTATTACCGATGCTCTGTAGGCCTGGTTGATTTCAGTAAGACCCATACCGCCTTCTCTGCGAGGTAGGTATATTCTGTCCATGCACTGATTTCTGTATGTGATTTTGTGGAGGGTGAGCATTTTTCTGGTTTTTGTGTCCAATTTATTAAGCTTGTATTGTGGCCAGTTCACTATGCCAAACCCATAGGTCACCACTGGTATTGCAAACTGGTTTATGGCTGTGATTTTATTTTTTGGTGTCAACTGTGTGTGTGAGAGCTTGTGTGTGTCTAAGTGTTCCTGCCCCTTTGAGTCCCAGAGTGTGATCACCCATGTGATCTTGTCTTTATTTTGCCTCCCCATGTTTTCTCCATATCCATTTCAGTATTCCCATAATTATTGCACTTGTGTCCATTATTAGTTTCTGACTTGTGATGTTTTCTGTTATATTGTAGTTCTATGTTAGTTCCTGTAAGAATCACACTTTATTTGTCGGTTTAATGTTTCATGATCCAGTTTTATTTTCCACTTGGGCTATCCTTACATTTTTGTCATATATGTGTACGCTTTGATTTTCCCCACACGTCCCTGCTCTTCTGTTTGCCCTGGTCACACCTGTTGGTAAATAGTTTAGTTTGTCTTTAAGGTGCACCTTTGTGTTTGCCTTTTGCCAGTTGATTACCTTCTGTCCCTGCTGTAATCACACCCTACGTCAGTCATCTCCCCTTGATTGGCTGTTTGTAAATTTGTCTCACTGTCACCTTGTATGACAGTCGCTTTTCGTTGTAGTTTAATCACCCTGTCTGTCTTTTTGTATTTTTGCCACTTTGGATTTTTTCATGTCACTTTTATTGTGGACATTTAGCAGCTGGTCTGCTCTGTGTAAGCCTGATCCTGTGAGATCTCAGAAGCTAAGCAGTGCAGGATGTGGTTAGAACTTGGATGGGAGACCTCTTTGGAATGCCAGTGGCTGTGTGTGTTGCTCTGGGTAAAACTGGAGTTGCGTCAGGAAGGGCATCCAGCGTAGGACTTGTGCCAAATACCAATGCGGATCTGGCTGTAACCGCTGTGGCAACCCCGAACAAAATGGGAGCAGCTGAATGGACAGCTACAACAACTTTTATTGTGGACATTTGTTGTATTTTTGGAGTTTGGTCACATTTTCATTCAAATTATTAATCTGTCATTAACCTTTGGATCTGTTCCGAAATGTTTTAAATCAGCAGTGATTAAACCATTACTTAAGAAATGTAATCTTGACCCTAGTGTATTGAAAAATTACAGGCCAATATCAAATCTATCGTTCTGTTCCAAAATTTTAGAAAAGGTGGTTTCATGGCAGCTCGTAGACCACCTCACTGAGAATGATCTTTTTGACCCGCTGCAGTCTGCTTTTAGGAAATATCACTCCACAGAGACAGCACTCACTAAAGTAGTGAATGATCTTCTGCGAGCAATGGACTCAGACACCACTACGGTTTTGGTGTTGTTAGATCTCAGTGCTGCGTTTGATACCGTGGATCATCATATTTTGCTCCATAGGTTGGAGAATTTTTGGGGGATTACTGGAAGTGCCCTTGCCTGGTTGACGTCATATCTGTCCAGTCGTTCTCAATGTGTCTTGTATAATGGCACTACCTCTGACCTTGCTGACATGAGATTTTGGGTTCCACAGGGATCTGTTTTAGTCTCCTTCCTTTTCTCCCTGTATGTGGCACCCCTTGGGCGTATACTGCAGAATTTTGGGATTGCCTTTCATTGTTATGCTGATGATACTCAGTTGTACATGCGGATAACTGCGGGAAATCTCACTCCCATAAAATCCTTTGAGGACTGTCTTCTATCAGAGAGAAGTTGGATGTCTAGTAACTTCCTACTTCTAAACTTTGATAAGACTGAAATGATGGTTCTTGGTCCAGCGAGACATCGGCATCAGTTTGACCAGCTGGCGCTCAGCCTGGGTTCGTGTGTCATACATCATACGGACAAAATGAGGAACCTTGGGGTAATTTTTATTCCCACGTTGTTTTTTGACCTCCACATCAGGGATGTTACTAGGACTGCATTTTCCATCTAAGAAATATAGCGAGGATCCACCCCATCCTGTCCATGGCTGATGCTGAGACCCTGATTCATGCTTTTGTTTCTTCTACACTAGATTATTGTAATGTTCTATTTTCAGGGTAACCACAGTCCAGCATTAGGGGTCTTCAGCTGGTTCAGAATGCTGCTGCCAGACTTCTGACACGTAGCAGAAGGTCTGAACATATCACACCCATCCATTTTGGCATCTTTGCACTGGCTCCCTGTCTCTGTGAGAGCAGATTTTAAGGTTTTGCTATTGACTTATAAGGTTGTTCATGGACTGGCGCCATCTTATCTGGCTGATCTGGTGGAACTCTATGTGCCAGCCCGGGCTTTGTGGTCGCAGGATGCGGGATTTCTCTGTGTTCCCAGGGTGAAGAAGAAGTCAGTCTGAGGCAGTCTGAGTCTGTGGACATTTTTAAGTCAAGACTCAAAACCTATTTTTATTCTCTTTCTTATGAATAGTTATTAGTTTTATTTGTTTTATTCTTTTACTTCTGTTTTTATTTATGTGTTTGATTTTTTTTAATTCATTTTTAATTATTCAATTTTATGTAAGGTTGTTTTATGTTAGGTGCCTTGAGATGGCTTTTGCTGTGATTTGGCGCATTATAAGCTAATTAAATTAAATTAATTCATTGCTACGTTTGTTAGTATTATACACTTGACCTTTTTGCACCCAATCTCCTGTGTCTGGTACCTGCATCCTGGGGTGCAATCCAGTCTCTTAGTGGTTCCAACCATGACACATGAGTCAAGATCTCTGCAAGTTCAAAGAAACAATGCGACAACTGGCAGCCACGCACAGATCACTTTCCAACTAATATATCAGTCAGGTCACTATTTCACAAAAAAAAAAAAAAAAAAAACACCCTTTCTTGGTATTCAGTTTTCCTCTAATGAATTATTGGAGTTGTCTGCCTTGGGCATGGATTCTAAAGTCACTTTCTACCAACTGGCAACCACCTGTCATGAAAAAAGAAGCTCCAAAAGCAAGTAACTTCCAGATAGAAGCCCATGTTAAAATCTCCAGATTCCCGGCAGAAATAAACATGTTTACAGCCTGGTACAAATAAGGTTTTGGTCCCTACAGCTAGTTTCTTCATTCATGGCAACTGTATTGGAGGTGAATTTTTATATAACATCAATTTTAGCCTATTTAAAGCCATAAAGGTATGAATAATTAGGGGCGTGGTCACTTTGAGTGACAGCTCATGTACAACCCCTGGCAAAAATTATGGAATCACCGGCCTCGGATGATGTTCATTCAGTTGTTTAATTTTGTAGAAAAAAAGCAGATCACAGACATGACACAAAACTAAAGTCATTTCAAATGGCAACTTTCTGGCTTTAAGAAACACTATAAGAAATCAAGAAAAAAAGATTGTGACAGTCAGTAATGGTTACTTTTTTAGACCAAGCAGAGGAAAAAAATATGGAATCACTCAATTCTGAGGAATAAATTATGGAATCACCCTGTAAATTTTCATCCCCCAAACTAACACCTGCATCAAATCAGATCTGCTTGTTGACATTGACCCTATGCCATGACATTGACCCTATGTGTCTTTTTGCAAGGAATGTTTTCACAGTTTTTTGCTCTATGGCAAGATGCATTATCATCTTGAAAAATGATTTCATCATCCCCAAACATCCTTTCAATTGTCCAAAATATCAATGTAAACTTGTGCATTTATTGATGATGTAATGACAGCCATCTCCCCAGTGCCTTTACCTGACATGCAGCCCCATATCATCAATGACTGTGGAAATTTACATGTTCTCTTCAGGCAGTCATCTTTATAAATCTCATTGGAACGGCACCAAACAAAAGTTCCAGCATCATCACCTTGCCCAATGCAGATTCGAGATTCATCACTCAATATGACTTTCATCCAGTCATCCACAGTCCACGATTGCTTTTCCTTAGCCCATTGTAACCTTGTTTTTTTTCTGTTTAGGTGTTAATAATGGCTTTTGTTTAGCTTTTCTGTATGTAAATCCCATTTCCTTTAGGCGGTTTCTTACTGTTCGGTCACAGACGTTGACTCCAGTTTCCTCCCATTCGTTCCTCATTTGTTTTGTTGTGCATTTTTTGATTTTTGAGACATATTGCTTTAAGTTTTCTGTCTTGACGCTTTGATGTCTTCCTTGGTCTACCAGTATGTTTGCCTTTAACAACCTTCCCATGTTGTTTGTATTTAGTCCTGAGTTTAGACACAGCTGACTGTGAACAACCAACATCTTTTGCAACATTGTGTGATGATTTACCCTCTTTTAAGAGTTTGATAATCCTCTCCTTTGTTTCAATTGACGTCTCTCGTGTTGGAGCCATGATTCATGTCAGTCCACTTGGTGCAACAGCTCTCCAAGGTGTGATCACTCCTTTTTAGATGCAGACTAACGAGCAGATCTGATATGATGCAGGTGTTAGTTTTGGGGATGAAAATTTACAGGGTGATTCCATAATTTTTTCCTCAGAATTGAGTGATTCCATATTTTTTTCCTCTGCTTGGTCTAAAAAAGTAACCGTTACTGACTGCCACAATCTTTTTTTCTTGATTTCTTATAGTGTTTCTTAAAGCCAGAAAGTTGCCATTTGAAATTACTTTAGTTTTGTGTCATGTCTGTGATCTGCTTTTTTTTCTACAAAATTAAACAACTGAATGAACATCCTCCGAGGCCGGTGATTCCATAATTTTTGCCAGGGGTTGTACTAGGTCAAATAGAGACAAACACGGTCTGGTCCACAGCAACTAGCAGCCTCTGCTATCTGCAGTGTCCTCAACCGTGTTTGTCCTATCTGGGTATTTTATTACATATATCAGCGATATTATGGCTTGCTGTGGGGCTAATTGTACAAAAAAAAA